>NC_066364.1:3423774-4074608 GCF_013377495.2 Cygnus atratus | reverse complement strand
GTGGTTGGGAATGAGTTGAAAACTAGGGCTTCTGAGGCTTCTTGACATGAAAACTCATCTCATTTTGGAGTGCAGTCATACCCGTATTCTAACAAAACATGTAATTTCAGCCTTGTAAAACAGCAGGAAGGACAGTGCTGAGGCCAAAAGCACATGTAGGCCATTAATATAAGGCTTGTAACAATAAGCTGGCACATTAGTTCTTCAAAAGCACAAATAAGTTTTTATTTTAGGATTTGATGAGTTCTGTTATTTTTAAATGGTTGACTTGAAGCATAGGGTATTTTTCACTCTTTTTTTTTTTTCATTCCTTTTCATTCTTCCTTTTTAAATTTATTTCTTTTTTCTTTTATTTGAAAAAAAAATAGGCTTTTTCCTGGATTTCTTGTGAAAATGAGCACATCACTTCTCCTTATGCCTTTACGTACCCTCACAATGTTTTAGTTCATGCACCATCTTTACTTAGAGTGGTCAGAAGAGATGTCCTAGAAATGTCTTTCTACAGCAAGACCTGCACCACCCTCAAGTTCTTAAACTGAAGGAGAATCTTCCTTCACAGCTTTCAATTTTTTGAACATCAAAGTCAGTCAGTTACAAAATACAAAACCATAGAAAATGACAGTTCCCCAGTGCTAGTTTGGAAAACTGAAAACTTTCACTTCAATATTCAATTTTTGGATATTTTAACAGAATAATTTTTTTAAAATCTGTTGCTTTCTTCAAATTTCAGATACTACTTGTAGGACTGTTATAGTTGCATTTCCTTTATTATTACTTTCAATTAAAAAAAAAAAAAAGACAAGGGAAACTGAAAAAGATGAAGAAAAGATGAAAAGATGTTCCTTGAATGAAATGAAAACACAAGTTTGCATGTAAAATCAAAATAGACAGGCTTTTCTTGGTATAAGTGGGAAAGAAATGAAATTTTACCTCAGAAGACTGAAAAAAGATTTTAAAACAAAGAAACAAAATCAAAGCTAAACAACTCTAGGTATTGACTGTAGATACAAAACATAGAGGCCACATAATGATTGAGGGAAAGAATCAGAACCACTGCTGTATTATCCATATATTTTGTCTTTCACATCAGCATGTAGATAAGAGATCCCTGACACAGTGGATCTGGTAAGATTTCAATGACAATTACATGTTACTGGGCAATTTCAGTCAGAAAGGGATGAGTTTCACTTTTAGATTTCACTGAAAAAAATAACCTTAGCATCTATCGCAATCCTCAGAAGGTCATGGTTTTGCATTGCTATATTAACCAAATGGACTCTTACAAAACCAGTTCAGAGGCTATCTCTGTGGACCACATGGGAAAAGTCTCAATTTTTCTTTCTGAAGGGCCCCTAGTTTGGGCTCCTTCTTACCTAACTTACGTGTTTCAACATTTAGACATGAGTATCTAAGTCAGAGTTGGACTCCTTCAGTTGAGAGAAATCAACATCTTCTAAGGGAAATCTAAGGGAAATTTATCCATCTTAGACAAAAATGTTAAGGTGAGATGAATGATTATTAGGAAAGATGAAGCTTCCAAATAGAACTTGAATCTCTCTTTGAAACAAAGACTCTCTTTGAAAGTCCAACTCTAAGCATGACAATCTAGATGCATCTATAAGACTTCTCCTTAGTGCACCTCAAAGTCTCCCTCAAGACCTGACCTACAGCTCAGTGCAACTATATACTGGCAATTACAGGCTCCAGGCACAAGGGAAAACCAACCTGCAGTACAGACGTGATGCTTTGAGTCTTAGTCTTCCTGGAAGCTTGAATATCTGTTTGCGTACATGGCAAGGCACACTTGGACTGGCTGGCTGTGGGTAACTGCACTGCTGACAGCTGCCAGTGTGGTCTTCATGGGGCCAAAGATGGATGGGTATGGGAGCTCACTAACCCCTGAGTTTCTCCACACACTTGGAGAGTGGTGTCAACACACACACTGAGTTCAAAGGTGCAGGGTCTCATCCTCTGAATTACAGCCTTTTTCGATTGCACAGTTGAAAATACAAGTAAAAAGCACTTCTTAAATTCCGTTGGATAACATAGGCAAAGAAAGGCATGTCAAAGTTATACCTACATATAGCTGAGGCGGAGCAAAAAAACTCAGAATGGCTTAAAAAACACTTGTTCAGTTTCTTATAAATCACTCTGGCTTAAAGTACTGAAGGCTGATTTTGAAACTTCTCTCAATGAAATCTATGCTTTTATCTCAGAGCAAACACTCCCATCTTATTAAACAAACATCATGTGATCAGCAATGGACCTCAGAAAAGCCTCTCACATCTCATTATCCCACAGTTTAGATTAGGGTTTTATAGCTTGACTTCATAATTCAACCACAGGATCAGCTCTGTTCCCTCCTGCCCAGAACTTTCCTGTGCTAATATATTATTTCTGTAATATGAAGAGCAAAGAAAAGGAATATGACATGTTCTTGCAGTAACAAGTTGATTTTGATTTAACCTTTCAGTGCTTGGCATTCTGAGCACTAACACTTTGTTTGTTTAAAAAGAAACACCAAGTAAGCAAGCAATAAGCCTCCCAAAGGTTCTGGCTGCATTGTAGCTTGCAACATAAAGCATTCCCTCATCATTAATATTGGCAAGATAGGGTTATGCCCTTTCATATGCCAAGATAGACCCTATTGGACAAGGAAACATTGGTCTTGCTCTTACACAACTGCAAACACATAGAGACTTAGCACTGCTGGGGAGTAAAATAATAGGAATTGCATGCTGGACTTTTGTTCGTGCAGTTCAAGCAATCCAGCATAAGTTTGCTCAAATGGTAACAAAAGCCACTTTTATTTCTCACTTCAAAACTTCTTTTTCTCCTAAGCCCTCCATCACACATCCATTAATATGTTCAAGCTCTTGGACACATCTAACTGGCAGCAGGGAGTTGCTTTACAGAGAAAACACTCAGACACAACGTGACACCTTCCCCAGACAGACACTGCAAGTCAGAGTCTGAGATTTCCAGAGTAACTGAAGGAATCAGGTGCTTGGTGTCCAACTTCTAACAGTCACAGAAGATTTGCACATATCTTTCATCAGGGAACATTCATGAAATGTTTCATTAGCAGACCCACAGACATTCTGACTTCACTTCTAGAGGATCACAAATAGAGCATCTGCACTTTGCCCGGCACTGAGTCCCAGTGAAGAGGTCACACTGTGATAAAACAGCTGGTGAGATGTGGCCCCATGCTCACTGCACACTAGGGGCACAGGCAAAGACAACACAAGCTCATTGCATGGACAACTTTGAGGAAGCGTCTGAGTTGGCTTTGGGTTAGGGCTGTTGGGTTGTTTTTTTTATTTGCTTGTTTGTTTTGTGTTTGCTTCCTTGTTTCTGCTTTTTCTTTGTTTGGCTTCTTTTTCCCCAAAAACTCTAGCTTAAGCCTCTCAAAGAAAGGCACCTGAAAAAAAGAGAGTTTGCATTTTGAAAGACCTTCACCACATCTGCCTCCCACTGGAGTTAAGGGAAAGGCAATATTATTTTCCTAAGGCCCCCAAACTGTGAAAATAAAAGCATACAAATTCAACACCCACAAAAACAAGGAATAAGATAATAACCCCAGACAATGAGAAAATTACACGAGTTCACTTTCCATGTCAGTATGCATTTCCCTTTAAGAATTTCCATTTCCCTTTAAGCAATTCTATTATTCACACATAGCATTTCTAATCATTCTTTCAAGTGTTTCTATGTAACTTATCAGGGTTTAATGAATGCCAGAATAAGCACTAGAGGGAAAATCCACATAACTGGACAGTAACCCAAAGGTTTTAACAAGACCTCTACATTTTTCTTTTTTAATATAATCTTTATTCAAGCATTTTCTGCTTTGATCAGAAAGATGTTTTTTTTATTGGTATTATTATTGACTTTTTCCCACCCACCCTCTTCCATAATCCACCATCCCATAACTTGTGAGCCCTCCAGGGTCGCAGTGAAGAGTTATTAGTTACAAAGGGCTTCTTTGGGAAACATTATCTACAAGTAAAATCAGTCAAAGTAAACAAGTTAGCTTGTATACTGCCTTCTCCTGAATCAGGCCCCACAGTCTACTCACTCTCCAGAAAGAGAAGTTAAAAAAGAAGCACCCTGCAAACATCCAACCTTGTTCCATCGATATGTATGGGAACAAGAGTGACCTGTTGAGTCTGCCATAATGTGGGGGCAGTTGTTTGCTCAAAATAATAATTCCTAAGGATGACCATATGCCCAGAAGTTTTCAATCAGAAAAATAAATTCCAGGATGCCTTGTCACTGGAGGTTAGAATGGCTAAAAAAATGGATGAGACAAGATACATCAACCATCAGCTCAGGAACTGGATTTATTTGCAGGTCAAACTGTACTTGAATGGCTGATTTGGAAGGCACACCCGTGAGAAAAAAGTCAGTCTTTAAAAACTGCATTCTGAACATTCTTCCCAAAGCAACCACTACCTTCAGCAAGACACTAGAAACATGCTAAACCTTGGCACTGATTTTTTAAGCTTGTCTGTAGGACTTGTCTCCTGTTTCCATGATAATGTTGTGGGCAGCACTGCACTTACACTAAGTGACAGCCCATGAGCCCTGGCCAATTTTGGATTCTTTTCTCCTGAGTGCTGTTCAGGCATACAGAGTCAGATCTGGCCCCAGAGAGCCTCAGGCTTTCCAAGAGCAAGGGACGGTTTTAGTTATGTGTGGTCATTGACTTCCATCGAGCTTCATTCTTATCCCAGACACAATTTTGAGTGACTGAGGAAGTTTTTCTGTTTGGGCCCTAGAGAGGCAAAGAAGAAAGCAGGTTTCTCACAGAGCACAACAGGTCAAGCCAGCCTCCTGAAAGAGCCTGCACAGAGAGATGGAGAAAATAGTTTCTCTAAAGCTACCTTGGATGTCTTACACCAGGGATGTGAACAGTAAGGGATACAGTATATCATCATCCTGCAACGAGAAAATGGCTCTTAAAGCTACTTCCACCCCTAATAATTTTTAAGAATAATATGGAGCATTTACAGTCAAAGGGCTAGAAAAGTCCTCCACAAGTCACACAGCTTGCTCCACAGCAGGCTTTGCTCTACCTGGCCTCATTCCTGACAGGTCGTGCTATTGCTTTATTCCTCAGCTCCCTCCCCAGCAATGGTAAGAAGACCATGGTGCCCATCTCCTAGTGGGCAGAGTCTGGAGATGGCACAGCCCAGCCCTGCTCCGACATGAAGTATGTGCTGATTGGGGCCACCCCTTAGAGATAAAAGCCCAAAGTTTAAGTAATTTGTCACAAAGTGTAGCAAATCAGTAACAGAGGCCTGAAAATAGCCAAGGATTCTCCTCAGCCATTAGGGAAATTACTTTTACCAACTATCTTTTTCTGACTGAATATTTAACCAATGGAGCTGAACCATCTACTTCTTTCATATTCATTTATTTTTGGTACAGCCATTGAACCAGGCTGGTGCCTCTGATCAGCTAATGCTACAATCTGCTATCAGCCCCACGGAGGGAAGAAAAAGTGTGCTTGCAATATGGGCCCTACAGGGATGGAACAATGTTCAGTCCAGTAACTGTTGTATCCTAGTGAGCACGGGAAGAAAACAATGAGGCAGAGTTACTCTAGTTTTGCAATGTGTTTATTAATTTCAGAGAAACCACCGCAGGAACAAAGTTTATTAGTGAGTAGGAGGACATTTCAGGAACAGAGCTGGACTGAAAATAATCAGCTCCCTTTAATTAATTGCATACAGTTTTATTGCATAACTGATGGTTTTAAACCTCGGCCAATTAGTTTGTCAAACACAGAAGTTAAATCCTCTATTGGTCTTTCAAATAAGCTCTATGCCAAAGTTTTAATTCAACTTGCCTTATCCAAACAACCAGAAAATAGGGGCTCTTGAAACTGAAATTAGTTTGCAGTTACCGGAACTGTAAAAAAGAATACCAAATACAACTTAAAAGAAGATAATAAAATATATAAATAATTAAAAAAAAAAAAAGACACCAAAGTCCCAAGTACTGCCAATATCAGGCTCAAGTCCGCAACCACCCTTTATAGGATAGATTACAGTTGCAAGGTCGCTCCATTTTGACAGCTAGTTTTCTAAGACAAGTTGAGGTACTGTTGCCAATCTAGCATGTTTTCAACACAGAAGAGGAATCTGCTTAAAAAGAAAAGCTGCTCCAGACAGCTTACGACATTTCAGTGTGATAGCTACCTCACTGTGTGCCTATTTCCCCAGCAACTGGGAAAGGTGGGATGATTTTATAACCATGTATATTTATATATGAATGTATAAAAATACATATAAAGTTGTTTATGTTTAAGTTAATAACTATGTTCCTGGCATGATCTTAGACTAAATATTCAGTGTAATTACCTAAGATACATATCTTTATTTTTCAAAGTTTCTTAAATAGAGTGTCAGTGGGTTGACTGTTTTTCCAAAGCACTGTTCTATTTCACTAAAAATACATTAGGAACTTCACATGTTCTTTTTAACTAATAATTTTAACTAACAATTATATTAATAGTCATGCCACATACCCTGAACACCCCAAGGTCCTCCCTGTGTCAGCTCAAGTGCTTTGAACTTGGTAAAGTGATGACATCTGTATCAAAGACACGCTTTAGAAATTATTACTTTTCATATTTTGGCCAGGCAGTAACATTGTGAAAAGTTGGTTTTGGTTGTAGCAACCTCTTGGTTCAAGCCTAGGCCACATTTGCAGTTTTATTAGCTGAAATGCCCTACAGACTGGGCCCTCCTGTCCTGGGTGCCCTTTGGCTTAAACAGAGATGGATGGTTTCTGCATTTATTGCTTTTGTCTCTGTGTGCATGTCACCCAGACCACATCTGCACAACTAAACCAAATAAATAGTGCTAGAAAGTCATCCCACGCACCAGCTCATGTTTACCTACCCAGTTAAACCATTAGTACGTTTCCCAGAGCAGTCTGTCCCTCATGGCTAGCAGTCCCTGGCACCATGCTCAGGCGTGGCTGGATACAGACAAGAGGTAAAATGCTATGAGGACATGAACAAAGTAAAGCCATGGGCAAATGTTTCGGTTTAAAAATTACATTTGAAAGGCTCTGTTACTCACATGGGTTTCGGTAACCACCTGTGCTATGAGATTTTTTTTCTTCTCCTCCAGTTCTTATTCATCCCACATGTTCCAGTTTCTCCAGGAGTTAAGGCAGAGCTCTTGCATACAAACACGTGGAACTACAAAGCCCAAAGCCAACTCCAGACTGATCACATTTTGGGCCAAATGAGTCAAAATGGCTAGCTTGTTACCGTCATTATGTAGTGCAAGACTGTGCCACAACCTAATACCACAAATAGGGGAGCGAGGCAAACTAAGGTCATGCAGGCAAACCTCTTAAGCGTTTGCCTGCTTTAGTAATGCCATATGGACACTATTCATAGTACGTAATTTTCCCCAGTGTTTCATAGGAGCCCAAAACTAGTTGGGATCACATCATACCAGATGCTACATAGGCATGTTTTTAATCTCAACATTGAAATGTCAAGAGCCATTACAAGCCAATGAGTGGAGGGAAGGGAAAAAAAAAAAAGAAAGAAAAAAAAAAAAAAGAGATTAACTTAATTTCACAGGCTAATCAAATATTTTCTTCAAAGTCATGGAATATTTTAGCAGAGTTCAGCAATGACATGAATTCAGACCTGCTGCATTATTCTGCAGCACCAGCCTGTGTTTCCCCATCACTCTTGCACTAAAACACTGCTCACATGCAGATAGTTGAACCTGCTGGCTCCTATGATGCAATTCTGCCAACAGTGAAACCTCTAGCATGACATGTTTTAAATTAGGAGGATACTTAAATTGTCATTTACAGATAGACCTGAGATTGTTCTGCCCACAGTTCAATCTAGAAGGACTATGCTCACTTTGAAGTGGAAGTTGTGTAACCACATTAGCATGGAACCATGCCCAACCTAGTAAGTCCTGCCCTTCTGGGGCTGTGTCACACAGCTTCTGGTTCAGAGCTGGCTCATGTCCTGCCAACCTGGACCACAGGCAGAAGACTTGAAAGAGGTTATGTCAACATGGCCAAGCTGTGATGGTGCCCAGGAGAAACTGTCATGCTTTCACATCACTGTCTTCTAGGTGCAAAGAGAAAGTTTCCCTGCTTTTCTCACGGTTCTTTCACAGCACTGAAAAATTAAAGATGCTTTATCTGAAACATCCGCAAAGGAAATCCTGTGTCTCGGATGAACCTGACTTCCTCAATTTCCTGTTTGCTGCACAGCTGTCTGCATTGGATGGGTCTCAGGGACACTTTTTTGGACATATTTGTCTACCTCAGTTGGAAGCTAGGCTCCTTGAGTTAGAAGATAAGGGCCTATAATCTTAAAAAAAAATAAAAAATAAAAAATAAATAAAAATCACAGTGAAAACAGAAAGAATGAAAAGAAAACAAACCAATAAAGAATCTATCCTGTCATAACATTTGAGGTTCTGGTATTTGCTGGCCTTGGAGTAGGTTCAAAATAAATGAAGTAAATGTGTATTTCATTAAATGCTAATATTTGGAAGATAAGAGGGAAAAAATGATGAAATGCTTCCAAGCACAGTTGTGAGGACAGTGCCTGTGTGTGTGTATAAACATACACACACATACAACCATACAGTTGTGATTGTCTTTGATGCAGAATACCGCCACGTAGGAAGAATTACAGGGGAAAGGAAAAATGGGACTTGCTTTCCCAGGCCACTGCTCTTCATGTAAGCAGCAAGGCCCTTTGCACCTCTCATTCTCCACCTCTGTTCAGAATTGCACTTGAATCCTTCCACAAGGATCCATTTTTCTGTGACCAAGACCCAATCCTCTATAGATGCAGTCAGTGAGATATGTTTAGGTGATGTGTAACAAAAACCTCAATCCTGTGCAAAGTAAACTGTGGTGGGTGTCTTACTGATAAGGCTGGTTTATCAAAATACAACCAGCATGTTCCCAGTTGATAGCATACTTGAGATCTCCTCTCCATTTTATCACAGATTTAATCTCTTGGACCCTAACCTACCTGGTTTGTAAGGACAAAACACTTGCCTGCCTCCCAGGGACACAGTGCCTTGGGTCCAACAAGGTCATGAAGTGTCCAGAATTTTTTCATTAATTAGCAGGTGCAATCCAAGGAAACCGGGATTTAAGGCTTCAAATCCTCAGCTATACTGGAGATGGCTCAATAAACAGAGAATTTGATGTCTGTGTTTCAAACAATGCAGCAGAGTAGGGACTAAAATTTTCATAAGTGATAGACAAAGCTCAGAGCTTTCACAGTGCAGAATATAATGAATCTCTGTAGTTTATTTTCATAGATAACTCTGTCCAGAGTTTTTCACAGGGACTGTAAAAAAAAAACATTTTGCTGACCTCAGAGTTGTTTCCCTGCTAACCTTCACTCTTTTACTGCAACCCCATAGGTTCTAGAGTTTAAAGATTTGCTTTCTAATACGCACCAAAAAGAGCTTCATTTTAGTTTTTGCAGCTGAACTATTTCTGATCAAACTTACAGACAAAATCTGCCCCAGGCATAAATCTAGCATGGCAAAAGAAAGACATCAAGTGCAGCAAATAACATAAAGTGATGAAGTATTAAAATATATATATATATAAAATAATAGAGCAAAGATAAAAATAAAATAGAAAAGTAGAAGCAATTGAAAAACAGGAATGATGATGGAACATGTTACGACACTGTCAAACTCTGGCTTGCAAAAAAATTGAGCAGTACCCTTGGATAAAAGCCACTGATTCACTGAGCCATTGTAACCGCTTATAAGGTTGGCAGCACCTGCCAAGGAACTGATTACATGCCAGGATTGAGGTTTCAGGTGGAGCTCTAAGGCACAAAGGAGACTGTGGTTGATGGTTGGGAAGGCTGTGGAGGTAAGAGGTTTGGCATTAAGTCCCTGATTTGCGGACAATGTGCTAAATTGCAGCAGAACGGATGAAATAAGAGGTACAGAGTCAGAGATTTGGTTAGGAGACAGGAGGAGTCTGGGAGTCTCATGAGACAGAGGAGATGAGGGGTCCTGGTTTGTGGAGGCAGAAAAGCGTGGTGGGGCTGGAGATCTCGAATGGGTCAGGTGGAATGAAAGAGTAAAGGAAGGAAAGAGTAAAGGAAGGAAAAGTAAAGGAGGGGAGCTCAGGCTGGGCGACCTGGCTTAGGACCACTGATGATATGAAGACGAACTTTAACTTTGTGCTAGACCCTGGGCTTCATCAGAGCTGCCCCCACTTCTGCCCCCTCCAGATCTTTCCTACATTTGTGCAGCATGTAACACATCACCCAGTGCATATGTGCTGAATTCAGGGAGACTTTATAAGTACACTGTGTGAAATTTGCATTACCAATGCCCTCTCAGCAACAGCCATCTCCAGCACAACACCCTGCCCAAGTGAGGTCTACAAGTTACACACAGGATCCTGTCCTTTGGAAGTACAAGGAGCAGATTTGGCATCCAGTTACTCAGTCCCACAAACTCTGCTCAGATAAAATTCTCCACTAACTTCAGTGGGAATTTTCTCTTGAGTAAAGCATACAAAAGAAAAAGACGTTAACAGAACACACACATGGAAAGGTATAGGTAATTGCAAAAATATTCACCAGTGCTTTCTGTGAAAATTTGGCCCCGCTTTCCGCTGACAAAAGATTGCAACCTTTTGAAGACTGCACTCATCGAAATATTTCCTTTTTTACTTTTACTGGGGACTATAAATCAAATGAGCCCTCACCTTCAGAAATATTTTCTGTCCATTAACAAATTTTAATGCAAAAAAAAAGAAAATATTAGAATCCCAATTTTGTAACTCCAGATAGACTGGGGTTCTACCAGTTTTACATCAATATAATCAGGGGTGAATTTATCATGAAGTATAACTATTGAACTGTTCATGTGGATTAGAGCTGGCCAAAAACTTATTCTGGACGTTCATTTCTGTATTGCTATTGAAAAATAAAAACTAATACTTTTGACTAAACTCAGTTGTGCACGGACACATACACACAGGGGAAAAAAATGCAGAAGAAAGAAAAACAAAAACATTTTGTCTGAAATATTTAGGCATTAAATTAAACTTTTCTCTTTTTTACTTTTTTACATGGAAAAAAATATATTTTTGGGAAAACTACTTTTAAGTAATAGGTAAACAGTTTCTGCTTTTATTCACCAATGTTTTCTTGAAGAAAAGAAGCATTTACGTCCCATCATTAGGATTGTTTGCTAGTTTTCTCCCTAATGTTAGAGCTCTCATTAGGAAAGAAAATAAGATCTTGCTTCTTTTCTTTTTTTTTTTTTAATTGGTTATCATCAGATGAAATCTGTACAGCTTATATGTTTCAGTTTTATATTGTCATTTTTTCATAGTTATTCAACAACATGCTACAGCAGAGGGGAGTCAGGAGTTAAAGAAACTAGTTTCAGGCAAAGTGGAATCTGTACTTTACCACAGAGCTGTGGATGGGTTCCTTGGCATCTACCAATGTGCAAAAGATTTCCCTTTTCTAGTTTGTTTTGGGACAAAAAACTGGAGTTTCTCTCCTGAGAATATTTCTTGGTAAACAGCAGGGATTCAATCTATCTCCCTTTGGGGGAGCAGAGGGGTTCACTGATAGGATTTCTCTTCCGCTATCTTTTTTTTTATTATTATTTTTAATTTGTAGGAGTCTATCATCCTCAAGAATTTATCCATCTACTACTTTTGATTGAAATCAAAAGTGGGTTCAAAATGACTGGGTGGGAAAAGGCACACACATACGTATGCATATACACTGCATGATCAAATAAATCTCATGCTTAAAGGAAGCCAATCTTAAAAGAAAAAGAGCGAAACGTGACGTATTAACAGCAATACATTGCATTGGCCACACTAGCTGACATGCTTTGCTCCAAAACTTCAGCTGGTGATCCACTGGGTGCCAACCCAGTAGATCTCTGTGCTCTGCTCTTTCAGAAACGTGGCCCCTGCAGCCTCCTAAAATTGATAAGAAAACTTTTTTGCTATCCACAGGACCTGATCAGGCCCAGAAAGAGAGGAAATGAGGAAAAGAGAGAGAGATCCCTTGGTGTTTGTGCCTGCTTCTCTTTCATATGGAATTAATGGTGGTTTAATGGGGTATGAAAGGATGTTTTACTGGAAACAATGAGGAACAATTGTCTAGCTCACGTTTCATTTCACAGGTCATTATTGCATTAAGAAGTAAATCGACCAAGTCCGGTAAATAACAGTCTGTGTTTTGCCCAGAGCTTCAAACCAACAATCTTAGCAGTCACCAACTAATATCTTTGTCATTTTTAACCCTTGCAGGGATCTGCTGGGGGCTAAACAATTATAGTCTTCACCCACCCCTAGCAGGTAAGCATTATTCATTTTATTTCTCATCCCTTCTTCCTGCAAACCCCACGAGGCTGGGTTTTTGCATTGTTGTTTTGTTTATTAGCCAACCTAGCCAACTGTGTGTCTGGTGGCCTTGAAAAACAACACATATTTTAGTGACTGCTGCAGGCGTCTTTAAACAGGCTGCTTCCTCTGCAAAATTAATTGTTGCAAAATGCAGTGCTTCCCCTGTAAAGCTCTGCAAGCTAACACTCAGCAGTTTGGTTGGATTATAGATATGCCTCTCAGATCTAAGGAAAAGAATATAGTTGTACTCGCAGGATGCAATTCACGTTTCTTTTTTAATTGCATAAAGACAGGCATCTAGTCTCCTTAAAGGTAGCAGCCATCAAGCCTAGAGAGGCTGTATGATGTAGGCTGTTGTCCTCAGCTATTGACTTAATCCAGAGCAGCTCACTTCTCCATTTTCCTCTATTTTTCCTGAAGCCTTCTGGGTTGATTGTCAGCATAGGAAGCTTCTTCCAGAAGGTACCTGAAAAGTGTCAGGGTAGTATCTACTAGGAATAAAACTCAGTTACTGACTCAGATCTGCGGGCACCACTGAAATGGTAAATAAGAGTGAAACTGCATCATGAGGAAAGGCATGATGTCTGAGTGACTGAGCTTTGAGGAGAGGTGCCTCCATAGATCCCAGATAAGGAACTTGCCTCCGTTTTGATTCCCTGGTGCTGCAAAATCTCCTCAGTCCTAGCACGCTATTTTCCATCACACTAACCTCTAAACTTTCTCTCTGTCATTTTGTTCATTAGCAGTATTCAGAAAGCCCTAATTACCAGATCTTCCCACTACAACACCCTTGTGTTTAGACCAATAAATCACTGTCAGACACCAAAGGTTCCTGCAGACCACAGAGAATCCTTACAGACCTGCAAAAATAGGGCCAGAGAAGACCTTCTGTAGTTATTTGATTCATCCTTACCCCTGAGGACAGGCAGAACTCTACCTGGATCACCTAAAGATGCTTGTATAACCTCTACTGATAGGGATTCCACAAACCACTCAAGCAAGTTATGTCAGCTTTTCTATATATTTTTTTTATAACACTTCCTCCCTCATCTGAAATTTCAGCCTGTTACTTCAGGTTCCACAGACTTGGGGAGCAACTTTTCCTCTCTGCTCTACCGTAATCTCCCATGTATTTGAAGGCAGTGCTTGAATCTCTCATCCATCTCTTCTCCTCTTGACTGAGCCACTCATCTCTTTCAGTCATTCCTCATAGCTTCTGTTTTCCAGATGCCTAATGATTCTTGTCACCCTTAACTGTCAGGCTCCTAAATTAATCTATGGGTGTTATGTGCATCAGTTACTCAGTTTTCACAGAACACCAATGGTTTATAAATCACATCTTTAGAACAAATGCCTGAAACAGTAGCCTCATTATGTCAATGATAAAAAAAGCTGATGTACAGGTTGAGGACAACATTTGTATATGGAAGGGTAGAGAGGTTGATATTAAATCCATAACTAGATTCCTAAATTGAAGTGATGTGGTGTTTTGGGGGCACTGAGCTATTTTTCAGCGCACAGGCAAACAAATGGGCTCTTCAAGAATTCAGAAACTCTAAAAATGGTGTCATTTTTCTACATAGGTTCTCAAATAGAGTAGTTCAGTTTGGAAATGGCAAACCTCATGTTTTATCCTGGGAGATTAAAGCCAAAAGGAGATGCTGGGGATTCCTGATTGCAATTGTAGGCAGAAACTATTCACTGGCACCTCTTCAAAAAGGACTCCTAAGCTAAGGGCCAAGGTTATTGCCTGTAGTTAGGGACCTGATTTTACATTCACTTTTTCCAAATTCCATTATTCTTAATACAAATATATGTATATACTTATTTTACATTTTATGTAGCTGAACACTGGTGCATGTTTGTTTAAAAGTACACAAGAATTTTGAAAAACAAGAAGCATAAAGAGTGATACAAAATGTTAAACTCCATTTACAGCAATCAATGTGCAAGACAGATGGTATTTTGGATTCCTCACGAGAAAAGCATTTGATTCTCTCCATAGGAACAAGAAGATAATGTTTGATAGGTTTATACCTTTGTGCATATACATATATTTGTATATATGGGTTTCACTATATTGATCACACTACTGAACCCATGGACAATGAATGATGCCATTCATCTCATACACTAGCTTCAGAATTAACGAAATGACATCCCTGAAAAGGGAAAATTGCTACTTATTAGAGTCTGAGATATAGATGAGTTTGAGGGAAAGTATTATATAGTATTTCAAAATCGAAATGTCATATGGCCTGATCATTCCCAGTGCTGACTTAGTTTGCCCTTTCCAGATCTCCAGTTCTGGTCTATTCCTCCATGATTTTCCAAAACTAATTTTGCAGAGTATCCCCTCCAACAATATGCAGCGAGAGTTGGCTGAGGAGGGGGAGAAGTATTTTGCATTGGCAGCGGTTTCTCCTGGGGTAGAGTCTCACAGTGACATTCAGATGCACTGTGGGCCTTCATTCCCAACTGGTGGCTTCACCACCCAAAGATGTCCTTCACTCTGCAATATTGCCCTCAGTTAACAGAGCTGATCCTTTACTTCAGTAGCTTCAGCCATCTCATGCTTGATGAGCCACCATATAGTTATTAAAGATAAAAGATTAATTTATCTCCCCCTCGGATGACTTTAAAGCTCATTTTCCCAAGGGTATCAAAAACAAATCCCAAATTTATTCTCAACTTTGGTCTCAATTTAATTAAGATCTGCTGAAGTCTTCACCAGGGATGTATTTTCAGGAAATTTAAGTAAAAGTCACAAGTAATTTCTAATCATATTAGGTTGGGTTTTTATAAAACAATAACTTGGTAAGAGCTCTTCTAATCTCCTTCATTGCCACTTTCAACACATTTTGCATGGGCCATTTATTGCAGAAAAAGCAAATTTCTATCTGTGAACAACAACAACAACAAAAGATTCAGAAGAAAACAATAAATGTTTCAGGCCAATATCACAGCTGTTTCTTTCCCTGTAAATTTACCAAACCTGCACCTGCATTCTCTTCTCAAACGTATTTAATTACTAACCATGCTCCTTGGATAAATATGTATAAAAGACATATATAAAAGACAATCTCACACAGCTTTAGCCCTAAATTATATTGGCAGCCTGTGTGTCAAAATGATGCTCCTCCACAACTATTATTTGTGAACCTTATTTAATAGCAAAAATTACTTTTTTTTTTTTTTTTCTTCCCAATTATCCATCTTACATTTATTTTGGACTGTTTACATCTATACCTAATTTTACCTTATTTATGATGAAATCTAGCAAACTTCTGTGTATTCATACATGACATTTAACCTCAGTGTTACGCAGCTTTTTTGAGAGTTTTCTACAACTGCAAGTGACAAAATCAAGTGTCTAAAATTCTGTCCAAGCTGCTTCAGATAAGCATTTACATATGAAATACCTACCCTTTTTGATCTAGAAATGTACTGGTTACCTCTAGAGAGCAAGCAAGACTACTATAGAAATTTCACAGCTTTAGATCTGTCTAGATTGAAAACACCATACGGAAATATAGTCTCAATTATCTGCTGGTCAGATAAAAAGATCAGTTGTTCACATCACACTAATCTTCTCAATTCTCAACAGATTCCCATTAAAACTGATTTTTTTTTTCCAGTACAACACTTCTTCAGCTTTTTAAATAATAAAAAATAGTTGGAGATTTTTTTTGTTTAAAACCAAAGTCAGAATTTATGTATTCAGTAAAGTTCTAAAATATGCTCCAGGCATGTTTTTTAATAAAAAGTTGAATATAAAATATATTTTTTGCTGATTCTAGTTAATGCAACCATACTTTTCAACCTGCCTAAGCAGGGTGGGGTGCTTTTAGATTAAGAGTCTGGCTGTCAGGGTTTTGGAAGGATATGCATTAATTCAATGACTGACTTTGGGCAAGTCACAAATTCTGTCCTCTGCCTGGGAAACTAGTGTCAAAATACATGCCTATCCCACGGGGGTATTACAGACCTAAATTTCACTGATTCTCCCACTGTATGTGGAGAACTTAAAGGAGGTGCCAGGTTTTACTAGTGTAAGGTAGAAAATAAGTGCTGTTGTTCACAGGAAATACAAGGCGTGTGTTAACAACAGGAAGAAAAAGTTGCATGATGGCTAAATTCTACAGCCTTGCACTTGCTAATCTTTCAGTACATCAGAATTACTCTGATGACCAAAAGTTAATAGAATGAGAACTCTATCAGCTGCAGAGTCATAAAATAGGATATACAAAGAAATCGCTGTCATGCAAACCTAAGGATCTTCTGTATCTGTACAGAAACCAGCTTGGAAGTCTTTCGGGAAACTGAGTTATAATTAACAGTTTCACGAGACACAAGAAGGTTTTTCTTCTGGCTAAATTTGTAGCCATGCTAAAGGGGAAGAGTAAGAACAGGAAGGACTCACTTCTGGATTTACATAAGATCACTGTGGGTTGGATTTCTCCCTTCATGAATGGGAATTTTCCAGGACACCAACCTGGCTTCATGCTGTTTTACCCTGACGTCTGGAATCCTCACAGTCTGATCACAGAATCACAGAATGGCTGAGGTTGGAAGGGACCTCTGGAGGTCATCTGGTCTAAGCCCCCTGCTCATACAGGGAAATGTTTAATGTCTAATATGCTTTAATGTTTAATTTGCTTTTTAATATGCTCATGCAGGGAAATGTTTTAATGCTGAGATTAAGGACCCATATAGCAAGTTGCAATCTTTTAGGTTCACTTGGAAAGTCATTTTCTTCCCTCTAGCTAGGGAGAAAAACAGTTCTGTAGGTTTAGATATTATAGACCATTTCCCTTCTGGAGACCATTTACCTTCTGCATTTCCCTTCTCACATTCCCATTTCTCCATCTATAGCACCATCTTAAACCTCTCCTATCAGGCAGGATAAAAGAACAAGTTGTTAAATGACTGATGCTCAATATCTGGCTGCACAGAGACAAAGAAATATTCACTCATTTCTGCTTTTCTTAGTCACTTCATCACTGAGTCAGGTTCCTGACTCCACCAACAACTATTCAGATATTCAGATTTGCTTTTTCAGCCCAGATTGCTTTAAAAATGCCTAGAATGTGTCTGCCAGCTGTAAGAAAATGTATCTGTCTGAAGGCTCTGAACCACAACTTGGAAGATTTGGGTTCATCTCTCAGGTATGTACGATGATGGAGATGCTACTTCCACTGAGGATCATACCCTGTGGGAGCATCATGAGCAAAACACCTTTGTCAACTGGCCGTGGAGCAAGGTGTTTCCTCAACTCTTTGCCTCCACCAGGAGCTCAGCCATCCTGTACTTCTCTTGGTATGCACAAGGGCCTTGAGGAGGATGTATCAGCCCACCAACTTCTGTCCATAAGGTGTCAATTTCTCCTAGTTCACCAGAGATGACACTGGAGGCTATGAACGAGGGGTCAGATGAATTTTCTACCATCCTCTGGTCCTCAGCTACATTTCCACCATGGGAAGACAATGAATTTCAGTGCCACCGGGAACTGTTAGTGGGTTATGTTACCAAGAAGCACTCACACAGTCCGATAACTGAGTCCATATAAATACTGCAGATAGCCAGCAGCAAATTGTTAGAAATTTAACCACAGAACGATGGTATTATCAGTTCTCCTTCGTGGAGCAGAGCATTTAACCTGGACACAGAAATCAGCTGAGTACATGAACTGTTCACTTATCCTTCATTCCTCCGCTAGACTCATGTTTATAGCTAATTCTGCTGAACAGCTTCTGATTCTGGAATTTCCTCTATCATGGTACCATTTAATGCTCCAGGCCTGGCCCCAAGCTCTTTTGTAAGAGGTTTGGTATAAAGATGAGTTCTGGGAGAAAAAACATTTTGTCATCCAAAAAGGGCAGCTCAAAGAGATTTAAATAATTACAAATTCGTGTTAAACTCATTAAATTGTTTTGGGTAGTTTGAAAAATGATACTGTGAAAGTTCCTCATACATGATTTAAGGGGGTTTTGTTGGAAAACATTTCATTCTAAACTTTTGCAGCATTATATCTAAAAGGAAGAAAAGAGCAAAAAGTAGCCTTAGATAAAAAATAATTATGCTTTGTTTTATTCAAACACATTTTTGTTGTTGTTACTTTTTCTTCTGGCAGAAATAATAAGAACAAAAATGTTGGATCTGTTCCTTTCTTTTTTTTTCTTTTCTCTTTTTTTCTGAATTCTGTGTTTTTTCCAGAAAACTAAAACTTCAACTTTATGTGAACAAGTCCATTGCTACAGATATACACAATAAACAGACCTAGTCTATGACCCAAAAGGTAACACAGCAGGTAAAAGACAAGACACACAGGAAGACAAAAAATAATAATAATAAAAAAATGTCTACATGCTTAAACATATATTACACAGCTTGCTACTGCCCATATGCTATGGGCAGGACTCAGGAAGCCACATGGTCCCTCCTTGGCCTATCGCAAAGACACATATGTATATAAATGATATATATATTCCCTATCAGTTGTGTCTTCAACTAAAGGCATCATATGGATTCAGGAACATTAATATCATTCTGAATGATCCACTGTGCTGCTGTTGCAGCTCTTGCAGCCTCTCTCTTCTATGGAACTCTTCAGGGAAAATGTTTTACTAGATTTTGTGACTCTGAAGTATATTGAGTGTTTTGGCTTTGTTCCCCCTAGAGTGAGCAGAATATCTAGAAATGGCTGAAGACCAACAGTTTCAAGCTGATTGTGCAGACTGGAAGCTTAAGGGGAATACACACATGAATTGGGATGAAGGTGCAATTAAGCCAGAGCTGTCGAGTCTCAAATAAATTCACGTCACCACACTGTGGAAGTGGCAAAGATGTTGTGTAGCTCCCTGAAAAGACTATCCCTCTTTTTATGTTTAGGAAGGCTAGCAGATAACCACTGCACGGCAGTGCTCTGATCAAGCTGCTGGAAGTCACTGGAATTACTCTGGTTTAACAAGGCACCAGGTGGGTATGTGGATGAGAGGCTCAGCAGGTGGGTACAGAGCACTCAACATCACTACCAAACACTCATCTGGATTCAGAAAAGGCAGGCAGAACTCCAAGGGCCAAAATCTGCTCATCAGCATCATCCGGGAATAGTGCTACCACCTTCTCTGGCCTTAAAGCACTGCCACAATGAGGGGCAATCTGGCCCCACAGAAGGAAAGATGAGCATTTTCTGCTATCTACTATGGGAGCCTGCATACCAGTGTGCAAAATATTCAGTGTTACAACTTTCTAGAGGGTGACAGAGGGGGGAGAGAAGGGAAGACAACGACCATGAATTCACCTCAGCATCAAGCTGTGACTTTCCAAATGTCAACCTCAAGATGAAAGGAACCTCAGGTCAGAATGAGAAATACAGAGGAATTAAACACAAAACTGTGAAGAGAGGGGAAAAAAATCCCCATTCATATTTGGGCAGTAAGAAGAAAACACAGCAATTTTGTTACAGCCTTGGAGGCAGGCAGCATTTACCATATGCTGTCGCCTCCATTACACAAGGAGATAAACCCTGTGGAGTGCAGGTTGCACTGTCAGTGCAGTTTAGATGGTGGGGATTCCTGGCATTCATATGACTATGTCCCAGGGCGTGCTAAAAATGGTGAGAATCTAAATGAAGTATAGGTTCTGTATTCAAAAGTATGTGTGCATTAATATGCACGTGCTAAATGGTAATACTGCTAGGATATTAGCACTTGCATGTGATTCATAATCAGGGCAGAAAAGGAAGAATAAAAATCAGTGTGTTTGTGTCTAGACAACATATTAATCAGCCCTCTAAGCAGCCAGTTAGAGTGGGATCCTTAGAGAAAAAGCCTTTACTGGGTACACATTAGACATTTTGTTTAAAGATTAAAGTTCTTCTCATGTTTAATCAGTTTTAGAGCAGGATGGAAAACAGGATTAATTACAGTCCCTTCCACCAGTCTCCCATACCGCTGGAGTCACAAATGATGCGCCTTCTCAGCAAAATGGCCGCCGTCAGCAGCAGGCGCAGGAAATACTAATTGTAATTAAAGAGCTTATTTGGAATCACAGAGCAGAGTTTTAATCAGAAAGAGAATGGAGCCTTGCTGTGTGAACTTTCAGAAAGTGGTTCCAGAGCAGAACGGGCCCTTTTAAACCAGAGAGAGGGGTCTTTAAACTTCTGGAGTGGGTTCTCAGCTTGATTATCTCCTCAGTGGGACATGGATGAAAATCCTTGCTGTGCCAATTATTGTTATTATTTTGCACTTCCGTAGCAGTTACTTGGCAAGTCTTACTCAATACTCTCAGAGAATTTTGCAAAGGGCAGGGAAGTTCTGATCTGGTCTTAAAATGAACAAATTAAACCCTAAAGGGGATAAGGATGCCCAGGTGATGCGATTCTGGAAGAAGGCAGAGAGGCATTGGTGGACACAGATCTGTGCAATGAGATCTCCCAGACTTCTCCACTGCAATTTACCACTTCCATCCTGAAAAGGCATCACACAGTCTGGGGCCATAACCACGCAGACCTCAGCTGCAGGTCTCAACAAAAGGCTGGGATGCACCTACCTCTCATGTGTCAAGTGTATGCATGACTGTGCAAGCACTCCAGACAGCACAGGAACTTACCAGCTTGCAAGTAGAACTGTGTCCATTCAAATTCTGACTTTGGGAAAACAGAAACAGGTGGTTCCAGCTCCAGGACACCTCCATCCAAATCCTTGAAAAGTGCCTTCCTCGAACCTTTGCAACTCTTTTCGGGGAACATGGTGTCTTCAGAGTTCTGTACACTGGCAGGCAGGAGAGGTAGTATTATTATGAGACAGACAAAAAGAAATTATTGTGCTGTGCTGTTGTCTGCAACTTATTTACACTGAAAACAAACACTTCTATGCATATATGCGATGCCTTGAAATTTACTAGGTGAACTCATATGCCCATGAAAAGACAGAAAATGAAAAATAAAGTAAAATGAATGAAATCTAAGCAGACTAGTCAATGTCTAGCATGTTCTGTAAAGAAATCCTGCAGCTATCTTTGTATTTTGGCATATTGGTATCCAAAAAAAAAGAAAGGGGAAAAAAAAAAGAAAAAAAAATAAGAGAGACAAATCTGCATCCTCTCCCACCAAATGTTGGCTGGGTTTGGACAGAGAAAATCATTTTATTTCCAGTGTAACTCCTGTCCCCAAATTTCAAGCTCCCTGGAGTTTGTTTGGGCCAGTGTGAGCTGTCATGGCCCTTGGAGCCAGCTGTTGCAGTTTGAATACCTCTGGCTCCCTCTTGGATTTCCTGATTTGAGGAACAGCAGTGATATGACCACCAGTATTCAACTGTTATTAATTTTTGACCCATGGTAGATGAAACCTGTAGTTACTGAGTGAAGGTGAAACATGCTGGCTGCTGCCACACAGTGACCAGGAATGCCTCTGCTGCAGTGTGCAGGGCTGATATCAAACAATGGCTCCCCAGGCATTGCTCTTCACTTCCACCAGGTGATGGATTAATTTTTGTTTACAGATTGGTGTGTGCCTACATAGTATTTTGTTAAAAAGCACAGGCTGCCCAGTAGTACCTGTTTGTCTTGTCCTTAGCACTGTAGTCTGAAACAGGGGGAATCCTCTACAGGGCCAGAAGATTGCACCTCCCCATGAGCAACTGAGTTTATGCAGGAGAAAACATTTAAGTAAGTGACATTCAAGTAAGGTGAAATGGCAGAAAGAATGAGAGAAGGAGCCAGCAGGGAGCACACATCCTAACTAAAGGCTTTGAGACTGCTGGGACAAACAGGGAACAGATTTAGTCAGACCACAAAGACTCCAGCTACTCAAATAAACCTATTCAGAGCCCATCCTTTCCTAGGAGATCAGCTGGTAAAGTCTGTCCACGTCTATACTATTAAATTCCCTTAGCATTTCCCTTGAAAATAGGACAGTCACATCCAAGCTACCATTTTGGAAAAGTCTTTGATCAATTCCGAGATGCAGGCCATGAATTGTTTGGGTCAATGCCAGCTAGCTAATGCCAAACCAATGACCATGCTAGAAGTTGAACAGTGCCAAAATTCCAGTTCTAATGGCCTTTGCTAGAAAAAATAAATAAAATAAAATAAAATAAAATAAATAAAATAAACAAAATAAAATAAAATAAAATAAAATAAAACTTCTGCTAGGAATTCAGAGAAGTTTGTTGCAGCTCAGGGAGCCAGTTAACATTTCTAGAGCAGAAGCAAATTTGAAAAAGAAATCCCATTCCCATAAGACACAATGAATAATGATTTAAGTTCTTATAAAACCTGCTTGTTGTTTTTCTCTCATATCCATTTGTTTGGAACTGTTTGAAAAGATCACTGTCCTAATTCATGTTGCAATAAGAAACTGGGTTTGGAGATTCAGTGTCATTTTGATGGTTTAGATGGTCATAAAGTGAAGTGTAGGTGAAACTTAGCTCAAAACTATGCTTGAGTTTCACCATACAGTCACACATATCTTGTAGTACTGTCTCCCAGCCAATGAGTAGCTATTTCTCTCCTTCTAATGATAAGTGGATAGGTTCAGGTCTCAAGAATAGAATTAAACCCTAGTTGTTTTTTTTTGTTTGTTTGTTTGTTTGTTTAAAGAAAAAAAAAAAGAAAAAAAAAGAAAAAAAAAGAAGGGTTTCAAAGTTAGTCCAAACTGGTACAAAGTTCTTTTTGGATGGAGTGAGAGCATATCTCAGCAAATTACATCTAATTTTCAAATGGGTTCAAACTCAACTTCTAACATCAGTATATTCTCAGGAGGAAATTGTAAGTATAGTCATTAAAAACTCCCAGAATAAATAAATAAATAAATAAATAAGAATTGCATATATCATTAAAGACTGGCTTCCACAAAGGGAGGTGTCTACACAGGACAGGTTTGTTGGAGAGGAACTCACCTCACCTGAGACACACACCTAGGAGAGTTAGAATGAATCACTTTCTAAATAAGCATCACTACTGAATACAAAATGAGTTGAGTGTCTTCTTCAGAGTACATGCCTAATTTTTTGATCACTAAGGTTTAGAGAGCAGAATCACTTGTTGAGGATCTTAATTGCTTTTAACTGGTCTTTGACTAAATGCTTAACACAGTTTAAGGGAGCTAGACAATTGGCCGTATTGCTCCTATTACAAAAACATAGTGAGATACAATGACTTGTACTCCAGCAAAGTCCATGGAAATATCTTCAGATTGCTACATGGATACTCTTTAATCCTGCAGAAAACTTAGAATTTCCTGAGACCAAGTTGGAAGAACACAATTATTGACATTATGAGTGCAGCAAAGTCAAATAGGCAATGATCCATATTAAGGAAAGAGAATCACATGGACCAATGTTTCCAATCAACACTACTTGAAAGAGGCAGAGAACAGAGAAAGTTCCTCTGATCCTGACAGCTAGTGCAATTCTTCAGCATCTCTCAGAAGATCCAGCATTTCAGCTGGCTAGGTCCACCAGTAGGAAAGTAAAGCACTTCATGCTCTTGCCATATTCCCTGATGTTTCTATTTCCTCTCTTGCTCTAAGGCAATGCTCACCTTCTTATCACCTTGACAGGAGATATTCATCAAGATATCCTGCCAGGGTGCTGTAGCAGAACAATGCAGCCACAGCCTGGATCCAGCACAGCAGTTGCAAAGGTGGACTAAATAAATGCATGCAGATAATGCATGAGGAGCACTGAGAGATGTAATCTCCCTCGGAGGTTTACCAGAGCCCTAAGAAAACATTCTGTAATCCACATGCATTCATCACGTTTGAAATCACCAGCTCTTGCAGTGGGCTGCGTATTCAGCAGCTCACTAATAGCATAATATTGTGGGATGGATACAAGAGTGAAACATAATGTGAGCTGACAAGCTGGACAGGTCTCAGAAATCTACACACAAACTAATGCCCAAAGCAAAAAGCAAAAATATAGAATAAAATAAAAATTCTAGCAGAAGGCTGGAGGGGCTCTAAACATAGCAGTGTGGGACACCTCCAATTATTTTTGACTGGCAAGTGGAGTCCATGCTGGATTTCTTTTTTTTTTTTTTTCCACTACTTCAAGGCTTTCTTGACATAGCCTCTATGTTGTGTTCACCCACTGTAATAAATAAATTGGCATGTGGTTTCCATTGGATGTGGTATGTTTGAACTGCTACAGCCATCAGTGACTTAAGGTTACAGATGAAGCTCTCTCCCTCCCTGCTCTGTGTTTCTCCACACACAGCTGATATTCTCCCTGGGCAGGAGCAGTTCTGGCAATCATTTGACATCTCACAGCCTGCCTGGTACTGATCAACATTTCTGATGTGATCTCGCAGGCAAAAATCAAGCTCTGCTTCCCCAGCCAAAAGGACATTCCCTATCTCAGGGTTTTTTGCTGAAGGTCCTGACATTTTCTGAAGCCTGAGGCTGAAAATTCAGAGATGCTCAGGACAGAGTTTTAAGAAATAGGATACATGAACCATGTTTTGCTAGACAAACATCAGTAAGAGAAGAAATCCAAGAGGATTGGTCTGGAGATGCACCTTGACAGAATCTGAACCTCAACTCTTCAAAAATTGCCCTTAACTAACAGTTACCTTTTTTTCTTTTCTTTCTTTTTCTTTTTTTCTTTTTTTTTTTTCTTTTGGATTTGAGTTTTTCTGCGCACATTTGTTTGACGTCTGAGCTTTTTCATTTTTGCCAGCCAGGAGCAATACAAGAGAAGAGACAGATACAAAGGATGGGACTGCTCTGAACCTAGACACTCAGTCTAAACTAATTGCTTAAACTTTCAGTAAGATAAATTTTATAATATAACATTATTTCATATTTTTATGTTATTATTTATAATATAAAATTATATAAAATTATAATTATATTTTTAAAGATAACATTAAGATAAATTAAGACAGCTGATAGAGAGGTGAAGATAGTCCCAGACTTACAGTTGATTTTTTTAATTTTTTTTTTCAGAAACCATTGAAAAAGGTTCTTAAAAAGCATATTACCTTGCTGGATGGAAGTAAAACTTGTCCTTCTCATTGACATGTAACATCCTCGATCTCTCCGCTGTGATAAGGGGCATGATACCTAAATGGTCAGCATTTGACATGATGCAGACATCCCTGTCTTCACTATAGCAGCTCTTTGTAAAACCAGTAAATGTGACATCTACCAGGGATTAAAAAAAGACCAAGGAAGAAAAAGTAGTGAGAAAAAATACAATAATTATATAGAGAAAAGCTCCATTCTGTGACCTTTCCTATGTGAAATCGCTGCCATATATACATGAAAATCATTTTTAATACAGATTATTTGCTTTAACCTAGACCTTCAGTTGGCTTTAGAGTACACTATACCTGAAGTTATATCTTAAATTAATATAAACCAAGACATGCACACGAAATGCAATCAAATATAAAGTGAGAAAGAAACACAAGACTGATTGATTGATTGTATTGGATTCAGTCAGAACCAGTCTAAAGATAAGCTGCCATGGATGGTTTATTCACTTGCCAGATTTTAATATAAGATGAGCTGTGGCTGGTGACACATGGTTGGCTATGGCACTGAGATCTTCTACAGCTACAAAATCCATGCTTTGCCACAAATTTTCTGTAAGACACTGGGAAAGTCTATTTGTCATTCTCTGCCTCCTTTATTCTTCAGTAAAAAGAGCACAATGCATTTTCTTCCAAAAGTGGGTAGCAGTAAGGGAAAAGGACATGACAATCAGGGAAGTATTTAGATTCCACCATGGCAGCCAGCTATCTAAGTTCTACTGTTATGCAAGTATTATTCTGGAAACAATAAATTTGAACCAAAGACATAGGACAGATAACTGGCAAATCTTTCTTTTGCAGTCTTTAAAAATTATGATTCCTTATGACAATAAGTCATGACTGTTTCTGTGTAGCTGCAGTCATCGTGTTCTATGCAAATTCTATAGGAAGTGTGCTATTCCTCAAACTTGGCATCTTTATTTAGCTAGAGATAACTGCTGTTCATAGAGATGCATCAAGTGGAAAAATAATTAGCACAGAAGAGGAGGTATGTCTGAGATAAAATAAACAAATTGGCACATAATTGCACTGTAGTAGATAAAGAAAGTGAAAAATACCAAGCAACACATATTTAACTCTATCCAACTGAAGAAGCATTCAGAAGGATTTCCCTACCATGTCCATGTCTAGGTCCAACATAATGTCCATGTCCAGCTAGGTGTGAAAGACTGAAGCTTCAGCCTTGGTAAAATGAAATTAATCAAGACAGTGACAGAATAGTCTGGCCAATATAAGTGGAAGACCAACCTTTCAGCTTCATGAGTCCCAGCACTTTTGGGCAATGAACAATTTTGTGCCATGGGTTTTCTGGCCTCTGGCTGGACATAGTGGTAAATGTAGGCCATAAAATCCCAACACGGCCTCTTCGGGGGTAGTATGGTGGTCGATCTCTGGAAGTTAGGTCAGCTGCCTGAGGCTTGATCCTGTCACTGATGCAGTCAAAAGTTGAGCTTGTTGCGACAATGAGAGAGTCTCTAAGTTCTAGGAATCTTTTCCCTGTGTGACACTGCTTGGCATAGAGACAATATAATACTGGCATGAGACCCACGGTGTTGTCCACCAGCACTACATTGTCCATAACGACACTGCTTCCAAGGTGGAACATCATACCATAGTCATAATTCTTGTAAGATAGAAAACCTGTGATTCTAGTGCAGGTCGGAAAACCATCTCCCCTGTACAGATGAATTCCATGGAGATTTGAATGGGCCACATTTTCACTGCAATACTCTCCATCTAGCAAACAGTCTTGGCCCCTGATATGGAAGCCAATCCGCTCAGATCCTGCCACAGCATTGCCATAGAGGGAGACACCAATGGCAAGGTTCGCCTTTATGCCAGCGACCCAGTTTAACAAGCCCTCTGGTTGCCTGCTCAGAATAACAAGGTTCCTGATGAGAGAATGGTTTTGCCCTTCCAAATCAATGCCAGGTCCAACTGTGTTGAACACCATGTTATCATGCAACAAGATCCAGTTGCTCATGACTGCTTTGATGCCACCTCCACAGCTACCATGAATGCTGGATGACACCACCGAGGACTGTTGGGATATGTTCCTGAATTCAATGGCAGAAAGCTGAGGAGGTCCAAAGTTCAAAAATTCAGTATTTGAGAGTTGAAGGACACCTGTAATGAGATAACTATAGTGAAATAGAAGCTTCCAGAACTACCTAAGAACTGCTTAAGAATAACACCTATTTAGACAGCACTCAGGCATGTAATAGCACGCAATCTTTGTCAGTGTATTGCCAGTACTGGCTATTTGTTTACAAATATGTAAAAAGTTATAGCAAAAAAAACAACCAATCAGAGAACAGCACCTCCAAATGTATTCCAAGGTTATTATGAAGTATTAGTATGCTCCTGTTTCATGAATGTCAGTCATACAGCCAGTTTGCTTAGACCTGTTGCAAAGTACATACTAATGGATACATCTGCTGTTAAACAGTCTTTTTCTTGGGCAGAACTGGTCTGTTTGATGAGGATAGGTAAATCGCTACTACCTTCAAACTCTCTCCCACTAGAATCCATAAAATGTCCCACCAGCATCCTCCCAGCGCAAGCCACATCAGACTTGATCTGTATGTTCCGTGTCAGGAGTCCAACTTCTGCCGCCAAACGGATGCGTCTACCGTCTTCTGTGTCATGGGAATGGCCTGGGGAGTTTCAAGCAACAAAATGTGATAAGTGTCTATCATACCTATAAACCAGTGCTTTGGGGAATATCCAGCCTGACAGCTTATGCACAGCATCTCTGCAGAATCTGCACTGACATTCAGGTGGGTTTTTCCTCCAGCACCATCTACGTGCATCAACACTAAAACAGAAAGGCCACCTGCCTATCAAATATTCACCATGCTCTTATATTTTACCAACATATTTTGTTTTTAGAAAAAGAAGGTGCTCAATCTTTTCCCTGCGGTGTGGAGATGCCAAATCAATGAACAGATTCACACTTCATTTTTAAAGCTATATGTGCAGGAGATATTCTTCAGTATAGATACACTACAGAGTTTATCTCCATGAATTCTTGTTAGAATCAGACCAATGACAGCATTAAAAAGCAATTTCCTACAGATATCTGGTTGCAGGTATTTTCTAAAACAAAGTCTTTCTAAATGAGTCCTTTGAGAGAGCCTATGCAGGTATCTAGCCTGGAATTCACCTTTGGTGACTTTCAGTATCTCCAGATTTAATTCAGTTATCCGAAATACTTTGATGTACAATGGAGAGAAAGAGGCAATTCTCAAGTGTAATTCATTATCTATTTTATACATCTGCTTAAATGGGAGAAGAAAATATAAACAAGCAGTATGTATTTTTCTGCTTTGACACATATCTTGTGTGAACATTTACTCTCACATCTACTTTTGCCTAGGTGAATCCCAGTATTTGTGTTGCTCTTAATTCTTCTATCACTCCCCTTTTTTTTTGGTTATGATGTCTAATAACTACAGCAGTACTCAATAATGCATGTAGTCGTTTCATCCCAGGATATATTTGATATATCTACCTTAGTGAAATAAATAAGCTAAGAATTGTCCTCTGGCCATGAGACCAACTGGCAAGTTTCCTCCCTCCCTCCATGAAAAGAAAGGTCATGCCCTAACTACTGAAAACAGGGCCTAGACATCTTTGAACTGCATTTTTTGCAAAAACGCAATTGTCATATGAAACTGCCATGGAGGCTACTGTCAAGTACAAATATGGATGATAGTAGAACACAGCACAGTCCCAAGTGATGCTTAATTTAATGGAGTAGCTGTAACCACTTAAAACACACAACATTTCTGAACCTTTTCATTGATCATACTTAATTCTCTGGCTACTAGCTCAAAGACTAAATTTAAAAATAACACCTTAAAAATCCTGGGTTTAAGGCCTCAGAATATGATCTGTTAATTTTAATTCTTTTATTTTTACTGCTTAGAGAGTAATAATTTTACCTTGTAGGCTAAAATAAAATTAAATAATTTATTAACAGTGCATCTCTTTTTCCAGTTAAGTATAGATCTCATATAATTTACACAGTGAGTAGAGCTATGATAAGTGAAGTAATAAAGGTATCTCTCTGTGATCATAATACACAGATTTTATATCTATTTATGTATTAGGTAACAAATACATTAGTTTCATGTCACAATCACATTTTTTACTTGAATCTCCAAGAATATTGTTTTGCAATATTAAAAAAGGCAATGTTGTGAATTTTTCAGTTTTTGACACACCACAAAAATAGTGTAAATAACTTAAAAAATATATATTTTTCCTCTAAACTTTTAGTTATTTTCTCTCTGTGTTAACTAGTTCTAACTAACACATGAAGCACCCGTAAGTTTTTCAAAAGTATTCAGCACTGGATTGTCTCTCTTTCAAGATGTTCTTGTTAGAATCAGATGTTCAGTGCACTTTTTACCATCAGTTTTGCAGTATCAAGACAGCAAGAAAAAAAGCATGCAGAGAAATAAATGAATATGTATCAATAAAGTAAAACTGATCTTGGTGAGATCTGAGACAGAAGGTCCATGCTTCAGAAGAAAACTCTCAAACAGAAAGACATGTTTCTTACCAATATGCCTGTGCAGAAGGCGTTCCTGGAGTGTTATGCTACGACCATTGACTTCTTTAAGCGTAACTACTTCAGCTTGATGAGCTTCATAGGACGAAGAGCTGATAACAATATCTCCACCAGGACTCCAGTCCACTTCATCGTCCACCAAAAGCCTGTAATGCCAAGATATTAAATCAATGTTATTGCATTATGAATTATGCTCACAGATTTCCTAAAAAATGAACAACAGTTTTGCCAAGGCAGATCTCAAAAAGAATCTGCAGGGTATGCTCTAGGAAAAATGCTTTAAGGCTTGCTGCATCCAAAAATGAATGCCTGGAATATGTAGAATGAAATTCATCCTGAAATGCTTGCTTTATACCACCGGTTAGCAAGGTATCCAGTATTGATACAGGGCTCAAGTATGTTTCCTACCAAATATGTGTCAGACCATTTTCAGTGACAGGGGTATCCTACTTGGTTTCCATCTACAAGTCTGAAAAAAAACCACATTTTTGTAGGTTCTATTTGCCAATGATATGTACATTTTGCACATATCCCAGGTCAGTCAGAATAGTACTAGACACCTGTATCTAGAAAACATATTTTTTTCTCCTAACTTTAAACAGATTATTTGCTCTCTGAATGCTGAAAGTCATCTCTGGACCTAGACACCAAAATTTAGGTGTCCATCTGTAGGTGTGTGCATGTGCACTACTAGCAGTTACGCTTCCACTGTAGTTGATAAAGACCTAATCAGTACAGCCAATAACAGGTGAAAGGTGATCCAGCTTTCTCTGTATTGGACACATAGAGCAGCATTTGATTGCCTAAACATGAGCTACCTGTTGCTAATTGAGCTGTCCCAAGCTTTCTAAGAACTAGGGTGGCAGACTTGACAGGACTTGCTCATGGAGCATTCCTGAAGGGACAGATGGAAGCCATGGAAGGGACTCAAAGGCATCTCAGATGAGCTCAAAGGTACCAGATGAGTCTTTAATAGAGAAAATAAAATCACTTAATGAAAGCAAAATTGATAATGATCTCTCTCTATATATATTTGATAAATACCCAAAGGGTACTATTATACAGTGACCAGTGCTGGCCAGGTGATGAGCTATACTCAGCTAATTGCTAATATAACAGACCACTGAAAGAATTCTGAGAATTTTGCATGACTCATCGTGCAGTCATATAGTGATAGAAGTATAGAGAGAAAGGAAAGTCCTAGTGGGATGTGATTAGCAAGCTACGTTGCCAAGTTTTCTTGATGTCTCTTCTCACAGTTATTTTCAAAGATGAGTAGGCGCAAGATGAGTACTTCCAGTTTTCTGCACCTGTGAACACTCAATAGAGAAGTCTTTTGTGCTTGGAGGTAGAATTGGACAGCTTCTGAAAGGACAGGAAAGTGTTAGTTTGACTTTGAGCTACGTATTTTTAAAGGATAAATTCACTGGAAAGGAGGAAGCAAAACAAAGCAGAGTAACAAGAATAGTGGCATATGTATAAAGTTTTTGACAGTTCACATGCAACACGTATTATGAGCTGAATCTTAAGTCCAGCCCCAGACATACAGTCCAATTCTAATTTAACTCTTCTGGACCCAAACTTAATTCTTGACTCTTGCATTTCAAACAAGTTTAATAAGAGGAATCAGTAAGCAAGAGAAAGTATGGTTTGTATGATACACTGTCAAAATGCTCATCTGCTGAAATATTAGTATAGCTTTTCACTGCAAGTGAAAAAAAGTATTTCTTTTTGAAAGCGTAAATACTTCCCTGACTCATGTGCTGACTCATATTGGAAAATATATGCAACAACTTCTCTCAGTCAATAGAAGAGCCACTTTCTTCAGCTATTCTAGGACTGACTTGCCTATTTCCTGTATCTAACCACATTAACTCTTAACTGGCTAATGGTATTAGTAGGTTCTGAAAAAATAAATAAATCTGTGGCCAAGATTTTTCATAATAAATAGCTTCCTCTCCTCTCCTCTCCTCTCCTCTCCTCTCCTCTCCTCTCCTCTCCTCTCCTCTCCTCTCCTCTCCTCTCCTCTCCTCTCCTCTCCTCTCCTCTCCTCTCCTCTCCTCTCCTCTCCTCTCTCCTCTCTTCTTCATTAAAGATTATTTCTTCATTAAATAATTAATTTTTAAACACTCAAGTCTGTGAGAGCTAACAACAAACAAATCCTGCTTCTGAGGTGTGTGCCCCATTGTCCATCCTTACAATGAGTTTAAACTAATTCCTTGCCTAAATGCCAATATTTCGCCTCTACCTAGGTGAGATCTCTTCCAATTAGTTTTTCTTAGGCCTAACTATTAGATTTTTTCTTTAAATATATGTATTTCAGTTTAAAATGAAGCATTTTGAAGAGTTACAGCAAAAGGTGATGAAAATTTCATGTAAGACAGAGTCCAGAATTAGAGCTCCAGAGAGAGAGGTACATGCCCATGCTACACGGGCTAACAGTGGTCAGGGCACTTACAGAAGAGATCCCTATACAGACGTTCACATATTCAGGTCAAAAGTTTGAACTTCAAGATGTAGCCAACCTAACAAGCAGCTGTGGTAACTCTACTTAACCTGCCTTAGGAGGTGGTTTTGACTAAGCCTTCAGACTGAAGTCATGGGTAAGTGCTCATGTAGTCTGCTGGAGGAGCTGTAAAAGGTTATGGAGGGGCAGCAACAGGGGAGAGAGAAGGTAGGAATTGAAACTATTTCTGCCAAGTGTTAAGTGAAAATGTGTCTATACCTTGAAAGTTTCACATCCCAGACAAATACCTTACTCTTCAGGCAGTGCAGGCAACCTTATGTTCTCTGAGCCAATTAATTATTTATACAGAAAAGATTGACTCTAATAGCAGAAATTAGGATGTTTGCTGCAGACACTACTTATTAAAGTACTGATCAAAGATGTTGAAGATCATGGTTCATACCCCATTTTTGCCTAATTCAGAGATGAAATTTGAATGTAGGTCTCAAACCAAAATGAACATCCTAATCACCAAGGTATCAGTCATTTTGGATTCTTCCAAAAAGAAAGAGAAAGGGAGAGGGAGGCAGGGAAGAAAGGAAGGAGAGAGAAAAGAAGGATGGAAAGACAGAAGGAAGCAAGGGAGGAAGGACAGAGGAAAGAAGAAAATCTTAGCTTCATTATTCTTTAGAACTGAATCTAAAAATAGTATAATTTTCTTGCATGATATAATATAGTTGTTCTTATACCTAGACATAAACAGTACCTGTCAGAAAGGAAAAGAGTAATATTAGTATAAGTCATTGGAATGGGAGCCCAAACTTTGTATTTGGAGTCATATTTGGGCAAAATACCACCTTTCATTGCCAGGAGCAACGTTACTTCCAAGATGTGTCCAAGACTTCCCAGGATAAGCACTATAAATTTGCACCTTTCCATAAACCCCTGAGAAAAACAGAAGCAGGAGAGCAAAAATTAGGGCAGAGAAAGTCTTGAGATGAACTGAATAATAAATATATTGATACCTCTCTATATATTAAAACATGTTTCTATATTTTATGAAAAGTGTAATAACAACACAACTTCCACTTGAAATAGAAAGTGAAGTATGAAAAATTCTGATATTATGCACTGAAATTTTTTGTTTCAATTCACAGTCCAATCAATTTAAAATTTGTTCTGCATCTCTAATTCTAACCCCTTTACTTCAGATGAGTTGTGCTTCAAGTGTTTGAAAGCCCCCATTTAATTGCTTGGGCTAATGTCCTGCTTGGACAACTTTTTCCATGACATGTTGTGTCACTGTAGTCCAAAAGAAGACTGTGGCCAGTATTGATAACCCAACTTGGATTATCTCACAAAGAAGATATTAAGAATAACTCCCATATCTTGCATTCAATATGGTTTAAGAGGAGAGGATGGGCAGTGAAGTCTTATTTGATCCATGATAGCATGCTAAACTGCAGCAATTTATCTATTGTCTGTTTTAGCCCCTCCAATGATGCCCTAAAATGATAAAAAGTCAAATTGTTAGCAACAGTTAGGCTTCATCTTTTAAGTAATTTAGAGCTAAGAAAAAACACCCTCAGAATCCATTTCCTCTGTCAATGAAGTTTCTGTGTTGCCTTCCAAACATTTCACTTAGTTATTTACTAGAAGTTTGTAATTTCCTGAAGTGAAACAGTTTCTCAGTGTTGCTATCATACACAAATTGTGGTGTTTGATTGTTTGTTTTCCCCTGAATTGCTGTAATATTCTACAAATCTAGATCCTGTCAATTTCTGTTGACAGCTAAGTCTTGCAATACTTTAGTATTGTTTAAAATATGTAAAACAGAAAAAATAACTTTTCTTTAACTCTCATCATCTGAGGAGATCTAAAATTTAAACATGAACCTTCTTCTGTCAATCCTATGGATCCAAATGTTTAGAATTATTTAAATGTGTGTATTTAGATCCAGCCAGTAGCTCTTGGATGTAATTCATCTCACTTAAGTCATGAATTTAAAAATAAACAACGTGAGTTTACACTTATCAGCCTAGGCTGAAAACTTTCAGGGTAATTTGTTTTATTCTAAGAGAGATCAAAGATAAGTGAGACAAAACACCATCTTCCAGCACACACTTCTCTCCACTCTGTAAGGTCATTTTAATTTGTTGACAACTACCCTTTACAAATCTAAAACCTCAAACCTGACAACTGACAGGTCAAGACCAAATCCTCATGCATATGTATGACTGCTTTTAAGTCCTCTCTCCTTTCTCATATAAATACCTCAGAACCTGACATCTTGTTGCTTATTTGCCTAAACAAAATCTCCACAGAAACTCCAGGAATGGGCTTAGTAAAAGTTAACAGGTTTAGCTCAAAAAATGCGTATCTTTCTTAGATGTTTTTTTCTGCAGAAAAAATTATACCAAACTATTGCCTAAGATTGGTATCCCATAAAAAATTAAACCCGTGTCTCATACCAATACTCCCTGGATGGACATTTATTTCCTCCAGACGATCACAGTAAATCCCTTCAGATGCCCGAAGAAGGATCAGTAGCTTTAATTCGCGTTCTAGAGGATGTTGAAAATAACCTGAAATAAAGAGAAAACAGCAACAACTGACACAGAGGTATTGGTGGTATCTGTGATGCTGAAATGGCCCTCCCTCTTACCTCATGGAAACGGTCCCCATGCACTTTGCTCCATGCCATAGGTCCCTCTTGAAGCTGAGTTGAATACTCTGAATGCCAGCAGTGGCTCAGTATGGAAGTATTTCACCCACCCCTTAACTTAGCTCCAGGCTCTCCTTGGAGTCAACAGAGAGAAAGAAAAGTTCCTTCATTCAGTGACTCACACACATCTTATACGGCCTGCCTTGCCCCCTGGAAGTGACCGCCTCTCCATTGACTTTGAAGGTAGCCTAGAGAGACTGCTCCAAACTCAGACATTTCAGTTAAGTGCCTAAATTAGGAGGGAAGGGGGATGTGCCCTAAATCCAAATTTAGAGTCCCAGAAGGGTTTGCCCAACGTCATTCAACGAGTGTGTAAAATGACAGGAGGTTCTCATTCATTCTGCTAATCACTGAACAAGCATTTCCTTTCTCCAACCATCTTTGCCTTTCTGCTCAGTTACATTTTCACCTGTTCCCAGATAACTGTTCCCATTCTGCTGCCAGGATGGGTAAAACAGTCTTTCAAACCAATAAAAGATTTTACTAGAGCACGGGAAAAGAAAATGCCCAAGAAGTTTTGGTGTGTGTGATGTTGCTCTTATCTTGTGATAAGTCTGTACAGTAAACTGTATTCCAACTGTGACTTCATTTATTTCACCAAGGGTAGTTTACAGTTTCAGAAGAAAATGGCCCAGCACTAAACAGATACTAGTGAGGAAAGTAGGACAGTTTTTGCCCTGGAGAAATGTATGCAGAGTCCAGTAAAAGAGTTCAGCATTCCTTTAAAATTAGAGATTAAATCAATTATGCAACAGAAAACTGCAGCAGATGTAGAACTAAAAAATATATACATATCTGTACAAAATTAGCTGGCCTGTCATGTTCTTTTAATATTTAAAAATTACTAGTTTGGAAAAGAGAGCTGATTTTATATCCTAGAGAAATATTCCTCTTTAAGAGCATTTTTAGTTAAGTGAAATCAAGAAATAAATTCATTGTTCCCCACCACTGTCTGACCAATATCTGGGGGTATTTAAATTCTCTGTACAGCTTTTAAATGGATAAAAGACCAAGAGTACAAGATTTGCATGCTCCCCATCTAATACATCTCATACCAGTGAGTTCATTTTTTCTATGGGGACATGGAGGGAATTCAATCTTACAGCATCCATCACCCATTTTTGGCTTTCTGGCTTTGATTTCTTGCTTAAACTCCCATAACCAAATACTAGTTTCAGAAAAGAAAACTTAGCGACAAGCACATTTACCACTGATGCACTAGGTTAAACAAACATCCAGCTAGAACTGCAGAAGAATTACGTTGACATTTGTGTCTATTTTTGTACTCAGAGTGATTGTTTTCCTGCTTCACCCTCACAGCAAGTTGTGATTTAAAATACTAAGCCTGAAGATATCTTCCCCAGTCCTCAGGTCAACCTTACCCCCTGGGATGAAGTGATCAGCTACACCAATGACCCAAAAAAGACTCAACAAAAATATTTAGAGAACTTTATATTGAAGTTACAAAGTTATTCACAAATACCTTTTCCTATGACAATGATGTCCCTTAAAACTGGGGGATTATTATTATCATCATGAATTACTATTCATGTTATTATTGGTGTTATTATTTTACTGCTGGTTACAAAGCCTTTAATATTTCTTCTACTTAAGTCAATTTAAAAAAAGCTGTGTGATACATCCAACTCAGCTCAATTTTAAAACAATTTTTAAGTAGGCTTCCAGGCTTAACAGTCACAGAGATTTGTTTGGAAATGTGAATTCTAAATTCTTGGCTTGGAAATTATGACTCCTTAAAAAGAGATACATGTACACTTAGCAAAAATTTGTGATTTTTTAATCCTAAAAAGCATGGCATTTTATAGAATGTTACCCTTGTTAAAATCTCTCTTTCTCAAATCAGAGTGAGAAACAAAGCAGCTAACATAAAACTATTCATAATAGCTCATTACCATATTAAACCTTAGAAAAGAATTCCCAATAGGAGAAGAAAATATTCATAGAAATTTTCCATTGCCTGGAAACTGAAAATAGTGTATCACACAAAAGACCACAGGAGATATCTATGATTAGAAAAAACAGACTTGTTTTAAGTAAATTTAGAACAAAAATAATCCTAATACTTATTTCCATTAATTGTTCAATTGTTTTAAGTCAGTGAATTTAAGAACTTGCATACAAGTGCTGTAAAAGAGCTCAGAAACTCGTTGAACTACTAAAATGGATTTTTCAGTAAGTTTGGATCACTCATGATGTCTCAAAGAACTTGAAGGAACCTAATATTGTGCCATTATTCCGAACAAAGATAAAAGAACCCCAGGTAATTACAGCCCTGTCAACTCAACACTGATTCTAGAGGAAAAATAAAAAAAAATGGAAAGTCCAACTCCGAACACAATTAATAAATCATTAAAGGTGGATGATATAATTAATGCCAATCAACATGGTTTTATAGAAAATAGGTCCTGTGAAACTTCCTTGTTATCACATTCTAATGAAATTACAGGTTGACTCGATAAGATAATAGTTTTGATATGACATAATCGGCTTCTCCAAGGCATTTGACTTAGTAGCACAAGACTTTCTGATTAACAACCTACACAGGTATGACAAGAACATGGCATGTTAATTTCCAGTCTGACTGATAGTCTGGCTGTAACTCCAGAAGGTCAGTCTTGCAAGCCCTGCGGTACATGACGTTTTATCAATGACCTAAACATGTCTCAAAATATTGAAAGATAAATTGCCACAAATGGATAAAAAGATAAAGAGAAGGGCCAGCCAATACAGAAATAATCTGGAAGTGAAGAATATAGGGGAGAAAGTGAAGAATGTTCAAAATATAATAAAATGGGTCTTGAAAAGGTAATGATATCTATGTAAATGAATGAAGAGTGAAAGAAAACTAGGGAAAATAAAGATAATTCAAAAAAATGAGTAAGGTCAGAGAGATGTACTTTAGCTTAATCTAAGTATAGTCCAAAAGAATGGCTCATGAAAATGAAGATATGGAAATGGTAGCTACCTCAGCTTACTCAAAGGAAAATCCAAAACAGATAATACACAATAGCTATTGGACCAGATAACTTTCATTACCATATGAAATAACTGTCATATGAAATCACAGCCTTTGTAATAAGCAGTTTTGGTAAAACTACCAAGTTGCTATAAACAAAGGACTCACCATCTCTGCTGCACACATGTGAAAGATCTGGGTTTAAGTGCCTGTCTTTGAACTCTGGATGTGAAAACTTCAAGTCACTTGTCCCACTTTATTGTGATGAACAAGCCTTCCATAAAATTACATCAAACTCTCAAATTACCCATCCTGCACATGAGACGCACAGCAATGGATCCCATTTCATATTCCTACTACAAGTAGGTTTACCAATTTGATGAACAGCCTGGTTCATCATAAGGTGAGAAGATAAAGCATAGCTGGCAGAGACGTAGGAAACAGGTAATTGTGACCAGCTGCTGCCAGAAGTGTCTGGTGAGATGTGCAGAAAAGGTTAGGAGGGAATAACGTCTGCATGTGCTGAAAGCTGTTCTCAGACACGCATCTTTTTGCAGCTGGGTTACTTGGAATTTGAAGGATTTGCTCATCTGTTGATTTGACACGTATGTGTCAGCCTGGGCAGAGCTCCTGAGCAGCAGTTTGTTCACTCCATATACCTGAGGCACTTCAATGCAAGACAGAAGTCAATCTGTTGGTGCATAGGAGCTGAGCTGTCTTCTCAGAGGTAGTCAGTCATTGCAACAGTTTGCCCTGGGAGGTGGTGGAGTCACCGTCCCTGGGGGTGTTCAAGGAAAGGTTGGACGTGGTGCTTACAGATGTGGTTTAGTGGGTGACATTAGTGGTAGGGGGATGGTTGGACCAGTTCATCTTGGAGGGCTTTTCTAACCTTAATGAGTCACTGCACAGTTGCTGTGTGCCTTCACTGTCTCTCTGATGTCTGATGTCACATTAAATGGCCTCACTGCAGGTGTGTGAACTTCTGTGAGGGGTTTCTAAACTGAGGTTCTTCAAGCGAGTATTGGCAATACACAGTGCAAAAATAAACACGTGACAATCCCATGTATAAGAAGTAACTTACACTGCTGATAAAGTCACCACAGTTTATATACTTTCCTGAAGAAGTGTGAAGCCCTGCTGCCTGGACTGAGACACAGTTCTGTTAGCACAACCTCTGGAGAATGTTAAAACCCACTATACGAAAACAGGAAAAAAAATATTAATAATTATTATTATATTAATAATTAAGGGAGAACAGAGGGCTGTATTTTTTCTACCCAGATTTTCACTTATTCTGGACTGCAGTCTGGATCTAGTTTTCTGTTGGGTTTCAAAAGCATTTTCCAATGTTTTCATATTTCACTTTGATTCCAGATGTTCTTCCTGACAGTTTTTGGTGCGTTTCTTTTTTTTCTTCTTTTTTCCATAGCAAATCCTATTCATCTCTTTCTTAGAATAGTGGGTGTTTCCCCCCTTCTAACCTTTCTTTTATTTACAATACAACACTCTACAACAGCTGTTGCGTGTAAGAACAAGGAAGTCTCTGAGATAAGATTCCCTCCCTTCCATTGGTAAATAGACTTTGATAAGTATCTTGCCGTGACCACCTCCAGTATAAGCTCTGTATTTTCTGAATCCGAAACCTCTTGGACTCTTACCTGTTTAGCTATTTTGAAAATTGTGGTGTGTAGTCACCAGAAAGTAGGAAGGGTTTTTACTCATGGTCAGTGCATAGCTAGTCACATAGTGTTGGTTATCTTTCCCCATCTGTTCCTTCAGGTGTCCAGGCTACAGCCTGCAAAGCAGCTGTAAACAGGGAGGCATCACACTGTTGCCTCTTATAGATGATGCTTCCAAACAAAAGAAAGAGATAAGAGACAGACAGATGTGGAGCTGGAGAGCTGGAGCCAGCAGCAAGAAGTGAGAGATGTTTGTCCAAGGAATGTGAGACACGTAGGATGAGATTCAGCTGCCTAGATATGGATGCTTAATGCCATCTGAGAGCCCTAGCCCCCTCCAAATCCACTACGTGAGAATGACAGATATGATCAATGAGAGAACAGTGCCTTTTCAAGCAGAAGCTGGAAGCCAGCTTCACTTGTGTGCCCTAAGTGATCCAAAGTCTCCATATTTAGGCAACTGAACGATGTTCTCAGGGAGATTCATATAACTGCATTTTAGTTTCTTCATGTAGGTGAATCCTGGTTCTCTAGGTATCTGAGATCAGACAATCCAGCTTAGACTGTAATTTGTTCTAGTTCATTGTATCAGGCAGTCCAACTGGAACACCCAGCTCACATCCTGAAGTCCACATGCAACACCTAAATGTTAGTGCCCTAAGCACGTAAAACAAATTCCTTCCCTAGATGATACTATCAGTTTGAAGAAACGAATGGCTTGGAAAGGGCAAAGACCAAACAGATGGAAGCTGAGAATTGAAGGAGATCAGATGGTGCAAGGAACTTTTCAAAACCCTTCTGTTATCTGGGATGAAAAAGTGACTACAAGATGGGACTCCAAGCTCGCAACTAAAGAATATGGGACTCAAACAACTAAGGTATTAGAGAACTCGGAGGAATTCTGTGGCAAGACTCATTTGTGCCTCAGTTGTCATTATGAGGCTGAGCATTAATCATCGTTAGCACATGGTCATCTCATGAAGCACAGGGATTTACTCTTTGGGAATTAAGTTTTTGGGTTCTTACTAGTTCTAAAAAAAAATAAAAACAAATAAATAAATAAAAAAGTGGAGTGAATCTTTTGGAGTTCTTGTTCCACAAGCTCGATAAGAAACATCAGAAATGTCTGGGGTTTCATCTCCAGACAATCAAGCCATGAGCTAATGATGACCTTAGGCTTCTTGCTTCAAATGACTGACAAGACTGACAAGCAGCCATCACAAAATACCAAAAAAAAAAAAAAAAAAGAAAAAAAGGAATGTGACATGTTGAGACTGAAAAGAGAAATCCTACCTGGATAATTACTTAGCAGGTTCTACTGTAAAAAGCAAAAATAGCCTGCCAGCACTGCCAGCAAAGAATGGCTGAGTGTAGCCAAGACCAGGATGAGTCTTGTGCAATTTGTGCAAAAGGAACTTCAGCATTTTCTGCAAACTTATCAGGAGCTGAGGGCTTTGTTCAGCAGTGGAAGAGAGCACTTTCCCTGCATACTGTCCGTGATTTTTTGCTGACATGGGTTGAAATTAATACAACCATCTTAGCACAGATTCATAAAAGAACCTCTGGGATGTTGAGCTCAGCATTTCCTTTCTTCTTCTGACACTGGTGTGCTGAGGATATTTAGCAAATCACTTAATCTCTCTGCACCTCAATCCCTCCTGCTATAAACTAGAAAAAATATCTAATTGTTTTAAGGAATGGCAATGCAGGAAGGTATAAATAAATGTTGCTTCTAAAATGTAATTGCAAATATCACCATCAGATCAACCTGGGTCTAACAACGCTGAAGGACCAGGATCACCCAGAAAAAATACGTTGTGGATAGACCCAAACATTTCTTCTGAGTTGTCTGAGGGCTCTGACAGAGGTTTTGCAATCCTTTTCAGAGCATTATGAAGACTCATGTCTCCCTGTGATTCTCTTGATCATAATTCACACTGACCACAGATTATGCCATATGTTGAAGAAGTGATGACAGACCCTCCAAGATCAAAGGTGTCCCAACAGTTTTGATCTCCCAGCTTTGACTGTATTTTCTCATCCCAGTTTCACTGCAAATAACTGTTTAAATAAAATTAATTAGGATCTGGTTGATGCTTCAAAAACCCAATTTTTATACTGATTTTTTTCTTTGTTATGTATTTCTGATGTCAGTGAGTTCCCATGTGCTTGTAGTCATGTTTTAACCATCTGACTTCTTTCTTTTTACCTGAAAATAAGATGCCAAGTGCTCTTAAGGGTACCAAAGTAAAAGCAAAGATTTGTTTCTGGAACTTATCAACATTCTCTAGCTGTTCAGGTGAACAAAATACTCAAGCTCTGCCAGAAAGTCTTTGTTTGGCCCAGGCCACTGGATTTGCAACAATGACATGTGATCAAAGACTGCTATGCTGAAAACAGGGCACGGAGGTGTTACACAACAGAGAAGACCTGGGGATTTGGATCACATGATGTCAACCTCAGATCCTGCTCAGGCAATGTTGAATGTTGATGTCCACATCTATTAAATCTGTTTACTAAACTGTCTCATTATCTATTTTGTGTCAGGATTTCTTTAGGGTGTGGTAGAATTGGACAGATGGGCTTCAGAACCTTCCTTCAGGCATGGAACAGTCAGGATTGGACAGATGGGCTCCAAGAAGCTACCTTTAGGCCTTGAACACATGGGAAGAGAGAGAGGAAGGGAAAAAAAATGTTCACTCCCAGTCTCATAGGCAGACATAGAGGCCAATATAAAATGTGGGAAACTTGCAGAGTTTCTACGCACCTATCATCTTCACAGCTCAAACTAGAGCAAGGGTTTCTCTCCAGAAGATGCTGGACCACGATTCAACAGCTGCAAATACCTGTTTGGCTTTTAATATCATGACTACTCACAAATATGCTGGAGGGGAGTTCAGGCAGCAAAGTGCCTCAATGTTTTTTAATAAGTGTTTTTAGCAGTGAACACATGCTTTTTCTTAAAACCAATAAGAAACCACATTTAAACTACAAAAGAGTGTAAGTAAGAAATGACTGAGACTCTTTTAAGTGTATAGATATATTAACCTCGCAGATTAAGCTTTCAAACCTTTTTTTTTTCTTCTTTTTTTTTCCGAAGGAAAACATATGCCAGCAAAATAACTCTTTTGGCCAGTGCTGTATTAACTAAACAGTCCCTTGAGATTAACAACAAACAAATATTGGAGCTAGCTTCCTTGGGGTGATTACACAAACAAATTCTCCTTTTAAAGTTCATGAAACCAATCTTGAGAAAGGTCAGACAGTGATCAACAATGTGATCCCAGCGTCCTAAGGATTCCTGTAAGTAAATACAATGCCTGGCTTTAGGAACCTCAATATTTAAAGGGAATTATATGAGTAATTACTTCTGTGCAGAAAAACACTGACCTGTCCACTCCAAATAATGTGGAACAGCCCCAGTGATACTGGGGACACTGAAAGCACTAGAAGTAGGGGCAGGGTAGCACCTCCCTGAAGTCCTGGTACTCACCTGTACAGTGGGATGAGAGGAACAAATGCTCTGAGTCCAGATGTGCCAAATTTACACCACACTGGAATTTCCAGGCACTTGGGGGATTTTCCATCATTTTGTCTGCATTAGCTTTAAATACCTTTGTGCCACCAATTGGCCTCGCTACTTCCCACAGTCACAGGGCACTGCTTGTACACTGAATAAGGTAGATCCTGCCCTGAAGAATTACTGTCTTACAAAGCAGCCCCATGTGAAGCAGGGAGGACTTTTACATATACCAGATGAAATTTCAGCCAGCACCTCCTCCATGAAAGCAGGAGGAGTTTTGACTTCAGTGGAGCGAGGACTGCAGTAGTTGCAATATGTTATTAAATGAACAGGTAATTAGCTCCAGCAGATAATCATTGTGTGGTTAATGTGGATTCTGAGTGTCCACATTGCAGGCACCCAGGTAGTTGTGCTGCATTAGGATGGCAGCATGTTTCTATAGCATAACACAGTGTTCCTTCCTTCTTTCTTTGTCTATTGCTTCTTTCTATTGTCTATTTCTTGCTCTCTTTGAGAGCAAAAATAAACCCCAGGCGTCCAGAAGACAGGCTGCTCACTTACCCACTTTCAGCGTACCTCCCACCACCACGATACAAGCTGCACTCAGGACATTGCTGGCGTTGGTGGGGAACTCGAGAGTCCCCAGGATGTAGAGACTTCTCAGAGGGGGAAGATCTGTGTCCACCAGGATGGTTCGGTCTGAGAAACAAAGCAGACAATTATTTAGAACAATGACATGGAGATGGAGAAGTTTGAAAGGTTTGTTGTGCTTGAGTTTAGCTTTCTTTAAATCTTTTTTCTTTTTGTGTGTGTGTGTGTGTAGAACTACTGGAGCAGGGCTCGGATATTTGTGCAGCATCCACAGCCAGAGCTTCATCTACAGCTGAGGCTCTGTGGCATGACTGTAATCTTATAAATGAATGATAACATAATATTTATAATGATATTGTTGCATGCTTAAGTCTCATCAAATGTCACTTGAACATTAAGAATGAATATAAAAGGCAGCAAGTTGGAGACATGCCATTCTCACTGGGTGAGCCTTGCACTGTTTATGAAAATAAACCTTGATCACCTAATACAATGAAAGAGGAATAAGTTAAGCTGTCCAGACAGTATTTTTCCCTCATGAAACTGCAGAGAACAAGAATGAAGGAAGTGAAAAAATGCTGCATTCCCTATTAATTATTTGGTTAACAGAAACCAGGGGAAGCACCATTCCCTCAGCTCCTTGAGGACAAAGCAAGAAGCATGAGTCACTTCTGACCTCATTTCCAGACTCCTTGATCCCTGCTTTGACCAAGCCGACACTAAAAGTACACTACAGCACTGGATATTACCAGAGATCAATTTATGATTTCCTATGCCAGCTCATCTCTGAAATGCAGTTAAGGTAATTTCGGACTGTTGTTGATCGAGCGCAATGACAGCATCACAGCTGCCTCCTAAAGATCCAAGCTCACAGTCTGTGAGCCATCCAAATACCACTTAAGCTTTCCAAGTAGGGCATGAGTAAGGACTTAAACAGTGCATTGTTTATAGGTAGCCCACCACACAGAGGTGAATTCCACCCTCAGGACACATCTAATATTCTTTAATGTTACTGGGAGTTTTTCAGTTGATTGCACTGGAAAGCAGTTCAGACCCTTAAATCATGGTGTTCATCTCCTTTCATTATCAACAAGAGTAACAGCTTCCTGATATGATGCATCTCTGAGACAGTGGATGCCCCAGGAAGAAGAGGGCATCATTCAGGGTCTTTCTGTGGAGTAGAAGTCCCGTTTAGGACCTGATTGTGGCTTTCACAGAGATAGCTTGCAGAAAATGAGAATTTTCAATGCGAAATTTTCAACAGAATGGCAGCTGCCAAATCCTACCCTACAAATCAAATTCACTGTCGCTTTCCTTGATACAGTATATAGTTATTGTGAGGCACAGATACACAAGGCAGGAGGGATTAAGGAACATGCATTTTCCAATGGGCTTTGGCAAAACAGAGAGAACGGGCCACCTGAAACACTTTTGGTGTAGAACATAGGAACTGACATGCAATATCTTGAGAACTGGATCAGCTGTTTCATGGTTTTGCTTCTGTCTATAGCCATTAACAACTGCTTTGGACAAAGACACAAATGATCATGCATTAGGAAGCACAGGGAAAGTCTTCTCCTCAAAACGTGTAATTAGAGGTTGACTCAAGCTATTTAATATGAAGATTTAACTCTTCTAAGCCCCTGTCTGCAGGAAACATAATCAAAAACTACACAAATTACACTCAGGAGGGGTCTGGAAAAATATGAGTAGGCTGTCTTAATATTAGCATTCCCTAGCTCTTTGGGTTTGCAGTACTAAAGTGTCACAGCTGTGTGTGGAGGGGAAACTACTGCATAGTGGGGACCTGGGTCTGCTTACAGGTTTGCTTGTCTCTTCTCCACACATGGTCCTACTACGTCCCTGTAACTCAATCTTTCCACCTCTTCCTTTCCCATTTTTTCCTCTTTCTCTCAAGATATCTTCAAGAGACACCCTCTATTCTCAAGGACTGTGCCAAGAACTGCAGCAATCCATGGTGACTCAGAACATCCCATCTCAAAAGAAATTCCCTGCATCCTTGGGCTGAAGCATCTTTCAGGCATTCAAAATTTTCACAGCAGTCAGATGTAATAAGTCTCTACAGAGCAAGCACATTTTGATTTGTTTTGTTTGGTTTCCCCCTAAATCTGATACTGTTAGTACTTGATATATTTTCACAGGCATGAAGAAGCTCCCATCTATAATCTCTTTACAGGACAGGCGGAGTCCTATGCCCTGCAGAGCTGAGAAGGGGAGGCACAGTATGTGAGGGTATGAAACAGAGGGAAGAGAATGAGGGGGAAGATGTTGTTAAAATGATATCTTTCAGACAGAAAGGGGAATCTAGTTTGTGAAATCACAGCTCAAGAATGTGGCAAAAAGCTGCAGTTGACAAAGGCCGTAAGTATATTCATCAAACACAGACTGAAACATTTTTACAAGGAAAAGAAGAAGTGCTCCTAGGCATACCATTTATATGTCAAGTTTCAGTCTAGAACAGATATTTTTGCTGAGTTGCACATCTTTCTAAAAAGGGTTTTATAAAGGAAATGCTGACTGCTCTGTAACTGTAGCATCATGTATGTGAGCCTTGAAACACAGTTGTGTGAAATTCTCCCGTTCATATTGATCTCTGCAAACCTGCGTTTTCCTCTGTTTAAAAGAACAACATTTGGGATGTCACGTCCAGGGTGTCAAGTCCTCAGAGGGTGAAATGTTGCTCTGTAGAGACAACAGAAGGCTCCTTTCACAGTAGAAAAAGTTCCTTGCACGCTTGAAAAAAAGCAAAGAGATTCAAAGGAGACTTCAGTATGAATACAGTCCCTACAGAATATGCTCAGTCATGTAATAGAGGAGATGGCTACTAAGGGGTTGAACTCATAAACTTTAGGTCCCTAAGCTCAAGAGATTTACTTTCAGAGAATGATGAAACTGGGTGGCTCTTCTATGAAGACATTCACATAACAGCAAGCAACCACTTTCAGAAAACAATAGTTCAAACCTGAAAACAGGCTACATTTCACCATCCGTATACTTTCTCCAGACAAAAGCTCACAGGTATGCCACAGTCTTAATATTCAGCCGTACAACACTGCGAACTTGCTAATGACTCCAGCAATGACACAAAATGCCTTTGATCTACCGCACTGCTATATAAAACACCATAGCATGCCATTGAATGGAAATCAGGCACAACAGAAGAGCTATTATACGAGATACAGTACTACAGCATTCATCTCTTCAAACAGAAAAAGTTCAAAGAATATCAAAATCAGAAAATGAATAACAGTGAATTCCATCACTAAAAAAAAAAAAAAAAAAGAAAGAAAAAAAAATTGCCAGAGGCTACATGATATCATATCAATACCCTTCAAAACAGCATTCCATCGGCTGGAATTATAACGCATTCTCCTTCCACCCAAGGCGCGCTGCGTCAGGAGTGTGTCACACTGAAAATCATAAACCAAAGCCCTGAAAATCCGAGGGCTTGAGAAGCTAATGCTGCCAGACTGGCATGACTAAACTCATCCAGCTTGTTTTCCAAGGTGGAGAGGCTGCTGAAGTCTGATGCATACAAGAAGTCCTTGCGGGATGGCTGCAGCTCTGGAGGATGAACCTCTAGAGATAAAAGCACAAGTTGCTGCAGCTTGAGCTAAATTTTTCCAGCTGGGGCTGGAAGAGACTTATACCCGCTAGGGAGTCAGAGACTGAGGGGACTTGTAGCACACCAACACTAAAAGTTACTCTAACATGAGGGATCCACCTCTGTTGCAAGTAAAATTCAGCCTCGTACAAGGAGGTCTGTGAACTTCTGAAGTCCCATTAATGCTTTCAGAACAAAGCACTGAACAAAATAAGTTGGTACAACATCCCCCTTTCCAGCTCGTCTGTGAACACTGAGAATTCAGATTCACTCAGAGATTCCAGCACAGCATCAGACCTGGACCGAAGTCACCCCCTGCATTTCTTCACACTAAAAACAGTACTAAGCACCCATTATTTGCTTTTCTAGTATTCTAAAACTGTTCTTTGGAGGCTGAAAGGACTGATCCAGTAATCAGAAGTAGGTCCAGGGCTTGGCTTTCAAACTGAAAATCATTATGGATTGCTCCCAGAAGAGAATCATAACTAAAAGAGAGTAGGCAGATCATGTTGAGTAGATCATAATTGAGATCATGTTATCCTGCTGCCTCCCAACCAGCAGACACCAGTGTGCTAAGGGACTAAACCACATCCTGCAGCACAGTGCAGAACTTTTCCAGTTCAGCTGACCAAACCTGCGCTGCTCTAAATTTGGGAGATGTTTGTTCTGACCCCAAAGGCTGTGCGGTCATGCTGCACAGCAGCAGGCATAAGCTAATGAGCTTTGCCTCTCAGGAGAGCTAATTAGCTCTGGTATTCCAGCATGCTGATGCAGCAGTATTGCTCCCAGTCCTAGAACTAGATGGGTTGGGCTGGGCTGTGGGCAGTTCTGTGCAATGCTTCAGGCACAGCTTAGTCATGTAGGGCCTCGTGGTATGTGACAAAGGCCCTGGTCAATACCTCATGTGGCAGCTTGAAATGAGATATTATAGGAAGAGGATTACACTCACCTCTGCAGGAAACACAGGCCAGTTTTGTTCATAGGTGAATTTGCAATGCAGCAAAGGACTACCACAACCTCAGCATCCAGTTTCCACTCTCCTAACCTAATCAAAACAACAAACCTCCAAATCCTTAGCTGAGCTTTTTTTTTATTTATTACTTTCTGTGTCCGTGTCGATTGTGATTTGCCTCCTGTGATCATCTGAGCACACTCAACATAATTCATTCTTTGTCAGTACATAGGCCACCACTGCCATTGACATTCTTGTGCCTCATCATATCACTCTCTGACACACAATTATGTTTTTGAAGGCTGAAATGCTTTGGTCTTTTAACAATCATGGGATCTAAGTAGGGGTGATTTTTGACCTGGGTATAATGTGATACATAAGAAGTTGAAACATGATCTGGTGTTGTCTTCTTGCCTTGCTCTCTGAGAGGTACAGATAACAAAATACACAATAGAGTGCAAAATCCAACCATGGCAAAAGGATCAGAAAGAGAGCAAAGCACAGAGGAAATGCACCACTATTTAATGTCTGTATAAGGGGTCAGATATAATGGAGGTGAGAGTGGAATAGGAACCAAGGAGAAAGGACACTTTCTCTCTTTCTTAATGGCATGATTCATGTTCAACATGAAATACCAGTGGAATGGATGGAGTACTGTTGTTGGAAGAGAAAAGCAAGTCAATGTTTTGGGTGTTGCACTTGGACTTTGGAGACTGGCAGTCAATCCCCTGTGCATGGATGTTAGCATTGTGTGTACAGACATAGATACGTCCTTACATTAAGGAACATAGACCTTTATGGTTCAGAGGACACGCATTAACAGCAAGTTAGGTTCTTCTCTCCAGGTAATCCTGAATGAGGTTCAGGACACAACTTCTGGCACCTGACCTGAGTCATCTGATAAGCTCCAATCATAATAAATTTATGTAGGCGTTTAGTACAATCTGAAATGCCCTTAGATATTTGAGACCTCTACACCACGGGACTGGCAAATATGACTTAGGGGATACCTGTATCCATCTAGATGTTCACCTGGAGGCCAGGCAGGACAATCCTGGAGTGCTTCAAACACTAGATATCTTCACACAAGCAATATATAGAGCCCTGGACTTCTGCATAATATTGTCATCGAATCTTAAAGAGCAACCCAGTTCACACACATATCCACAACTCTCCTAGCTCTGCTGACTGGAATGACCAGGAGCAAGTTCAGATGCTTAAACACAGACTCCATAGGGCATATGACTTACAGCAGCTCACACCCCTGCATGGTCATCTCTGTGGCTTCTCTGGCTTCTGACCTTACAAACACTCAAAAAACCACACTATGCTTTTTGACAGGAAATAGAAAACTAATTGGGAGAAGGAAATTATTCTTCATGTAAAAGTAAGTTCCTACCCAAAAGTAAAGACAAACATAACATCAAGATGATCCAGAATGAACATGTCTTGGGGGGAGAGGCTATGTTGTTTGTTTTTTTAACATTTGTCAGAAAAATGAAGATTAAACTAAATACTCATTGAAGGTTGAACATAATTCTTAATTTAATCTGAAATTATATATTCAATCTTAAGAAGGTTTGGGGTTGCTTGGTTGTCTTTTTAGCTTTTTTTTTTTAATCAAACCATAAGTATATTTCAAAATAAAATAATATTTCTAATTGGAAACATTTGCTGAAATTAAAATAAGTTCACAAAGTGTTTCAGTAGATCTGAAATTCAGTCAAACTGAAAAGAAATTAAAAGAATGGGGCTGTTTCAGACAAAAATCTTTTATCCAACTTTCAACCCAAAATAAATGGACTCCATAAAAGAGGCTGAGTGAGGGGACAGGGTGATAGCATCGAAATCCTACTTGCATGACTTACCATCATCGTTTTCTGAAATTGAATTACTTCTTGCTACATGCATAAGGTTTTTTTCCCAGTTATTTTTGTAGAGATTTGATGCCAAGTACACATTTTGGAAGCATAATAAGGAAGACAAAATAAAATCCAGCTCAGCAGTAACAGAATCATAGAATTTTAGAATCATCTAGTTTGGAAAAGACCTTAAAGATGATCACATCCAACCATCATCTTGACCTACCGAGTCCCATCACTGGATCATGTCCCTTAATGCCACATCCACACATCTCTTAAATACCTTGCGGGATGGGGACTCCACCACTTCCCTGGGCAGTCCGTTCAAATGCTTGACCACCCTCTCTATAAAGAAATTCTTCCTAATATCCAATATCCTAACATGCTCTGGCACAACTTGAGACCGTTAATAATGTCAACCATCCTCATATCTGGAAGATCTCCCAAAAGAACTTCCAGCTCTAAAGAACATGGTAGAAAGCAAGTTAGCTGGTCAGAGAAGGTCTGAAAAAAAACATATAGACCTTGCATTGTAGAGAAAGATCAATAGACTTACAAACTCTCCCAGCAAGTGAAAAGAGAAACCCCAGACTGAGTACACTTCACTGAAACCCCTCCTCTTCCCTTCCTGTCCTCACACCACTTAGCTCCCAGACATATAAGACTAAAGACTATGAGCCTGGTTTTCAGTATACCAATGACATATTTTTAATGACACGTGACAGAGAAGTCCAAACTACGACCGGAGCTCCACACCAAAATGCCAACATGAAGCAACAGAAATTTCTTTCCACAAAGGCTTCACATGCAAAAAACACGTGGAAGAGTAAGAGACGTGGAGCAGTGTTAGCCCCATTTCCAGAAGTGGAGCTGTGGTAGGCACACAGACTTTCATGGTTTCACTCAAATGAGGGGACACCAGGTCCTATAATATGTCAAGTACATACCGCACAGCATTCACAGGAACATAAGATAATTCAGTCTGAAGGGGACCTCAGGAGGTCTAACCTCCTGATCAAAGAGGTTCAACCATTAGGTAAAATGGTTTTCACTAGTTTTCTCCTCCAGATTTTGCAGCAAGTTACCCAGTATTTTTGCTAGAATACAGAAGGGTGTTCATGCAATAAAACTGTAAACTGAGTCAATATTTAAATATAACTTAATTCTGAGGTTAAAATACAGATGTAGCACATCACACAGCAAACCAACCTAGAGATTATCATTGATACTGGGAATTGCAATACGAATGGAAATCTGTAGAAATGTGAAATATGCTCCCTGCACAAAATGCAAAGGTATGTCAAGAGATGAGATCTTTGTTACCTGTGATTCCGCTCCTGAAGTAAAGTCCCTGCATATAATTAAGCTTGAGTATCAGTATGAGTGAGTGTGTGTATGTTTGCATATATGTGTAAACAGAAAAGAATGATTACCATTCTGTTCCAAAAATCACACTTCTTTACTGTGGACAAGAGTCCAACATGACCAGGAACAAATGTGGCGTCCCACACACACTAGAATGGACCCCAGTGCCGAGGAGCATATGTTGCAACACAAATACCTATCCAAATGTACACAGACCCCAGCAATCCTAGAGAAGATAAACCCCTCTTCCTTACTAGGTAAGATGATGACATCTTCCCCTGGGCCTGGGATGCTGCAGTTGAATCCACCCCATCCTTTTTCTACATCCTTCCATGTCTCTGGGTGCGACCATTTCAAGACAGCATCAGAAGGAACTACAAAACAGGACATAGAAAGACATAATTATAATTTTCAGTAGCTGGAAGAATTATCATTTCTTTGATAGTTAAGCATCTGTGGTATTAACATCCTCCTTTTGTCACTGATGAAGCAACAGTAACTGCTTTTTGTTATCTTCCATCCTTAAAAGAAGTTTCCCAATAGAAAAAAAAAATCTCTCCCAGAATCATGTTTTTGGAGCTAAAGGGCAGGAAGATAACTGAAAAACAGATTCAAATTCTTTGGGATCCAACAAAACTAAGCAAACCTTTAGGTTTATCATCACACAGCTTATATTACGCTTTGTGCATATGCTTCACAACTACTTCATTATTTTTATTTACACCATCCAAAGCTCTGAGCACTTCGAACACAAAGTTAAAATGAACAAGTGAAAATAAAATCCAGTCACCTCTGCTTGGTGACAAAACCAGGCTATCAAAATGGTAAATAACTCTACCAGAAAGCACCAGCTCTTCTCATGCATTTTTCTCCACCAGTGCTCTAGAAAACAGATTGAATTCCCAGTGTGTGCTAAAGTATGAAAGGTTTAAAAGAAAGAAAGAAAGAAAGAAAGAAAGTAAGAAAGAGAGAGAGAGAGAAAGAAAGAAAGAAAAAGAAAGAAAAAGAAAGAAAGAAAGAAAGAAAGAAAGAAAGAAAGAAAGAAAGAAAGAAATCAACTCTCACAAGCTTTTCAGCCGTTAGGAAAAACAGTCTTTATAAATTAATTGCCTACCTTTGCTGTGTCATCAGCAGAGGAGGGGAAGCCTTCGGGGAAGTCCTACACACTAAGTTTAGCATGCCCTACACTAACGCAGACAGGGCCTCCCTCTGGAGGCCTCTGCAAGCACCTACCTCTGTCCTACAACTGTGAAGGAAATTCTGGCATTTTTCTTTCCTGAGCAGGGCTTCTTTAGATATTGAAAACATAGGGGCAAGCTCACGCCTACCTGCGGTGGACTAGACGGCACTCAATAACAACGCGGAGTAAAAAAACTCTGTTGCCAGCATAGGGAAACAGAAATTAACCCCAGGTTGAGCTCTTCAAGGCTGGGTCTTCGTTTCCTTATCTGTTCAGGGGGAAATGCTCTATAAAAAAAAATCTTTAAGCTTTATTGCTACATAAATCGTTATTGCTGTTAATAAACAGCAAGGCAGCTATGAAACTAAGAGCAAATTTTGGAGGCTTTTCTCATCTCTGGTGTATTATGCTGTCTGACTCAATGTGTAACTGTGCAGTAATGTCAAACTATTACACTAAGATCACTGTGGAGCACTAAAATACACTGTAGTTTTACATTCCTCGTGACCTTTCTGATCTCGTATGATATTTCTTAACAAAAGTTTATAGTCTTTTATAATGTGGAATCACACATTTATCACAAGCAATGGTAGATATGGCTCAATGAAATGCTTAAATGAATGCCAAGAGCCCCTGTTGGGTTGATAGATGTACAAAATATTGAAGTGAAATACAGCAATATATTTCTGAAAAAGTAGTAAAAAGGAAATAGCGTGGCTGCCAGACCAAACCTTTCAAAAGACTGTCACGCACCTGATGTAGGTAGAGGGACTCTTTCCTTCTCTTTCAGTGTGACCTGAATTATGTCAGCTCCTGTGACTGAAAATGGAGAATTAAAGGGAATTACAGCAAGGCCTTACAGATTAACCGAACTGAACCAACCAAACAAAAATATACAGTAAATAATTGCTACGTATGACTTTCTGAGAACATTTTACATTTCTAACAGCAAGATTTTTTAAGAACTATGCCTTATTTTCTACTCATTTTTGTCTTTTTTATACTTTGCAAAGAGATTAAACAAATACATTTTAATTTACAGATACTGAGGGTCTCAAGACAACTCATTAGAAACAGCTAAAAGAAAACATTCAACAATCAGAAATTCTAAGCTGGAACATGAATCTCATTTATCCCACTATAAATCCACAGCAGTTCCACTAACACAAGCAATATTACACCATTGAATGCATAATGTATTAACTGGCTCAAACAGCGAATTACAGCTTTTATTTTGTAGTTTGGTTTTGATTTTTTTCCCCCCCAAATCTGGTATCTAAAAGAGATGCTTTAATTAGTCAGACTTTATAGTCTGAAGACAGGGACCCTGTGTTCTGTGCTGTGAAAAGAGGTCAGAAGCAATTATCACAGTTGTAACCTTTCTGCCAGTTCATTGTCAGCAGGAGAAGGGCCAGGATAATGCAAATCAAACTAAGAGGAGCAGAAGAAAACTGCTTCAGACCCAGCTAAAAGGCTACCTCTTCTTCAGCTCCAGTGGCATATAAAGGCATTTCCTTTCAGTCACCAGACTGGAACAATCGTAGGTTAAAATAGAAACACTCTGCCAAACACATAAATCTCCTGTCCACTGTCCAACCCCTTATGATGACCCTAAAATACCATTGGAAGATTTTTTGGGGGGTAGAAGAATTGTATAAATAAAGCCATTGTCAGAACCTCCCTCAGTTCCAGAACACACCAGGAACTTTCCTACACGTGTATCAACCCACTGATGGGACTTCGTGCCATATTGTAATTTACTCACTTTATCTTTAAACAAGTCTCTGTACATTCAGACTGTGAGAGCCTCCCTTCCCTACCTCCCTCCTTTTCTCCCAGTGCAACTGAGCAAATTTAAAATAACTGAGGTTCATTAATTTTAAGTGTTCAATAAATTAGTATGAATAATCAAAAAACTTGATTCTTTCTGATAATTACTATTTGATGTCAGTTGAAAGCACTCGATTGAGTTAGCAGCATATGCTCCTATGCCAAATGAGGCTTCCATAATTAAATAGAAACTGATTCCATGAGGTTTTTCTCATGTCTGATTAATTAGTAATCAGGTGCCTTAGCCCTGTTCTTCAGTGACACCTTCTCTCTCAATGGTAGCTGTGGTCTGATCCATATTCACTCAAGCCGATCTGCCCCAAATCAACACACAGGGCTTGAACTGAACAACATCATGTCCTTGGGTGGCCACAAGGTGAACCTCTGAGAGGAAAAAATGACATGAAGATGCTAATTTAAAGTCTTTAGCATATTGTTCATCTGGCTTTTAGACAATACTCATCTGTAGGTACTTATCTCCCCCAAAATTACCCCTTGTGAAGGGCATACTTCTCACTGAACATTAAATGATGACAAGCTAGTCAGCCTGAAGTCTCACAGTATCACTGGAGGTATCTCAAAATAGCTATGCATCCATCTTATTATACACATCGAGGATGAAATATTCTATAGTGAGGTACCTTTCTCTCCCTTTCTTGACTATAAGGAGGGCAGGGTAAGCTTAGACAACTACACTTAGATACAGGAATTAGGTGAAATTAATCTCTCTGGCAGAGCTCTTCCTCTTGACTACCCCAACTAGCGAGAAAGATAAAGTAGCACCTTCAGACCAGCAGTCTGGGAACATGAGGTTGCTCACAAACAACAATAACCTACCTTGGAAAGCCAGTTTTGATCTTTTCTTTTCTATTTATGGTGGCCTTCCTTATCTTGTCAATTATAACAGGGCAAATTTGGAACCAAAGGTGTTACATCAATACACAATAGTGTTAGGAAAAGTGAGAAAACCAAGCCCTGATGTTATCTTTTTTTCAATAAATAGGTTTTGTCATTTTTTATTTCTTTCCCCTTAATTTTGCAGGCACTACAGTGCAACCGTCTAATTAAGGATGTATGTATTGTTCAGAGAAAAGCTGTTCTTCTAATTAAATCCTCAGGGGACATAAAATCTGATCAATTTGCTATATAGATCTCATAAAGGGGTTCAGTCCCCTTACACAGTGAAGAAAGTAACAGTTAAGAGGTGCAGCCATGTTCTGAGTCAGATGCAGAACAAAAGACTCTCATATTTGAAGTGTCATCCAACCACACAGTGTGACAATTCAAACCATTATAAGCCATCGATACCCTATGCAGGAATGTGGGGCTGAATTCTCTACAGCGCTGACACTTGCACAATTATTAATGTCAACTGAGTATAAAGTGCAATGGGTGTGAATCAGAAGCATTTTGTTGCTTTTTCCCAGAAAAACTCACAAAAACTGATCAAAGAAGGAAAGATACAGGCCTGGAGAATAATCAAGACCACAGTGACACAGTCCTTCTGTTTGTTTTGTTTTGCCGTTGAGTATGTTATCATTGTTTCTGTACAGGACAGGAAGAGATATAGGCAGTACAGACGAAGGACATCATTAGTAAACATTGAATTAAGGTGACTCTTCACAAAATTTAGTTATAAGGCTCCAGGGTTTAGTTGTATAAAACCTTTATAAGGCTCATCAATTTTCTGTCTTATTACAGCTCTTCCTGGATGCTTGGGCTGTGAATCATAAATATAGGCCTTCTTGACTATACTCCCAGTAACTTTCTTCTGGTTTAGGGCTCCTTGAGTGAACATGAAGGAGGAGCAACCTAGTCTTTTATCAGCTTTGCAGTGACAGGGAATTTTGCCTGTGGATATTAGGAAGGGCTGAAACCAGGATAAATGGCTCCAATAGCCTGACTTACAAATAACAAGCAACTCTATGCTATTTAACATCAATTGGGCTAACATACATCACAGGCGAATCAAAACTTTTAGACACCACAATCAACAACACGGTGAGACACACCTCTAGAAACTGGCGAGCTGGGATAGGATATTTTGCCATCATCTGCCAGGGACTGTTAGAGCAGGAACCCAGAGATACGGTGTCCTGGGGACACTGCAGTGAGGAGAAGTGATGTAAAATATATCTGGGGTAGTGGAGACTGATTCCTGCTTACAGCAGATCAGTATTTGCAGTGATGGAGATGAAGGCACAAAATTCCTCCTGCAGATATCACACAGTCAAAAGACCATCCCTGAAAGGATTATGAGGCATTTCTTTATTTCTACAACTGACCTGCTGAAACAACTGATGTGGGGTGAATTTTATGGAGATGGAAGAACAGTCATGCCTATACAACTAGTCCCCTCAAACAAATTAACACAATTTTCAGGTCTTTTGCCTGGGATTCCACTTTTTCCCTGAGCAACAAGGCTGAAGAAAATTTCTCTATTTATTTTCTTTATTCTAATACTAGAAACAACTATTCTTAAGAGCCTGTTTTTCTCCTATACAAAGCAGATACAACAACCCATGGAGTAAAATGGAAGTGAGATCACTCTTTAGGAATTCAGAAAGACAATAAGTGTAATCAAATTATTTTTTGAACAACTACAGAAACTGCAAACCTGCTTCTGACGCAGCAGTAATAGGAGGCTGGGCCTCAGGCTTTCTTAACAACTCACACATGAGCAGCCTGAGCAAAGTCATCAGAATGACCTGTCTCCGCAAAAGCTGTGTCTACTGAAAAATGTATTTGGGGTAAATAAAAAGTTTGATAACCCTTTCAGTGATATTTGCAATAATGTTTGTGACAAGCGGTTCAATTTTAGCAAAAAAAAAAAAAAAAAAGCCAAGAGGGATGTGGAGATGAAGCAAGCCAACACTTTGTTTTATTCCAAAAGAAAATGGTTTAAACATTCCAAAAGTGAACAAAAAGAAAAAAACATCTCTCTGGTTTTTAGCCAATTCCACTATCGCCCAGAGACCTTAACCAAGGAGCAGTACCATGCTGTGGTACCATATGCTCGTATTTGTAACAGACTTAAAAAGCTCATAATGTTATTATTGTAATTTACACAGGATATTTCTCCTAAAAATATCCCAGATGTCCCAGTGTGACGTTTCTTTCCACCTCTGTTGTTACAATAATGGTGGGTTTTTTAGATACAGTATGGTCACATCTTGTGAAGGCCACCCTCCTGAAACATGGTTGAGCCACAATGGATCAGTGTTGAGGAAGCCACATGTTGGAGCCCATCAGTGACCTTTGAGGAGCACCTCTCTTATGATATGGGGTGCCCCAGAGACAAACAGGGTGATGCTACAAAGACTGAGCAATGTCAGAGCAAAGCTGCTGATGTAGAAATGACTGAAGCCCATGATTCCCTTGGCACAAGATTGCCCCGGCATCCTTGCTTCAGTGGTGAAAGAGGCTCTTACTCCTTGAATGCCGATCCCTTTGCATGGTCTGAAAAGATTATTTTCAAAAGAACTCGTGGGTTGGTTAACAGGGTTGATGTATGTAGGTAGCAGCAAGCACTTTTGTTAAAGGATCTCTGCATAGGTGCCCCACATGGCAGAAACACTCTCCATTACAGTTATTTCTCCCCATTCAGCTTCCCTTGCATTGTGCCACGCCAAGGTCTCATTTACAAAAGTGTGAGCATGCAACACATCAGGGCAACTTAACTCCTTTAATCCCCTCCATACGGTACATTTTCTTGCCTTTTGTGTCAGACAGACATTTTTTTTCTTCCCCAAAGAGAAACACTTGCATGTCGCTGGGCAATTTTGGACAGGGGGAGTGTGCACAGCGCCTGAGCCGGACGCGAGCTGCCGGCCAAGGTGGCTTCGTTCAGCTGCCCGCTTCGTTTGAATAACAATATCTTCTCCACCATCGGGTCTTCCCTCCCCTTCTCCTCCTTTTTTCCCCCCTGTGTGAATTCGGGAGCCTGCCTGTGAATGAGCTGGCATCTGATACGTATTTACCGACGTTAATTTTGGATGTAGCGCACCCCTGCCACTTCCCCGCCGTTTGCCCTAAAAGGCTTTCCAGCAGGCACAAAGGCAGAGGGTCAAAAGTAAGGTGACCCCTGACAGAATGTACAATTATTAGAACGAAGCGGGACACAAGCAGCTGTCGAAACCCCACCGGCACGGCAAAGTGCTTCCAAAAGTCAGCGTATGAATAATACGCCGGAGCTCTCCCCTCCGCCCCACCAGGGCCGGCGACGTTGTGCGGGAAGAATGATGGCCTTCCCGAGCAGCTGCAATAATTGTGTCCCCATTGTCCCCCGGCCCTCCCCCGGCCACCCCCTACAAGTGCCCATTGTGGGCACGGGGTCGGGTGATTATATGCTTGGGCTGATGCCGTTTGCGCCCAGCTGCCCGGCTGCTGACACACGAGCACCGAGAGGGGGGGATCCGCGTCTGCGAGACGGGCCTCCAACATACCAGACCTTTTACATAAGTCAAACAGGAACAAATGACTCTTTATCGGCCCCTTCTCCCTTTGAAGTGGCGGCTGCTTATGGGTCCTTACAGCTTTTCCTCCTTAGCCCGAGCAAACATCCTCCTTTTGATATGCTACATGCTCATTATCTCTGCCCCATTTAATGATTTTTGATTGAAGGGTGGCAGCACGGTTGCCAAGAGGGTAGCTAAAGAGGCTCCACACAGGCAGGACTACAAGAAAGGCTTTCCTTGTGCAGCAGCCTAAATTTGGAGTTTCTTAACAGTGTGTTCTTGTTCTTAGCAGCAGATAAGGGCTGAGCGTGAAATTCTTAATTAAGCAGTAAATAGAGAGTGGGGTTTCAGCAGATGCAGCCTGTAGCCATGGAGACCAAGTCACATGAAGGAGGGAGCTGAGACTAAACGCCGGCCCCAGGCTCGGGCATGACTGACAGCTGAAGAATCCGACAAAGCTTGTAAACGGGATTAATTAGTGGGCTAATTATTTCATATAGTTAAATGTAACTAAAAAATAAAAACAGCTTGCAGAGTTAGGCGGGAAAGCGTTCTGAAGGCCAGGCCTTCAAGCATTGTCCTCTCTGGGTTGGTGCGTGGACTTGTAGGGTTTTAAGGCCAGAAGGGACTATTGTGGCAGCCTTCCCCGACCTCCTATGGAGCATGAATCCTGCCCCATGAGGACTCTAATAGCTTCTCACAGAGATGGAGCATATTTCTCTGAAAAGAAGCCCAACTATCATCTAAGGACCTTGAGTGATGGAAAGTCCACCACATGCCACGAGTCTGCTCTGATGGCTAATTATCCTCACCCTCTCAGCCTGTTCTCATCTCTGTAGATTAGGAGAGAAATTAAACGGCACACCAGGGCTACGAATCTGTTCGCTTTATTTCAGACTTTTACCCTACCAACAGTGTTAGATATTAGGTACTCAACACTGAATTATTGATCTCACTGCTATAAAAGTCCTGGCTGAAAATGTTCATAGCATGAATTATACATGTTAGGTGTTTTCATAAATTTTCCCTCGTGTATTCTGGATGATTGTTTCTCTCTATATTAAAATGAGAAACAACATCGAGCTCTTTGTATAATAAAAATCAGAATGAAAGGAAGGCAAATGAGGAACAAGAATGTATCTATGATGCAAGAGTGATATATGCTGGCCTGATCACCTTTTCCCAGTCTTCCCAAGGCCATCATCTCCTCTATTTTCAACTGTAGAAAGAGGCCAAAAAACAGGCATCTTCTGAGATTTCCCATGCTGCTCTATTCATGAAACTGCAACTCAGGATATACAAACTGAAAAAAGGTTGACTTTCATATTTGCAAGAACAAATTTGCACTGTGAGACAACTGAAGTAATTTTTAAAGAGCAATATTTTTTCCAGTGGATACCTAACATGATCTTTACTCAACAGCTATATCTGTACTAGCAGACTAAACAAGGCCAAGCTACGGGACTAAGAACTGGCTCCCAGTAATCTGCATGGCAGTATCGCTGGCCAACTTTCTGGCACAGCTTTGGCCCAGACCAGTGCACTCTCCCAGATGGTGGCCATTATGGTTTGGAAGTTAGCACAGGACAGGGATCTTTCCTAATTTGAAGCCTGGGTGCATCCAGCCTGTTTTGAGAGAGAAAATGTTAAGCTGTATGGACACAAGCTGTGCAATACCAGTTGGCCTCAGGACCAGAGATAGATGTGGCAAGTATGACCCCTCAGACTGAGGTTAAGGGATAGGCTTCCTCATTTCTCCTCAATTTTTATTTCTGTCAGACTGTTTAGCGGACTACCTGCCTTCATTCCAGCCGTGTTTTCCTTTCTTCTCTCCCAGTGATTGTTCCAGTTGCTCTTTTCTAAGCAGATCCTATATGAGAAAGTCATTTGCATGCCATCTCCACAGTGTAAATCAAAAGCAATTCACTAAAATGAATGGATTAGATCAGTGACAAAATTCCCTGTTCCTGTGCAAATCAGCATCTTGATACTTTAGTTTCCCTGTATGATGAACACGAAAGATAAGCTATGCTTCTCAAAGGCACAGAAGTGCCTTTGTGATTCCAGATTCTACTACTATTAATGACAGCAAAAATCATTACCTTGCCTTTTACATACAGAATTTAGACCCTTAGAAAAGAATTTGCTTGAAAAAGGGAATTATGGGAACTGTCCACATCTTAAAAGAATAAATTAAATTTGAAGGTATTGACAATTCCAATAAATACCATTAAATACCAGAATTTCTTAAAGAAGAGACCACCATACTTCATGATCCAGTGTACAAAGCCACCACTCTCAGATGTGAAGGTTTATGATGCTTTTGAAGGTTTACAGTCACAAGAAAAGACCTTGTTCAGTAATCCTATTGCTTTCAGCGGGCTTATCCTAGATAGATTGCACATGGTTTATTAATGATACATGTGATATGGGACCAGCTGACACCAGAGATCATTAGTGGAACTTAATGCCTTTTCCTCTCCAAAACACCAATTCAAATTCAACTGATGTCATCTCACCCACTATTTATGATACATTCCTGTTCTTGATAGATTAGGCATCAGATAGATCAGATAGACACCAACCTGATGTGCATGCATTTACCTATTTGATTGGTCTTATTGGAGGACTGCATGCTTATTGAAAGGCCATTTAAAGACTTTCTTGTGCCTAAGGCTTTTTAATGCCTGGGGGCTTTAATTGAAAAGACATTAGCTCTGTCACCATTCTTGAACAAGAATGTACAATATATCCCTCATATTGCACTTACCCAAGTAGGTTAGCTTCCTCAATCTGCTGTCAAGGTACCAGTCACAGCTCCTGTGATGACCATAGGAAGGCAGTGATTGGAGTGGCTGTCCAGTTCTTTTTCCACAGGACACTATAACCTCAGGATGGGCAGGAAGATCCTTGTGTTCCACCAGCAAGTAATTCCCAGTTGTGAAGTTGCTAAATGTCACTGAATACTAGAGAAGAGGGAACCAAAATAAACACATCTGTCTCTGTGAATAGAGCTCCACAGAGTACAGTATAACACGAATAAAGAGGATGATGTTCCACATGTGCAACATATTCTTCTGCAAAACGTGTTCTGAAAACATGGAAGAGAGAGGGGAAAATTAAGTAGGAGGTGATGGTGAATGCAGATAAAATTCCCTTGTCACCTTAAAAGATACAGAAGAACTATGTCTTCTGAAAACCATCCTTTGATATGTCTCAAGATAATATGAATTTTGTAAATTTCTTAGCACCACATTGAACTTTCATCTACTATGTCCAAAATCTTATTCCTACTCCAAGTCACTTCTGAGAGCTTCAGGACTAGGTCATCATATCTAAACCCTGCCTATAAATATAGAGAGATTTTTTGAGTGCCCTTAACGCTTTTTTTTCCTCTCTCTGCCCACCCAGAAAGATAAAAGCATGACTATCTCTTCCAAATATAATTTAGAAATTATAAAAACTGTGTTACCTGGAGCTGTTTGGTGACCAAAGGGTTGTCAAATGTCAGTGTGTAAGTCTCTTTATCCAAAAGAAGAACCATCCAGCCATATGGGTTTGATAAAGTATCAGGGACGTAATTGACTGTGGTTGTCTTATTCCTACTGTCAGTCACGGTTAAATTATAGGGAATGTCTGGAGCCTCTTTTCTGTAGGAAAAAAAAAATCCCTTTTTTTTTTTTTTACTCAGTTCTGTCGTTTTGCAACCTCTACAGTTCTATTTTTATTTGAATTACAGTAGTATATGCTGTCTCTCTCTCAGAATGTGACTTCATTTGTGTAGTTCTTTACAAACACAGTAAGAAACGATCTCTGCCTGAAGAGCCATAAAAAGAGAGAAAGAGAGACAAAGGGTTGAAGATAAAAGGCACAGAGGAGCAAGGCTTGTGCCAAAGCAGAGCAATGGCAACAGCCAGGGTACCAACTCCTGTACTCCTGTACTGTCAGGATATTTCCCCATCCACCAGACTCATGATCCTCAGGCCCAACTTCCAGGATCTTCATCTTCATACAACGGTTTGATAGAGTTTCCTGGTTAGTCCTACTTAAGCATTCAGAAGTTTTATTAAGGCTGAAGGTGAGAAAATCCTGTATAATTAAAAATGCTGCACTGTGCCAGGCTCAGCATGCAGTACAAAGCTGGGGCTGCTGCAGACTGATGAAAGACTTCATAAAGTGGGTGAACATTTAGTACAGCGTGTCTGCTGAGCATCCAAATGAGAACTCAACACCTTTTTTCACTAGCTCTTTCCTCTTCTAATTCCTATCAAATCTAGTCAGAGGAAAAACTTCCTGAAAATATCACCAATAGCAATGATATCCTGAATGGCTAAAAACCCTTTAAAATTAAGACAGCTGGGGGCCTTTCTCTACTAAAAATAGCAAATAACGCAGTGAGGCTGGAATGGATATAACTACCTGCCTTGAGTATGGCCAAAAATTTACACTGCTACCTCTCCAGGTACAGACTCCATCTTTTTCCTGCACATACACTTTTTTCAAATTATGCTAAACTGACCTTGATTTTTGAGCTTCTAGCCAGATTAACTTCTTGCTAGTACTATTGTGAGTTTCCCTAAGATACAAGGCTGTGTAATGTAATGTGTAAAAATACAGAATACTCTGCTTTCAGGAATTCATTTGTTGAAGACAACAAACTGCGTGAAGGAAAGGATAAAGATGAAAGGCCACTAACCTTTCTGATGTTCAGGTATTGAACATTGTCTCTGCATGTCTGATCATAAGCTGCTTCAAAACAAAGATTTTAATTCCAATCCTCAGCATCTTGCATACTTGCAACAGTTCTTGAAACGGATACAAACTATGGTTTAAACTATGTTCTGGTTAGCTACACAGCGCTACTGCTCCACATCTGGAACTTGACCGAGAAGGTCTTTGAGCAGCTTCCAAAGACACCATAGAAGGCCTTACTGACTTATAAAGCAACACAGATGGACTTATTTTGTGAGTGGATCATGCCACTCACATTAAATATCAACAGAGAAAAAGTAGCCTATACTTCAAGACCGAAGGTGATAAAATACTGTGTCACTCAAATTGGTACACGACACCCAGGCCCATGATATATGAAAGACATAGGAAGAGTGAAGTCACAGCAGCTGGAATTTACCTTTTTTAATTTTAAGCATTGAACTACGCTCATACCTCCTCCCTCTAGAGGCAACAAGGAGCATCAAGCTCCTCCAGAGGATGTCAGATGTGAGGTGGGCTAAAACGTTCTCTGCAGCTGCTGTTTCTCCATGACCTGAATGAATTTGTGCAACAAGACTTCCACATGAGAAATCACATTCTGATATCAAAAGTCAGGAAGAATAAATCCTAGCCTAAGAACCTCCTCCCTGTCTCCTTACTGCATATACATGCACAGACTGCCTAAGCTTGTCTGAGAATTTGATGCATCTCATTGTGGCCCCCTTCTCAGTAGAACTGGCAGAGATTATTTCCTATCCTGAGCATAATCCCAGTTGGTTTGCAAAGGGATTAATGCGAGGCTGGCTAAATCACTACAAATACAGGAGGAGCTCTGATGGCAGCATCCACAATTCCTGTTGAAGACTTCCCATTCTAGAAAGGGTTTTACCCCATCATCACCAACATCTCCCATCCCATGCTCCCACAGTACTAGAGGTGCTTGTAAGAAAATTGTGGTTTCAGCTGCAAAACCACAACTCACAAGTTTTTTCCTACTTCTTGCATTTCTACATATTATGCATGGGGAATTGATAGGGATACATGCCCTAGGACTGCAGATCATTCCCAGCAGAGGAGAAGCCTTGCTGGCTTGCCAGGGTGCCCTGGGGCCATGATTCTGCCATAAAGATGAATGCAGCAGATTTATGCATGAATCAAACGCTGCTGCAGGATCAAGGCAAGTTGACAATTTCACCTTTAGTCCACTTAGTCAGTTTTGGCATTTGAGCTGACAGTGAGCTAAAAATAAAGTCTTTTTATTGTATCTGAAACGGTATTTCTAACTATCAGAATATTAGCTCACAACTAGATATCCTAGAATCATCCAGGATAGAAAAGACCTCTGAGATCACCTAGTACAACCTTTAACCTAGTAATAAAGTCCACCATTAAACCATGCTACTAAGTTCGAAAGCTACACGTTTCTTGAAGACCTCCAGGGATGGCGACTCAACCACTTCCCTGGGCAGCCTGTTCCAATGTCACACAACCCTTCCAGTAAGGAAATTTCTCCTAATATCCTAAACCTCCCTTGGCACAACTTGAGGTCATTTTCCCTTGTCTTATCACTCGATGCTTGGGAGAAGAGCCCCTCTTACCATATTACTCAGTGCTTTAGACTGGATACAGCCCTCTTATTCAAGACATGCAATGCTAAAGTTCATGTCACCTTGCAATTTGACCTTTGGTACATGTAATTTTTGTCCCAGCTCCCCCTTGCTGCTGCAGAGACAATAGAAAACTACTGTAGCAGTTGTCTTGGAGGAGGGTTGCTTGCAGATTTTTTTTTTCTCTTTTAAAATCAGTGGTTTTTTTTGTTTGTTTTTTCGCTATTCTGTTGCCTGTCACTTTGGCAAAGGGCTTTCTGATTACCCAGAAACATTCAGCTGAGAAACAGCAGTGGGAAACAGGGGAAGCGTGAATCAGCAAAGAATCACTCAACCAGAAGATATTGGCAGACCAATGAAACTGACTGGAAGGAGCTTATAAGGCTTAAACAGCTTTCGTACTACTAATAAACCTCCTCTTATAGGCATTAACTGGACCAGGATATTAGGCTGCTAATTAAGCAAGTAAATGACAAGCACATTATTGCCACAGTTATCAGCACCTGCACAGGTATTCAAGAAAATATTTTTAGCAGCAGTGGCATACCAAATATAGTGTGGTACAACATTAAACTCTCCTGCACATCAGGAATTGCCTGATTGAGTTACAAAGGTGTATAATGCCACAGTAAGTGACAGAGACTGTGATGCATCCTCTGTGCAGTATAGATCCTTGCTTTTTTGCTCTTTACTCTTTTTGTTCGTCATTGCTGGAGAAGTCTGATGAGACTGCTTTGACCACTCATCTCAGGGACTTCTTCCCAGTACGTCCAAGAAGCTATAAAGACACAGAAGAAAGCCAGGAAGGGGCAATCCTGCTGGGGTACAAGGAGGTATACAAGTCCACTGATTTGTCTGTAAGAAATTTAGGATGCCACACTAGCCTGGCAGACTCCCTGACTAGTGAATGCAATGTGAATCCAAGATAGTTGGACACGACCTTGATGTGAAGTTATAAAGTCACCTCAAATAACTATCTTAAACTACACAGCTAACTTCTAGATGGGTACAGTTAAATGAAATACATCTTTCCAGTATTCCAGGAGCCTTCATTGGGGAATTTTCATTTTGGAAAAAAAAAATAAAAAAAATTTAAGCCATAAAGCTTTTCTGTGGAGGAAAGCTTTGCACAGCTTACAGTAAGATAGTCTGGGTTCCCTGACCTTCATTTTGAAGTTTTTTCATGACCTAGGAAGGAAAGGGAGACAGACAGAAAGACTGCCTGGCATCTTATGGCCTGAAACCTCTGGGGTTTCCTTGCCCTGGAACACTGTGTCCTTGATTTTCACGTGTCTTGCACCCACTATCACATGCCCTGCTCCTGACATAGTGCAGCATGCCAAAAAAAAAAAAAAAAATTGGGGGCACGTGAAAAGCTCTGCAAGTCTGCACAGAAAACTTGTACAAGGAAACAATGAGCCTGATACTGCATTCTCCTTGCAAGGATGTCAGCGGGCTTGTTTTTTTCACCTATACGCCAAACAGTCACCAAAATGGAAGCATCCTACTAATGGAATTACCAGCCACAATTAGCACCATTTCCATTTGCCCTAAATAGCCAGCGATTTCACTGTGCCCTAAATAGCCACCAATCTACCTCTCCTTACTGTTAATGAAGCAGAGACGCGCTCGCACACGCGAGTATTTCTAATTCAGAGGATCTGAGGGAGCCTGCACGCATCATTAACACGGAGAGCTTCATTATCAGAGGAAAGAGCCTTCCCCTGAACTTCCCCTGGCTTTATTTGAAAGAAACTAGGAGGCAATGGTCTTAATGCAAAATTAACCCTCGCTTTAAACTGCTGGAAGCCTTTACAAACTGTAAGGGGAAAAAAAGGATGACTCATTGAAAAGGCTGTATTTTTATATTGAAGCAGGTTTCAATTAAGGAGCAATTTGCTCTAGAAATATGGCAGGATTGCTAGATAGGACTTTACAGTCTGAGTAACAATTTACCAATTGTAATCATATAAACTGTTATGTAATTTAGCTCAAGTGCATTGTGCAGAACTGTTCAACATAGATGGCCCACAAAGGATTTGTTAAACCAATCAACAACATCAAGCAGAACAAATATTAACTCTCCTGTTTATGTTTACCATTAGCTTACTTATCCTAAGGGTCCATATCTGTGTGTATGAAGGCAGACGCTGTGTTTAGCTCTAAATGCTTTCTGTTTGATACATTTGTGTAACAATCCATTATGATTATCCCTCTCCTAAAACAGGAAACAATATAGCATCTAACTTCAAATGGGACACCAAATGTTTATATCAACAGTCCAATTTATTGTTGGCCAAATGGAGGCTAATTCCAAATTATAGCCATACCAAACACTTTACAGGTTTGATGTTAGTCCCAAGAATAGTTCATTTTACTTTAATTGCCAAGAATCAGAATTTTCAGCTGCTTTCAGTAAACGCATACATCTTTGTTGAGGAAGGACTTGATTCAAATCTGCCTTGTATTAGGAATCCTTCCCATCAATGAGTTTTTGCAAGCAGGGGTCATTTGGAAAGTAACTAGATTGTTGTCCCCGATCCTGAGCAGCCTCTATGGAATAGGCCTTCTGAATTTGAAGTGAAGAAGAGTTGAGATGATCTCCCAGGAGCAGAGAGTGTTGTGAATGACAAGCTAAGAGGGCTTCTTTTAAGGCAGCTTTTGAGTTGGCTACTTCTGGCTTCTACCTAAGTCATCCTTGTTCTTAAATCGGTTCCCCAGTTTCTACAGTTTACAGGCTGATATTTTAAGGAAAACTAACATTGGGTACAAATTCTGAGCTGTAACGTGGCTGGTAAGCAAGCAGTTCAAAAATATTTGCACTGTAAGCGCAGCAAAGACCTGTAGATGACAACTTTGTCATCCCACTTATCCCACATAAGGTAAGGGCTCTGAAGCACCCAACATGGATTTAAAGATTTGGATGCACATACTTTGGTCATGTTTTTACTGCACCTCTATTGCCCACCCAATCCTCTACAAATTCATAAGATCTTATGACTAATAGTTCTTTGGTTATGATAGCGTGTTCCTGCTGGCAGACATAGCTTGGACCTATCCATCCCCTAAAAACATCCCGACAGCTTGCCAACATTTTCCTTGCAAGCAAAGAAAGTGTAGGGCTATCAGCTGCCTCCTCAATGCTAAATACTCCCCCTGCACCCAGGAACACCCCAGCCAATAGTCAAGCTGAGGGCTAGGCGTAGGGACACATTTTGTCTTTTTTACTCACAAGCTTGTGCAGGATCTGTCTTTCTTTCCAATACCCTAGGCTGCAGGATAAATGGAAGGGGATCCTCTACTGGGTACCAAATTTCTCTCAGCTGCTTTGGTGGGATGACACAGAGAAAACTCCGAAGCTTAGCTGATGTGTTGGTTGACTGAACACTCAACAGCCAACTATTAAATATTTGCTTATTTTGCTTGTCCACTTTATGTCACGGGAGCCTTGAAAAAGGCCAGGTTATGAGGGCAAGTGAGCGCACATGCTGCCCCATGTATGAATCCAGTCATGTACACAGGGAAGATATTTAACCAGAGAGCAACTGAGCATGTACACAATGAGTAAAAAAAAAAAAAAACGGTGACAGTCAGGGTGTCTCACAGCAGGTGGGTGTTCATCTGAAGGCACCACAGTAAGTCAATATCAAAGGAAAAGCAAAACTAGAGTAACCATTTGAACTCTCTTCAAGACTCAAAGACACGGAGGTAGGGGGTATGCTATTCTTTTCACTCTAAGCCATCAGCAGCGCCTGGGTTTGCAGCAACTGAATGCATGCACTACAGGAGAGGATATTAGACCAGATTTAAGAATTAAGGCTATAAAGAAGAAGTTAATCTTTTCCTCTGCAGCAGATTAAGAAGAGGGAAGCAATAAAGGGCTCGAACTACAAGACTAGTGCTGAGCAAGTCCCAGGTTTCCCCAGTGAGAGGGGGAAAGCAACTGAAAAGGAACAAGAGGTGAACTTCCTTCTGGTGTATGCGGTTGCAAAGTGTTTGGAGTCCCCTTTGCCGCAAGGTGCTGCCTGGCTGCCGATTATTCTAATGCACTCCTCTTGTAAAAATTATGCATAATGTGAAGAAACTTTTAAAGTCACTTAATCATGTTATGACAATTTTTTAATGAAAATTTGTTTTAATATTAATAGAGACTCATATTTTCACTCTAATATGGGTAGCAGTGGCATTTGGAGCAGCCGTATCTAGCCTGCAGCCATGCTGTGCTGTGCCATGGCATAAGCTGTTCTTCAGACTACTCAATAACTTTCCCACATATAAATTTATAAAGACTTTTATAAGCTTCAATTACATTTTTAAAAGACATAAAAACCCTCTTTAAAGGGTGTTTAAGTGACACATTATTTTAACTTTCAAGTGGACTTCATGGAGAAGGCTTTTGTTACAGCAATGCATGTTGGAAATGGATCCCAGTTACCCTGGAAGTTGTTGGGTGAAGAAATTCAGGACAGAGAGTCAATAAATGCTTAATATTCTTGTCTTCTATAACAACAACAAAAAGGGTTCTAAGGGTTTTTCTCCAACAACAAATATATATATATCATTTTTCTAAACACATTTGGGGAAGAAAAAAATGTGCCAATACGTTATTGTACTCTAGTAAATTAAAGAGCACAAAGATAAAGAGTTGGGCTCTAGCTTTCAGTTGTCCGCATTTTACTGTTAACTTACTTAAATGGTACTGGACATGCTTTTGGCTGTCCAGCAACCAGTCCTATCCCAGACAAATCCCAAGCAGGGGAATGTTCCCAAAAGGTAGTGCTGATGCAACTTGCCTGATCTTTTGGAGACTAAGAAGGTTAATAACTTGGCTGTTGTCAAGACTTGGCAGTTGCCCTCAGAGTCAGGGAATGAACCTGAGGTTGCTGCGATAGAGGTAACCACAGTGTACCAAGCTGTCTCCCTCCTGTGTGAGCAAATCACAGAATGTTTTAGCTTGGAATGGACCCCTAGAGGTCGTCTGGTCCAAACCCCTGCTCAAGCAGGGTCACCAGATACTGGTTGCTTGTTTTCTGTCCTCCCTGCTTGCCATAACAGGACTCCCCTCTCAAAATCCATTAACTGCCTTTAAGACCTTTAAGATTTTTGGATCTGGAGTCCAGTCTTTGGGGGATGCAAAAACAAACCACCATGCCAAGCACCTCACACTATTTATTCAGGAGCACAGAGACAGCATCACCCTAGGGCAAGAGAGAGCTACTGAGCACTGGAGATGAAATGGTTTTATTGCTATTGCCTGAAATCTTCTCCTTGTACAGTGTGACATCATATCAAAGTGAGGATGCTCTTGTGCTAACACTTCAGTCTGATGATCAGCAAATGTGGCTTCAGTGTTTAAAGCTTGGACTTGAGGCTTGCATATCATTTTTCACCCCTGGTTTTGATTGTCCTCTGTCCTCCCAACTGCAGGGACTTAGCACAAATTGTAAGAACAATTAGGAACTAGCAACTTGCAGATTTAACAGGTCATGTACTCCAGAGCTGGTAGAGCACCACTGAAGGGTTATTTCCACAGCAATTTGTAATTCTTTGCTTATCAGAAACTGAAGAAACCCAAGCAACAGTACTCAAACAGTACTTTCATCTTTTTACTGACATTAGATGAATCCAAGAGACTGCATTGCTAGGAAATTCTTCCTGTCACCCAGCCTATCTTTCTTATTCTGTCTGCTCAACCTCTGCCAATTGCTCCTAGTCATGTTTTGTTGTATTGATCCCAAACTATTCCCTTTTTATTGTGAACATTCTTCAAATACATCTGGACAAAATTCACCCTTTCCTTTTCTTCCCCACCCTCTCATCCTCATGTCGCACTGTGGAAATTTTATTAATTGACTTGCATCCTTCATCGCCTCCAGCTCCTTTCACTCCCCACCCTGTTTCTCCACCAGGTCCATTTTGGAGCATTGTCTCTGTGACCGAAGCCTCCCTGACTCACTGCTTTGAACGCCAGCTGTTGCCTGCTCTGCTTGGCTGCCTGCTGACAGTCTTTCAACTTAACATGACAGTGATTTGGCTGGTAGGAGCTACTCACAAGAGAGGATCTGGAAGCAGCACAGAGAAGATGTTTTCGGTCTCTCAGGTTACTCTGGTGAGTACATAGTCCTCAAGAGGGCAGACTAGCAGCTGGCTATTGGGACTGCCAAGTATCTTTGACACAAACTGACTCCCAGCTTATGTAGGTGAATAAGAAAGAAAGGAAAGGAAGGAGACTTGCTGGAAATAAGAGATTGATATAAATCATATCTAGGGGACTGGGCACCTCAGTCACTTATATTATCACTTATATGATCATATCATGGTGGTAGGGGGACGGTTGGACTAGATGATCTCGGAGGTCTTTTCCAACATTAATGATTCTACGATTATCTATAACTCATAAGCAACTTACAGGGAAGACAAAGTTTAGACAAGGGATCAAATCACAATGGTGCAGACAAACTCATATTTGCACTTGCTCCTTACCCCCCTTTCAATGCAAGGAGGAATGATGTGTATTGAAGACATTATCTGTCATGAAATATTAGTATATATTGTAGCAGTGCCCAAACGGACTCAAATCTACAGGCAACATTGTGAGAAGCTACACCAACCACACATTATTGAGCAAAGAGCTCCCGTCTGTATAATCAAGGTAAACACAAGCTAAAAAGGGAAGTAGTTTGCATAAGACCTTATGCTTAAGTGGTCGAGAAAGACAACTAGCATAGTTGTATTTTGCCATCTAATCAATACACTTTGTTAAATCAGAACAATTCCAAACCCTTAATTTAGTGCAGGCTTTTGTTTTCAGTAGTTGAAACAAATAAGCACATCCAAAGCCTGCAGGTAGCTGAAAGTCATATAGTTTTCCACTTCAAAGGAACACATGATAATTTTTTTTTTTCCTATTTGCAAAGGAAAAAAATATTTCTTCTAAAACATGAGTTATAAGATAGAAATGAATTAATAACAGGGCTCTCACAGAGTACTTCAACATTGCTGCCTGTGTACTACGAACCTGAAACGGCAAAAAATGGATAATGATTCAGACTCATACTTTGAAAAGAAAGTGAAACATTGAGTGGAGCACTGGGAAGGGAAGATGAGCATGGGAAGAAAAACAAGAGTGGTACTTAGATTACTAAAAATCCTTTTTTCTCCCCTTTTTATGCCAGGAATTCCTCCAGTGTAACAGAAGTGGTGGAAGTACTTGGCTGAGCAGTATTTCTCCATTGGATCCCTTTAGCCGCCAGCTGCTCAAAGGCAAGAGCAAATCCAGCTTGGGGAGGCAAGTGGAGCAACAGAAGTTTGCTGGGACAGCACTCAGGAGCCAGTGGGAAAGAGCTGGACTTCAGGATTAGGTTATTACAAAGGTGGAATATAAGACAATACAAGTAGGAGGCTGAACTCTCCAGAACAATTTTTATGTCTCCAGAAAAAAAGAAAGAAAAAAAAAAAAAAAAGGTTAAGAGTAACATTCTGTTGCAAACTTACAGTAGGCATGGGAGAGCAAAGAGATACCAGCAAAGCAGACATGTAGCTTACATCATAAGGCATGGTTTTATCCATACAGATCTCCAACAAAACTGTCTCATCCATTCATAGGGTATGTAAGCAGTCAGACACAGACCTGCAGCTACACCTCTGTGGGTAAGCTAACTGGTGCTGTGACCTGTCCTTTGGCCTTGAGGCCACATGATATGGCCTAGCCATATTCGTACAATCTAGCTTCTTCAGCCTCCAAAGAACATGGACACATACAAATTGCCCTACTGGAAATAGTACCCCTCTTGACCCCTAAATTGTACTTAGAAATTACTTGGGAGTGTCATAGCTGTCATGGGCCAAAACTATGCCAGGGACCATTATGATCCTTTAATAATAAAAAAAAAGATGAAACAGGGAATGGATTTAAAACTAAGTAAAAAAGAGAGACACACTGCACTTATATATGCACAAACACTCCCTGTGCTTGCATACATCTTATTTCCCCCCAAACCACTGTAGAAGGCAGGTAGAGGAAAATCTTGACATTCAATTTAGGACTAAGTCACCTAACTGTTTATTGATGTTTGTATGTGCTTTGGTTAACTAAATACCCATTACAGTCACTAACATCATAGTAAGTACAGCCAGGAGAAGCTCAAACAGCAATTCGGCTGACTGGCCCTTAAGAGAAGAACCAGAGAAACAGGCATCTGGTGTTGTTTAAAATGTCTCTAGGAATCCAAAATATCAGAGTGAGATGGCAGATCTGATACAGTGCCTGCAAGAGATCCTTGATCTTCTGCCACCAGAGTGACAAACAAAGTAAGTTATCATAGGGGATTTTAAATGTCACCAGACACCTCTGCATGGGCAACCAAATCAAGGACACAGGTTTCCATCAGCCATAATAGGACACATTGTCAATACCCACATGGTGACTATACATGCTCTTCAGGAAAATATCCAAGTTTTTATGTCTTAACTCAATTTGACTTCACTCACTGAATTTTTGGCTCACCTGCCAAATCATTCCTGTAATATTTGAGTGCTGAATAAGCTTAGAGAGCTATATCACAATTTTACTGTAGTTGCTTTCATCCACAAAGAGATTCATTCATTTATGCTTTGGGTTCCTCCACCATTTAAAACAAAGAAATGTAGTTGTTGTTTTGTTTTGTTCCATTTCAGTCTATAAACAGTAGTATTATCACAAGTGCCCACTGAAATCAAGAAAGCCCTGCCTCCCACAGTAACAAAAGCTTACTTGTGAGTTTCATATCTCCCTCGAACCATTGTTTGATTCCATAATATTGATAGTGAGCCAATCATATAGACTGAAACAGATTGCTTAGTTTATGAGCCTGTGTCAACCTATTAAGGTTCGATGATCTGAACTGACTACATGTACCTCACAGAAAGCAAAGAACAGCATAGAGAAGCTGTGGATGTCCCATCCCCAGAGGTATTCAGGACCAGGCTGTATGAGGCCCTAGGCAACCTGATCTAGTGGGTGGCATCCCTGCCCATGGCAGGGGGTAGGAACTGGGTGATCTTTGAGGTCCCTTCCAACTTGAGCCATTCTATGATTCTGTGATAAGAGACATGGCTGCAACACAATGGCAGAAAATTATCTACCAGAAACTTTTCTTTTAATTAAATACATCACGAAGTTATTATATCTTCTGTACAATATGTCTGTTCATTGCATGACAGATGGGCCCATGAAATCATAAAATGCTTATGGAACTTACAAAGAAATGAAATTAGATGCCAGAAATATTCTGCTGAAGACATGAAAAACTAACCTATTCATGACCTCCTATCCTTTGGGAACTTTTAGGGAAATCTCTCACGATGAGTATAAAAGGAAACACCCTCAGAGCATGACTTAAAAAATAATTAAATTCAAACTTTTTTTCTGCATTTTATCACCAGTGGAGGTGTTCTCATGATCTATGTCTACTTTATATTTCAGCAGTCAGAATATCTTGGCAAAGTTCCCAATTCACCCACTAAATCTCTGACTGTGGTTGGGGCTTGGTCATCAATCTCCCTTTGAACATCTGAGTGTCAGTGTCCACCTTGAGCTGGATTCCCAGTACTACAAAAGCCCATTTATATCCCTCTGGTAATTTGAAGAGGGACAAAATAGCAATATACCACAATCACCATTTAAAAGTCAACACTGCCAGAACTGTCTCCAGAGAGGATCAAGACTATAGATAGAAAACCAGGGTAACGAAGATAAGAATCTTGCTGAGAACCTCAGAAGAAAATCAGGTTTGGACAGGCCATATCCAAATCAGTAAACAAAATAAACCAAAGACTGTCCTCTGGCCTAGAGGCCAACTTGTATTTATAATTTCTGTAGCTGTCCATACAGCTAAGTTCCCTCATCTAAACCGTGATGACTACATCCAAATTGCCAGTTAGGAATGGTCCCTGTGCTGTCACTAAAATCATGCCTGGGAACTGTCTGGGCAAGAACAGTGCCAGAGATCATGTGGACAACAGCACGGACTATTGTGTGCCAGTGCTCAGGCTTTTATCCTGACCACATTTAGGACCCAACAAAGTGTCTTGGTATCATGTTTAGACACAGCAGCTCTCTCAATATAAAACATAGCAAGTGAGGTTTTTCAAAAGAGGAATGGTTACTTACAAATGAAGAGACATACGGTGGAAAACAAGGTCTCTGCCACAAACGCTGCCACCAGAAGCTTGACTGAAATTGGCACTGGCTGTGCATGAAGCCCCAAGGATGTCTGTAGAAGGGAGGAGATGACTTCCTTCTTGTCCAGTGACAGATCCATCAAGATCCTCAAGGATGGCAGAGTGAGGAAAGGGGAAGGACACTTGGAAAGGTGAGTTGGTGAAGGTCAGATGCTCAGCTCTCACTGTAAACCCACCTGGGGGGAACAAGCAGAAGTTCAGAAACAAAGACGAACCTCTTCAAGGTCTGAAGGCTTCTCTGGAGAAAAAGAGATTAGCATCACTTCACCATCACTTTGGAAGAATGTTAAATGCTAATGGAAGAATGTTGAATGCTAAGTCAATGAGAGGAGGGAAATTGGAAAAAAAAATAAAGAAAGAAAAAAAGAAAAAAAAAAGATGATGGTAGGAATTGTATGTTCTGGCCAGGCCCCACCTGTCCAGTATCCTGCTGTGACAGGACTTGTTACAGGCTCCACTGATCCAGGTGCTGCTCTTTCAGTATCTTCTGAGTGACTCCAAAACCTTTTCAAAAGTCCCATTGCCAAAAGTTATCATCCCCAAACCAGTAATACTTATAGATATTTTCTGCCCTGTTTATAAGACAAATTCTTCAGAGATAAGGGCTGCTTATCTGTGTGTGCATATGTACAGCACCTGGCAGGATAAAGCCCTGGCTAAAAAGTGTGGCTGGAGTATGTTTTCACTACTGTAACACTGACAGATACAGCAAGGAGGACTATTCAAGTGGGCTAATGCATAGAAAGTTTTTGAACACATTAATATTTCCAGGAGTGTCCAAAAATTATTGCCCCATGTACCATAACAAGTCAGCTTTGGCATGAGTGTTCATGTGCCACATTTGGTTACTATTTGCCTATCATATTGTCAGTTGAAACCTCTCTGAGTCAGATTTTACTATTCCTCTTGTTCTTTGATCTCACTCACCTCCTGAAGTCTTTTTCTCTGTTATGTTATTGTAGGGCAGTATGAGTTTATATATAAATATATTTAAGAGGTAATTGCAGTTGGAGTGTTCTTCAAAGAGCCTTTGGGTACTTCTTCAAAGCTCAAAAGGATGCTTAGTTTACATATATTATCTTAGGCAAATTCACCGAAGGTTTAGGCTGGCCTGAGGTTGTAGCTTGGTAAAATTGTTTGAGGATGCACCATAGTTATTAAACAAATCATTGCTCTTGAAATGTTACATCCCAAAATGAAGAATCAACAAGTTAAAGTATTAAAAAACATTCCAAAGTCCCACTGAGAAAATAAAATCAGTGCAAAAATAAGGCCACCTTTTTCTCAAAAACATGTACAATATGTGGCTCCGACTAAATGCTGAAGAACTTACAACCTGACCATGAGCAGAGCAGAGCAGCTAAAGGGTCTTGTTCAGCCTGCCAACAATGTCAGCAAAGTGCACACACTAAAAAAGGTAAGTATTATTGAGAGTTGTTGTGCATATCACTACAATCCTGACTCAGGAATTTTCTCAGTTCATCTGAGCTGCACAGCATGCACAGTATCTATCTTGAAGCTTCATATCACCTTCCTATGCCCCATCACCCTGCAAACGGGGAAGAGTTGTTATCTTGGTGTCCCAGTTGGGGAAGTGATTCTAAAAGAATGACACGTTTGAAAACTATGTACTGCACTGAAACATAGGCAAAACACATATGCAAATAACTCAAAACCTATCTCTGACCAACTTACCTATAGCGAACACAGTAATAAGATAACTGAAGCAAAACTGGGGACAGTCCTCTTCATCATTGCACAGGACACGATTCAGCTGAAGTCTCTATTAGTGATTGTCTGAAGAAGCTAAGAACTTCTAAAAATATGAATCTGAAATGGGATGCAGCCAAGGACTGTGCAAATGCTGTGAAATAAGTGTAAATTATACTCACCCTGCCCTTGGTAACAGCCAGAACAGGTCCTGATTGCTGTGCAAGTGTTCATATCAAAGTTCCTGAAAGCTGTGTTGGAGATGAATAGCTGGTATCTCTTCGGAGTTTTCAGTCCTGCAGACATGCAGGTTCCATCCTGAAATGAAAAAACAAAGAGCAATGGGAAACAAATCAACATGTGAATCTCCAGGTCTAAGGAGTCCAGGATGCAGTAGCTGGGAGATAAGGAGGTGACTGCACTTGATCCCCTGGTTCTGGAGCTGTTTGAAGGACACTTATAACCTATTGCCTTGCAACTTGTGGCAAGTAACACCTGTTTAATTCACTATTTACATTATGCAATAGTTTTCCTTTCAGTCCTGGCTACTGCATACTAGGTAAGGTCATCTGAAAGGAGATAGAACTGCACATTCCCTGTAAAGAAAAAAACCCACCTGGAAGGCAAAGTGAGCAGATTCATTTACATCCCTTTTTACTTTACTTTGTCTTGTCCATCAGGCAGGAAATTTCCATACCTTATAAAGCCAGTTATCCTATTTTAGGTTCCAAGAAGAACCTGACAGCTGAGATTCAAAATACTTTTACGTGACTGGGGACGGGTGGGAAAAATTTAAGCTGGACATATGAAAAGGAAGAGCAAAACGCACAAACAATGAGAAACACAAAAAAAAAACTAGATTTAACGGTGATTGGAGGCCATGACAGAGAGGATAAGTGCATATCACTGCCCATTTATCTTGAAGACAGGCTGGGAAGAAGGAAGTACTCTATGCCAGCGGGTAGCCTAGAGGATAAAGAGCTGGTAGGAACATGTGATGCTGTTTCTGAGGCCAATAAACAGTTTTGCAGAACAGACCCCAAAGGCTATAGCAGAATATCAAGGGAGAAATCAGCCCTGTGTGAAAATTTGGAATGAAATGGACTTTTAGAAATAGTTTGTCACTTCAAAGGAGTGGTGCTATCTTTAATCTCATTAAGAAGCAGCATCTCCATCAACTCTCTTACTTCGAGGCCAAAACACCTGGGATGATGGTCCTGGTCCTTGGGTCATCTTCTTCCAAGTCACTGCTAAGTAGACATTCCTAGCTGCTGGTAATAACTTGTTCAGAATTCTATGCTTTTTTTTTTTTTGCTTATACTTGCCTATTCTTCCACCCCCGCCCCATTTCTATCACTTTTAATGGTCAGTAAGTAGAAGAAGGGTGTGAGATGGTAATTCCTCCCCTAGTGTGTGTCATCTATCTCAGACTTACTTTTTCAGGAAGAGATGGTTTTCCTCAAATGGCTCCACAGAGGCATTAAGTTGCTTTATGAAAGCCAGGGAGGGGCTAACTGAGTATCTTGGAAGCTAAGTGAAGTTTTTCCCTTGCCTTTTACAGGCCCTGGATCCAACTCTGCCACTAATGTATTAACTGATCAAAGCTCCAATTTTGATATGTCCTGATATTTCCGGAAAACAATCTTGGCTTAAAACACCTCTTTGAAAAACTGGAAGGGCTAGCAGAGAGAAATATCCAATGTTCCCATTAAATTAATGTCACAAAGTTTTAATTGATATTAAAGAGACATCATTATTAAAGGGAGAATTACATAAATTAAGATGTAAATTATGACAAGGAGGCTCTTATCAAGAGATAATCAAAGATAATCACCCCCCTGGGGTGCAGCAAGAAACAAGGCACAGCTGAGTGCCTCCAAATCTCTTAACAAGTACAGCATCAGAGTCCTTCCATGTATCCTGCAAAGCAAAAACACACAGACATTTGTGTCTGAGAGAAAGTCATTGTGTCATTGGGCCCCTGTAGGACAGGAGAGGCTTTCAGGGAGGCCCTGTAGGACAAGATACTTTCAATAGGCCTGCTGCAGAGATTTCTTTCTGTAAGCTTCTGCGGAAAACTCATTTAAAACCCTCTTTCTGCTGGTCAGAGAGAAAATTAATTTTATAAACAGCAACAGAAACCCAAGCAGGGGAAATGGGACCTCAAAATTGCAAACAAGCATCTGTGGCCAGTTGTAACTAAAATTCCTTCATCATCTATGTTATTAATCTATGTTATTAATCTGTTAACAACCTCGTAGCACCCAAAGGACTTTGTTCAGCTGCCTAAAGAAATAAGAGAAGATTGTATTTATTGCATAAATAAAAATGTTACTTTTTGGTGGCATTGTTCATTCTCAAGTAAATAAGCAGCACTATGTGTTCCAGGTGAACCAATGATGGTATGAGAGAGCAGAGGAAACCAGATTGATAACTAGAAAAGAAATCAAACCTATCATTGTCCTCATCATTCTCCATTCTCAAATCAGTAAACTAAACTTAGTTGTATATGGTTAAATGGTGCATGCATGTTACTGAAAAAGATTTATAGGAATTATAAACAAGGAAGACCTTGTTTAAACAAAAATTGTGATTTCTCTTAAAAAAATAGTTTCTGAGAAAAAGCATAGATAGGGAAAAAAAATTAATACTTATCTTACTACAATCCTCCAGCTCATAATTGAACCAAAGTATAATTTTGTTTTGACTTTTAAATGTCATTTTATATTAAAAAATATATGAATATACATTATAATATAAAATCTTTCAATGTTTCAAAATCCAAATAGAAAAATCAAAGACCTTGTTTCAAGTTTGTTTAAAAAGTCTTTGAAACTTTCATACCAAGATGAAAAATTGCTTGGAAAAAAAATGCTGATTTTTTTTGCAGAATGCATCCTCCAGTTTCTCAACAGCTGATGTTTATTCAGCTCTGTACCATCAGCTGGTAATGAATGGAATGCCTGAAAAATGATGCAGGATCCAGCTGATCAAATGCTATTTCTCTTCTGCTGCTGCCAGCAGAAGTAACAAAATCCCTGGTTCCAGCAGGCACTGATGCTGCAAGTTTGTCTGCTTCATCACCAAATCAGTGTCCCTCACAGGTGCTGCTGCTGCAGGCATCATTTTTACAAGCAGTAGAAGACAGCTAGAGGACTAAGCGAATAGATCAGTGCCCAAAACTCATCCTGAAGCTGTTTCTTTTTTCTCCCTATGTGTGAATTTAAAAACCAAACTTTACCTAAATTGCCATGGAGCATGGTTGCTTATTTGTTTCCCTAAATTTCTGTTTGAAGGGTTGTTGTGCAACTCAGGAGACACTGAGCTAGTTCCTGCAGTGCTTACCTTTTGCCCAATGTGTCCAATTAAAAAACTATTAGCTACAGATGTGTTTCCCAGGCTTTCAACAATGTCAATGCCGAAGTCTGTGCAAGCATAAATCCGGAAACTCCGGAGTATGAGGTTGCTGCTCCTGAAAATCTATATAAAAACATAATAAAGGAATTAAACCAATAATTTTAAAAGACTGTGGTTTATAACTGTGCTTTTCTTACAATATAATAGAGAGGGTGAGAGTGCAAAACAACTGAATTTATATTTATTATTTGAGAATCTCCCCTTAATTTCTTTTTTAGCTTTCAATTAATAATATAAAAACTTACATTCTGCCAATTTGTTTTCATGTTAAAATATAAAAGAACAGTATAAAATAAAATCAGAGAATTGGTAACAAACAGGGTAAAACTGCTCTAAATATCATGATTTTGATTACTTGAAAGAATAATAGCGTAACATTAAGGTTTATAGCAGAAAGATGCCTTGAAAATAACCGGAGGTACTGCTTGCAGTCACCTAACAGCTAGGAGACTGTTCCTAGAGCAAGCTTAGGGAAAGAAGCAAAATAAACTTGGTCATTAATGTATGCTGGGACAGTAATGTACAAAAAAATTACAAGTTAGATGGAGAAAATCACGGAAACAAAACTGCAAAACATCCTTTTGTTTTATTTCTTTTCATACAAGTAACCTTTTCCAGAGAGCATATGCCACTTAAACGCACTTAAAAATTGAACATCTTCAAAAGAAGCGCCATATGATGGGTTAGACTAGAAAAAATGCCTTACAGAGAAACACCTACAATCTCTTCAGTTTATCAAACAGGGGCTTAAAAGGGTCACAGACTCTGAGTACCAGTATGAAAATAAAATGTCATATAATAAAGTTGTGGTTTTTTTTTTGGTGGGTTACTTTTGTTTTGTTGGGTTTTTTTTGTTTATTTGTTTTTATCAGATCAAGTCATAGTGAGCTACAATAGCTGGAAAGTGAAGCTAGACAAATTCAAACAAAAAAGTGCACATTTATAACAAAGATGGAAAAATTTCCATGCAAACCATTAACCCTATGAAGGCAGCAGATCCTTCACCAACTGCAATCTTTACAAATATCTCAGATCCACTGGGAGGATTGTTTTGTCTGTATTATAGTGACAGACATACATTAGATGGTTAGAGAGTCCACTTCAACTACCCACGATGATAATTTTTGTTCTGCACTGAAGCATAAGGATTGCTCACACAAATTGTGTTTCTGGCTTCATCACCAAAACCTCCAGCTGAGGGGCACGGAGATACAGCCATGAGAGGTTTTACAGCAATTGTGGCCTATTTGCAGCCTGGAAGTCATTATAGATATAGTACACATCTAGAGATCAAATAATATTTCCTGAGCACCATGGAAGACAGTCAAGACAAATATACCTGGGCTCCACCTTGGCTGCTCCAAGCTGCGAAGCTGTTGAACTGAACAGGGCCATTTGGGCTGTCTGGCAAATATTCTGGGTATACGAGCAATCCATGCCTGTGTAGGAAAGAAAGCAAAGCGCACTTTTTCTTTACAGTGCATATATTCATGGCCACATTTTCCTATTCATCATTTGACATCTAAGATCTTATGACAGTTCTCTGCACAAGACTTTACCCTTTATTCAAAGACTAAAAGCTCAGGGATAGCAGTATTTATTTCAGGCATCTAATAATGTAGGACAGCTTACTTGAAATTTCTTTTCATGTATTTTCAGAAGGCAGCACATCAGGGCTAACAACCAGCATGCTGTATCCCTGACAGGCACTTGCTACAGCACATCCTCATCATGTTCACGAGCTTTCGACCAGTGTTGGCTTCAGGTGAGTCCTAAGTGAACCTGGATGGATTAGTCCCTTCTCAATCTTAGATTCAAACAACTTTGAGTACACTCTAAAACTATGTGCTCCTGAATGCAGTCCTTGGTTTGATCTTCTCAGAGATTTTAAATCCAGAGTATTAGCCAGATTGAATCCATCCACTGACCGGCACAATGCCATTTTTTACCATGGTTTGTGTTTGGGAAGCACAGGCAAAAGCTGTAGTGAACAGCTGTTGCAGGGTACTACAAGAACCAGCGTTACATGTAATGTCAGGCAGACATACAGCACCTTTCAGCCTGTTGGCCTGCAAAATGCTTATTCTCCATTTCAACCTACTTAATCAGAGGCTAACTCTTAACATTGATTATTCATGCTGCTATTCTATAAAGCATCTGGAGGTAAGAAATGCCACTCCAGGTCATGTAAACCAGCATCATATCTCTAATGTTGGCCTGTAACACATGTTAAAGGAGAGGTGCAAGAAAGAAATTGTGTATCTGTTCTCTTGCATGCCATCCTCTTGTGCTCAAAATGTCTGGCATACTTAAAATGAGCTTTATATCCAACACATGAGTACATGCTTCACTGCTTTGCTATTAAATGGTTGAGGAGGAAATGTGTTAAATGTGGTGCTATAAATTATATCAGGATCATTTAAACAAAGGGGTAAAGTGGAGGTGCTTGTTAACAGCACAGGAGAACTCAGCAAGTTAACAAATTGGTCTTGTTAAAGAAGACGAAAGGACTGTATAGAAACTACTAAGGAAACAACTTGCAATCAGACCCTGAAAAACAGCCCCAACCACATCACTGTCCATCACTGACTTTGCACTGCTGTTGAGAACTCTGCTTTGCAAGAAAGAAGGCCCTTAAAAAGGTGCAAAATTGAAGAAAAAATCCTGAAAAGAGGGAAGAAGACTTTTCTGCTCTCCACTGCAGTTATAATTAGTGGTACCATGCACAGAAGTCTCTTTAACCAAAGATCCCCAAGTACCTTGTGCAGGAATGGGCGACATTCTCACTGAAGGACAGGAGAGGCATTTTGGATGGTCCCTCAGGGGAGAGATGAAATAAATACCCATACCCAGCAGCACACACGGTGTTACCCTGCAGAGAAACATATACAGTTGTGAAAAAGATTATCGCAGATTTCTGAAAATTAAAATAAGTTTCATGAAAAAAAAAAAAAAGGCAAGTTCTGGTAAGTCTGGCTGACAGAAGCTGGTACATTGTTTCTGTATCCATGCTCTCATCCTGTTCTTGCTCTGTCCTTGGGCCAGGCTCACAAAAACCTACTCTCAAACCAGACAGCAATGGCTGGCCTAGCAATAGGAACTCCTGACAGCAAAATGCTATTGATGGCAAACTATACTTTTTCCTGATTTACTTCTCAGTCTGCATGTTTCTCATGTCTCCCCAAAGTCAATACAGCAAAAAGAAACAACATTGGCATTGAAAAAGTGACACCCTGAAAAGTCAAGACAAAGCAAAGAAATACATCTTCATGCTATGTCAGTGTCTGAACAATTAGACTTATTCAGATCTGTGATAAAACGCTTGGGTTTGATTCTTTTTTACAGGTTAAGCAACTAACCATAGGGAGATTAAGTCATTGCCAATTAATATCTCTTAATGAAGAAATTCTGGAGTTGCTTTCTTTGCAAAGAAAAAGGAAGTGAACATAAGCCTTATAATTAGGAGTTTAGTTCTTGCAAAGTCTGTAGCAAGTGGGTTGTGCAGGAGGTTGTACAATGGGTTAGGAGATGTTCTTCTCCAGGGCAAAAACCTGCTCTTACCTGCTTATTTTGGACAGTAGCCAAAGTGACTTGTTTTGGGATGTTGTCTATACAGGGATGCTTTCATGTGCACATCTGGGCATGATCCCCCTCAACTGTCTTAGATGTGTAAAATTTTGATGCTGAAGTCCAGGCTGCTAAACTTAGGCTCCCTTTCCAGGAAAAAAACAGTAAGGTGTAGGCATGTCCAGAGGGCAATTCATCCTGCCTAGCCTTAGATAAGATTAATTGCTCTCTGGAGGTACCTAGTTCTCTAGAGGGAGTCTAAGATGAGCTTTCTTGCAGCTATAAGAAGAGCTTGCTCTAAGATCGGGACTGACACCCAGCGACTACCATTCCTAGGTCACCGGACAGTGTTAAAACACTAATGGCTTTTTGGTCCCTGATGGTCCAAATCAAAGCTGAACCTGGTGACCCGGAGGTGAAAGCCTCCATATTCCAATTACTTTCTCCTGACCCTTCCAAGTGTGTTCCCTACAGTCGTGATCTCTGACATCTGTCAAGCAACAAAGAGATACCAATAACCAAAGCACTGCTCTCTCCATCCCCTGGTAAAGCTGCTGCTTTTTCCAAAAGTGCAGCCAGAGAACCTTTTCCTTTAACAAAATGCTTCTGCAGTCCTGTCACATTATTTCCAGGATCTTTTACTTGTGACTCCAATCATGCATTCTGCAGATGATTCATAAGGAAAAACTGCATATTTATTCAGCCAGCTAGTGGCTGGAGGGCAGGGGTTTTAGGCAAGGAGGGAATTTTGTGTGGAAATCAATTCTTTGTGGAAGTCAGTATATTATGAATGTCCGTGCAACCAAAATTCCAGAGAGAAATTACCTCCTCGAGCATGCCAAATACCTGGAGGTATGCATCGCAAGTCAGTAAAATAAGTGGCTGACGTTTAGAGTGTCTCTTAACCGTACAACCCCGCAAATGTAAATATTTCATGAATTTCTTTCAAATGATTGGGGCTCAAAGTGTTGACCGTATGGATGACATTAAAGCTCTGGAGAGCATGTCCAGCACTGTTCCCCCAATTTCAGAGCCTGGTAGGATGCAAGGAGTATCCCCAATGGGCTCACTTCAACATGTACACAATTTGCAAAAGGTTTTAGAAAAGATCTCAGTAGGAATGAAATGGTGGGAAACAATCAATGCCAAACAGATGCAGCCTCACCTCTTTGGTATTGTGGAGAATGGCTGGGTTGGGTGGTGCTGGGGAACAAAATCACTTATCAACAGCACGACCATCAGCCACTCCTCTGACGTGGAAGCATGGGTTGATCTCCGCCCTGCTCATTCTTGTTAAAGCTGTTGCACAGTCTTCAACAAAATTGCAAGAAAGGAAAGGAAGCCTGCTGGCTGAATTTCTTAAAACCCAATTTGTATGTTGTTATGCACAAACAGTGCATGCTGGTGCTGGGATTTAAGGTCACTGAATGTTTACGAATAGGAAGTTACTACAAAAAAGCCAAGGACATCCTGGGCCTAAGAAAACTGAGATAAGTTGTTGATTTTTCTAGTGTTTTTGTTGTTGTTGTTTTGTTTGGTTTGGTTGTTTTTTTTTGCCTGCACACAGGAATAGAACCAGGGACACATGGCGTTCACTTCAGTGACAAAACAGCCAGTAGCAAAGAGAGGCATCTTCTGTTCCACTTGCTGATACCAGACAAGAAACCAGCCTGCTAATGAAATTGTCTTATGTCACTAAACCAGGGCTTCCATACTTTATTAAAAAAAAAAATTGCTAACTTTGTCATAACCATTTTGCACTTATACTGTATAAAATTTTATCTAACAGCTTGATTCACAAATGCACTTAAGAGCTTAAGTCAAATGGAAACCTGTGGGAATTGGGTCTCTGAATGTCTTTTTAGGCTCAGGTTTGATTGACTGCTGTGTCCCAATTTCAACACCGTTTAGGAGACCACCGATTTTCAAGGAAATTTAAGCTCTTCAGTCACCAATGCAAATTTAGGCTCCCAAGTAAATTGAGCAGATATGAAAATCTTGTTGCAGGACTCACTGTGAAAAGCTTAACCCATCAAGTGCAGAAACTGTAACACGGTCTGGACTTAGGGCTCCCTGTCTACCTTAGCTGTAATCTTTGCTTTAAAAACTGCAGCCTGTAAACTTAAAACCAGTGATTGAAAGATGAAAATCTAGAGAAAACAAACAAACAAACAGCCAATCAACCAAATAAACAAAAACCCTAACACTGGAATCTAGAGGGCAAATTTTTATTCTGTGTCATGGCTTGGAAGCCAGGCAGTGGAAAGATGAATTAACTTACTGACATTATGCAGTAGTTAGCGAGTTGTTTTACCAGATAAATGGTGCCTAACTGTGTAACACTATGGTCCTAGTGCTGTACCAGCATCCCTTGATTTACTGATTATTATCATACTAAGAAAAAGTCCACAGGACACAGGGGGTTTGATTGGAAAAAGATGTAGCCTTTTCTCTTAATATCCACATCCTTCCATGTCTTCTACTGAACACAATACTTACTGTAGAACAGTAAGTACTCCTAATAACAATTTTTAGCTGGGTAACTTCTTTATATTTTCCTTAGAGCCAACTCTCTTGCTGCTGCAATGCCTCACATAGCCCACTCCAAGAAACTGGTGACACTGAGGTATATCAGCAACCCTTCAAGGGCCATCTGCTATTCTGCCTTGAGTAAGACAGCTTTGGAGAGCAGGCTTAACCCTGATGTTTGGCTGCACAGCCACAGATGCAGCTTTCGGCGTATCTATGAAGACACATGAACTAAGAGAGCTCTGCAAATGTTCTGAAAACCCACCACAGTCAGTTCGCACGTACCCATAGAGATAATTGCAGCAACCCTTTGCAAAAGCTGAGCCACTGGCAATCCAGCAGACAGCTCCAGGGTAAGTCAGTGCATGATAGTACAAAACTGTGTTTAATGGAGCTGAAATTCATGTGATTCTGCCTCGTTGTTGTATTTTTAACCATATTTGATAGTCTTAAAAATGATAAATACACCCTTGAGGGAAGTGCAGGAAAGTCCTCTCCTTCTTCCTAAGTACTATTGGCTTCAGACTACCATAGGAAATGTGTTGTTCTCTTTTTCACCTTCAAATTTAGGTGCAATTCTTTCCTCCTGAAACAGAAGCCCAGGGGGCAGTTGGGTCTTCACGGACACTTAGTAATTGCTTTGGTTTCTGTGGGTTAGCAATAGAACAGGTCAAAATTATTTTTTTTTAATGAAAATGTGCATTTGTCACAACTGAAACTGTGGTAAGAAAGGTCAGTTACAATGAAATTCCAGGCTTAAAATAGTTGAGAAGGAAAAGTGGTTTGACATCACTGAAAGACATGTAGGTTTTTTGTTTGTTTGTTTGTTTGTTTTTTTGTTTCATGAAACACTTAAAAGTGACTATTCTGAGATGTAAGTGACTTGAATAAGAACAAAAATCTATGTATGAACTAAAAGAAAGCATCTCAGAATTAGCAAACAAAAATATGTTCACTGAGCTCAATTTTTTGATGGCAGGGTTGTTAGTCATTAAGCTTTTTAATTTTTCCATATTTTGTCACTATTTAGAACAGTGAAACTTGCTTGCTTTTAAAATCAATGTCATTTTCATGGGAAGGGGAAAGCATTCTCCTTCTCACCCTGGAATGCAAATCTGAGATGGTGCATTAACTCTTATTATAAATCCAGATGGACGTACATTTGATATTGCTTAAATTTATTCTGTTTATCATCAGTCCATTAAAATTGAGATTTTCAAAAAAATTTAGAATGACAGAAGGAGAAAAAAATGTAGTGAAGCTGAGCCTAAACTTTCATTCTCCATTTTGTCTAGGCATCACTGAGTAATTACTAAAGAAAAAAAAAAAGAAAAAAAGCTTTTACAAGTATCCCAGGAAGAAGAATATAACTGCAATATTGTACTGCATTCAAGTGCAGCACAATTTTCAGTAACTATAAATTTGCCAATGAATATTATCTATTTTGTAATGTGCACATTTTTTTTTATCCCATCACAAGCACAGTGTTATTACAGCTCAGCCAAGAAGCAACTGTTGTGTATGTGATCTCCCAGGTAAATGAAGCTCGTTATCTTTCTGATGTCTTTGAACAGAAAAGAAATGTTATGTTTTATACCTGAACTTCTTACCTCAATGTGGTTGGCAGGAGCCCTGACATAGATCCCTGCTGGTGACAGAGTCTCAATGTTGGATAAACCCTCTGTTCCAGAAAGGCCAATCACTAGGTTGTTTCTGATTCTGTTCCCCTTTTCCAGTCCTTCTCCTTAAAAATAAACAAACAAATAATTAATTAATAATAATAATAAAGAAATAAAGAAATAGGGAAAAATATAAATATAGCTGGACACATTCTATTGTGCACATCACAGAACTTTCTGGGTTTTTCAGTGCCTGCTTTGCTGGCATGGTGCACCCGGGAATTACATTTGTGTGACTGTCCTTGGGTAAGTCACTGTCTGAAAAGCACTTAGAAATCTGTGTTTAACAGAGAAGGCTGTGACATGGTCAAAGACTGCCATGGCTGATCACAGTGATGCATAGCATGGGAAGGGGAAGGCTGTGTGCTTCAGAAAGGTCAGAAGGCCGCAACCAAGATAGAATAGAATTGTTCAGTTGGAAGGGATCTTCAAAGATCATCTAGTCCAACTGTCAACATTGGTGTGAACTGTATCAATGATTTGTATTAATGATCTGACAAAGATTAGACCAACATTGTAAATATGATAAAAAATAGTTTCAGCCACAAAGAGCCTACACTCTAATCAAACAAATACAGTCAGGCAAAAAAATACTACAATACATATTCTGCAAAGGGCAACAGAGACCACAATTCCACAATTCAATATGCAGAAAACCCTGTATGAAGTGTTATATGTGAATATAACTGCAGACATACTTTGCCCCAGGTTTATGGAGAAATGAATAAAGGGACTATTATAAAGTACATTTTACATCTGGGAAGGAAAAAAAGAAAAAAAAGAAAAAAAAAAGAGAGTTTCTAAGTGATTCCACCTATGGGTACAGAAGCAAAATTGTATCTCCTGTGTCTCTATACACTGCCCCACTTATATATAAGAAAAAATCTAAAACTGCCACAACCCTGCACAAAAGTGGAGGTTCCCCATCCCTAAATGTGAAACATGAGGAGAGAAAGGAAAATTAATCACTCAATTGATCACACAACTCAGAGTCAAGGGATGCTCCAGAACAGTACTGAATTAGGGAGAAGAATATGTATCTATATCCTTTTACACTACACCATGAAGAAATGTGCCACGCACCGACAAACAGTGGATGGACCTATGCACTGGTCAACTCCAAATAATGACACATCAACATACGTTCCCCTGCTCTGTTGGTGTGAAAGCAGAATACAAATTGAATCATCTCTGTTTGGCCTACACCAGGAACAAATAAAATCTATTTAGTTTTGTTTTATCAAACAGAAATTATCTTCGACTATACCTGCTCCGGTACTATCCCAGATACGGATCCCTTCCCCAGTCATTACTTCCCTAAACCACAGCAAAACGTATGAGCTCTTGTTTTGGAGAGGAGAGTAATTACTTTTAGCCTTCCTCCCAGTCTTTTGAGCCTTTCTCCATTTTTGGAATAGTATCCATTTAGGAAATATTTCCTTTCCAGGATATATTTACTACAAATAATGCCACTACCAGAGCATAAGCAGGGTCCTAAAGCAGTCCTTTTGACAGCCATATAGGTTTGTGAGGTGGAAAAAAAGGTCTTGGCTTCCAAGCTGAGACCTGGTATGTCAATTAATTCTAAGCCCAGAGCGACTTTTTACGACTGTCTTGCAAAACCCCTGAAAATACGGGTTTTAGATGAAATCACTGAGGGATTCTGGAGCTGCAAACAGCCAGCTATAATAAATATTCCTTCACAGGCAACAAAATGATATATAAATTCATCCATCAGACCCTCTGGAGCTGCTGACAGTGAAGCCATTAAAGACATCTTGGGGTAAGGTGTATTCAGGCTGAAACTTCAAAGGAAATGTTCAGCTCAGCCCAGACTCCTTTAAGCCAGAAGCATGTCATAGCACAAGTGAGCCAAGGTGTCCCAACAGAATGGAGATCTTGTTCTGCTTCCCCACAGCCACAGGGACTCCGTGTCTCACCTTTGGCAAGTCATCACATCTCTCTGGGCCAGCTCTCTTCATCTGCAAGATGTGTACAGTCGCTCTTCTTTTATTGGTCTCCTCTGTTTAAATCGTAATCTATCACATCCTATTATGTTTATATACAGAACCTAGCATAGGGACTCTCTGTGTGAGGGGAACTGAAGGCTTTTTTTTATCTCTGTTTATCTTAAAATTGGTCATTTTTTTATCCTATCTCTGATGGAAACAAAAATCAAGTTTTATCTTTAGGTATTCAGGCAACATGAGATCCCAGCAGAAGATGCTGCAAGTCAGTCTCCTGATGGTTAGTTAGGAGAAATATTTTGTTGTTTAACAGTTTTGTTGCTCCAAGCTCCAATTTATTTAAGAGCTAAATCCTCTGCTTAACTTTTAACATATGCTTTCACTCCATTATCTTCAATGTCAAATGACTGAAGTTAAAGGTAAGTATGCTCTTAAATGCCTCACTGAACTGGGGTCTTAAATATTGCATAATGGTGCTCTTCTACAGAGAGATAAATCAATTGCCTAAAAACAAATTTTCTTCCACTTGTACACTGTGGGAAAAAAAAAAAAAAAAAAAAAAAGATCCAAGTGGAGACTGACCTGAAGAAACAGAGAGTATATGTATGGCCAAACAGAAATAACTGCTAGGAGTTGCATGAGGAATACTGAGAGCTTTATTCCAGATTCACTTATACCAGAAAATGTGGAAGATGTCATTAAAGTCATCAGGGTGCAGTTAAGGATCCTTTTCTCCATAGACATTTTCATGCAAATGATCATCAGCACATGTTGCTGTTACATGTAGGATAGATATTTTCCTGCTTCACTTACCCAGTAGAAGCCCGTGGCCTGAAATGTTATAGAAGACGTTACTGTCCACAGTAAGGTTTGAGATCCCGGCCAGACGGAGTCCTTGGCCAAAGGAGTCCAAAACAGAGCAGCCACGTACGTAAGAGTCTGGAAAGAAAAGAGTACTGTGAGCAAAAAGCACATTGCAGATTGAAGGTTGGGAGAATTTTATATTAGCTCCTCATCCTTTGATGCTGTGCAGTAAATCCTTTTCGCTGCCACAAGACTGACCAGTTGTAGCTGCCCACCCTTGCTCATCTTTGCAGGTCTTTGCCAACAGGCAGGCATTGTTGAGATGTCCACAGAAGGTAAGAGAGGCCCTGAGTGTAGAAATGGGTTATTTGAGGCATCCATTATTATGAGGGAGGAGGAAATCCAAGTGAAAGGATACAGCAGTATCCTATGAGTGAGCTATGTTATGAGCTCAGGAAATTGGGTGGCTGAATTGACTGAGTTGGGCCTGAAGGAAAGGAGGAATATCTCAGAAGGGCAATGAGTACAGATCAGGTATCTTGTACATCTTGTCTAGCCAGGCATGGTGACCTGCCCACTGTACTCCAGGATCATCTCCAGGGCTGCCTTTGGCCACCAGGAAGCCTAGATCCTCACAGGGTAATGAATCTGGCATAGGGAAGACAAAGTTGTGGGTTAACTGAAAGGGAAAGTCCAATCTAGAACCCTTAAAACCTTTGAGCTGACTTAACTTGCTCCCATCACCACCAATCTTCAGAGACCTCATTGCCGCTTCCACTGGAATGAATTTGGTGCTTATCAAAGAACCAGTCAAAACAACTAAGTATGTTCCTTAACTTTCAGGTCATATAATTACATTTTGGCTTATGCTACTGAATATCTGTGAGACAGCTCTGGGCTCCATTATAGTATATTGGGGCTTTCAATTCCAGAGCTAGAAGTGGCACACCAACTAGAGAAAAGGAGATGGAGGGGAGGCCTTGTGGCGGCCCGCAGCTCCCTCACGAGGGGAGCAGATGGGCAGGCGCTGAGCTCTGCTCTCTGGGGACAGCGACAGAACCCAAGGGAATGGCATGGAGCTGGGACAGGGGAGGGTCAGGCTGGGTGTGAGGGAAAGGTTCTGCACCCAGAGGTGATCGGGCACTGGGACAGGCTCCCAAAGGGCAGTGGTCACAGCATCGAGCTGTCAGAGTTCAAGAAGCGTTTCGACAATTCTCTCAGACATAGGGTTTGGTTTTGGGTCATCCTGTGCAGACCCATCTTTGGGCAGGAAAAGGTGGATAATGTGAGCTCATTTGGGCCCGACTCCAGAGCAGCGGTCTCACCTGCCATCCATGCATCGCCAACAACTGTCAGGGCGCTGTGGTGCTCCCCAAACGTTTGGCCCATGTGGCGGAATTGGACCCCCTCCACCCGCAGCTGACTCGCCTCTCCCTGGAAAGCCTCCACAATGACGATGGCCCCCAGGTCCCGGGACCCCAGCTGCCTCTCACTTCGCTTGTACAGACAGCTGGAGCCACCTGGAATACAACCCAGTAGGAGCTATCAGCATTACATCTCTGCAGTGACCATGGGACGTGCCTTCAAGCCACATCATGAGATCCACCACACCCACTCAGTGAATTCCTGTCTCCAGCAGCAACCTTAAACACATGCCCAAAGACAAGCACATTTGATACTCCTCCGGAGTACTTTCACAATTTCTTCCCTGAGCGTGGACTTTTTAGATTTATTTTTTTCTATTAAAACCAGCAAGAAGCTGTGGCAGTTATATGCTTTGGAAAGTTCCTTGTGTTCAATTTTAAATAGGCCTATGCACAGGGATGATGTATTTGACATTGATTTACCTTGGGTGAGGTCCTTGAAAAGAGGATTGGGCACGGCTATACTGAACTAAGCTGAAATGAGAACATTTTGAAATTTCTTTAAAACTCTCTCCTGACTGTCCCCGTAGATGGGTGAGGAAACATTACTTACCACAGTCTGAAGACAAAGAGAGGAAACCATAGAGCTGGGGAATGAATCGACATTCATCAAATGTGTCCTTTCATAGGTCTGTGTTTAGGATATTTTGGTACAAGGGGATTCAGACTTGAATATATAACTCGGGTCTGCTTACAGTCAGTAATACTCATTTTTCTTTTAAAGAAAGTAAATTAACCACCAAAAAAAAAATCTAAAATCACTGCCTCCTCATCTTCTGGTGACTCCTCTGAGAAATCCTCCTATACATTAACGCAAATAAAAACCTCAAACGGCTCAAACAGTTAGCACATTTCAGAGACTATATTTATGAGTTCCACACAAAATGGACCATAAATCCATGAGTAATATAAGCAGTTGGCTGCTGGATATCAAATGAAGTCTTGTGTCACAGTCTGAATGCCCAAGGCATTTTATTTTTAAAGGAAGACTTACACCTGGGTTGCCAGATAACCTAACTCTCCTTAAATTATAATCGCTGTGTCTGACTCCATTTCCTCACCTGCTGGTGTAAATCAGGAAGCCATTCATCAAACTTCATTGTGTTTCACAAAGGTAAAACCAAAGGAGAATTGAGATACCAGTTGTTTCACCACTGCTACTAAATGCTACAAGAAACCATCACCTGGTTTTGGTTTTTGGTATCCCTAAGCACTAAACAACATCTTAATATTTTATACCAATGAGTACAACAAGCATCAGGCTGCTTTGTTTTTCCTTCTTCTTAAAGTGACTAAATAGTAAACACAATTAAAAATTTAATATATTATGTACACTGAAATATGTTTTCAGAAGATACTTTCTTTTCTACACCCTTAGGCTCAGGCAAAACTAAGGGGTCTTTCCCAAGATGGCTTGAAACAACAATGTGAAAATATTACATCTGAGATATTACAATGAAATGCAATTCAACTCCCAAGACTTCGTACTTCAACGTCAAATAATGTTTGGAAAGATAAAATTGCTTTCCTGGCACTGGTAAGTCTCAAAGTTATCCTATTAAGAAATATTTCTAATGCACAGTGATACCACAATGTGGTTTTAACAAAGCAATTTTACTCCCCTGTATGCTTCTGTTACAAAAGACCTCCTCACCTCTTGCAACACCTGCTTTTGCACACTCTCTGAGGTGGGACCTCCTCTCCCTGGTGACATTCCCTTGAACAACAACCCTTCTGCTAATCAGTGCCACCACAGCAGCCAAAGGCAGGCTCTGCCCATTCACCCTTTCCTCTCCAACGTTGTGGGAGTACCTAGGGAAAGACACAAAGAAGGCACAAAAGCACCTGCAGCTGACGGAGAGCAGGAATGATGTCTACCCTAAGTTGAAGTATGAACCCAACCATCCAAATTCAGAGCTGGTATCAGTCATCTTCTCACAACTGACAGTGGCTTATCTAATGCATCTATGTATATGGGCTAGATATATTTTTCCTTTGCTGATGTTATTTTCACCTTGTCTATCATGCTCATACATTCTCCTTAGATTATGTATGTTTACACCAAAATATTTCAATATTTGAATTTCCTTCGTCTTCCCAAAACATACTGTGGTGACAAACACAAGTATTTTCTTCATCAAGCCCGACATATTTTTAGCTGAAAATTCCACTATTGACCTTCATGAGTATCAGAGTTAGGCTGCCTCCCAAACAGAGAAGATGCTTCAGCACTGGTTATGATGTAAGAAGTATAGTTTGGCTAAAGTCTCCATGCACAGAAAACAAAGAGAGTGCAAACAGCCAAGCTAACGTTCAGTGGAAACACAAAGCAGTATTTCCATACTGAAGTCATTCACTTTGAATGTTTTGTTAATTAACTTAAACAATTCAGTAAAGAAGGGAAGGCTTTTTTTTTTTTAATTATTTTTTAACAGAATCAGACACTTTTTGTGAAAAAATGCACTTACTCAGGAAAATAACTTTACAGGAAAATTCTTAGTCAACCCCATGCTAAGGCCTGGACTGGCCATCGGTGTTTTCTGCTTCAAAGGTTTCTGAGTTCATGGTTGTAATACAGGATTTAAACACAGTCAGAGGCATTCAGGATTGAACGCCCACTAGCTTTAAGGGGAGAGAGAAACCAAAATATCTCTGACCACCTTTGTTAAAAGGATTTATGTAGCTGTTATATCCCACAGGAAACTGCAAATCCTCACTTGCCTAGACCAAATTTTCTCCTGATTTCACTCTCTGCTATAGAAATCCCCTGGGCCCTGGAAAGGATACCTGAGGGGTGATCTAAGGTAGATCACAGTGTTGTTTACAGACTCAATAATGGCCATTTCTTCTTTCTGCTGTACATCTCCAAGGCCCGTCCTTCCTACAATGATTTCATCACCAGGTTGCCAGTCAACATGTTCCTGGAGTACTAATCGTGTGTCGTTAGCAAGAGCTGATGATTTCAACTGCGTGAAAGCTACTTTGGGCATCCAGCCTGGAGGAAAAAAAAAATTAAAAAGAAAAAGTCAACTGACACCAAAAAAAAGAGCAGAAAAGAGCAGTTGCATGATTAGAAAACACTGCCTCACTTGGATCATCTCATAGTCATTCATTTCTCTTTGATAATGTGTTGGAGAGAAGGGATTGATGCTACAAAAGGTGATTTGTGCACATCTGTTTGGATCGGAAAAGTTGCACTTAACAAACAACATCTTCATTTCATATCTTTTGTTTTTATTGCTCCCAAACAGCTGAAAAATATTCTACAAAGGAGTTTGCTCAAAACATAGTGGGAGCTGAGGTTTGGTTTCATTCCCCCAGACTGACTTCCCTGTGTGAGAAACACCTTCTCCTTAAGCACCCTCTATAACCAACAGAGAAGAGCACTCTCTGCGGGCATCATCATTCTTCTCTGAGTACAAAAAGTACTTTGAATTATCATATTTCCCAATCAAATATCCAAAATGAGACACAATGAATCTAGGCCTACAAGAAACTTGCATTCAGAAAAAATATATGCTTCTATTAGTAGCTTTTCAATGACATAAGGAAAGACAAATATCATCACTTTTAAGAACTTTCAAGACTTACTGAAGATTGCTCAGCTAGTAACACAAGGTCCTTTTCACACTGTCTCCAAACCAAGGGCTCATTTTTTGAGATCTTGGCTTAACTGGCTTACCAGGTCATGCAATGAAAACAATGAGATGCAAAATCAAACACAAGACTAAAAGGTCTAGCATGCAACTAGACTGTTTTCAAACAGTTGGAAAACAAAACAAAACAAAAATGAAACAAAAAAAATGTTGATTGTCCTTTTTTACCACTTGATTTGCATAGTAGATACTGGACATGTGATAGGGTCAGCATGAGATTATGTGATGGTGGAAACAGGATTCTGCAGGTGCCTAGAAGTGTACCTCAGCCTACTTCCAGAGCTGAAAACACAAAGACTTGCATGGAAAAAGCCTCCTCCATGGGTGGTGTTTCTCAGGGAGTCTGCCTCAGTTGCAGCTGGGTAAGGAAGAACAAAATCTGGAGGTTCCAAGGAAGGGAATGATAATACCTAGCACAAAAACTGTTGGACTTCATGTCTTTTTAAATACAAAGCAACCAGTGTGAATACATGAGTTGGGATGACAGCAGGGTAAAGAAGATCCCCCTACATCAGCCACCACTGCAAGGCATTAGCAAGGTTACAACTGCAGATTCCCAAATACCCTCCTGCTTGTTGGACATACTACCAAGGCTGTGTGCAACAAGCCCCAGCAAACTTCTTGACATTTCACTCTCCCTTCTTTGCTTCATGAAGCTTGCTTTAACTCTTGACATCTCCCTTTATCTAACAGGCATTGAAACAGGTTGTTCCAGAAAGATCCAACACACTGAACACCATCAGGAGAGGGTGCATGTGCCTCACACACCTTCTTTTAGTATATTTTTCCCTCCCTTCTTTGCAATAGATCATAATTTACCTTTAGCCCACAGCGAGTTACTGTCCTCCTTGGTTGTACTATAGAAAAGTAATAACACCAGAAATCACTGAGGGTAGAGGTTGCGTCCAATAAATCATTTTCAAATTATTTTAGGCAAGCTTCTCTCTATTTCCTGTTTCACTTTCTGGTTGCTTATACTCTAGTGTCCCAATTCTTCTTTCCTTAATGAAGGTGGAGATAAGAAGTAGCACCCCCAAGTCCATGAATTCACAGCAGAATGAGAGAAGAAAGAATCAAGTCTTGATACTCTGTCATCCTGAAGCATTTTTGAACACCTGCTCTGTGTGTAGATGAGATGATGCACATCTAAACCCAGCTGAGATAGCTCTGGTTGATTAACTTCTACTTTTCTTAAAGCAGAATTGAAATTTCTCCACTTAGAGCTAAGCAAAACTTCTAGACATCCTTACCTAATGTGCTTCAGTTCATATCATAGAATTGTTCTGGAATGCATGGAATGGATTTCCTTCAAATTAAACTAAAACAGAAGTTACAATCCAGTAGGACATATACTGCAGTCGTAGTCCTTCCCTATCTGTACATCTGGGTTTCCTTGTGTAGAGAAGGGTGGTGCATCCCCTGAAGCATCCCCCGTTTTTAAGATGCAGATTCTGATTTTTGGCATATGAAATTTTGGGCCAGAATTACTTATTGTGTAGGCAAGGCTATAGGCAATGTTGCAAGCAGCAGAATCATTTGCTGCATTTCAGCTGGGTCAGTGTTTGCACCAAGAAGAGAGGAATCAACACAGGGAACATTTATGGGAGCACACAGAGACACAGACTACTACTCCAGAAATCCATTCAGCCCACCCCAGTGTGGGTGTCAGAAGTAGCGGGAATGAATTACCCTTTTCAGGTGCTCATCTCCTACCAGTTCAGAGTTGATGTGATACAAATAGTGGGAGGATATTGGTGCAAAGGGATGAGATAGGACATTTGAAGTAGTGAGAGAGGACATTTAAAGTAGTGGGAAAGTGTGAACTCAAATAAGATGAGTAATGAGAAAAAAAAAAAAAACTATTTTAGCACAACAGCTGCTCTATCTGCCACTGGTCACTATCTGGTCAATACCTAGCTTACCCCCAGGGAAACTGTTTTATCACTTTCAAAGATGCCTTCTTGATGACCCTTTCTGGTTGTCTTGAGGAAAGTACTGACAGCTTCATCTCATCTTCCCTCCATTGAACATCCTGGGATGGTAAGTACTGTTCATGTATTAAATGAAGACTTTCCTTAGAAGAGGCCTACCAGTCAGCCATACTGAAATATCAAGTATTTGGTACATTTTTAAGAATAAACTCATGCTTGTATGCAATCGTCATCTGAGACAGAAAGGAATATCAGAGAGAACACAGAGGTGGACACCCCATCCTTCTCAGAAAGTCCCAATGATTCCTTGAGGAGAAGCAAGAGAGGGCAGCAGAGCAGTCATTAATTCAAGGAGAGCTGCACACTGTTGGAGGAACCCCTTTCCATCAGCACTCTGCAACTTTATGCCAGTACAAAAGGAATGCAACTTGCTAAGAACCAAAAGGTAGCATTTCGTCCCCTCTGCACAAAGAGTGTCACCTTGTATGTCTCCCTCTTCAACACCCACAGCTGACTCAAAAAAAATCCTCTTGATATGTGCCTACGTGCATTCTTTTACTAGCAGCAGTCTCATCATCATTATTCATTTACCACCTTTCATTGAGTGAACCTCATGAATTTTTAGGACTCCCATAAAAACGAACGACTGACAGCAGCCACCTGCATGTTGAGCAGCATAGAGTTTTTCTCCAGCGCTGGACATTTTGCTCATAGTACCAATTCATGTGCATGTGTTAGTGTGTGTGTTTGTGTGCATCTGTGTCCAGGCACACAACTGCCTCCCATTGTGTACATCTGTCACATATATAGTACAGCAATCATTACAAAAACACTGCTGGGCAACAACTCTTACCATTAAGAGGTGCAAATCACCGTTTCGCATTCAAAATAAGCTCTATTGGAACAGGCCTGGTTCAGGCTTTTTTCCACTTCCAGGTTCAGAAACAAAAATTTTTATGGAAAATATTTCCAAGTATTCTTATTCTAAAAGAAGAGTATTAAAGGTACTAAAACCTCTCCCATCCCCTCCTTTTTTAATTTCTTATTGAGCTCTCAGCCTCCCTTTCTGTCTCCCATTCCACAGTTTTACCTTTTTCCCAGCTGTTTAGCTGGGGTGAGATATTTTTTTTCTTTATGTGTAAGATTTCTTACTTCCAATTTTCAACGCTTTTTGTACATTTTATTAGGAAAAAAATAATAATAATAAAAAAGCCATTTTGGATGTCTGATTAGCTTCTAGCTGCTCTTCCAGAAAGACATAGGTCTGACACAGGTCCCATTCTGGGCCTCAGCAAGTACCAATATAGTCTTTAAATGCATCAGGGGATTTAGAAATCTGGTTAAGTCCAAACAGTGACTAAAAAAACTCCGCAGGTCAGCCAGCATCTTGTCCTGTTTCACTCAGATCTTCTAATTCATCTCTGGTGGGAGCAGGATCTTCCCCTTTACATGTGGTTCCCCAAACTTTCTATAGCTGCCTAAATCCACAAGGATCTGGAAAGCACACAGCAGTCACCAGTCACAGCAGACAGCCAAATCAAATTGCTCCTGCTTCTTGAAGAAGTTGCCAGGCTCCTGTTCACCTACCAGAGGGGGGCTGACTGGGTAGGGTTCACCACCGGTCGAAGGTGGTTCTGCATCCAGCTTCTACAAGGACAAGCAAAATGTGGTGGTGAACATCTCAGGAGGGCTTGATCTCCAGCCTGGAGTCAACCCTCTATTCCCGAAGGTCTTCACCAGCTTTTCTCCTTCAAAGAACCAATGGACTCTCTCTACAAAGATCACGAATAGCTAAAAGAGGGTCCCCAGCATGAAAAACCCTTTTACTGAATTCAGTCTGCATGCCCACCCTTTGGAGGCCCAGAACCTTCCGTCTTGTTTCCCTTTGAAAATAAACTTGATTTCAAGAAAAAACCTGAAGGTAAAGAAAATGACCTTCAGTGACTGTAACTGGGTTGTGCAACAGGTAAATAAATGACTTGTTTCAGTGTGGAAGGTTTAAAAGACCAACAGTCATGGCATATTTAAGTAATTTCTTCCCCCCCAAAAGCACTGAAAGCAGAAACACTCAAAAGTGCTGAAAAATAGATGAATCTGTATAACTCCTTAATTATTGAACTCATTTTTAATAATTAACTGAGCTCAGATTGGAAAAAAACACATCTTGAGATCTAAAGCAGGAGAGCCTTCATGCTAATGGGACAGGACAGACCCTTTAGAATCAAAATGCTATTGCAGGCAAAGTAGGAAGTGAACATTTTACCTAGTGACTTGACAGAAACACACTTAAATACTGAGCAGAACCAAGTTATCAAATGGCAACCCAAAAATGAGATGACTTGAAAACAAATTCCAAAGTCAAAGTTAATCACAATTTGTAGCATAAAGAGCATCGTGGCTCCAGGACTTTGGTTTACGCTTCCTGTCAGAAGCATGATGTGGACATGCAGTCATGTGTAGGCTCAGTATCATTATTAAGAACAAGGTAATTCTGTTGTGTACAACGACGCTGTCTTTTCTATGTCGAGTACAGAAAAAGAAAAATGCTATCAATTTCTTACAGTCCCCCAAAAAACATTTTACAAATCCATGTAGGATGCCATATGACATCACTAACTGATTTTTCTTACTCCTAAGAGCTTCAATCAGAGGTGAGAATTTGGGCTGTACAGAAATGTCTCAAAATCCCATCAAATCTTCACAAACACAGCAAGGTATGTCCGAGCATACTTATCTCCAGGGTTACAAGAAAGTCTGTCTACAGTCAGTGTAGGGTTTAAGGGACACTTAAGTGTAGGGCTTAAATGCACAAAACTTCTGAATGGTCAAGGTGAGTGAGGTATTTAACTGGCTTGACGAATTTGTCATGCCCATAAGAGCTAAATTAACTATGTTTAACACATCTTTCTCCCTGTGAGTTCTTCAGCTTCCACCTTTGCCTTTACTCTTTGCCTCCAATTCTCTGCCCAACCCACAGCCTGTCTTGGGGTCAGTATTTGAATACTATGTGTACCCACCTCTCCTAAAGATTGTGATCACCGTCTTCTCACACATCTGCACTAATATATCAATGAACCAGTAACACGTTTAGAGAACATCTTCAGGTCTTCTCCATCTACAGCTTGGCTTCTTCCATAAGATTGTCCTGGAGTGCTGCTGCTTCCTCCAGATTTTCACAGTTATTGGCCATAATCTTTCAGCTTTTTGTTTTTTTTCCTTTCCAGAACATCCTGTTTCAACATGCATCAGTCCTTCCCAGGAGTATACTCAGCACAGTCGCTCTTCTCCATCTGATTTATTCTCTTGCAATCTGCATCCACAGACAACATGCTCACGTTCTTTACTCCAGCAGCAACCAGAAGGCATTTGAAACCCCAGCTCTCTCTGCCTGGTGATTCTTTGGAAAATATATGCTCCTTCCCAGAAAGCAAGATTTTTTGGAGAAGGTGCTGTCACCTAGCATAAGATACCCAGGGAACCTCCTATCCAATCCTGACAGCAACCAGTGTGAGGCAAAACCAGAATTAGGCAGAGCTGGAGAGTCTGGATTACACACTGCAGTGTTGGTAGAAAACAGACTCTTGAAATGACTTTAAATAAGGACTGGCTCCATCCCTAAGCCTGCCACAGGACCATTGGTCTTTCTCCCAAAAGCTGTTTAAATGTTTCAAACATTTCATGTTTGATGTCTCTTCTAGATGCATTGCATGGGACTGCAAGCTTTGAACCCTTCTCCTCTGAGTACACAGGGCCAGAATCCTGCTACACCTCACCTTCACTCCTATTTACCATAAATTAATTAATTTGGGTTGTGAACGCAGAGTTGGTTTGCAGTGTTGACAGACTATAAAGCTCTTTACACCTTTTGACAGTTTCCTGGAGCTTTAAAGTTGAGGTAATGAGATCTCTTTATACCACAAAAGGAATTTATAAGAACTGCAGGGCTCAGACACACAATCTACTTACCGTTACTATACAAGTTATTCTGCAGATAATCTGTCAATCTATTGCAGCTACATTGTAAATCTTTAGTGTAAATGAGAATAAGATCTTTCAATTCCCATGAACAAAGCAAACAGAAACAAGCAGTTTACATTTCCCCAAAACAAAGGAATGTTGCAAGAGACAGAGTTAAAAATGTAATTCAATGTATTACAGTGATGATAAAAAAAAACAGAAAAGACAAAAACAGGAAAAAACAAAACAAAACAAAAGCACAATATCGTCTCTGGTAATAAAAAGCAACACAATTTACTGCAGCATTTCAGGTGTCAGATGGCCTAAGGAATCCAGCTTCCTCTCCACTGTCATATTCCCTTATTATTAACTTTTCTTTATCCAGATTGAACTGCCCATTCAAATTTAGCTTGAACGTTCCAAAAATTTCCAAATGTCAAAGTGATAAATGGCAATACAGCCATTGGAAATGGTTGCTTCAAAAAAAGAGATTTAAAAAAATATTTTAAGATCCCGGACAGAGACTTTCTGATGATGCTGCTTCACAGTTAATAAAAATAAATAAATAAATAGTAGCAATGTAAAAACTAGCTTAAGTAAAAAGTAATAGGATATCTTTTCCAGAAAGTCTCCCTGGTCTGTGTTTCTACAGCCCCCTATGGTCAAATGGACCTTAAGGCTCTGGATCCTTAAGTTAAGGACAAGGAGAAATTGTGTCATGACATGAACCTGGATTTGGTAGAATAGAATAGAATAGAATAGAATAGAATAGAATAGAATAGAATAGAATAGAATAGAATAGAAAAGTTCATTTGGAAGGGACTTATCATCGAGTCCAACTGCCAACCTCCTCAGGGCGAACCAGAAGTTAAAGCATTTTCTTTTAAAATGTGCCACATGCATGACCTCTAGCAGTGGTTAGTCCAGTCATTGACCATAAAGTGAAGAGAATCAGAAAATGAAGAATGAGAGCTGCTTCCCTTCCATTTACTTTAAAACATTCACCTGAACCAGGAGCCTTCAGCACTTGCTGGCCAGTTCTCTGCCACACACTGTGCACTTGAATGTCACCACCTGACTTTTGCTTTCCATTAATTCCGGTCCAAGGCATACTCCCTAAGCATCTGCACATTTCTAGCTGGTTTTGCAGTGAATTGATGTGTGTGGGCAGCTCTTGGGGAGATGCAGACAGCTTTCCTGCACCTTTCCTGCCACAACCAGTGCAGAAAGCTTTTGTTTTGTTTCCCAAGGTAAAATAGCAGGTCCTTGTTTGTTTATAATTGCTCATTAACCCTTAGGACACCCAGGAGTTAATCAGTTTTCAAGTGCTGCACAAGGGTGTTTTAGATGGGATTTGAGCATGGGCTCAAAATATAGCTCATCTGAGGTCCCCATTGTGTGGGACCAAGTCCAGTATAAGACATGAGCTTTACACAATCAATGGGAAGACTGGGACAGGAAATTTGGACCTACACAGATGTCTCATGTGGACCTCAGTAGGTCCCTGTGCCCAAAGCCATTGTGTGCCACTTTCGTGGAGAGGGTCTGATGCTGCATACCACCAGGGCAGGAGATTCAGGTGCAGCTCTGGGCTGAAGTTGCCCGTGGAACACAAGGACATGGCACATTACCTAGCAGATACTTTCTGTCAAAGCAATGTGGATGCACAGAGGTGCATCACAGCTCAGTCTTTAACCATTGGCTTTTAACATAGTTGGTAGCCTGTTCATCCAAGATCAGTTGCAAGACACATCTTCAGAATCTCTCTGGCTTCTTCCTCCAGAAAGAAAGTTAAATAGGAGTGATATTATATCCATTGTAAGTGGTTTCTGCAGCCAGACAGAAAATGTGATTTCACATCGTCCAAACCTTCAACGTCTTCCACAGAAGAAAACTTCTGCAGAAATTCTACTTTTGGAATCATTAGACTGTTTTTGCTCTTTGTACTAATGTCACTTCGGGGTTTTAGGGTTTTGATTTTTACTCTGTAAAAACACATTTCACTGATATGGAAATGTTGATATGAATCAGATATAACATTAAAAATAATATTGAGAACGTGCAAATGAAATCAGAATGATACAACTAAACACTTTTGCTTTTTCCCAGTGGGGAGAAAAATCTGACATCATCTGAAAGAGAAGACAAAGTAAATCATTTTGATTTTCTTCAGTAGAAAATGTCCTTGAAAAATGACCTAGTCCTGCTGAATGCTTTCCCTTTCGTGAAACCAGTTTTCACCTTAAAACAGTTCCACCTAAAAACAGTTCCACCTAAATATTCTTGAAGAGCACCCTCAACAAAGCAAGGAGCATCTTACTGAGGCCATGAAGGGCTATGTGATCAAACAGGTCCACGGAAACTCTATGAAAACAGCTCACATCCAAAGGTGCCACGAAGGAAATCCTCTTTAAACTGACACCAGGAACAAAATGCTTCCAATGTGGCAGCCAACTACTGCATATTCTCCTGGAGAGCTGCACGCAGCTGTTAACATTTTACATTATTGCCAGTTAATCTTTTGCCAGCAGGAGTGGTTATGCGGGGTGGCATGATTGCTTAAATGCTAAAATCACTTTGCTACACCCCTGACACATGATGGAAGGGAATGAGACAAGCAGGAAAAGCAAAGATGAACCCAAAAGGAGGACTCTGCCTTGCTCAGCCTGCAGCACAGCAAAAACCCAGATCTGGGACCAAGCTTCTCAGCCTGCCAATGTTTGCAGGCTTTCTCCTGTCTTTGGTAGGAATTCAAATTTTTGTTGTTAGCTTCTCTCTCTCCACCCAGTCTCCTGGCTGAAGTTGGAGCCAGAGTTGCAGGGCATGTTTCAATGTTATATTCAAAGGTTTAAAAGACAACTATTTGATCATACAGAAAGACCATGCGTTTGTAGTAACCTACAGACCTTCCCTCTCTGCAAAGAAACAGAAGCTACATATTAGATATACTCAGTCATTGACCATCTCCCCGTGCCCTTTACAGCCCATCACATTGTTTCCCTCATTAAGATAGGCACCAAAATATGGAGTGAGTGGTTTAAGTTTATATCAAAGATGATCGATGTGTTTCTGCTAGAAAGAAGGGCAAGCTATGAAAGACACAGCATCTCTCCCTGAGCTCAGCTTTACACGATCTGTTTTGTTTTTTTTTTCTCCCCATCTGCTAGGTCTTTAAAATCTAATGGTCATCTTATATTTGTGAATAAGAAAGTGAAGGCACAAGTCATTGTACATTAGTTACTCCATGGGAAGTGCCTAAGTGCAGTCTCTTACCCCCAGTGAACACAAGGGGATCCAAGGCAGCTTAGCCTTCTGTTCAGGAGCCATCTGCTTTAATGCATCATGTTCAAGTCAAGGTCTTGAAGGGAAAAATGTTATTGCAGAAGGCAAAAAGCCTCCTGCAACCACACAAAGCAACTAACTTGTAAGGAAAACTAACTCATGGAAGTGGCCCCAGCAAGGGAAAGGGGATTTGAATTTACAGTGTGTAAACCAGTGATTTCAGTTAATGGGAAATAATAAGTATTGCATATACGACCGTTTCATTAAGGTAAAAAAGTACGTCTTATCTCTAGAAGATCTCTGCACCCTATCTTGAATCCCTTTGCTAAGATTTTATTTTCCCCCTGGGAAGTTTTCTTTCTCAAATGTGAGTAAAGCAGAACAAATTCTCTCATGTTGTTTATGATCTCTTAATCTCAAACTCAGCACAGATACATAACACTGCTTAATGGAGGAAAAGCAAGAAGCATTTGATTAAATGGCTGCTCTCTTGAGGAATGCACAGGCTCTGTACAGCACAGCACACAGCTCACAAATGTTTTGTGGTTTATTATTGATTAAATGTGATTAAAATGAATAATGGGTTCAACTGATAAAAACACTTTTTGCCTGAGTTAACCCTGGAAATGTTTAAGATTTCTTCGGTTTCAAAATCTGGAATTTAAGAAGTGCAGAATTGCCTGTTGTCATCTTCCACCATCAGCATCCACTTGCAAATATTTCAAGTGCAGGACTGATCTTTGAAGCAGGACTATCCGTGATGTTAGGGGACTGAAATAACCACTGACACCTCTGTTGTAATTATGTTGATTAGAAACAGGCATGGTATTAAATGAAAAGGTCTCTGGGCATCATTTTTCTTTACCCCTCAGCTTTCAGGCTTTGGACAAAGTGTATGTAGCATGTCATTAAATCCAAAACATAGCATCCTCCATCTAGTTGGACAGGCAGGTATTATTAGTCAAAATGCAGGTGTCAGGCTCATATGTTCATGTCTCAGATCATCACAGTGTTGGTACTGACAAGGTTTCAGGTAAAAATACAGCAAAAGTGCTCCTCTTTGTTTGGGATGAGGCACAGTGTGCTTCAACAAGACACAACGGAATAATGACTTCATGGACACAGGACTGCTAAAATATGGAGCAAAATGGGAAAGGCCTTTAACATTTTCCCATCCATAAGAGTGTTGTGCCCACAAAATCAGGCTATTGCAAAGGTTGGGTGTCCTGGGCCACTGATGCAGTATCTCCAGCTACGCTGCACCCACACATTGTCCCGGCCCACTGGTCAGCATCTGCCGGTGCCTTCAACCCAGTTTCCCTGGAAAGGACAAAGGCACAAGAACAGCCAATGCCACCATGCTAACCCTCTCTCCTGAAGTTTGTCAGGAGAGTTTCTTGGGGAATAAAGTGCGAACGGAGCTGGAGACAGTGATAAATTTCCCTTCTGAACAATCAATAAAAGTCTCCCAGCCCCGCTCAGGCCCCTACTGCAGATGCGAGGGCCATAATTACATTGTCAAAAAGTGGAGTTGCCCCGGCTGACTGAACCCCCCTGTAAAACTGACATGTGATTGACAGGCAGTTTATGGGTGGCACGCTCTGACTGGCAGGGGAGTTGGCTAAAGCCAAAGGCAACAGTGAAATTTCCCAGCCTGCTACAACCACGGGAGCAAAGGACCGCTGCTCGCGAGGGAATTGTGGGAAACCCTTAGTCATATTAACATATCAAAGTGAGGAGCTGACAGCGCTTACTAAACAATCTGAAGTCAACCATAGCTGCAAAGCATCCCCCAAACCTCCCCGTCTGAAGGAGAAAAGGAATTAAAATGCATTCACTCCCGTCTTCACCCAAGACAGCTACGAATTTGAAAGCCTGCTTATTTAATGATTTTGATCTGCGATAACATACATATACGTGGATGTATATATATCACATATATTGCTGAGCATGTCAGCCTCTTTCATATACGTATTTGATACGAAAGAGGCTGACATGCTCAACAATTTGTTCTATACCACAGGCCAGACTGGTGCTAAATTGGAGCCAGGACAACATATTTCTGTTTGATGTAAGCAATATGAAGCCAGCAAAAGAAAGCACTTCTTTTGGCCTTATTTTCTACAGCGCTGCTACTGCTTCAATGCTAAATTGCAGATTACATGGTTTGAATCAATCTTAATTGCAGCCATGCACTGGGAGTGTATGCCATGCTGAGCTCAAAAGTGGCTTCGTGGCTATGTCTTTGAGCTGCTCACTGATACACCAGGGGTACAAAATATGACTGGAAATGTTGCTGTGCAAAGGGACCTGGACAGGCAGGAGAGGGGGGCTGACACAAACCTGCAGCTCAACAAGGAGAAGCCCAAAGCCCTGCCCCTGGGGAGGAACAGGCCCAGCACCAGGACATGCCGGGGGCACCCAGCTGGAAAGCGGCTCTGCAGAAATGGGCCTGGGGGGCACCGAGGCAATGTGAGCCAGCGATGGGCCCTCGGGCAAAAAAAGGGCTGCATTAAGTAAAGCATCACCTGCAGGTCGAGGAAGGGGATCCTGCCCCTCTGCTCAGCCCTTGTGAGGCCACACCTGGAGTGCTGGAACCAGTCCTGGGCCCCCCAGCACAGAGAGACCTGGGCCCAGCGGGGAGAGCCCAGCCCAGGGCCCCCAGGGTGCTGCTGGGCCCGGAGCCCCCGTGCTGTGAGGAGAGGCTGCGAGAGCTGGGGCTGCTGGGCCTGGAGCAGAGGAGGCTCCGGGGGAGCTCCCCCATGGCCGTCAGTACCCGCAGGGAGGTGCGGAGAGGCCGGAGCCGGGCTCTGCTCAGCGGTGCCCAGGGCCAGGCCCAGAGGCCCCGGGCCCAGCCTGGAGCCCCGGCGGCTCCCCCTGCCCCTCAGGCAGCACTGCTGGGCTGGGCGGGTGCCGGAGCCCTGGCACGGGCTGCCCCGAGAGGGGCCGGGGGCTGCTCCCTGGAGAGCTCCCCGAGCCCAGGGATGTGGGGCTGGGCACCCTGCTGGGGCAAGGGGGGACAGGGGCACTCAGGGGTCTCTGCCACCTTAACCATTCTGTAATAAGGCCCAAGCCCTGCTCATGCTGTTCTCACAGACTTTGCTGCCTTCTGCATGCCTCTGTACAGTGGGTACTCGCTGCAGACAAGCAGGGTTGTAACTGAGTCAGGTGGTTGCTTGAGCTTACTAGGTTCAAGCCTTGGGCTGCAAACACATACCTCACCCTCAGTTTCCTCAGAAAAGAAGAATTGCTGAGAATTATGGCACTGAGTAAAACATATGGAATATCAGCAACAAATCCTTGGAGAGTGGACACCTGGATGTGCTTCCCTCAATCATACCATTAGGGTAACCCCTTGGAAAGTACTTCTGCCCTGTTTGTGTAATTTGATGTGTCTGTGAGGACAGAGTCAACAAGCTAGTCATGAGGTAGGCTCAGAAGGGAAACGAGGCACAACGTGCAAGGAGATGCTATGTTGTTTTTTTCCCCACATTGCTAGAAAACAAAACAGCATGAAGAAGTCAAGGCTTTTGCAGTGCGCTGACAATGTAAGGACAAAATCCTGACTTCCTTAGAGAGGTCAAACCAAGAAGGATTCCTTAAGCTACAAGGAGAAGACACAGAAAGAGATACAGCAAAAGCCTTTGTAAGGCAAATTCAAATCAGATATCTTAATATGTCCCTTAAAAACATAAAATAAAAACATGGATGATTAACCAAATTAATCCCCTGGAACAAGCTTCCACAGAAAATGCTGGCTTCTGTTTCCCTTGATGTCCTCAGACAAAGACCAAGCCTTTCTGGAAGGCATGCTTTAATCTAATGTGAGTTACTGAACTCAAAGCTGGGATAACTGTGTGAAACTCAATGGCCAGTAAAGGACAGTCAATTCAGCCTAGATGATCTAATAGCATTTCTTCAGAGAGCCCCTCTAGGAAATGGGACAGAAACACTACCCTTCTGCTCAAAACAGGTTACTGAAATTATTAAAGCCATCTGCAAGCACTAAATATTTCAGCCTCGCTGTGTCTCGATGAAGTGGTCAAGAGCTCACGACGTGGCTTTCAGCATGAGTCCAGGTGTAGTGAAGCCCCCCTCCTCTGCTGCTTCAAGGGGCATCTTCTCCAGCTTCCACTCAACCCCTCCTGACTCAGAAAAGCATCTGCTCGCGGAGTGCCCTCCAACCACCGACCTCGCCTGACCTTGCTCAGCTCCCATGAACTGACAGGATCACGGCACAGCAGCACGGCTCACTCCCTATGTGCTCAGATCGTACCCCTTGGTGTCTTGCATTATTTTTGACTGAGAGCCATACGTGTCAGTAACGCTCAGATGGCAACATTTCTGCCTGTGGGCCAGGAGAGGGTAAGTTCAAGCCCTGCTGGAGGACACGGATGCCTACCAATCTGAAGGTTGACATGCAAGAACAGAAGTGAGGGAGATGAGGCATTCAGACATTTTTTTTCTCCTAAGATGCATACTGCCTTTAAAAACAGCACATTAGTTAAGAGCTTGACATGTGTGCATTTCACCAATATTCTAAGCATGCTGAGTTGGGACCTGAATTCCACGTCCAAACTACTGAAACAAGAACGTGCCATTTAATACCAACATTTCACAGCCCTTCAAAAAATCTCTATATCTAAATTCTTGTCCTGGTTGCAGCTGAGATAGAGTTAATTATCTTCATAGTGGCTGGTATGATGCTGTGCTTTGGATTTAGGAGGAAAATAATGCTGATAACACCCTGATGTTTAAGCAGTGTTTGTGCTAAGTCAAGGCCTTTGCAGCTCCTCCTGCTTCCCTGCCAGTGAGGAGGCTGGGGGTCCAAGGAGCTGGGAGGGGACACAGGCAGGACAGCTGGCCCAGACTGGCAAAAGGGCTGTCTCATATCATGTTGGTGTCCTGTGGGTGGGGGGCTGCTCCTCAGGGACTGGCTGGGCATTGGTCAGTGGGTGATGAGCAATTGCATTGTGTATCACTTGTGTTGGATATTATTACTATTATTTTCCCTTCCTTTTCTGTCCTATTCAACTCACGTGTTTTACCTTTTCCCAATTCTCTCTCCCATCCCGCTTTGGTGTGGGGTGAGTGAAAGGCTGGGTGGTTAACAGGCTGGGTTATATATACCACAATAATTCTTCTACCCCGTAACGTGAAACCTGTATTCATCCACAAACCCATGCCGATTTCTGTCCTTTAGATCCCCTGTCCCACTTGATAGGAATGTAAAGTTTGGGCTCTGTGGGGCTCCCTTTCAGAGAAAAGCCCAGTGGTTAGAGCAGAGGAGTGGTTATGTCAGACTGAAATTCTTGGCAGAGCCACAGTTTTTCTGCATAGCCCTGGGCTTGTCACTTGTGACAACAACCTGTGCAGAGCCGGTGTGAGTGTGTGGACCGATAGGACATCAGAGATGCCAGCTGTGCTCCTAACGCTAGAGACAGACAGCTGGAGGAGAAGGGGAAAACACACTGCCAGGAGTGCTTTGCTGCTGCTGTGAAGAGAAGCAGCATCCCCACTCCAGCTGGCATAGGCTGGTAACTGCAGCACGCTTGGCATTGCTTCACCATGGGACCTGCCTGGCAGAACACCCCCTTTTGGCTACCCCAAGATCCACACCTTCTCTGAGGAGGACACCTCCTAGTTGTAATGGAGAGGAGGAGAAAAGGATACCCCATTCTAGTAGCTGAGCAAACCCCCACGATACACAGCAGAGAATGAACGTCTGGTTCCCAAGGGATGGAGACTTTCATTTGTGGATAGAAATGCACAAATCCAGACTTCTTCTAGGCACCTAAATGAGCGCCAAGGTTTCATAACTATTGGATACCATCTAGTTTCTTCTTAGGGTCAAGATTTTCAAAATGACTCTGCCCCCAGTATGGGAGCTCTTACAGAGATACAGCACTGGGCTTTAGTGCCTAAGATACTGCAGGAACAGAAGCCTCAAAATGAATTAAAAGCCATGAATTTCTGACCCTGAAGACTGATTTCAACATATACTTCGGTGTAATAAGATATCCAAGTTCATAGCCAAAACTTTTCTTTCTACGAACACATGCTTTTATTTTTTTCCCTTTATTTTTTAATTCAATTTTAATTCAATTTGCTTTTAAAGAGATGGAAAAATGTACTCACCATGGATGGAGAGGGTCCCATTCCTCACTGCCAGGAACTTGGCCCCATATGGAAACATTGGTGGAGAATGGAGGCTTCCATAGAGATAGATGTGTGCTTTGTGATGGAAAGGGGCCTCAGAGGATCCCACCTGGAGCTCTCCTCCATCAGATATCAGAATGGAATGAGCATGCAGTTCTACAGGTCCTGGACCAGTGAACAGGAGCTTGCCACCTGAATACAACAGAAGAGTAAAATGCAACCATTGACCTCAAAACCAGTCATTATCTCGTAGTCAAAAGAGCTGTAGGAGATGGGTGAAACGATGGTTTTGCAATAACGTTATGAGATTAAGGGTAAAACAATATTGCTTTCTGCAAAAATCCAACTTTGCCCTGTACTTCTCCCTGTGGACTTATCTGCTTTTTACATACTCCTTTTTGTAATAAAGATCTCATTAACTCAGTCCATTTTTCACTTCTGCCATGGGCTTTATTTCTAGACTTGAGCAAGACCACTCAGCCTGGGCAGACATCTAAGTCTCTCCAACTCCAGTAGTAATGTTCAGAAAATCCCAGTCCTAACCTACTCACTCTCTAACTGTTAAAAAGAAATACTATTACTTAATTTGTATGTTCCTTTTCAGATTACAAACTGCTTGTGACAGGGAGAGGTGAGTGGAAAACAGCTTTGGAACACAAGAATTGGCAACTTGTTTAGTTCAGTGGTTGATTTAATCCTGCGTACTCTTCCAGCTGCTGTTCAAAACCAGATGCTTCCAAACAGAGTCTAAGAAACTTCTCCCTGTTAGCTGGCTGCGAGCTGATCTCCCCATCCCATGAAAGCCTCATTTTAATCCCTAATTAGAGGTTAGCTTCTCCCCAAAGCATAAGGTTTCATCTCCCTGCCAACATTTTCCTTCTACCATCTATTAGTATAACTGGATAGGTTTTGTCAGTAATTTAGATCTGATCCTTCAAATCTTTTTAATACTCAGTCTCAATAACTTCTTGAGTCAATGAATTCTGTGGTCTAAGTTAAATAGTTCATGAAAAGGCATTTCCATCCCTTGGTTGCAACTGAAGTCTCTTTCCAGTTCTGTCAAATGCCTCTTTTGTTCTTGACTTGTGTGAGCTGACAACCCCACACTATCTCAGGGTGGTTCACTCTTTGGCATCCTTTCATATTTTCTCTCCTACAAAGGACACTGTCACCACCTTTACAGTGTGCTTGCACAGAGCGGACTCCCAGACATCTAATCATTCTGCAGTTGGGATATGTCTTCCTAGGTCAAGCCATGCTTCCCAGGAGCTCACCTGGAAGCCTGGCAGCCTCAGAGCTCCTTACAAAGGGTCTCTGGCCTCCCACCATTTCCCTTTATGAAGCAGCCATGGACAGCTTCCCATTGTTGTTAGCAGGTTTTAATGGTGACCTTTATAACTACCAAACTGCTGGCTTTCCTCCTCAACGACACACTACCAATCCTTAGCATGAAGGATTAGGGACATCAGACCTCTGCTTTAATTTCAGTATTGAGGCAAAGTAGAAGGGTAGAAGTTTTAATACAGAAATCAGATTTAAAAATCCTTTGATCATTACCTCTACTTGGATCAGGTCCTCTTGCTCACAGTGATACCGGAGCTGCAGAGCACTTGTCTGCCTTTCCCACCCCATCCTGACCTCCTTATTTATTCTTGCACTGATGAGCTTTAATTGTTGAACCTAATTTCTTAGTCTCATGACAAGCTAGTATTTGAATAAGCACTACCCCATTAAATATTTTCTTTGCAGATTTCAGTAGGTTCCAGATAAGTTAATACAGAATATGCTTAGTAGACGGAAGAGATAAACCTCACATTTTCTTGCTTATAAGCACTGGGAACCATGGGATTGCTCCCACAAACACCAGCTCCCCTATGTATAAGCTGCCTCTTTCCCTAGACATGCTTTCTATATACAAATGTATTTCTGTTAAGCTTGCTTTGCTAGAACCAGTTATGTTGTGTTTTTACAAATTATACTGAATGCACACTGATAAACCAGCATGAATTTCAGCTCGTTTCACTCAAAACGACAGAAGATTTCTGACTTATTCTGAGATACGTCTGAGACTTCTAGAAAAATGAAATGTTGCTAATACAAGAATGTGCTATGCTGAAATAGGGATAATATTTGAAATGGTATTCATTTGCAGACTGAAGGGACCATTAGATCCTATCGCCTGATGGTTTGTGCACATCATGCTATTGAAAAACTGGAGGAAGTCGAGTCATCTGTGTTTGACTGCTGTATACCCTCCAGAAAGGCAGATAATCAATTAAGTGACTTGGGGACATCATTCTACCATTTTCTATGATCATTTTTCCAACAGCTAATCTCCATTACTGTTCACAATTTCTGCTTTATTTCCAATCACAACTTGTCAAGGATGAGCTTTCAGACAGTGGTTGTCTTTGTGCCCTCCTGCGTTGCACAGCAGGGAGGTTTGCAAAACAGCATTTTCTGCAAAAGTATTTGCAGGTAAATGGCAATTAAACCAAATCTCGGCATTCATTCAGCCTGGTTTGTAATGTTTTTAAGACTCTTCCTGAAAGGAGTCATAGAACAATAGAATCATTAAAGTTGGAAAAGACCTCCAAGATCACCTGGTCCAACCATCCCCCCACCACCAATGTCACCCACTGAACCATGTCCCTAAGCACCACGTCCAACCTCTCCTTGAACACCCCCAGGGACGGTGACTCCACCACCTCCCTGGGCAACCCGTCCCAATGCCTGACTGCTCTTTCTGAGAAGAAATGTCTCCTCATTTCTAACCTAAACATCCATTCTCTCCCACAGCCTGATTCTCCTTCTGAAATGGGGAACCCAGACCTCGTGATCCTTCTGCTTCTTTATCATTTTTGTTGGTGCTGCCTACAGAGGCAAAACTGCCTTATTCCCATACTCTACATCTTGCTTTTCCCATAAAAAATATACTACCTCCTTTTGTTTCTTCATTACACTGAGAGGTTAAGTTGGCTTCCTTGATCACATGGACTCCTGAAGCTTTCCATGACTGCAGCTTTCTCTGACAAAGTCCCTTCCTGTGTTCCTTGTTCCTGCCTGCCCAGCTGTCTACTCAATGGGGTAAATCTGTGTTTGGTTTGAACGGCATTCACAAATGTGATCAGTGATGGATCTCCATTTACTTCCAGACCACCATTGATGGTATCTTTGGTATCCAAGTAGACATGAAAATGATTTCACACCAACAATTTATGTTTTGTTAGTGCATTTCATGTCTGGCATGTGATTTTGCCAGGGGATCCTCAGTTGGTCATCGCACTACGGCATTTAACTGAATTAACTTAATCAAACATAATTTTCTTAGAAAATGAACTAAAGTTTGTTGTCTTTTTTTCTTTAGGACCTGTTTTTCATAAAACTTCTATCCTGTCATTCACTGTATTTTTGTGGTTAGTAATTTATGGATTAAATCAGCCATAACATATAACTTCATCTAGTTTTCTGCTTTGACCTGTACTTGATATCAGACTAAGCAGCCAGTAACTTTACCTATCTGCATCCTGACACGAGACCAGAACTTCTGCAGCCTTCTGTAATTTCCCAAGTACTCTGAAATTAATATCCATGTACCATGGAATGCTTCTACCAGCAGTTTTAAAGCTCTCGAATGAAACTGGACCTGTTGATTTAAGAATGTGTATTCCTGAAAGACACTATTTAACATTTTCTTCAGTAATAAATGGACTGATGGTCCATCTTCCTCCTGTAATATAACTTACCATCCTGTTCCTTCCCACACTGAGAACAGAAATATTTATTAAATACATTTGCCTTATAGCTGCAGTGTTAATAATTTTATCACTGCAATCCAGAAATGGAACTATAAATCACTGCGATTTATTTTATTCCTAACATAAAAAAGACATCTTCCTCAAGGTCTTTATTGACTTCCTATGCTCTATTCCCACTGAAATATAGTCATTTCTGTTTCCACTTCCCTTCATATGATTTTTAATGAGTATTCTAATTGCTGCTATGCTGCACTACTAAACCAGGAAGGCTGGTAGCCAGAGTTGTCCCATCTCCTCATTGCAAAATCACACTTCTGCTGCAAACAACCTTCCCAAATCTTTTCCTAAGTTTCAGCCACATATTGCCCATCCAAAATTTTCAAGCTGTCTATAGGGTAGCTTAGAAATACTAAATTCCTCCCACAAACATTTCTATCCCCCCTCTGTGGGATGGAAGGGATGGGAGTACATCTTCACCTGTAAGACTCCCAAGTCCTTTTCTGATTGCATCCGTTTCAGTGCAACTCGAGGCAGCTGTGGGAAGATGCTCATTTCCCATAAGGGTCTGGGATTTACCTGCTTCTGCCCTGCCTCCACAGGGTCTGCTGAGCACTTTTCTGTACAAGGTGGCTTTGGCATGTCAAGTGTTGCCCATCCTCATACAGAGCCCAAAAATCACTGTCTGCCTCCTCATGAACGATGAGTCTTCTATCCCCTTTTTGTCTCCTTTCCTTGTTTTACAATCCCCTGTTCCTTAGTATTAGGATAACTATATGTCAGTTGTTCTGAACAATTTTTCCCTTTCTGGGTGAAAATTTGGTTCTGCTGGGTCAGTAAGAATTGGACCTGAAGGTGGATGCTGTTGCCTGGCTCCTGGGTTTCTGTGTCCCTAAGTACAATGACAATCCTAAACACACTTGGCAGTGGTGCAGAGGTTTGTGAGATCGTGACCACCAAAAGACATTTGCTGCATGAGATGCTTTGGCTTTCCCTTAGTAGCAGCAGTCAGACCCCGGTGTAATCAAAGGAACCAAGTATCAGCTTGGTTGATCAGCTACAATCAGATACAACTGATGGTCACAACTTAATGCAGTTGTAACCTGGCCATTTGCAAAGCTTCCGAATTCTGTCCAGAATAAAGCCAAAAGACACCTGTTCTTTGGGTTAAAAAAAATGTAAAAAGAAAAATTCAGCAGCTGAAGATTAAAAAAGCAACAGAGGGAAGGCGAAGGGGAAGGGGGGAGAGGAGAGGAGAGGAGAGGAGAGGAGAGGAGAGGAGAGGAGAGGAGAGGAGAGGAGAGGAGAGGAGAGGAGAGGAGAGGAGAGGAGAGGAGAGGAGAGGAGAGGAGAGGAGAGGAGAGGAGAGGAGAGGAGAGGAGAGGAGAGCCATTAGCAGGGATTCGTTTAGTCATTAAACAAGTCTAAGTGTAAAATAAACTGTAGCCAAACTTATACATACTTGTGTCAAAAAATTATACATGGTCCCTCTAACCCTCAGCTCTCTGTATTTCAATGCTTTTCATTGGGTCAGAATAAATATACAGCTGCTGCTTTACAAGATTGTCTTCCCCTTTTTTAAAAAGAAAATAAAAGTTATGCTTCCTTCTTTTATTGCACTTGACCCCTTCTCTGAAAGCAGAAAGCAAGAATATTGCTCAACTGAGCCTTTGGCTGTGACCCTCAAATTGTTTGTTATGGCTGCACAGGAAAGCAAAGTCCTACATATGACCTTGAGGGTGATTTTATAAAAATCAATCAACTACTGTTATGATGGCCTCCCCACCAAGCAAAATAAATACAATTAAACCCATAATCACTTCTGTACAGTAATGTGCAAATTCAATGGGTCTCTTTAGGTGGAGTGAGGGAGAGGGGGGAGAAATGTGGTGGGGCTATTTGATACTTTGTGAGAACATCAGAAGCACCATTCTTCTCAATTAACCCAGCAATTAGCCTCCACCTCTCTGTCCAGAAAAAGAAATCTTTCTTTATCTGTCTTTACCCAAAAGGAAAAAAAAAAAAAAAAAGAAAAAAAATGAAAGGCAAAGACAAAGGCTGGAGGCAGCCCCAGAGGGGAGGAACAGACAGACCAAATGATGAAAAAAAAAAGGGAAATATTAAAAAAAAAAAAAAAAGATAATAAGGTAAAAGTTGTAATCTGCCATGTGAATGACTGCTACACCAGTATGTGAATGGTTTTATGAAGATTTCTCTTCAGAATTCCTTGGTAAATGGCAGAGGGCACACTCAAAATGATAGCAAATGAACAACTAATGTATCGCCCCTTCGCTTGGTCATGCAGCCCACAGAATACCATGTGGGGTCAAACTCACAGCCCAGGTACCCAGAACATTTACCCTGAAAAAAGTCTGTACAATGTACTTCTGGAAAAAAAGAACAACTATCCACGGAGAAATGTTTTTTTGATGATTAATGTGGAAAGTTGCTCCTTGTTTCTGTGGCACAGAGATGGATTCATGCTTTCAGACATAGGAGCGAATAACCTTTCTCAAAAACTTCATTTTAAAAAAAAAATCCTTCTAATATATACATTTTCACAGTGCGTGAAAGAGATGCTGATTTTCTCATTATTATTTAGGCTGTGGTTTAAAGTGCTCTAGAGATTTCCTGAACTCAGAGGGAAGCAAAGTCCCCATTCCAACGAGCACCTTTTGGATGGAGGTTGTTTTTCTATGATCATCTTTTGAGGGGACACTTCAGCCCTTGCAGTCACTGTAAGACCATCCTAAGAAACAGTGTATTTTTTTTTCTAATGAACAGCTCCTTATGGAGACAGGATAAAAGTGACTATCACCAGATTTAATTCTGCGTCTTTGGAGCTGATTGGAGCATTAAAGCAAGCGAGCTGCAAGAAAGGTGCTGGCAAGCCTCAAGAAATATTTTTTAATCAATAATAGAAGGCGTTAGGAGAGTACCAATGGAAAAATTGTCTTAGATGTCACTACTGAGTCCTGCCCCTACAGCTAACAGAAAGCCCGTTCTCCATGGAAGAGGACCTGCTGGTTGAACAACCATCTCCTCCCATCACCGTGAGGCTCCCTGTGTGAGGGAGATCTGTTCTGGTTGTGCTGTGGGCACACCACGGCCATGTATAACTAACATTCCCACAGCCTTCAGCCTGCTCTTCCCTGTTTTCTCAGTCGGGTGTTTCACATGATGAAGCCACAGAATCTCCCACGAGACAGGCTTAAGCTCACACGTCCCAGTCCTGGCAAGCATCCCTGAGCGGCAAACAGCAGGAGGTATCTTTGCTGCAACGACTGATCCCGCACAACAAGGCTGCAGTGTGCTGGCAGCCCACTTCTTGCTCGTTCTCTTGCTCCCAGGGTGAGGCTGGTGGGGCCTCGTCGCAAGAAAAAAAACAGTGAAACAAAGATCCCCCTGTGTACGGGAAGAGGAATACAGAGTTTATGAGCCTTCAATAATAGTCGATTATTTCACGGACCTGTCGCCTGCACCCTGTTGACAGGCTCCCATGACATTCGGATGAGCCATAAATGTGATTGCAGGTTGGAGCAGTGCTGAGATAGATGCAAAGGAGAAAAGAAGTTTGTTATAGTGGCTCGATCCCAAAGGCTGCCTGAACCTAAAGTCCAAACCTCCCTATAAATGTTCCTCCACTCTCACGATATGCAGGTACAGATCCCAAACTAGCTGTGCGCTTCCATCAGGATGCCACTAACAAGCTAAAAAGCTAAGCTTGTATTCCAGCGTTTTGTTGGAAGGAGGCTTTAATCTCTCCCTGGGCGAGGAACCGGCAGCTGCTCGAGCACTCTCAGACAGACACCGTCTCCCGAGCCCGACACGCCTGGGTTTTCTGGCTCGCTGGGCTCGCAGCCATCTGTGCAGATGGCACGTGCTGCCTCGTAAGCCCGGCAGGCTCTTCCCTACGATCTCAGAAGCCAGGCAAAAAGAATTTAGACCACAGCATACTGCCACAGGTAGCTCTTTCAGAGAAGTCCTTCTACATCTTCAGCTCTTGCGTAGCTTCCCAGCCTCTCAGCAACGCCTTTGCTGCTTCTGCAACAGGAGAGCTAACGTGGAGGGGAAGAGGTGTGGACCCTCCTAGGTGTGCTTTGACACATCCCAGCCCATCTTCTGGGATCTAATGAAGGAAGCTGCCTTGGGAAGGCATCAGGGGAAACATCAGGCAGATGGTGCAAGGAGCAAACAGGTCCTTAGGTTATTATTTCAAGTCTACAGGTGATGGACACCTGTTAACTCCTGCACCCTCAGCAAGAGAGTGGGCAGTGGGGAAGGCACAGGAGCACTGTTATGGAGAGCAGGATAATTATTATTATGGTCTTTCTGGGTGACCAGAGTGTTTCTACTTGCTATGCCCCTCCACCCCTGGTTATCTCATTTCAGATTGGTTTCTGGCATTTAAGTTTAAACTTTACAGGTAGAGTTTTCCTCCCAGTTTCTAGTGCAGTAGGTCAGACCTTGGTCTTAGTGACAGCCTGCTCCTACAGAAATCCGACTGTGATGCGCAGTCTGCTAAGCCATACAAGAGGGCATACATCAAAACTAAAACCCTCATGCAACCCCCTGCTACACATTATGCTTCCTCTGTAGTTCTGGGCCCATGATACAGACTTACGCCTTTGAAGGAATTTATTTGCATTTAAAAGCCCTGGACCTCAGTTGCCTGGTTGCAATGCCGGTGTTTCTGTACCACATACAAGAGTGTGAGGACAGATCTAGTCACGGTACAAAGCTGCTACTGTCATCAGGGCCTGATCTACATCCAGGACAGATGTAGACAGACTCAGCAGCCCTTTCCATCCCGTGATTAGAAGCAGCAGCTGCTTCCCCAAAAGGGACACAGCGAGGGAAGGAAGGGATGCTGCTGCCTCAGCTTTCAGCCCACTTGCCTGTGGTTCAGCATGGCCAGGATGAGCTTCCACTGATCCGCTCATCCTGCAGTGCCTCAGAGGAGTCTCAGGAGCTATCAAAGAGGTGGAAAATTGATTTCATTGGCAAGCAAGAACCCTGGGAGTCTGGCGTACATGCTGTAATCCCATCCTAAACAGAACGGGAAATTGAGACCTGCAGCCCATGCCCAAACACAAACCAGGGTTTAGAGCTTGGGGAAGAACCAAAAAACATCCAATTGCTACAGGTTCTCGGTCTTAAAATCCTTCTTCTGGGAATGTCCCGCTCTGTGACTTGAAGTGCAATGCATAACACTGAATTCCTGCTAAAATTATACTAACAAATTAAAGAACTGATGCCTTTTTTTTTTTTTTTTTTTTTCCCCCGTCAGAAAGGGATCCCAGAAAGGGGTCCCGTCAGCAGGGACCTGAGACCAGAATCCTTGCAGGCTTAGTACACCTCACAGTAACAACACAGAAAAATATCACAGCAACAGGGAGAAATAGGGCTGACTATTCTTCCTTTTAAACCTCAATTAAAAAATACATTGGATGAAATTTCCCATTAGCTGGTACTATTTGTACATCCCATGTTCTTTCTTTAATTAAAAAACATGCTTATTGCAATACTGCCGGAATCGCTTTTACGGTATTTTAATTGTAATGTCTCTGTCTGATTAAAAAAAGAAAATATGAACTAGAAACTGCCTGCAAAAAAGTATCACTATGCATATCCCAAATGGGTTGAGCAAAATGGCATAGAAAACACCACAGCGCAAACATTTTCTAACTGTGGCTACTGACTAGGGATTTTAAAATAGGTTTGAGGACAGGAAAACAGAGGAAAAAGCTTTTTCTGTCTTTCAGTGAATTCACACCCAGTCCTTATCAGCAGTGACTGAAGCACCAGTTATTTGACAAGTACTTACGCAGATGTATCAGCTAATATTCGATGCTCTTTGCTAATAGCATCAAAGCCTAGGAAAAAGTCAAGCAAAATCAATATTTAGGTTTCTTTCCTCCCCAGGTCTACATGCAGGACCCATTCTAGCCACAGCCTGACTTTAAGTGCGGATTCCAAGAGATCCAAGATATTGACGGATAAGCATTGATTTGAGGATGTGGGTTCAAGATCAGACCACAACTGACAATGGCATGTGTATCTTTGGGGTTTGCAAGTTCTCTTTTTTTGTTGTTGTTGTTTGGTTGGTTTGGTTTTTTTGTTTGTTTGTTTTTGTGTGTGTGTTTGTTTGTGGGATCTCATAGCTTGAAGGGAAGCCCAAATTACCCATGGCATGTTGGAGGCTGGGTGTACATAATACATATCACCGGTTTTTAGAGGGAGAAATCTCACATGAGTGGGTCAGAGCTTTCTCAAAACCTCAGCGTGGAGTCCGACCGTGACTGCTAATATGCAGCAATGCCTACAACTGGTAAGGGACACATGGGACCACTGTGACAAGTAATATGGGAGCTCTTCTAGAAGAGGGACCAAAATAATCTTCTCTCTTATGCCTGCAAGGGTGGCTATCTCAAAGTCGCCAATGCAAAGCAAATGGACAGTTGAATATCTTCAGCCTCACCAGAGTTATACCAGCTATGTCACCCCAAAACCCACGCCCAAGGTACCCCCAGAAGGAGGACAGGCAGCATCTTCAGTCTCCAGACTACCCTTGGGGCTGTTCTACACAGTACTAAAAATTCAGATAAAGGCAATAGCACATGTCTGAGGTATCAGCCCATCACAGACAAAGGAGTTACTCCAGCATAAGCTCTGTGTAAAGGAAATTTCCATCTGTACTGGGTTATCATAAATATTACCATACTTGTGATGTCGGGATCAAAAAATATATAAATAACTGCAATCTGCTGAATTTACAGAGTTATCTACAATCTGTCTATCTTGTATCTCTTCCCCAATCAGTATTGTCTGAGCAGTTTCATCGTCTGGTTATTAAACTTTCCACTGCCAATAACCACGTGTTCATGCTCCACTCGTCAAGGGGGAGGCAGAAGCTGGTGAGCCCTCACGGCAGTAGGCAGGACTCAGCTGCCTAATCTTATTTCACTATTGCTTTGGCCTCCGGATCTTCTGTCCAGACAGCCTGGTCACCACCAGAACCACCACATGCATCCGTCTGTATGCTAATACAGCCAAAGCAGGGTCGCCTTAAGGATGCACGTGCAGCTGACATGCTTGTTATAATAATCTTTAAACAATTTCTACAATGTTGAAATCATCATGAGGAGACCCCACACAGGCTGTGTTCAAAATCCTCAGGGTGTCTTAAAAAGGAAAAAAAAATGAAAAAATGGGCCTATGTGTTGACCTGGACAATAGGGTACAACAGTGTCTTTGCAGAGGAGCAGACTCAGTAGCATTACAGGCATTTTCCTCCATAATGTCTGTTAAATTTTCAGCTTGTGAGTGCGCAGACAGCCTGATGCTGAGTCAAGAAAGCCAAAGGGAGCAGAGCTACAATTTTAATCCCATTCTCCAGCTCCAACTAAGAAAAACGCTTCAGCTCATGCTTCAATCAAAGTGTGCATCTACACCCGCCTGCAGGTTTGGGGTTTATTGTCATGCCCATCTTGCAGCTGGGGAAACTTGGCAATTATTTGACAAGTTCAGAGACTTGACAGTTGCTACTCTAAGGGAATCACCTAACTGAGACTCATCTTCAGACAGGTATCTATAATACCTAAGATGAGCAGGTCTTTGCTAATGTATGTTTCTCTGTATCAATGCAGGAGCCTACACAACTCCCCTGAGGTGTGCAACTTAAAGAAAGGTAAGGAAAAGGGGAGATGACTCCAATCCAGTCTCACACCAGAGCAGACCTCAACACATCTTGACTCCAAGTCTAACCAAGTCTACACTGTTAGTGGCACCTATATCAGTGCAGTGTGGATGCAGCAAGTAAACTTCAGCAAATAATAACTGCAGATAAAAAATTACCAGGTAGGTTTCTGCTTCCAGAAAGTTTGATCCTATGTTTGGCATGTAGCAAAGCTGAAAATAATAGCATTTGGAATATCTGAAAGCTGCTTTCCTACCTGAATCTACATTCTAAAGCTTTTGGGAAAACATTTTAAAGGGGAGAAATGATTTGAAATCAGAGGAGCTGAAGGCATAAAGATAGTCCTTCAGACTTCATTAAATTCAATAAGACCACTGTTTGCTTCACAAGTCCTGGCTGATTGATTATATCTGCCTTTGAGTAGGCCCAAAGTTGAAAGGGATTCTGCTACAAGATTGTGCCCCACTTCTTCACAAAGACAGAGGATGAGCCCCCAAATCCTCATCTAGATTTGCAGCCAAAAGTCTCAGAAAACTGGGGCTCTGTCCTATCTCCTCCCCTGTACCTCATAATCACACTGGGGTTACAAAGCACCTTGAAATGCTTAGATTTATTATTTTCAATAGGGGAAGAGGGAAGAATATCATTCTAAATTGTATTTTAATTACAAATTTTTACTAGATTCTTTTTGTCTTTTAAGCAGGAATGATTCCCAGTGTAGCAGTTCTTAAAAAATCTAGACCAAGCAAGTTCAAACTTCTTTGGAAATGCTCATGCAATAGGGACAAACTTGCAAAGTTTCATCTGTACGGAACAGATATTAAATGTTAAGATTCAATGTTAAAATATAACTGTTAGATGCATATTTTTCATCATCATCATAATGAAAAACTAGTACCTTTAACATCCTTTCAGTATAAAATAATTTTTATCAACAGAAAAGATCCAGGTCCTTAAACCTATAGAAAATTCTTCCCATTTTTTCTTCGTCTCAGTTTCAGCACAGTCTTACACACGGGCTGAACTTCAAGCAAGCAATTGAACCAGAACAACTCATTCACTTAAATACCAAATGTGCCTGGCACTCTTCAAGATCAGGGCCTAATTTCCAGGAATGAACATTTCTGGCACCGAATGCCAAGTTATTTCGATTCATACTTTGATAGTCCCAGAGATGCACGTCCTGATACTTATGCTGGGGCTACCTCAAGGTACGCAAACCCTGCAAACCCAGCGTTCCCCCCACGCTCATACTCGGTTATTCACTTTCCACCAGTCGTGCTCTAGGATCTTGGATTATTTATTACATTTTGTAGCTGTGGCCTGTAATTCTGTAACATCATTAATTTTGTAAAGGCTTTCACAATACGCTCGCCTCAAAGATGCCAAACTAAACAGAGCTGATTATTGTTATCAGCACTGCCATTACCACTGAATGCCACTCAGGATAGCAGCGCTTTCGGTAGCTGGGGGGAAACAAAAAGAAAATAAATAAATAAATAAAAAGCCTTCCTAGTCATATTGTCATTATGCCTCAAACAGCATAAACGATGCCTTTTGCATACATAATAATTAAATGCTTCCCCATCGCCATCCCTTGGCATCCACCAAGAGCAGGCCGAGGCGGCTGCCCGGCCTGGTGTCTCCAGAGCCAGGCAAGGGCCGGGGGGCTCATGGCCCTGTGAAACTCCACGCCTGGAGGGAAAAGGAGCACTGAACCCCCCTTCTGCAGACCTTTGAGATGCAGCAGGTTGAGGGTGGCCGTAGTGGTCCCCAGCAGCAGGGTCCGGCCTTCTTCTATCGTGACACTATCGCCATCTCGCGGCGGGTGGCCAGCAGGCCAGCTGGAGTCCTCGGCCCAGAGACCACAAAAGCTGAGGGCGAGCTGGAAAAAGAAGGGGAGAGGTTCAAAACTGTTCCCTTCCTTGCATGTCAGCTCCATATGAAGCATAGCACTGATTAACTTGAAAACGGCAGGCAAATAGGCTAGCTCATGATGAGCAATGGCGAAATTATGCGTGCCTGTTACAGGCTGTGATTGCTCCTCACCTCTAAACTTTAAGCATGCACTTTGCAGTGAAGGTTTGGCTGATTTCTTAAGGAACATGTGTATATTTCTATATGAGCTTATATGCACGTGTGGACATAGGCAGTAATAAAACATTATCCAGACTCACACACGAGCTATCAAGAACAGCTTCAACTGATCTGAAAGGAGTGGGGGGGAACCAGACGCGGAAATATTTGTGGTCCTCTCTTGGTGGTACTAATCTGAAACAGCAGTGGAAAGAATAACCCACATACAAAGGCAAAACATAGTTCCTTCATTTCCAGTCAGAGCACAACATGTGCATTAAAAGCTTTTGCTTGGGAGGTGCAGTTTAGGTGAATCGATACTAGTGGTGCTATGACAGTCACTCTCCCGACTGTGCTATTGTCAATTTTAGTTTTGTGCGCCTGATGGTTTGTACACCACCTCTCATAGCACCTAAAGCAATCACATAAGGATTATACGGTGGCTACTGTCTTAATTATTCACACCAGGGAATGCCTGTTGGTCCCCAGGCTAAAAGACAGAACCAGTTGATGTCCATCCTCTCTGTAGGGTATGGATGCCGGTGTTTTCTATCCTCTGTCCCATTCTGTGATTTCCCTGCAAAGGGATTTAGTTGATTCAGTCTAGACTGAAGCGTGGGACTGAGTTAATGCACATGCAGTGAAAACATCTGGAAAGCTAAGTGCCTGGCGTCAGCAGGAGCGAGCAACTTCATCACTGCAGAAGCACAGATAAGCCTTCGCATCTGTATGCAACAGTTGCAGAGAGGACAATGAACATCTCTTTTCTGTACACTTGCTAAGTGTTATAGGACAAGTTTCATCTCTATCACCAGCAAACATCTATTTGTGGATTTCAGAGATTTGGGGCAAACTTCCCAGCTGAAAGTATAGAAAGCTTTATTCACTGTCTTTCTAAAGAGGCTGTGGATTACCCTTCACAGGCAGTGCTCTGAACCAGATTATATACAGTATACACGAGTATACAATAGATCTACTGAAAAAATAAAATAAAGAGCTAATTAAAATTGTTTTTTATCTCAGAGCAGGGGACAGAGGAGGGAATAGTTCATGGAAAGGCACGCATTTCCCAGATACACTGCTTGTCAAGTCAACTGTAGCACGAAATTGCAGATGCCATAAATTCCTGTCTGGCACAACCTCAGCCAACACTGCTAGCAAAGCACTGCACTGCATGATACAGTTGTGAAACAGTGGGATTCATCTGAACATTTTGCTGAGAACATTTCTTAAATGGCTTGAAGTCACTCTGACATCACTCTAACCCTCTCAAGTCACTTAGAAGCCCCCAATTAACGCTAATGTTAAGAAAAATAAACTCCTCTTCTGAATATGATTTTATATATATATAAAAACAGTTCCCCTTACTTACTAGAAAACATTCTAGCTCTTTGTTTAAGGTTCTGTCTGTATAACATCAGTGTTTAAGTTATTCTGTTATTCTTGCTACGTTTCTGCTGTCATCTCTTAGAAAACTGTGTATCCATCCAGTTTTACCAATACCTTCTGGCATAAAAGCTAAGAACTATCAACCTTCTTAGGACTGTAACTCAGAAAAGGTATAAATATACTGAAAATAAGTTTTAAATTATGTAGATAATACATATGTCCACAGTAAGAAGCAGTCCCTACACCATCAAGCTACACAAAGATGAACACACAGAATTTTGTTGCTGAAAGGAAAGTTTACTATCCAAGACTGATTACATAGAGGCAAATAATAATTAATAATAATTTGACTGAGGTCATCAAAATCTGTCTTTCTACCAGGTCCCTAAGAAAAGTTCCCCAGTGAGAAGATGCCTGGCTTAGTCTGCTGCCATGCACATCACCTGTATTTGCATCTTTCATGGGATTTCTAATATGTATTTGCTTTTATTTAAAATATATATAGTCAACAGATGAACATCAACTTATAACACAGGATCAAGAGCAATTTATAATCACTCATATCATCCTTCTATTACTAGAGAGGGTATAGATCTAAAGAACCCGTCTGAAGAGAGAAAAGGGGTTTTGCTCAAGGCACTTAAAATCACCACAGCACTAAAGAAGATGTAGAGGGGCTAGTGGGAAAGCAGCTCTGTAGTAACTAAGGAAAGACATCTGACTGATGGAGGAAAACAAGCCAGCAGAAGATTTTACTTGGTGACATTTCTCTTGCAGTCCTACACCCTCCTCTAAGACCAAAAAGTCTCTGCGAGAGAAGTGTGGTCTAGCACAAGGCTAGTGAAATGGCCAACTGTGCTAAATCACAAATACAGCTTGCCCGGACCTTGTGGATCCCATATGATTACCCTCTCCCTGTTTTCTGGGAGAAAAGCACAGTGCAATCTCCAGCTATACTGGTCTTGTTAAGCCCCTGGCTGAGTGGTGGTTATGTCCAGTTCCTATTAAGCAGCCCATGGTAAAACACAAATCTATACACACACAAACTAATTGTCAAGAAAGGCAGGTGACAGACTCACAGCTCTAGAAGTCTATGTTCTCATCTGACCCCAATAGTTTCCATCCATGTGATCTCAGAGAAACTTCTCAGTTGTAGTGCCTGTCTCGTCCAGCTGCCCTGTCAGTATGGGACAGGCTGTAACCCACATGCACAGGGGGCTTTGCTGCTCTACAAGCTGAGCACGCTTTCACGACTGCTGGGACAGACTGACTCACCTGAGACCCCAAAGACAAAACAGTGAGATAGCATCTCATCTCTTGAAGGCCGTGTCTTAAACATCTCCATCATGCAGAGACTCCAGCTCCTGTCCTTCTGCCCACAGCTGAGCAGGATAATATCACCCCTCTCCCTGTTAGACTTTTAATAAGTGTAAGACTTTCATTTTCGTTTTTTTCCCCTGCTTGGCATACAGCATTCAACCTATGGACTTATTTAAACACTTGTATGTAAGACTGAAGAGCAGCAGCAGCTGCAAGGACCAGGGTCACGGCTGAGCACCCATCCCAGGGCTTAGAAGACTGCAACATCTCTGCATCCATGTCTTTGTCAGTGCTCACACCTGACAATGAGATTTAACAGGAGCAGCAAGATCTCAAAGCTGCCATATTCCTGCAAGGTTCATTAAAATCAGTAGATAGATTGAGTCAAGAGACTCTTCTGGTGTTTTCGCCAGGGAGCTATGTATAACACAAACTGAACACTGAACTGAACACCAAAACTTCTGCAGGATGTTGCCTCACATCCGCCATCCATAGGAAACCCACTCTGAAAATGTGGGTTCTTCACACTGTGGAAATTCTTCACATTTTGAACCCAGCGCAGCAGCTGACTCTATCCCAGTAGGGAACCAAGCCTGCAAAATAACTTCCTCCCCATCAGAGGTCCAAAAAGGAGCTTATGTAAAGATAAAATAATGTCTAATAGCATACAATAAAAGATGCACAAGCTCCTTGCAGTTCGGCACATTATCCCCTCCTGCACCTTCTTTTTCCATTTTCAGGCAGATTTCTTTCCATTTTCTGTTGTTAGCTGCTGCTGCTGCTGTCAGCCAGCCTGGGGTTGCCTGTGCGTCTGCCACTGGGAACACGAGCTCCCAGCACCAGTTTCTCAGCTCCTGCCTGTGACTACCTGGGCCCAGAAACAGCAGCAGCAACTGCAACCAATGAATAAATAACAGCAATATGTTTGCAATCCCACACAGACTGGCAAACAAGCCACAAAGGGAAGGGATTATAAATCACCATTCCTTCAATTTTGGGCCTAAATTTTTGTAAATTACAATTGCTCCACTAGCACAGCACATTATCTGGTGATTTTTAACTCCCCTCCAACAAAACACAAGGTATTTTGAGGTGTTAAAAAGAAAAGAAAGTCCTGTTTAGATACAGCAGAGCTCATTTCATTTCACTTTGCAGTGACTTCCTCATTTGCTTGGTTAGGTGGGGTTTTACTGGAGTACAGTCCCAATCAGAGGCCTGTTAGCAGCTGTTACAGACACAGACATGAGACCAGAGCCTGCATCCTCTGATCAGAAAAAGGCAGAAATTTTAAAACCAAACCGAGAAGCAATGTTTGATCTACAGCACAGATTTTGCTTGCTGCTGTGCTCCACGCTCTCTCTTTCTGGCCTCAGCCCAGGATTACCTGAGATATGGCAATGGAAAGAAACCCAAAGTCAGGCAGGTTTCTCCACCAACCCCACCTCCAGCAGCCAGCTTCCTCCTTGCCCCCGGGCACATCCACTAAGCACAAAACATCACCTGCACTTTCACCCGAGAGAATCCCCAGGTTGCTTCCTGCGATCTCCAGCAGGAAGAAGGTGAGCCATCGAATCCATGAGCCTCACCCCTCCTGGTATGCCTGGCCACGAATGAGCAAAGGTTTCGAACGCGGAGAGATTGACACCCACGAGGCAGCCTTTTCCTTGGTCCTGACAGATTGCCATTTAACCAGCAAGTATGGAGAGCAAGTGTTGCTCCCCTCAGTTCCCACAGAGAGACACGGTTAACATTTTAAGTGATGGAGTAGCACGCTGTAGACCCAGGACTCCACGCCACATTTGAAACCCCTTTAATTTCAGTGATGGATACAGGGAGCTCACTTTCCAGGCTGTGAACTCTTGACAGCTCCTCAGTTTAATACATCAGGAAAAGATTTACACCCCCACACAACCCCCATCCACCTGAAGGAAAGAAAAACATATATTTGGAGGAGACAAAAGAGGAGAGGAGGTATTTTATTACCCTAGATGTCTTTTACAAGGGAAGTATTTTCAGCCATCTGCTCTAATTATTCCTCCTGTATTGGCCACCATCTTCATGCAACAATAGAAATAATTATCTCCTCGAGGGCAAAAATAATAAAAAAAATATTTACAGAAACAAACAAAAGTTGATTATTTTTAGCTCCTAGGGAAAAAAGCAACAACAAGCTACTTCTTAATGAAGGAGCAATTAGGAAGGTGGGGAGAACGTTTATAATTAAAACAGACAAATTGGTGGAGGCTCCTCCCTCCCACACATGCTTGAAAGAGATGCAAATGTGTGTTATCTGCTACAGTCAGTGGAGTTCATGTACAAGACACTGCCCAATGCCCCAGTAAGCTGAAACTGTCTCTTGGCATGATTCCCTGCCTCTCCTGCATTTAGGACATCTAACCCTCTGCCAAATTAACCGAAAATGTTCACCACTACTGTAGTCATAGGATTTCCATCGGTGTAGTTAGGTCTTCCTCTGCACAGCCTGCATCCCTGAGACAAGGATGCTCTTTCATCCCACTGCTATAAGAAGTCTCCTGCATGCACTACAGCACTCAACATGAAAAGCATCCTTTTGTTGATACAAATCAAAACCAAAAGATGACTTATTGCAATCTCGGTTTCATTCCTGGCAGCATACAAGGAGTTTGCTATAGGGGAGAATGAAGGCATATATACAGCTTCATGGGAAAGAGGGATTAGGGCCATCCCTGGGAACGGTAAGAAAACACACACCTGCTATCAGCAGCTCGGTACAACACCTTATTTTGAAAATTCATGTCATTTAGACATTCACACCAAAAGGAGGAGAAATTATTGACTGTGCTATGAAATCAAAGAATGGCCAAACTCAAGCTGTTCGAGGCTAAAAATGAATATAAAAGTTCCCAAGGCTTCTCCAAGCATTCCCAGGATGGAGAGTACCATTTAATCCTCGTTACAAAACCCACCACCTGACAGGCAATTCACCTCTTGTTCCAAAAAGGCCAATTTTCACTACGGAAAAGCAAACAAGACAGAGATTAACAATTACCAGTTTTTTGCAGGCTCTCTCTTGGCCTTAATTTCAGAGAAGCTGCCTCAAACATGTATGTAGCCTACAATGAGTTTCCTTGGAAATCAGAGATTAATCTGTCTGGTGGATCATACAATGGGATTGGCAATCTCTTAAAGGCTTTTGATTCACGTGCACTTCATTAGAGTTCTTCAGCTTTGCCACTGCATGCCACATTTCCAAGGAGGTTTCTAGACTGGAAGTGAGGGAGCAGAAGGAAATGAAAGGAGCACTTCTGGAGAAGCTTGCTATGGGTATCCACTTCAATCCTCTTTGCGAAAACATCACGTTCACCTCTATCATTTCCATTTACTTTAATACAGTTCAATTCAGAAAGTCCTTTGAAAGAACTTGACAAAAACGAGAGCATGTTTTGACTTCTCTAGTTTCTCCTATCCTTCCATCAGAGAAAGGCAGCCTCCTGGCTCCCAGTAATTTTTCAGCATCTGACCCTGAGAGATTCCTCACCCAGTTCAATTCCATGATGTGATTCCTGAAAACAACGCGGTCTGACCACTGACGTACTTCTTCCCTGTGGGCCAGCATTAAGACAGCCCCTGTCAGTTCAGCAATGAGTAATAGGGTGGTAGTTTTTAGATGTTGGTAAAAACTGCCTTGGCAAAACAGTGAAGAATTTTACAAAAACCCAGAGGGATGAAAGGAAGTTCCCCTTGAAACCACATCATAGCAGAGACCACCTGTGGCTAATTCAACGGAGCAGACACTGGTAAACAAACTGGTCAACAAAGGTTGATAGATAATGGGACCATCCTCTTCCAATAATTCAGAAAGAAATGATTAAAAAGAATGCAGGAATGGTTGTGCTCAAGTCACAACTCACTAAGTAGCCAAACATATGTTAAAAGTCGGAAGGAAGGAAAGACACCTAGAGAACTGTACAATAGGAAAAAAATGAATCATTTATACCAAAATACAACATTACCCTCAAAGCAGACTGGAAGTAATATACTTATTAATAAACTAAGGCTGGGAATTAGCAGAGTGCTTCTGACCATCAGTGCAGTGAGAGGCTGTAAAGAGTGAGCTCCTTCCCTTATGAATTGTGGTAGAACAGGCATTGACCGTAACCCAACAGACCTTCTCCAAGGCCAAAAGATTATGTTTTTACATCTGTCTGCATCATCTGTTGCTTCTTTTTACCCTTTACTCCAGTTCTAACACACAGGTGAAATTACCCTACCCAAGAGAAGTTCCTTCATCAGTGACTCCCAGAAGAATTGATACAGCATGGGTCAGGGCTGGGCATGCGGCTGGACATGAGGACCCCTCTCCTATACCTTTATTTCTAAATGAGATTGCCTGTACCCTGAATTAGAAAGAAAGAATTGATCTTTTTTTTTTTTTCCTTTTTTTTCCCCTCCTTAATTTTAGCTGTCCTGCAGGAATCTTTCTGACTTCTGCGGAGTTGCACAAGCACAGAAAGGGAAGAATCTGGCTGGGCATGTTCTCTATGGGACTGATGAATGACCTAGTCTCTCTCCAACTATTACAGGATAAATCTGTTTACACACAAAAAATTGACCTGGGCCAGTGAGGTGGGACTAGAACCAGGAAACTGGCACGTCCCAGAGGTAAAAATGCATTTGCAGCCAACAGCATTAGTAACTCAAGACCATAAACAAGCCATGCTGTCATTAATTACTCAGACAGGGGCAGCCGCAAAAGCAGTGAGAAGACCCAAAAGCCAACTGTAAATAGTTCGTCTAGCTGATTACTTCAGAAAAAAAATGAGTGGGCAGTTTCAGAGGTCAGAGCCCATGGCACAAGTCAGTCTCAGGCCAATTTGCAACTGGACAATGGCAGGAGAAAGAGCTTAATTCTTCTTCTTAAAAGCAAAAGAAGAAAATTCACCACCAAAAATAAAACACCAAAAAAAGGAAGGCTTTTCCAGCAGGGGAGTAATCACTGCAATTTCCAAGCACAGAAGGTAAGGCTCTTTGCACCAGAGGTATTTAATTAAGGACACGGAATATTAGTTTGATCAAATGGTGCTTTCATAGGGAGGGCACTGAAAAGACATCGCTGTTGGAAGGGGGGGTGCACGTCCCAGATACAGCATGTGTCAGCTGCCTATACCCTGGCAAGAAAGCTCACCTGAATCCAAGGTAAAATACCAAGTATCGGGGGAATATGAGCAGCATTAAACCACTCCGTAATTAAACAAACCATGAGACTCGTGGGAAGGCCCATGTCTATTTACCGCACTCACATTGAGTCCCAAAGTGTTGTTCTCAGCTCTCCTGGGGTTTTTTGAAGGTTATGTTGGGAGGTTGATCCTAGAACCAAAAATCTTAATTTCAAAGATAAAGGAAAGCACTGTGGAAGCTAAGGAAATATCTTGGAGCACACAATAGCTTTTTCTTGCTGTAGCAAAATCTGCCCATGGTTGCTGGCAAAGAAAAAAATGCCCAGGTTGCACTTCAAGGGCAAGGGACCAAAAGGTCAGTGCAGGAGCAGCAGCTGGTGCCCTGATGTCTCAGAAAAACGCTGAGATTCACAAGAAGAGGTGGGGAGTGCCCATGCTTGGGTGGCAAAGTCAGGAAGCAAACAGGTTCGTACCAGGAAATTTTTTGGAAGTCACTGAATTGGAGAAGCAGAACAGAGGCACATATTAGACTCTTCTATGCACCTAGCAAGGACACTAAACTGATGGAAAACGTCTCTTGTAGAATGAACAGTGAAATTCCCATTTGCTTCAAAAAAAAAGCTAGAATAGTACTTTTTAGCAGCTTAGTTCAACACATTACAGAGAGCTGTAGAAGAGCCTTTTTTCACAAAAGGCAATCTTTCTCTACAGTAACTCATTGCTAATCCACAAGAACCTTCCTAATGTTCATTTATGGCCTGATATTTAGAGACAGTTTATTTCAGTGGAAACTATCCCAGCAAAATGTAATCACAAGCCCGACTTGCATGAAAACCCTGTGCGTGCAAATACATCAGGGAATTCAGTGCAATCTTCCCATTCAGGAACAAGAAGACTGGTCTTCCCTTTCCAAAACACAGTTCAAGGGCACACATAATTTACACATCTCTCTAAAACAGTGATTTCTCAAAGACTGAAGGCTTCCAAGACAAATTATAAATGGCAGTTTCATGGTAACAAGCAAATTGTAACATCAAGTTGTTTGCACAAGCAGAATAACCAAGTGTGGTGACTGTGCTGGACTTTGCAGCACGCGCTGTGCAAATATTGTCTCACAACTGAACAAGAATGAGTTACTTTAACTAATCTGAGAGCAAACATTGCAAATAAAGAGATTAGCTTAAACATCTTCTAACCACCTGCAGGAAAAGAAATCAAATTATGTGTCTGCATGTCAGCAAGAAGGATTCCTGAGTGAACTCTACTGTAAATGGAGGGCTACGAGTCTAATTCACCCCAATAGTGCCAGTGAAGATCTGATGATGGGTTTTTTAGTGATCAGGTGGCAGAAAAAAAACCGTGTGAGATTCCCAAATCAGCTGCCAGAGTGGGCTAGAGGTCAAAGCATCGGTGTGGAATCCAGTCCCTAACTCTCACGCAGCTCCTAGAGGGAGTACTGCTACACATCCCATCGCTGCTCCAAGCCTGGTTTACAAGGGCTTTGCAATGATTTACCAGGCCAAGACTGAAAATGGCTTTGCTGCATGAAGGCTACAACTTAGTATGTGCTTCCTTTCTTTTTTTCACTTATATATCCTCTCTCAAACAAATAAGATGACACTCTGCCCAACTTTAGCACCTTCCATCTACAGACCCCCCAAAGTACGGTGAAAAGCAACCTGCTAGGAAAATTATTGGTTGCAATCCCTCTTTAACTGAAGGGAAAACCAATGTACTCGCCAGTATCTTGCGAAGCAGGATTACATTGCTTCATTATCCTGTGACGAAAATTCATGTCTGACTGCAGCATGCCTGGGTTCTGCTGAATCACTGCAGCAGCTTCATCAAAATGTTTTGCCAGATCATTTTCACCTGTCTAAAATGTATTTTTAAAATGAATTCCAGATTTGAGAGGGAGAACCTGGATGGGCACGAGGAAATGGCTTTTGGCTATACTCCATCCCAGGCTAGGATCTGATGCAGACCAGGAGTATTAAAAGTTGTTATTCTGGAATTTGCTTCTTTGCTCCAGTGTGCATAGAGGTAGGGAAGTCACTAAAATCTTCACTTCATCTGACAGAAGTGAAGTCCTAAAGGGGGATAGAGATTAACTGTCCTGGCATGCTTTAATAATAACTATCACTTCCAGCACTGGGTACCAGGGTCTGCCATCCAGCTACCGAGTACCACCTAAAACACCCTATTAACTTCACTAAAGCAGTATAGTATATAACAATATGAGAAATGCAAGCCAACTAGTCAGAATCGCATCCCTAGGGCTGCTTCTGCATTGCAGAGACATGATGCAATGAAGACAAAGCCAGGCCCTGCTCAGCGGTGCCCAGGGCCAGGCCCAGAGGCCCCGGGCCCAGCCTGGAGCCCCGGCGGCTCCCCCTGCCCCTCAGGCAGCACTGCTGGGCTGGGCGGGTGCCGGAGCCCTGGCACGGGCTGCCCCGAGAGGGGCCGGGGGCTGCTCCCTGGAGAGCTCCCCGAGCCCAGGGACGTGGGGCTGGGACATGCAGCCTGTCCTCCAAGCCCCTCACTGACTCTGTGCTATAGGGGCGCAGAATTTGGCACTCCCAGCAGCCCGTGAGACCTCCCTGCTCCTGCAGAAGCGGGTGACAGCAGCCAGACTCCTGAGATGGAGACTGAAGCCTTGCGCTGCCCTTTCAGTCCTGTACCTGCCCAGCAGGGAGAGGGTTTCACCCTGCGTGGCTGTTATTTCAGTAATGCAAGCTTTTTAAGCGACTCATCCTAATCTGCGAGCTTTCAGAGTCCGCTTTCAAATGCAATGTCCTGTTTAGTTTTAGCACATCAACAACATGCTTTCTTAGCCTATCTGTATGCATTATCTAGTGCTGTAATGTATCATGTACTGAACTACAGCATCATTACAGGTAAGTGCTCAGGTTTAAATGCAAACATAATTGCATAATGTGGTACAGCCAGGAAGAATAATGCAGGAAATAGAGCCAGCTCCATCTGATAGTGCAATCTGACTGGAACGCTGGCCGTTCGGATCAAACGCGCAGCCCAGATGGGGCAACCAAGAATAAAAGTGCTTTGCGGTATCTTTATTGTCATCATCAAAAACACTTATCTGCCAGAAAGGTAAAAAGGTGAAGATGGGACTCTTATAGAAAAGGTCACGCAAGCAATAGGGGAACACTGGGTTATGATGGCTGGGGAGATGGCACTCCTTAGCAAAGGCTACCTTTGCACCATCACTGCAAGCTGAATTTTCCAATTCCTAATGGGAATCTGGGTGTTAGGTGTCATTTAGAAGACTGGGCACACCCCTCCTATCTCTCTGCAGACAAAGGTGTCTATTTAATTGCAACAAATCCAGATAAAGCCCAGGATGCTGATGTGCAAGGAGCTGTACAAACATCAGAGATCATTCCTGATGCATGACAACTTCCAAACAAGGACATATCTAGAACAGAAATATGTACTTTAATATATTTATTATATAGAGTTAAAATTAGAACTGATTCTCAATGGAACAGTGCTGCTATCTATTTTTTTTTCCCAGTGGTTGGAGCTGCCAGTGACACATGATAGGCAATTTCAGCAGGGGTGCAGACAGCACCAGAAGCCTGAAACCAGCTGAAGTTCATCTAGGGCACTTTTCTCTGCATGGCTGTGCCATGAGCAACCACGCCTCAGCTGAAGAGCAGCATCACACGCGCTATGGGACATTAGCCACTCTTGTCGTTTCAAGAGATTTCAGCCCAAACTTCATTGTAATCAGATAACAAGAAGAGAGAGTAGCGTGAGAGAGAACCCCTCGACCAACACGCCACATGGCTAACTGAGAGCCCTTTGAGTTCAAAGCACAAACTGCTGCTGTCTGGGCTACAAAGCCATCCCTTTGTCTTTCAGGGCTGTAACAGCTCATCTTTGTTGGGAGCACAGATCCCCTGCAATGTGCTGTGCCTTTCACTATCTGCCCTCCCACACACATGTTTGTCTGCCTGTTAATCACTTGGCAGGATATAAAATCCAGGGTCCCATTCCCAAGGAGCTTTGCTGGCACATCCACACCCCAATGCATTCAAGTGCTTAAGGATGCAGATGGGTGCCTGGTAGCATTTTCCAAAAGCAGACTTGACTTCAGGAAGAGTTGGGCATCATATTAAGGTACATACCTGAATCAGTATGTACTTACAGGAGGTGGAAATAAAGTGCCTTGGTGCAAACCCCAAAGCTCTGCCCACTGCTAGCTATCACCACCTGGAGGAATGTGTCCAAAATTGTCACCCTGTGGTGTCTACATCTCCCAGAGGTGAAAATGAACATCAACCAACTCATATCCATGCTGGTGACCACTGAGTGCTGTCCTTCCTGCATAGGAAATCTCACTTTCTGCCACATTGCCTGAGCCATCTCAGCTTTGAAGCTTTGCCCCAGTTCATTGGGCATAGGTGGATTCAAAACAACAAGAAGTTAAATCCCGAGATCAGGAAAACAGAGAAAAACAGACCTTGGCTGAGACACCTCTACAGTTTTAGAGAATTGCTCCCTGCCAGCTGTTTTGCATCTCTTTCCTCAGTTTTGCATAGGTCAGCCTGAACATCTAAAGCCATTCAGAATGTCCATGCACACACAGGCCTGCTGGTGAGCTCGGAGAAAATCTGTCCTCAACACCACGAGCAAAATCTACATATCCCACTCACCAGACACAGGTTAAGGCAGGAGGGAAAAGGCAAATAAATGAGAATTAATGTGACAATGAAAGAACAAGATTGTGCGTGAAAGACAGAAACACAATCCCTAAGCGAATAAAGCCAAGCCTGACCCTCGATCAGAATCCCAGGCCCAAAGAAGATGTGTGAAAGCAGGAAAATAAATCAATAAGCAAAGCGGCAATCTTTTGCCTTGATTTTATCCGAGGAAGTCAAATTTACTGAGCTCCTCACAAACTGTCTTTGGCTAAAATCACCGCTAACGAGCTCTGACATTTGAAATTTAACTGAATATGAGCTAACAGCTCCCAGCCCTGCACCACCCATGAAGTTAACTGGGAATATTTTGTTAATGCCGTAGACAGGCTAACTGCCTCTTTATTGAGGAGACAGCATTCACTGAAAAGTGTTTATAGCGTCCGCCTCACCTGATGCCTCCCTGCCTTGGGACGTCTGCTTTTCTTCAAGGGGCCTGCAGAGCTCTCGGTCCCCTCCTCTCCTTCCCATCAGGATGGTAATTGTTTGCTAGTTTTTACGAGGCAGCCTTACAATCCCTTAACAAAGTCCTTTGCTCTGCAGCCATTCCCAAGGACGGGCTGGGAACGAGGGGTTTCCACCTATGGAGCTGCCAATCAGGGAAACACACCTGGCACTTGCAAGGGGTTGTTAACTCAGTCCATCGCCCGACTCATCCTGAAAACAGCCTGTTTTTACTGGCAATCACATAAAATTAACCCCTTTGTTAAAGACAGAATGAAGGCTCTTAGATAAACTGTGGCAGAGTGCTTTAACATGCTGATTTTTCCTTCTGCTGCAACATTTTTTAAAATTATTTTGTCTTAATAAGTGTTTCTGAACTGAAATAGTACAGGAATTCAGTCATCCTCCAACTGTGCACCTCTTTCATGTTGTTTAGAGTGGGGAAAGACTTTGCCATAACACCAGCGGTTACAAAAAAAGGAAGAAAAAAAAAAAAGAAAACTAACAAAAAAAAAAAGTATTACTTATTCTACTCCTTACTCTGAAGTCTTCACGCAGAAGAAATGATACAAGATGATTATGTTTCCATCACTACCAGTAGCTTGCAAGAAGCTTTTCAAGTCTTTGTTATCCTCAGGATATTACCACTTTTTTTTTCTTCTTTTTTTTTTTTTTTTAACGATGCAAAACCCAACTGTGTCCCTCACACACCACACACCAACTCCAAAGTTTATTCTTTTTTCTTGTGGACTGGATGGGAAGCCTGATCTTATGGCTCAAGGCATGGCCAGGTACCAAGCTCAGCTCTTCAGAGCTACATCCCTGTAGACGTGATGCCTTTACGCCATCATCCACCTCACATTGAGTGTCACACATGACATAGGCAATACATGTCTAGACTACAGCCTAGCAGAAAATATTGTAGAGACTAAAAGGGAAGGAGATCCTGGCCTTCTAGAACCCATGTCTAGTCATAACTGAGGTCACCTGGCCTGTTCAGCCTGGAGAAGAGGAGGCTGAGGGGGGACCTCATCGCAGTCTACAACTTCCTCACGAGGGGGAGTGGAGAGGCAGGTGACCTATTCTCCGTTATCACCAGTGATAGGACCTGCGGGTACGGTGGTAAGCTGAGGCAGGGGAGGTTTAAGCTGGACGTCAGGAAGAGGTTCTTCACTGAGAGGGTAGTTGCACACTGGAACAGGCTCCCCAGTGAAGTAGTCACTGCACCAAGCCTGTCTGAATTTAAGAAGCGATTGGACTGTGCACTTAGTCACATGGTATAAAATTTTGGGTAGACCTGTGCGGTGCCAGGAGTTGGACTTGATGATCCTTATGGTCCCTTCCAACTCGGGATATTCTATGATTCTATAACCAGACCACCTGAGTTGCTAGCCCATGCGCTTATCCAAATGAGTCCATATCCCCGAGAGCTCAACAGCTTTGTATATTCACAGCAAGCTTTTGTTCTGAATAAATGTCTGGGACAACCCACCAGTAAAGAGGAAAGACTTGCAGCAAGATGGAGCCACCACAGCACCTCACATGCTGACACTCACACATCACTCACACTCTGCAAGACTAAATCCAATCGGTTTTAATGTTGATGAGGAAACCAGGGCTTCAAGGGGTAGTTTTTAAATGTGTTCAGAACTGGGAATGCACATGTCAACCAGGGCCTCAGTGCAGCACCCTTAGGTGCCTCAAATGAAGCACCAAAAATAAATAAGTAAATAAAATAAGTAAATAAAATAATCTCTGGTTATTTTTTAAGGCTAAAAGGAAACATCCTCCTTTCCCCAAATCTGGCATTTCAGTGCTCCAGGCCAGGAGTTGTCTCCACTGCCATGGTCAAACCCAGTCTCAAATCTTTATGCTTGACCAATATAAAGATAACACCTCATCCCATGGTCTAGCTGTGGCCAGGGCCCTTCCATTTCCCTCACTGCATCCACACTACTAAAATCTCCCAGTTTTCAAAACAGGGCAAACACTGCCCAGCTCATTACTGGGTGCCAAAACAGGCCCCAGAAACATCAAGTGTAGGACCATGCTTCTCGGAAAATTCCTGCATGCAACATCAGGTCTTGTTGCTCTGTTTGGGACTGGGAAGAGGACATGAAGTCGGATGGTGACACAGAGGACATTGTCAGGGACGCAAGAGCTGCCTGAAAGCATCTTCAGCCCACATCACACCTAAGGAGGGGCAAGACCTTCTCACACATTAAATCACACTCCAACCTGGGAGAAGAACAAGTCCAGGCCATGTGTGTCTCCAAGGAGCTCTGCCCTTTCAATCAAATTCCCAATAGGGAGATGAAAAAGCTTCCCTTTCGGTTCATACAGAGCCCAAAGCTGTGCACCCCAGCATGGACCCAGCCATTAAACACCCCCAGCCCCTTCCTCCAAATCAAGAGCAAGTTCCACAGATGGAGAACCAGGGCCACGCTTCCACCACAGGCCATCCACCCCCTCCAAACCTGCCGAAATGCCAAAGGAGTCGATTAGAGTCTGTCATAATTAAACAGGAAAGTGGCAGCAAGACTCTGTGCAAGAGCCTGAGAGCAAGCACGAAGAAAATTTGCCCGCAGTCCCTCAGGAAGGCTTCCTCGCACCCTCCTAAAGCCTTAATTCAGGCTTTTTCTGGGTGAGGGAAGGGGAAGCCTTGCTTTCTGTCCCCCGCAGCAGTGCCTCCAAAACGACACTTTTCACTCTGAATCTGTGTTTCTTTCCAGGGTGGGGAGCAGGAATAAATGGGGGTGGGAAGAAGGAAAGTGGTTCTCCCACTTGATTCTAATTTCACACAGAATGAATAGGAGTGGAAAGGCGTCAGGGTGCTGTGGGTTATGGGGTGGTGGGCATCCCATCTTGGGGGGAATGTCCAACAGGCCTCCAGTGCTACAGTGAGAGGGATGGGGAGAGGAGGGCTCCCTGGAAAAGCATGTGCAATTTAGGAAATAATGTCTTATACACTAGAAAGACGGTGGGATGGGGGAAAGAAAAAAAAAAAAAAAGCTATTCAAAAATGGGGGAAAAAGAGAAGAAAAAAATATAGAGTTCAGCCCTTGATTTTTTCGAGCTGGCAGCAGAAGAGGAAAGAGTTAAACCTCAAATCAGGAAGCAAAAAGTTAAAGCAAAAGAAAAAAAAAAAACACACTACAAGCAGATCTCCTAAATTTCCCATTGCAGCCCAAGGCCGATCCCATTAAAAGAAAAAGGGGAGGAAAAAAAAAAAAGGCAGGAAAGGAAAGAGAAAGAAGGAGAAGCAATTTCGCTTATCCTTTTCTCGCACACCTAGCAGCCACTTTTTTTTTTATTATTATTATTATTATTTATTTATTTACCTCCCCCTTCCAGAGCAAGGCCCTTATTTTCTCATTTAGTCCAGCAGAGATTGTCCTCCCGGAATGACCTTTTTTTTTTTTTTCTTTCCCCTTTCTCTCCTCCTCTCCTTCGTCCTCCCCCTCCCCCCCCCCCCCCCCCCCCCCCCTCGCTGCCTCCAGGCCATTGCCCTCATGCCAGTAACTAGATAACACACTCTATCAGAGATTTTTTAAAAAATCATTGCAAAGGCACTAGGGCTGATAGTGGCATCAATCCTAGCCTGACACGGGCTCGGGTCAACCATTTATCTCTTCACATTGCCTGTGGTTACTGTGGAGGCCATCTTGGTTCTCTACATCTTAACAACCTTGCAGATGGTCCCTCTCTCTGCTCTGATAGCATCCCCACCCCAAGACTGGCTTTGTGCTTTTATTTTTATTAATTTGTTATGGACTCCTCTACTTCCTTTTTGAGAGGCCTGCAAATCTAAGTTGGTTTTGCATGTTCCTGCCCCCGCCTCTGAAAATAACCATGATGACGACAGGAGGTTAAGCAACAGAGAACATAATGATGCAAGGGGGGGGGGGGAATTGCTGGGTTGTTAAAAGTGTGTATTTATATTAAAATAATAGTAATAATACACACCTGATATTTTGGAAAAGTTTCATCTAGTTCTCCTCCTGGCTCCCCATCCCTTGTGGCATTGTTATGGCAGGGTATTTGCATTGCCAAAGCACCCAGGAGCCCTGTTGAAAGCTCAGTGCACCAGGCAGCTGTAAGAAAAATCCTCCCTGATAACCTGTAGCCAGAGCCTACTGTTCCCCTGGCCTCTGTGAGACGTAATCAGTATGGGCAAATGAAGATAAAGCACCTTCTATCACCTGTCCCACGATACCACGACAGTGCAGGTGGCATGGCTTCACACTAAGGGCAAGGAAGCACAAAACTGATGGGCACAGCTGTGAGCAAACAGTGCCAGGGCTCATTCACAGGCTTCTGCTCAGACCGGGATGCCTCCATCCTCACAGATGGCACATTTCACTCATACCCTGCTTAACCAGCCTCAAACTGGTGAGTGGTTTTCCTCCAAGAGAAGCACTGGAGAAGGCAGAGAGAGGATCATTTTCCTTTCTGGCACCGTTTGGTGCTCCAGAAAAAAAGGACAGATGGAGATGGGCAGCCAAAGGACACTGAAGAGACAGAGCATAGGAATGAGAACGCGTTAGGGCTGTACCATTTCTGAAGATGAAGGATGAAGAAGCTTGAAAGATGACACCCTCATCTTCACCTTTAGGCGCTGGTGCCCTTCTGAAGTTCCTGGATTTATTTATATATTTTAAACCAGAAAATACATATAGACATATATGACCATAAACTTGAAGCCCACACATATCTACAAGCAGGGGCAACCAACTATGAACCTCCCATCCTCAAAGCTCACCCATGAGATGTCCATACAACATGAGGATGGCACTAAAACAAGAGTGAAAGAGCATCACACATCTACCATGCAGAGCACAAGGAGCCTGCTGGACCTGCAGGAGAGTCACCTCCCATCTCTTGTAACCCTCACAGACATACAATGTGGTCAGGAGATCCAGCACAGCACTGATGTGAAAAATAAAGTAACAGCCCTTTATGGCTGGCGTGCTCTGCACTGCCAGAGAGCCCTATCTGCTCCTTGGGATGCTGCCTAGGAATTGTCACCTATATAACGTACCAAACATCTCCAACAGACGAAATTATCTCATCTCCATCCTCACCTCAGAATAATATGGCACCCAGAGAGAGTTAATGAGGAAAATAAGTGAAGGAAAAAAAAAAAAGAAAAAAAAAGGAAGGAAAGATTCTAAGATATACAGAGGAATACATGGGATTTGGAAAGCTGATCCTGGTTACATTAAGAATTTGAATAGCAAAGGTCTCTTAATAGACCATGCAGTTCTCAGATGCAGATTTGCTTGTTTGTTGTTGTGTATTTTTCTTTTTAATTCTGAGAAGCAGACAAAATGGTTATCCCAGTACCAATTACCAAGCAAAGAACTCACAGTTCCTCGATACTCTAAGCTACTTCTTAAATCTCAAGACCTTCCCTCAATGCCCTACTGAAAAACTAACGTCAGCACAGCATAGCCAGGCAGAGCCATAATCCAGGATGGCATTTTTATCTAGCAAGTAATTTTTTATTAGCCTTCTGTTTCTTAATAGGGACCCCTCGAGGGTTGGGTTGGAGAGGATTCACTAGCATACCAGTTCAGCTTCCCCGTGACTTAACACACGTGGCACCTGCCCTCCAATGAGCGTTGCATCACACATCTGAGCCAGGAGAGGAAGGGGGAGTCAGCGCAGGGAAACTCTGCTCAAACAGCATGCTGGCACAATGATTAGGTCTGGTCCAGTGATCCGGAATAATCATCTGAAAGCTCACTAAGCATAATGGGTTTGGAGACATCCAAACCTGGTCAAACCTTCCCCTGAGCATCCTTTACGCGTGGTATCAGCGTGTTGTGCATGTCTCATCACTGTCACGGTGGCTGACATCTCATTATGTAGCCAAGGTGGAAGTGGACAGGTACTGAGTGAGGATTAGAACTACTTTTATTTTCCCTTGTATTATTTAATTCATATCTTTCTATTATCCAGTGTATCATGAAGCTGTGAACTAATTAAGTCCTGTGGGATATACAATCAGTGGTGGAATTTTTTCCTTTTTTTTCCGCTTCTCCTTTCGGTAGGCTAAATTGCATTATATACAGATGTAAAAATAATTCTACAACTCTTCCCCAGATAACAATGGAGCAAGCTGCAAACACTAATGATGCCAAATACAACAGTAGGGCAGAGACCTGCTGCTTACTTCGCGTGACCTACTTACATCATATGGTGGCAAGTACTTCAAAAAGTGAAGCAAGGGCCAGAACCAGTTTCTGAAGAAGGCCATAAAAGCTGTTCTCTCAGGGATATTCAGGCTCGGAGCAGGCCCCAGGAAAAGGCCAAGCTAGTGAACCCAAGTCTGATGAAACCTGCTAAGTCACAAGTCTCCAGCCAGCAGAACCACAGAAATTTTGGGGGTTCCTCTGAATTCCAACCTGAGTCCAGCTCAGACTGCAGCCATGCAAGCAACAGCTTGAAAACCTAAGTAGAAGGGAAGAATATTGCCTCACTTCCCAAAAAACACAGCTCTTTTCCTCGACTGAGGATGCTGCCCCAAAATTTTCAAAGCGGTTCAACCGGACCATCAAATCCAAGTGACTGACTCAAGGCAGCAGCATGCACAAGGTGAACAGGACACCCAGCATTTTCAAAAAACAACTTTCTAATTTGGATGAGAGCAATAGAACAATTTTTGAGCAAAGGTATGTTGTGATAAGAGGTGGAAGAGCTCTCTTTTCTGCAGACTTAAGCCTCCCTATTTCATTCATATCATCCAAGATTTAAGGTATCTAGAATTAAGATCTTTTCATTAAAATAGATCTTTATATGTATTTATGAAGGGGAAAAATAAAAGTTAAATAAAAGGAAAAAAAAAAAGCACCTAACAAAGAGTTTGTAGGTATGACCCTCAAGTACTTGGAGCTTCCTTATATCCAAGACAACTAAAGAAGTTCAAAGAACAACTACCTCATTAACTCACAGAGGAAGAACACGTGGTGTTTGCTAATCTCTGCAGGTGACTTTGGTGTCCGTGGCTTCCACGTGCACTTGTAATTCAAACAGAGGGCAAGGAAACACCTCGGAAGTGTATATAATATGCTTTGGATATGACCAGAGAAATAGAGGAATGTGCCTGTCTAGCAGCATGCCGTTATTCAAAACCCAACTAACAGAGCTAAGGTCTGACTCCTGGATGAGTTACGGTAGCTGTTTAATGCAACTTTTCAGTAAAGCTGATCCAGGGTGAATTCACAGGCTAGTTCAGTCACTGTTTGGATCCTGTTCTGTGAAGTCCAGCAAGAGGAAAATGCCGTACAAGGCTCCTGTTGGTTGAAGAAGGCATCAAGCTGATGGCCACATCTCTGGCACTTTCTGTACAGTAGGATCCTAATGCATGGATTCCCCTTCAATGCCACCGGGCTGTCTGTGAGCTATTGGTGAAAGGGCTGCTAAAAGCATCATCCCATCATGGTTTGTGTTCATCTCATTTCCAGCCCACCTGCCAAATCCCAACTAATCATGTTATTCTCTTCCTCATTATATTAAGAATTACAGGCAGGTCTTAATAAATGTCTTATAAAGAATGAAGAAAAAAACACCCTCTCCCTAACCGTTTTATCCCTTAGACTCCAGCTCCCAGGACAAACCTTTTGAGTTTTATTCAATTTTTCCTCCAAAGCAAGTTTGTTCTCCTTTCTTATCAATTCTCCCTCCATGCTCTTGATAATACAAGCCTCTGTTGGCCTTTCTTTTATGACTTTTTTCCCTTCTGCTGCCATCCTGGAGCTAACACTGCTCCATCACCATCTCAACATCTCTGCTCCCAACCTCCCACAAAACTTGACTGTGCTAAGGCTTCACTCAGTTGTCAGCCTGCCTGGGCATCATTCAGCTGGCAGAAGAATAAGTAGAAAACAAAACACAGAGCAGAGTATCTTTGGTTTTGGAGTGCTTTGAGATCCTTACATGAGAGTGCAATAGAGGTACCAGATGTTATTATAAAGAGATGCAGCCCCATTACTTGTACGCAGAGTTTTGCTGCCTGCTAATAGCACCATTATCCTAGGGCACGTGGTGCTATTAATGCATTGCACTGCTTGGTGCAGAACCTTGGGACCATTATTTCCACTGGAAAGGTAAGGCCAGTTCACATGACATGATTTAAACCTCTACAGTGAAGCATGCATATGCCGCACCAGGTCATAAATCTTCATGGGATGCTGTCAGCTAGAAAGGGACCAAAATTGAAACCATTTATCTGAACTCCCCACCCATCCACCTCTGCTCACCAGGCCAGTTTTGGGAAGAGGGATAAAATGATTCCAAATGCCTGCTGGGTTCATTAAGCAGCAGCAAATCCCAGATCTAAAGGCACTACTGGTTTCGTCCTGCTCTCCTTTCACTCACGCAGGACACTCAGGACTCTGCTTTTCCCCCCACACCGAGTGGAAAAAACACAGCAGAGACAAACCTCACAACTTATTCTGGCTGTCACCTGAGCCAGAAGGCCACCTCTCACCATCTCATTAGTGAGACTACAGGACCCACGATACAGTAGGTGATAACTCCTCCACGCTGCAGCCTGGGCTCTATGGCAGTAGAGCTGCCCTTTGCACATTTGGTGAGGAAAACCTGAATGAAAGGAGTTGTTGCTGTTTGATCTGATACTGGCCTAAGCACAGCCCCGTGCTGGCCTCTTGCACTTGCTAAACAGCAATTTTTATTTTTTGGCTTGGTTTTCCCCATGGCTGTGCATGTTTCGGGTAGCAGAGCTAGCAATGCTGACTAGCAAGCACAGGGGAGAGGAGTCACCCTGCATCCTACAGAATATGGAGAGCCAGGGCATCATGAGGGCTGGCAATGCTGAGAGGGGACAGGCTACGTATGATACCTATGATGTTCCTTCACGTGTCAAGGACAACACGAAAACACTTGTGATTTTTTGTTTGCTTGCTTTTTTCTTAAACAGAACGAAGAAAACAAGGGCATTTTAGAATGCTTAGTTGCAGTAGCAATATACACGTAAAAAATATTTGCAGGGCGAGTATTGAGAGATTCTTGGCTTATTAAAAGCTTCAGAATCTGATGCTGGAAACACACCAAAGTTACTTGGACAGGATACTGCAGCTGCTCTGGGGTAGGGTGGTAAATACAGCAACCAAATTTTCACTGCAGACAGTCAAGAATTACCATGGTAACTTTAATATCAGTACTCAGCAAACAAACTTCAGTTTCCCAGTACTAAGACGACCGCATGATAATTTGGTTTACTAGAGAAAAAACAGCAATAATTCTGATAAGTCAGGAGTGAAACTCTTCCCACTTGCACTGGTAGGACTCCACCAACTTCTCAGGAGATGTGCATTTAGGACAGGATGATGGCAAAGGGACATCTGACACTCACCAAATATATCACCGCTCTGAATTCCTTGTCACAAGAAGAACAACCCAGTACTATAGCTCAACACCCCCAAAAACTCTGCGACACCCCAAGAACTCTAAAAGGATGGCTTAGGTTTATAATTAACGTTTCTAGAAACTGAACTTTATAATGATGTTAGTTCAGAATCACAGATATTATAATACACACTTTGTGGATGTCTTCCTAGCAGAGAGACTGTCCCATTCTGTTTTGAATACTAAAGAGGAGAAGAAAACAAACAGAACCAGAGCTGCACAAATGCTGAACGCTAAGTCCCTGCCGGAGAGCTGAAACGCCGTATCTCATTGCTAAGGTTTCCAATCAAGTAACAAAAAACAACCCCCTTAGAACAGAATTTGCATTTATATGTACAAGAGGAAAGTGTTAAAAAAGGTGCCCGCTGCCCAGAAAATAAGGTAAAGCTCATTTATGTCTCATAAAATACATGATTAACCATAGTTAACCATTAATTCAGCTGCGCAGCATTAGAACTGCTGCTCAAAGTTGGAAAGCATTTAATATTATATATTGCTGCTGCTCAGCCTAAATTGTTTTGTATGTGTGTGTGTGTGTGGTTTTTTTGCCTCCTTTAAATGTACACAATATTACAAATTTAATTTTAAGCTGTTTGAATCAGTCTGTAAAAAAGATTTGATTATACCTGAGTGTTCTGGCCCCAGTTTTTCCATATCTCAGTAATCTTGGCGGTAATTGGCTGATTAGCTCCCTCACACTCCATCTCTGCCTCAGTTTCCATGGTAATGTTACAGGAGCTATTATAGATGAGAACTTCATCTCTTTCCACTTTAGGGCTGAAACGAGAAGGGAGGTTAAATGGGGTGTCATCAATCTTAATGAAATGCAATTATTTTTACTCTTATTAATCATTGCAAGCCATTAGCTTGTGGCAACTCCTGGCCACCATTTGTCAAACTTTGCAAATTTCTGTAATTTTGTTTCCATTCTTTTATTGTTTATTTGTTTTTTTTTTTCCCCCTTTATCTGCACACACTCGCAATAAAATACATGCAGTAAATATCTCTCAGTGATGCCTTTTGCTGCTTCCCCAAACTATTGCAAACAGTAGCAAATGCCATTCGAGGACCAAGGAAGATACGTGCAGACAACAGCAAGGGAATCAGCAGCGCTAGGATCAAAGATGGACTCCTACGTGGGGTAGGGTTTGTTCACATCTCCCCCTCCCCATCCTACTCACACTTAGCAATAGGGAATGAATAACTTGCAACTCCCCTAGGGCAAGTGGAGAAATTGGAAAAGCCACACAACTGGCTAACTGGTCCCTAATTCCAACTGTGAAAAAATGAGCTCATTTAGGGGTTCCAATTCCTGCTACCCAGTTGATTGCAATGATGCTTTGTTGCTAGCATTGGAACATTAACTTAGTAAATTAATTAAAGTTACTTAGCAGCCCAGACTAAGCAGATTCGATATATGTGCCAGTTATAGTAACAGACATTTGCTCTAAAGCCTCCCCTTGCACAGGGGAGAAAAGTAATAGAAAAGGTGGTGGGGAAGAGATATTTTTCCTGGGTCTCGCTGCTGACAGCTGCTGACTTCGGTAGCGTTTTATTATGGGGAGCTATAGGATTCACGATCCCTCAAAGTGAGGGGAAAGCTTCCCAATTTACTTCTACAGGCTTTGGGATACTCCGGTGCCACTTTACATTCCTTTCCCTGGTTCCAGCCCCCAGCCCAGGCTGCCCCCAGCCCCATCCAGCCTGGCCTTGGGCACTGCCAGGGATGGCGCACCCACAGCTTCTCGGGGCAGCCTGTGCCAGGGCCTCACCACCCTCATTGTGAAGAGTTTTACTCAATAAAACAGGGGATAAGATCTGTAGGACCAGGATTTGCAGAGGTCTTCAGTGTCCCAAAAGCCTCATCTCACTGGATTTTCTGGAGAGCCAAATTTAGGAGGCTTAGAAGGCTAACTTCCACCAAAATCAACACAGCTGGAAAGCCACCACCCAGAGCTTTCTCATGAGCCTGGCGATCAGGACAATTTGATGAACCTGAAGTTTTCAGACCAGGCTGGATGCAAGAGCTCACTGTGCAAACAAAGAGCTGCTCTGACAGTACAGTTATGGGCTGTTTGGTTTGGTGGCCTTTGTCAGGGCAGCGGGAGGATAATTTGTTAAAGGAAACAGCCACATCAGCAGCGAAAAAAGGAAAAAAAAAAAGTCTTCTGCAAGTAGCTGAACCTTTTTAACAGTGAATTTTTATTTCTATATTTAAATGAACCTTTCCCTCTGCTGTATCAATAATCAAAAGCCAGCCGTAGGGAACTACGCTCGCTTTTGATAGTGACACTTTGAGAACTGCTCTTGTCCTGTACAATAATTCAATGGACTGGTCTCTTTCAAGACTGCATAGTACTTCTTTTTCATGCTACAAGAAAAAGCTGCATCTTTAAACAACCAACAGTTTTAAAGGAAGAAGGGGCTTGTTGTTGGCTCAGTGCAGGGCCGAACTCGCTAGCCACTGCAGTCAATGGGAGGATCTCCGATCATGTCTTCTTACAAAAGGTTAACAAGCTTTGCTTGTAGGCAAAGAGCCAATTCCCCCCTGTTCTTGAGCAACTGCATCTGAAACCCTGATGCTGGATGCCTGTAACAAATGGCAATGTTTAAAGGAAATGCAACAAAAGGGGCGGATGGCAAAAGGGAATTCAGGGATGTATCCATGCACCAGTGACGTGAATGGTAAGATTTGCACCTTTCCTGAGGAATATGCATTTGCCATTGTGTGCATAAAGTACAGGCTTTCGGACAGACTACAGTAGTAGAAGCTTTATTCAAACCAGTCTAAAGCTAATAAGAACAAACAGGAAAGATATTATGTGTAGTGAAGTCAGCGATGATTTCGATAGTTTTGTCCCCATCCTGGGATGAATATCTGCAAAACTCATACCCATATCCTTATTACTGCTGTTCATTATAATTATTCCTTAGAGCAATCAATGTGTATTATTTCATGAATTCCCCAAATAGTTAATTTTTAGTTTGATCATTCTAATTTTCACTTTGCTGCAAATTCCATTACTACTTTGAAATCAAATTTTTTCTGAAATGAAATTTCAGAAAACATTTTCAAAAGCTCTGAGGTAGATCATTTGGATGACTTTAAACTCTCTCTTCCTCTACTTTTCCCCATACTTTTCCGATCAGGAAACTCGTCTGAAATACATCTATCTTCTCTATCTCCACTCTTCTTCAGTGAGACCCAGTTTAGAGACACATACACCAGGAAAAAAAAACTCATCAAGCCACTGGAAAATTCATTAGCAGCCCCAGTTTTAATTTCTAAATACTAGATGAGTGTGAACACAATAGGTAGAAAAGTTATAACAATAAAAAAAAAATAAGGTTGGAAAAATGGAGAAAAAGTAGGTTAAAAAAAAAAAAGAGTTGATTTGATTTAGAAATATTTCCCTGTACCTGGAGCATTAAAACTTGTTTCTGGGACATATAAAATTAAATTGGGCAAAAAAACAGTGAAGATCAATAATGAAGCAGCCATCAAACAGACTGCCTGACTTCTCTCTCCATTGTTATGACATAACCAGCTCAGGTGCAGACCTCCCACCCACTCACCCTGCTGGCACCAGGATGGAGCAGCTGCAGCAGCAGAACTGGAACAACCCACACCAGGAAAAGGAGCAAGAAGGAAAAGCATCATAATAATCCACCCACCGTAGATGCATCTTTATCTGTAAAGAGCTGAGCACAACTTTGATGCTCAGGGAGCAGAAAGCAATAACCAAAAGCAATAACCTGGGGCTGCCCCATCACTCTCAAGTTTGTGGGTTACCTGGCTTAGGGTTACACTGATGTTAGCAATAGCAAAGCTTAGCAAGACAAGGCAAGGCTCCCGGGGTTTCTTGGTTTGAAACAAATCATTGTGGGAATGACAGAACTATTGAAATCAGCTTAATTTCAGGCTATTTTTCCACTCTAGCTCTCTCTATTCCTCTCTCCCCCAGTGAAACCATCCTCCCTATCTCCCAGGATGCTATCGGACATTACCGGTGCAAAACAGGATTTTGGACACACCAGTTGGCCAGCTGTATTTTTCTACTGTCTGGCCCACAGGTTGCTGGCAAAAAGACAGGTTAGGACAGAATTCTATCCTCCTCTTCCTCAATAAGAAACTAATTTATTTCTGCCTAGCACAGATTTTCTCTAAACTGACAAAAATTTCATATTTCTTAAGACATTCATCCCTTATATGAAGCCCAGCTCAAGTTTATCAGAGCTCAAAAGCTGATAAGGAGGAAATGACAGACTGACAGGCTGATGCTGTAGTTAACTACTTTTTTTTTCTTTTTTGTAAACAAGTTAAAAAAAAAAAAAGTGGTCAATGCCACTTCTGCTGTCCTCCTTTGGTAAACACCAATTTGTTTTATTCCCTCAACACAGGGTATCCAGAACTGCCTCTGATGACTCCCTGCTGTCCCGCTGGTGACAATGTTGGTGGTGGCATAAGGACCAGATAAGGATGAGGATCAAATCTCTACAACTTCGCTGAAGTACCTGGACAGTACCAACGTGCACCAGTCAGGAATGCCTTCACCATCTAAACAAAGCATCTAAACAATGCATTGCAATGATATTCAAACTCTCCATTTAAGAGCTCAAGTGTCTTTGGGGAAGTGCTATTCATCTGTTTATTCCTTAATTCAAGCCTCCCTCTTCCTCCTTGAGGCTCTGCAGGTTTAAGTCCCCACAGCTCTATTAAAGGCATTGGTATTGGTACCAATTTTCACTCCTGGGCAACTTGGCCTTGGATTTGCAGAACCTGAGTAACTGCTTGAGCGTCCTTGTTGAGTAAACATTGCACAGCGTGCTGAATCTTCTCTGCAACTTTTTACTCATGAAGCTGCTTAGAGAGAGGAAAAAAAAAAAAAAAAAGGCTTCTGCTTTTCATAATGCCTAATCTTTTTCCCCATTGGCATCCACCAGATGTTGCTTTGGATCAGAAGATAAATATTAAAACCTAAGAAGGAACAAAGCAGGCTGTTTACGAGATGGATTTTCTGATGTCTCTCAAACACTTTAAAAAGGTGGGAGGGAAGGAGGGGGGTCTAGAGGTGCTTTGATAGACACAAGAAATGAATTTCACGACCCAGCGGAGCTCTCTAGTGGTCTCAAAGCTAAATTGCTCTGCTGGAATCAGCTGAAGAATTAGCAATCATCTCCTTCTCCAGCCCATCTTTTGGCAGGGGAATGCCTTCTGGGGAATATTCCTCATGGATGGGCCTGCTCAGATGTTGGAGAGAATCAGAGCTAACCTGGCAAAAAGTCCGGCCAAACACCTCTGGGAAGGGCCACTGTCGCTCTGGTGCCACTGAGGTCGGCTATCCTCACACAGGTACAGGTAGGACACGGATCCTCGCTGCTGGTAGGAACCCACCATGACTTGGACATCACATTCGATGAAGGTGGATCTGTCTTCTTGGCAGTCAGCGGAAGAATGTGTCAGGCCACAGAGAATGGCCAAGGATGCTGCAAAGACAGGAAGCGAAAAAATAACCCCAGACAGCCTACAGACTACTGATGGTAAGCAGATTTTGGCTACTGATGGCTATCATTTGATGCTCATGTCCCAACCTCCCTTTCGGTACATCCTTTCTGAGGGTGGGTAGTGTTTCGTGCAACTTCTTCAGTCCCTTTTGCCTTGTGTGGGCCAGCATAACTTCCCTTGTGGGACAAGCATCCAGATGGTCTTTGGGATCAAATGACCTCACATTTGGGAGGAGGTAATTAAATAAGAGTATGGGCATTCCAACTGGAGAACATGGACCATGGTTTAGAGACCAGGTGTAAGGCACATCAGATGTGACCACTTCTGAGATCTAGCACAGCTTTGAAATCCAGAATCAGATTTACTGAAAGCATTGCACAGCTTGGAGTGCTTCAAGGGGGCTTGGGTGAATGGGGAGACTGCTTGCTCCAGACTGACTTGAGACTTGGTCTCATTTTGACTCAGAGTGGTAGGAGGTGTGATGGGAGCAGCTGCACAGTTTGAAGTGTACTTAAGGAAAAAGAGATGTGAACAGAAATTAGATTTTCATACTCCAAATCCAGACAAAAAAAACACTTAAAAAAAATATGAACTTCCATTGAAGATCAAATCAATTGAAATTATTGTTTCTTTGTTTTTAAGAATCATTTAAGCAAGCAGAGATCAAGACTGTTTCCTCTCAAATCCCTCAGCATGTGAAGACTTCTCGAGAATTTTTATTAAACCAGAATTAATCAAACAGTTGTAACAAACTCCTGGAAAGTTCTGTGAACAGTATTACATCCTGCACTACAGCACACAAGAGTGTTCATCAAGTATCAGAATTGCAATAGACAGGAGTTTATCAAGAAAGAATTTTCCTGATTTGCTTTTTTAAATTCTAGTTTGTTCCAAAGGTTTCTTCTTTGCTGGAAAAGTATCATTATCAATTAATATCTTAGCTCTTAAGTAATTCTGAAAATGGACTTTGAAATGGAAGTAATGTGAAAATGCTATATTTCCTATGGTAAAAGATTTAAGATTTTTGCTTCAAATGATTTAATATAAGGTATTTTTGACAAGTTTATGATTGTTTAATGTTAAGGTATTGTTGTTAAAGGTATTTTTCAAAAATATTAAACCTGCCATTTCATCTGTTCTGAAATTCAGAGACAGAATCCACATTTCTTCTGTATTTTTCTTCTCTGGATTTAGAATAAGAAAAAAGTTCCTACATCTTCACATGTTTTGCAATATGCTAGATCTTTTCCCCTCCCAAATCCAGTGACAATTCTCTTGTTCGGCATCGATTCAAACACAACCAAACACAGCCCCTGCTTCAAAGATCTACACAGAAACATGAGACACAAACAACAGACAGAGAACCCTACCGAATGATGCTATCACGCCTCTATTATTGCTTTTATTGTCCAGAAATTATGCCTAGAGACACCTGAGCTGTCCTACAGATCCCACAGGAGTCTCACACCCAAGTTTGTTTCAACGGACATACACACCCGTGTTTTTGTAAATGAATATCAACCAAGAGGACTAAACACTATAATAAACTTGCCTTTGCAACATTTTTACCCGTGGCAGAACCAATTCATTACAATAACTTCTTCACAATAAAGCTTTTTTTTCAGTCAGTGTATATGTATATGTATATGGCTGAGATCTCCTCAAAACTACTGAAGAACATCCAACCAGTGAGGATGCTGTCCCTTCCCTTTCTCTACAAGACCACAAGTTTCCCGTGGACAGAAGGAGAATTTGGTCCCATTCCACAATGGGGTATAACAGCTTCTTCTGCCTTACTAGTGACAGAAAAGGCTGCGATACATTCAGATGTGGTAATGGAGACCATCCAACTAGGTTTGATGTCTAATCATCTACAACAGTAATAAAGGAAGATTGCATTCACATTAAACACTTGAGGAAGAATAAAATGAAAAAAAATACAGGCTCGGGAGCTAATCAAAAGAGATTTTGTTTTTCTTCTTTTGCAGTCCTGAAAATAAACTGGAAGCATTTTCCTGGGTCACTAGTGGAAAAACAGCTGAACCCAACTTTAGAAAATTTGGGAAATTGGAAGTGACCCACAGAATCTCCAGACCCAAATATTTTCCTCAGTTCCTTGCTGCTGTCAGATGGTTAATGGACGTCACCAGAAGATATTTTCTGCATAGCCCTCAGAGCTCGGCAGAACAGCCTGTTGCCATTTGGATACCCCTGAAATTTTACATGGAAATCCTTGCTGAAGCACCCCAGCACCCTCATCTCAATGTTATCATGCCTATAGGAATGTAGGGCCCTGCATCCTGCCAACTGCTGAAATTATTTTTAACTCAAACAAACTTATTTATTTAACAAATCTAAGCTAAAGAATGTGGCTAGAAAGGGTTTTAAAGAGTTCAATGGAAGCAAAATCCAAGAAAACCCTACTTAACCTCAGCAGCAAACCTTGAACCACTTTCCCCCTCTCAGGCAGAAGGAGAGAGGGAGCTGATCTCCACACCCTAACACCTCTGTCCATCTGATGGGGACACCTCTATGTGGGGAGGTGTCCATTTCTCAGCCCTTCCTTGAGGTTCTGGTATTCCCCTATTCTCAGAAGATTTAATACTTTTCTCAGTTAGGAGGAAGTCTTGGCTTTTCATCCCGTTCCTCTAACCATTAAATGCAAATATCCCTTGGCTGTAAAAAGCTGCCATTATCTCCTGCCACAACAGTAAAAATAAAAATAAAAAAGAATTAACTAAAGATTGCAATACACACAGCACATCCTAAAAGTATATAGTGTGCCCGTTCCGGGACACCTCTCCCTACTTAATTGGTTAGTGTTTGAACCTCAGAATGAAGCTTCTTTATGCTTTAACTACTCTATAAAGATAGAACCTGCTGATCACACGTTGTACAATCCCATCACTAAGATTAATGCATTCATCCCATCACGGCTCCCCTTTTGAGGTCAGACACAATGGCAGCCAAATCTCTGCATGTTGGTGACGGGTTAGGGACCCACTGCCCCCAGCCCTCTCTTTGAGGGATGCTCTGGCTTAAACCAGGAGCCTGGGATGTTCAGCACAAGGGCTTTGTTCTGGGTCACTGTTTAATAACAACTGCCGGACATGTGATGAGACTAAACCCTACAGGAGTTCCAAGGGCAGCTGCAGATTGATTGAACAACTGCCCAAGGAGTCTCAGTGCCAAACCGCACATCCCCAGTAATCCACCGCTCACAAAACGGACCGCAGAGCATAACATTAACTTGTGCTTAGCAGAGAAAACAAAAAGTAAAAAATAAATAAATAATAACGGTAAAAATAAAAGGGAAGGGAGAGGAAAAAGAGACCTGTTAAGGTCAAGTCCAACCTTTGCCTATGAAGAATTGCTCCCTACGAGACATTCATTTTGCACAGCCGGGTCCCAAGAGGTGACTTTGCAAACATCTATTCCACCGCCTGACAGATCTCACTGTCAGAACATTCTTGCCATGTAATCAATATGCATTTTTTTTCCTCTTTTTTAATTTCATTTCCAGATTTGAAGGGCAGAAGGGACCATTTGGACCCATCAGAAACCCTCACTGCTACTCAGACTCCAATTGCCACTGCATGCCCTCTTCAGATCTCCTGCACTTACTCATACAAATAACCCCATTTCCCTGGTTATAGTCCCCTGTGGCCCTACCCCGATGCATCGCCCTGGGACATTTGCATGGCTGCATCCAAAGCTCCTTCCTCTCGCTCCTTTTGCTCCATGCAATGAGCTCCACCAAGCTATGTCTCTCATTTAAACCAGCCTCATTTCATTTCTAGATTTTAATCTGAATCATCATCTCTAAATATCAACTTTTACCAATGTAACCTGGCCAAGAGCAGGTCAGGGATTTGCCAAAAGAGATCCAAAAAGCTGTTACATCAGAACCATAAAGCCAGGTACGTTATTCCAAGCATCCTGATGCAGCCAGGCAAAAAAATACATAAATAAAAAGCTGAGCACCACGCTCAGATATTTCACTGATGCATCTTCCTATCAATTCACCTTCTTTTAAAGATACTTCTACACCCTCACCAGTGTCCAACATACAATCTCAAATGCTGGTTTACTGCAAAATATATATACAGTACTTACCCCAATATCACCTAATAGGAATATTCTGTTATTTTCTCACCTGCCTCAAGCTTCCTGCCAGCCTTCCCATTTTTCACAAGAGCACAGTTCAATCCCACAGACATTAGCCCTTCGTTCTGGAAATTTAACTTGAGATGAACACCCCACACCTCTATCCACACTCCTCAACAGCGTTGCAACACAAGTAACAAAGTGAGAAACAGGGAAGGGAAGAGCTCTCAGGATCAAGCCAGTTATCTCTTTACCAGACCTTTAAAGACCGGTGGGCCAGTTTGGTGTTTTTTTGCTGTTTCTCATTGAAGGGACTCTGCTTTTGTCAATTTTATCATAATTTTTTTTAAAACTTTAGAAGTTTAAAATCAACTTCCAATCTGATTTTTCTGTAGCTTGCTAAAGACAGTGATTTCATAAAAGTGCCTGGGCTTGCATCCCAATTCCTTGTGCTCTTCATCAAGCACATTTCAGTACCTGGTATGCCCAGGTCTCACCAATGGTCAAACCAAAACCTTGCTTCAGCCCCTACTCCTAAGGAAGACCCCATGGGGCAGGCTCATAACTGGATCCTGTTGAGACCGGCAGTTCCTTGCATCTTAGAAAACTGCCTGTAAAGCGGGAAAGAAGTCACACTCCCTACCTGCAGAGCTTTCTCCTATGAATTTAATCACACAAGCAAGCCAGATAGACTGGCTGGGGATTCCCACATGAATCTCTCACCTTAAAGAGGCCAGAGACAACACAAGCTAGCACTGAGATCCCAGGGCAGCGAGGAGGTGTAAGCTGCAAGAGGCAAACTCCCCCAGGCAAAGAGCAGCAGGTAAAGAACGAGGTGAGGCTGGACTAACTGCACTTAACGCCCTACATGGTGGGGGATGCAATCCCCTAAGTATTAGGGGGAACTCTGGAAAGCAGCACAGATGTCATATGTAGATGTGCAGCCCATGTTCAAACCTCTCAGGGAGAGCAAATAGCCTAGCAAACTTTTACAGACTTAGTCAACCTGTACATACATCATTGACATACGCATGAGAAGTGTTTTTGGCAATTCGACTGATGAGATGTGCAAGGCTGCAAAATCCAGTGCAGGAGATAGAGGGCTTGTCCTGTAAGTGGACTAAAGCAGGGTGCGTGCATCCCTTCGGTTAGGCGGGCTTCGCCCCCCTTGCACCTTCTCTTCCAAAAACCACAACCAGCAAGCAGGCAACAATCAGCGTTCGCCTGCTGACATCTAGTGCCAATAGAAAACACTGCGGTCCTGCCTCTTACTTATTTTCCCCAGGCTCCCCCCTGCCGCCTTACCCCCCAGTGAATTTTGAGCACAGTTATTAATGTTGTCGCAGTTTGGATCAATTTGATTACATTTTATTCTGCTATTCTTTCTGCAATAACCAGAATGGCTTGTTTTATGGTCTGCTTTTTTTGTTGTTGTTGACACTCCAGCATGTTGCCTTTGAACAAATAATGATAAACAGTTTTGTGGACTGTGCCCAGATCCAAGAAAAAGAAAGAGGGAAAGAGAAGGAGAGGAGGAGAAAAAGCTGAGCTCTTCACAACTTCTCAGTGTCTCCTTTTGAGTGCAGGGGATTTGACAGCCTCCCTTTTCTTTTCCTGGTATTCCTCACAGATGGAGAAGCAAACCATTCTAAATGATGGGAGCAACTTCAGAATTTCAGAGTAACAGAGGCTGGAAGGGACCTCTGGATGTCTCTCATCCTAACCCCTGCTCAGAGCAATGCTAAACTTCACGTTGGATTGATTTCTCAGCAGCTAATCTAGTCATGTTCTGACTGCCTGCAAGGATGGAGATTCCATATCTTTGAGCAAAACCCTAGCAATGTACCCTGATGGAAACCCTCAAAACCACCATTCTTCCAGATCCCCCCAAGGAAGAGAGATCTCTGGTCACCTGGATGGCCACAGAATGGCAATGATTTCTGGAGGAGGTCTCTCGATGCTCTCCTAGCACCAGAGCTATGGAGGTGCTGAAGTGGTGTGCTGCCAAGTGTTGCAATGCTGCAGCACCAAGGTAGTCCCTCTGTCCATGGGATTTGGGGAATGGCATATATCTCAGGGACTTCAAAATCTGAAATACTGCCTCTTGCAAGACGTTAGGAGCTTAATCCTGTGCTGCCAATGGGGGAAGGAGGAAGTATGCCTTGTTCAAGAGTGTGCCCATTTGTAAGCATTTCCTCCAAAACTGGGGCAAGCTCTTCTTTGAGAGAGCTAGAGAACATGGCAGCATTCCCTGCAGTGTTGCCTCTCTCCAGATAAAGAGCATGCTTTGGCTGTGGGATGATCCCATCCTGCTCTCAAGGAATTCAAATCCTCATCTCCAGCTTCCCAAAGGTATGAACTGACTGTAGCAAGGTATTCGTTCTTTCTTACAGACGTTCACCCTTTCCCACTAAGCCCCTACCCTGCTGACACTGTCCTGCCATGCAAAAAGAAAAAAAAAAAAAGCCATTTAAGGTAGCTCAAGTCATTAAGCCAACCATGGGAGCCGAGAGGCACTTGGGTGCCCAGCCCAAGGCCCCCATGCACATTTTATGTGAGACGGTTTTCCCAGGGAATAGCTGCCACAGGGAACTGCTATCACTTTGCACACCTCAAATATAGCCACAAAGCATGTGTGGCAGCTCCGGCCACAGGTGGATCCAGTCCAAAGCCTACAGCCGTTGGTGCCAAAACATCCCTGGCAGCAATGGACTTTGGGCTGAGCTCAAAAAGCAGAAGAGGCTATTTTGGCTCCTCTCCTCTCTCCAGGGCTGCTTCTACTTTCCCCTTGGGACAAGATACATTTATGACCACTCCACCTTTTGGGTCAAGATGGGGTTTTAGAGGACGTTTTTAACGCAACACCAGGTTTTGCGTCTTAGCTGACCGTGTAAGCGTGGGGCAAGGCAGCTCAGGTCAGTCGTCTTTGCGCTGTCCAACATTTCACAAGGCATGCCGCAGATTGTCACTGAGGTCTGCCCTGGGTCAAAACCAGTTCCATGCAGGTGAACCGCTCCTCCAGCCAAGCCACCTTGGAAAAGGACAGAAAGTGGGATTTAAGTCACAGTGCAACAGCTAGCTATCATCAGGGGTATTTTTTTTAACTCATAATTTTGGCTTATGTATGAAAAATAACAATTATCACAATCCATCACACCGCACCCCTTAGATGAGCTGCAACAGTTCCTCATGACTTACCCCAGTTGTGATACACAGCTGTCACCACCAGCTGAGAGGAGAAGGTCAGGTTGGAGGAAGCCCAGCCCCTGGGGACATCCAGGCCCAGCACAGGGTACTCTCCAGCGGGGAGTGGAGGAGCTGAGCACTGCAAAGTGGAGCGAGTGATGATGACACCACCACAAGCAGAGTTTCCAACAAATACGTGGATGGTGTCCATCTCTGTGACATGGGATACGTTCATCGTTAAAAGGAGGCCAGTGGCAACAAGCGAAAGGAAAGTTGGCGTAAACTCCTCACTGTAGCTTATGCTTCCAATGCCATAGGAGGTGCCATCTACCGTTAGCCTCACAGCCCTAGTGCCATGGCCCGGAGGCACCATGCACTGGATAGCTACACAGGTGACATTGAGAATGAGGCACGGGTGATAATCAATGAGAACAGAAGTCATGTTCTTTCCTCTCAGTGCTGAGCCTGCCAACGTGAGCAGGCCTCCACCGTTGGTGCTGAAGTTTTGAGGGTAAAACCTGTGCACCTGGGGTGTGATGGTGACAACACCAGATGCCCTCCTGAAGCAAGCTTGCCCATTTATCCTGTTGGATATGGAAACTTCATGCTCCCCTGGGGCAACACAGTCAATCTGGCACTTGATGCTGGTCTCGTTCCAGAAAGTTACCTTGCAGACAACCTGGTTATTCACATGTACCACAGGGCTGTCGCTTGGCCATGCCAACCTCTGCCCTGTGATCGTCACATAGGTGAATGTCCCGTTGGTCTCCCAGGCCACCAGATCCACAAGGGGGGTTGACTGCTCATGAAGGTGGAGTGTACAGTCCCCAGGGCAGACACTGCTGATCCCATTGACAGTCACTGTGACATTAAGAGCCCAAGAAGCCTCAGCCAACTGCTGGTAAGGCAAAAGTTGCGCCCCTGGAAGGACAATGCAATGAATGGCATCGTTATCAGAGCTCTGGATCTCACAGGAATAATTACCATCCAGACTGACCCGTACCATGTTCCTCCTGGATTTTAAAGCAACACCAGCTATAGTAAGCAGCATTCCACCACAGATTGACCCTTGTGATGGGAATATGGAGGTTATCCATGGAGTTATTGTGAGGGTCTGCAGCCTTGCTGTCACACGAGCATATCCGAGCTGTCTCTGGATAACACACACAGGGTAAGTCTCAGGTTCCAGGTTGCCCAGCGGTAAAGAGCACTCATAAAACAATGCAGACTCATTGCCATGCTGAAATTCAAGCTCACATTCACTGTCTCCAAGCTTGGCCACGGACCCAGTGATGTTTATCCCCTGGATGCTCAAGAGCAGGCTGCTGGCTGAGATTTCTGTTTCAACACTGGTAATCAGAGGTGTCAAAGCTCTTTGGTAATAAAAGGTGGTGATGTTTCTTGCAACAGGAACATGCTGAAGTGAGCTACTGCTAATGAGTACATTTACTCTGACAGACATGTCTTGAGAATCTTCATTAAGCAAATCAGCAGCTGGTGGGGTCAGGCACCAAATGGTCTCTTCTTCCAAGCAGGTAATCAGGCAGGTTTGCCTGTTCATTGAAACAGAAACCAGGGACTGATTTTGGCTAAAGCCAACCCCAGAGATCGTGAGCAGTGTTCCACCTTGGGAGAAAAACACACCACAAAAGACAGAAGGACATTATGTGTGGGAAAGAAATTAACGGCCATCTTTGAACATTCACAAACCATGATAAAGCTGATAAGCATAGCAGTCTTATCCAGGCTGAATGGAAAAAAGAATTAAGTCCTTTTTTTTTTTTTTTTTGAACAAGACAGCTACTGACAACAGCAGCCAAGTATCAGCATAATCCTATGTAGACAAGAGGCTGATGTTGTAAGATAGCCAGGGACCATCATGGCAGCAAAAAAAATGTAGAAAGCAACCACAGAATGGAAGGAAGCAGTGGTGAGAGGACCCCTGAGACTGAACAGAGACTCAACTCTTCAGGGAACGAGACTTGTTAGAGAGACAAGTGTGTTGCTAGTAAAAATAGCTTGGTCCTTTTGCATACAGGGAAAAAAAAGATGTGGTTATTATTATTAAAAACAAACAGGCCAGAACCACAGACCTTCCTTCAATCTGCAGTTCCACCCGGTGCCTCACGCAGAGGGACAGATTCCAGATTTGCCACACGCAGATGGCCACTTGCCCTTGAGGAGGCGGCCAGAGGAGCTGACGCAATAATGAACACTTACAACTTAAAGATATCCCCTACCTATGTGCTCCCAGTCAGCACCATTTAAGATGGGGAGAACAGGTAGGGGAAGAGAAGAGCAGGTCCCCCACTCCAGGGGAGGGAACTCTGACCAAAGCTTCCCATGCATGGGCTGAAGGCAGGCAGGCTGTCTGTTTTCCCCTGGGGTTGCCTGGATTTTTTGTTCTTCCCTGGGCCTTCATTTGTGACCACGGAAGAAGACAGCAAATATGTAAGTAGACTCTTGATGTGAACCATTCACACAGAAAAATAGTTGAAGAGAAGTTAGACATAAGGTTGTGACATCCAGCTGTGGCTGCCCTTGTGTCTAGTGTTGGAAGCTGGAAGTTTCACAGAATTACCATCGTATGCAGCTCCAGTCATATAATCTCCCTAAAGCATCCTACATTTGGGAGGCTGGTTATCTTCGCTCTGATCCTAGGATGTGGCAATGGAGTCTCCCTCTCCACAGTCACAGGAGAAAGAGTGTTGAGGGGCTGTGCCACCCACCTGGCAGCTGAGAATAGGTACCCATTATCTGGGATAAGCGTGAATCCCGATGGCTGGATTTACGTGACTATGCAAAGAAGCACTGTCACCCTGTCTGCTGTGTGCTGAGAATAAGACCAGCACTGAAGAGCAGCAGTCCGGATTTTAGAAAGTGATAATGAAAAAGTTGCAAAACCCTCAGCATTCCCAATTCCATGCTTCCAAGCCTATAGGTGCCTCACTTAAAGCCTGCTGAAGCATCTGTCCATCTTCCTTTACTTTGCTTTCCAGTGCCCTGCCTTGCTTAACCCTCTTTATAAATTAAGCCCATGCCCTTCCTTTTCCCATGGCCTGGCTGAAAAATAACTTGGTTTTATAATGGGGTTCAGTTTCAGTGAGCTCAAATTCAGAATTCAGAAGGCCACACAGGTGGTACACACAGCAAACAATAAGAGATAAGAGGTGAAGAGAGGTGCTTTTTGTACCAATGAGATCCTAAATTGGCTTAAGCCCTTCACAAAACTACAGCCAAGAGTTAATCAGTTATTTAACTTCCAATTTACCCCTAAAAATAAAAGAAAGGTGCAATATTTTTTCTTAACTTAGATAATTCTTCAAAAGTGATAACCTTTGCTCTCTGAGCTCTCATCTTTAAAGGCTTGAGCATGTCACAAACTACTGAACTAATCATGTACCACAAAGCCTGAGTTTTGTATCTTTAGGTGAGTTGTGAGGCTGGGAAAGGAATGTGTGGAGAACCTGCAGTTACATCACAGGAATTTGTTTTCAAAGGGTTCATGTAATATTCACTAAATGGATTCAACTCTCCTCCCCCTCCAACCACATGACAAAATAAACCATCTCAAATCTGTGTTTTAAGATTTAAAGTGAAATTTTTGGTTTTTAATTCAGTGATGCTTTGCTCTGAAACACAGTTGAATGATTTCCCATGTTTAAAAGACTGGAATGGGATTAATAAGTATTTAAGTTTTGATTAAAATTAACACTGAAAAAGGTTTGTTTGTGTGTGTGTTTTTGTTTGTTGTTGTTGTGGGGTTTTTGTCTTTTTGAGTTAACAAGACTAAATGCTCCATCTGGGATCAACTGAAAAAAGTGTTTGCCTGAAACCACGATTCTACCCTGCCTACCACTTCATTTCCACACAGAAAGCCATAAAATTTGGAGGCGTAATGACTGAAAGATACAGCACAGATGAGTCAGGTGTGGGCGTGCTTTCTTTTCCCAAAGGGAACATGCAAAGATACATGAGCATAGACTTGGGGAAATCACATTCGAAGCACAGGTTCCCCTGAGCCAGCCGACCAGATTGAGAGATGCTCACTACGATCCCACGTTTCCAGGCTGCTGCTGTCTGCCAGTTGGTGTCTGCATAATGAAGAGTCACAGATTTAAACACCCTCACTTAAACTGATATGAAACGGGTTGCCCTTTCCAGTCCTGCAGGAAAACTGTGCCCTTGATCCCTTTGACCTCCATAAGTGGCTGCAGATGTACTGCCGCTGCTTACCCAGAAAGGAGCCGCAGCACGGCTCGATGCTGAAGATCTCCGAGACGTAATGGATTAACAGCTCGGCCCTGCAAAACAAGCAACACAGAAGGTTTGGGTTTGTTTGGGGGGAATTGTTTGTTTCTATTTTTCCTCTCCTGCTGCAATGCTATTCTTTCTTGCAAATTCCTCAAGATTAGAGGGCCAAATGCCCACCTGGTACTTTCCCTTTTCTTTGTGTCCCCAAGGAACCACAGCAACAAGACCACCCAGTTTTCCAGGTGATTTGAGCTATGTCTGTCAGGAACCTTGTCTGTTGGCAGCCTGTGGGCCAACTGCAGTCCGTGCAACACAAGTGAATTGCCTAAACGAAGAAGCAGGAGCAAGAGGTTTCTGCTAAACAGATCCCAGTGTAGCCATGCCAACAGACAGGAGACCCCAGCTGCCTCCCCTTCTTTATTCCCCCCATGGGAAATAAGTAGTGGAGATACTGCAGCAAGAGGAAAACCAGGCATAACCTCCCAAAGCCCACTCAGACAGGGGTGTAGTCCTGCTTCTGTCCCACTTGCATCTATTTTTCCTCCTCATCACCCTCCTTTCAAAAACAATCCCTGCCCTGAAAAGACACAGTACAGCAGCAAACATTCCCAAGCCTGCAGTCCAGCCCACCAGAGATCAGGGTTGCCTTCTGAGATGACCCATCTCCCTCCAGTCTCTATTCCTGGAGACAAAGTGATGGTGCTGCTAACAGACTCCAGTATAAAATGGGATGAAGCCCTGTGCATCATCCCTCTGACCACAGGCTTCCTACTTGTGAAGTGCATTGGTGCAACAGGCAGCTTAGGGTGGTTTTTGAGCAACACATGCAGCCCCTTCCCCCTAATCCCATTGTTTCAGGATCATTCCTAGCACTTGTCATGGGTAAGAGCTGCATAGCTCAGAAGCAAAACTGTACTGCTTGAGAATGCATTGTTGATCTCACTTCCAGGTGGGTTTTCCCCTGCATTTTAATTCATTTATACTGCATTTGTCTAGGAAAAAACTCAGTGTCACCTTAAAATATAGAAATAGAATCATTTGAAAACTCTCCAAACAAAGCATATTTTTTCCAAACTAGCTTTTGTTTATTCTCATGAAAAAAAGTGTTTCTTTTCTTCTGCTATTTTCCTACAGCAGGATGTATCTACATTTGACCTGAATTTGTGAATACCTTTGATTGCCTGAATATGCATTTTTCATCAAATCAACTGTTTTTTCTAAAATGTTTCTCTCCTGCCTCTTACTGATCTAAGGGGAGTTAATTGACTAGCATTAGCAGTTTGCTGACTTGGGTTCCACAGATCAATAAGTGTCTTGATAATTATTCATAATTTTATACTATACAGCAGATTTCACCGTTAGGTACAGGATTTTTGAAAACACCTTTATTTTCAGATTAACCCTAAAATACCAAATAGGATAGAGAAGGAAATTTATATCTTAAGTGCACAAATTCACACTACCTGTTTGATGTGACAGCAACACCATTGATGATGACAGAAACATTGTACCATCCCGCAGCCAAGGCTGGGAGGGTCACGTTAACACCATGGTCCGTCTGTGCTCGGATCTGTGCCCAGGAGTGCCCAATTTGGACCTTGACATCTGCCCCTCGGTAGCTGGTGAACAAGGATATTCCAATCTGAAGCTCCTGACCCCCTGGAGAGGAGAACTGATGAAACCATTTCATTTTTTCTTGCAAGTTATTTTAGCACTTGTAAGCATCGCCTGAGGGTGAGTGTGGAGTCTCATCATCCCGAAACAGGTCCAGTCTCGTCCATCACTCAAAACTAAAATCTAGGAAACTGCAGTGTTCCTGTGTCCTATTCATCCCTTGGCTTCCCTGATAAGATCAGCCACCAAGGTTGTCTTGAGACATTAGTACTGTGAACTTGGCTATGCTCATCTAGAGCTACTACTCTCAGTCTTCTAATAGATATTTAGGGTAAGATCTATATCTCCTTAACATAAATGCCTATCCTAAATATCCCCAGTTACTTAAGAGTCAAATCCAGACTTTCTAAAGCTCATGAACTGGAGCTGAATGAGGGATTTCTCCTAAATCCCCGACAATGATCCACACCACACTTTCCAGCGTTAATTTTGGAGGTATTTAAACTTTAAAGGAGCCTCCCACAGCTAAATGAAAATTTCCTTGAGTGCCTAAAGTCAGATGCTCATGAATACTCCAAAACACCTTGTTTTCAGGAAACAGGTCACTCTCTCCTATTTAAGCTCAGTTGTGAGTTAAGTTATATTCAGATGAGACAGAGTACTTTCCCTTACTTGTGTATTCTGTAGTAATAGAAAAGGACAAGGCCTGTGGGGAAGGGAATTTCATAACTTAAATTCCTCCTGAAATAGCTTAAAAATGTAGGCTGGTATGCTTCAGTGCAAATAAAGGCTCTGAGATAGCTATCTGCATTCAAGGAGGAGAAACAGAGCCTTTATGGAGTGATTCATCTTATTCTGAGGAAGATATCCAAAATAGCTCTGGTGAATCCCACCACAAAACTGCTAATTTCTCTTCACAGACCACATAACAAATGCAGTCAGAGACATGTTTAGGAGGTAAATCTCATCCCACCGTCAGCTCCGAAGGATGTAGGTTCAGTTGCTCAGCAGCAGGAACACACGGGACCAGGAGGAGTCTTCCAGTCCAGCTCCCTACTGTCAGACAGCTACACTACATAAATCCCTTTCCTAAATTCATCAGGCAAAAGGTATTAACAGCCCTTTACCATGTACAGATGCTGCCCAGCCTGACACACTTGTTTACCCACAGCGTTGATCCAGAATAACTACTGAGGACCAGCTGAGCCAGAACAGCTCCATTTTTGTGCATTCCTCTTCCTCACTTCATCACAGAATCACCTAGGTTGGAAGAGACCTCCAAGATCACCGAGTCCAACCTTTGACCTAACACTGACAAGTCCTCCACTAAACCATATCACTGAGCTCTATAACTAAATGTCTCTTAAAGACCTCCAGGGATGGTGACTCAACCACCTCCCTGGGCAGCCCATTCCAATGCCTAACAACCCTTTCGGTAAAGAAGTTCTTCCTAATATCCAACCTAAACCTCCCCTGGCACAGCTTTAGCCCATTCCCCCTTGTCCTGTCACCAGGCGCGTGGGAGAACAGACCAACCCCCACCTCGCTACAGCCTCCTTTAAGGTACCTGTAGAGTGCGATAAGGTCGCCCCTGAGCCTCTTCTCCAGGCTGAACAATCCCAGCTCCCTCAGCCGCTCCTCGTAAGACTTGTTCTCCAGACCCCTCACCAGCTTCTTTGCCCTTCTCTGGACTCTCTCGAGCACCTCCATGTCCTTCTTGTAGCGAGGGGCCCAAAACTGAACACAGTACTCGAGGTGCAGCCTCACCAGAGCCAAGTACAGGGGGACAATCATTTCCCTAGGTCTGCTGGCCACACTGCTTCTTATACAAGCCAGGATGCTGTTGGCCTTCTTGGCCACGTAGGCACACTGTGGGCTCACATCCAGCCGGCTATCAATCAATACTCCCAGGTCCTTCTCTGCCAGGCAGCTTTCTAACCACTCATCTCCCAGCCTGCAGCAGTGCTTGGGGTAAAATATTTTTTTATTCTCTTTCTACAGGAAACAAAAAGAGAAGGTCATATCCGTGATGGACACACAAACAATACAGCTCCTTGCAGAGGAAGGACTCAAGCACAGAGGCCAGAGCCAGAAAAAAAACAAAAACCCTCAGATCCACAAATGCCAACAGGACATGAATGCAGAGCAGCCCCAGCAGGGGTAATCACAGACTTATCCTTCACAGATGAAAAAGGTGACCCTGCTCAGTCTCTTGGTAACACCGCGCCTATGTGGTCGAGCCCCTTGCGGTGCATACTGAAGCTCTTTGTGAATCCTCTGGAGAGTTACACAAATGGCTTGATATATCTAGAGATTAAAATATAACCCAAAACCAGTAGTGTACCCCACCACATCCCAACAAGTTAGCCAGCAACCTCTGTTAAATATCCTTCTATTAAGGGAATTCCAAGCACTTAAAATCTAGAAGGCTACAGGGTCTAAAGACTCTACAGCCAGCAAAACAGCAGAAGAAAGCTCCAGAAATATAAGAAACTATCCCTAACCCTGAAAAAGACTACACCTTACGTGCCTACTTCTGCTGTTTTCAGATACTCACTGGCACAGGCAACTTGGGTGATACCCTTCCCTTAAACCCTGCTCCATCACTTTAACACCAAGGTTGTAACTTTGATAACATTTGACATACAGGTAAAGACATAAGGTCACATTCACAGTAAGACTCATAGTTCTGCACAAATCATAAGAGACCTAGAACCACAAAGCAAACACGCAAAGTAACACCATCTTCCTATCCATAAGCATGCTGTAAAAAGTTACTCACCTGAAGAAGAGCTGCATGCAGTAAAGGCACCTACTACTATATAGCTTGCTTTACTCTAGAAGAGCCTACTAGTTGTTACCTCAAAAAGACATACTTACCTCTCTCAACTTCAAAACACATCAGCCCATACACTCTGACCTACCTAAAGAACCATGCAACTGGCTGAGGGAAAAACAAAGCATTTACCCCCAAAGAGCAGCTCAGGCAGAAAGGGCTCTCTGGTGGGACACCTGTGGCTTGTATACCATTAGGCCCACCTGGCACCCAACCAACCACCTGGGAAAGGGGCGGGGTAAAGCAAAAAAAAGTAGAAATCAAGCAGGATGACCAGCAGCTGTGTTGTTTTTGTTTATCTGGCTTAGCTCAACAGTGTGTAAAGCACAGCACAGAGAACTGGGCTGTTTCTAGAAGCAACAATTCCTGTGTTTTTGCTGCAGTTTTGAATATTGAAAGGACCAAGTAAGTAAATGAAACTATTTCAACTGGAATTAGCTCAAACCTTTCTTCACGCTTTCTTTACACTCATGGGGGATGAAGACATCTCTATATCAATTCTCTTAGATTTACAGCTGTTTTCTGCTCTCACCTTGTCTTAAACAAAGTGAATTTTTATGGGTTAACTCATCCTTAATAGAGACTCAGATACAAGTAGCAATTTTGTCTGCCAAGCAGAGGCCAGGGTCATTTGGGTCTAACACAGCCCCCAAAGCTGGCATGAGCCCTGCAGCCTCTGAGAAACTTCTCCTTTCCATGAAGCAGCAGAGTCTGTATAAAGCTCCCCTCAGCTCCTCTAAGCAGACCTGGAAACCAACAGATTTCAATTCAGCACGCACAGAGTCAAATAAAAATTTGAAAGCCTGTGAAGCTGAATATATTAATAACATGAACTCTTTGGACTCTTGGTCAATTGTCAGCTTAATCCTAGATGCCTGGAAGGCATTGGTGTAATTTATTTATTCTTTTTATTACATAGGAGGAAAAAACTATATTAAAAGCTGAAGCCATGGAGGTTCTAAATAGAACCACCGTTCAGGAGACACTATAACATAGAGGAATTTCCTGCACCTGGGCTGCCCGCAGCTAGAAAAATCTCCCCTTGGTGCTATCGTACCTGAATAATATTCAGATGATAAAGGACGTTTTCTCTTATTTATGCATTCTGGGGTAATAGGAAATAACAAGGGCATTGGGGAAAGGAATGGAAATACTAGGTGTGCAGCAAGAAGCCCGCTTTATCACCAGCACAGTCATCTCACCCCTCGCATCCCCACTAAGTCTGGCCACATCACTGAGCTGGGGGGAGCTTTGTTAAGATGTGTACTGGAGGGGTTGGAAAAAGAGAAAGAAAAAATCAGAGTGTACCCTTGGAAAAAGGGGGATGGGGTACATAGAAATCACGATGTGAATCACAACCCTAAATAAAGCTTTTCAAAGGACAGAAATGCTAAATACTCCATGGTGTTTACTCAGGATTTTGCCCCTGCAAAGCCTGTGAAGTCTATGTTCATATTCAAAAGTAATGGTTCGCCAGGTCAAATAGAAGGAAACTGGTTTGGAAACAGTAACTACCAAAATGAGCACTGCCTCTCTTTTGCTTTCAGCAATGCAATACGCATGTCACCTTCTGACTACAGCTCACCCTTTGGGACCCCGGAGAAGTGCATTCTCCAAAGTTCATTTCTCCTGCCACTGAACCTGCTACCAAAAATGAGTGGGTGGGATTGTTTCAGAGCAAAGTTAGAGAAATATAACTCAAAAGGAACAGCATACTGTACTTGACACTCTGTGGACATGATCCATACTGGGCTAAGGCAAGCAACTCATTATCTTATGTAAGATAGAGAAAAAAGAACATAAAGAAACCAGGCGTGATCAGAACCTGCACGGGGCACAAGGGCTATAAGATAAAAGAAAACAACAAAACAGCATCACATCACCAAACCACATGGACCTCAATTCCTTCTGTCCCACCACCTTCAGAAATAACAACAGTTCTGCAGATGATGTCCCATACATGTCCGCTTTTCACCTGCTATGCCACTTCTGTTCCTGCTCAGTGATACAACAGTAGGGTTTAAGGAAGGGTCATATTGGAACAAGTTGGTGACTGTTGTTGATTGGTACCCAGAAACTAGTGTCACGTGGACAGCAGCATCTTCTGCCCCCTGGAAACAGAAGTAAGGAAAACATCAAGCATAAGAGCGCACCAATAGAAGAAAAATAGTTATTTCTCATATTCACGTATTCATGCATCTCCTACACTTAATAAGTCAGGCACATGGCACTGCCAAATTTGCATATACATTAGACTCTACTCAAATGTGTGTAGTTATGTTGTCTCTAAAGGCACATCTATGGAGAATTATAAATCTCGAAACAATCACAGACTACGCAGATTTTCATTTGCTATATCTGCAATAGTGGAAGTCATGGGCATAGACTGTTATATCTCTACACTTAAACTGTTACATGTAATTTTGCCCTGCATCAATGAGCACTGCTGCTAAAAATCCTTGGGCATGTTTTTGCATGACACACAGATGAAGTCCAGATATAAACGGGATGACTTGGGGCTGTAGAGGGTTCAGCAACATGAGTAAGAGCAATTCTCCCAGGCATGTTTAATCTGCTGGCAGACACTAAGCTGAAAGGGGAGACATGCAATTTTCCTGGAGTTAAAAGCCCCAGTTTTGTTTGTGTGAGGTTTAGCTAGAGATCATCCAATCTGTTGGGTTTGTCAACTGTTACAATGATTTTCATAAATCTAACAATCTATTGTTAATTAGGCTGGTCTAAACTGGAGTTTAGACTGTAGGTGGAGTCCAGGTTAAACTATCCCATAGCCTAGACTTGGCTGATAGACTACCATTTGCCCTTCCACCAGTGTAGCTCAGGCCAGGACAACATAGAAAGGCCTGTAAGCTCTCCCCATACAGCTGACTGTAGCCAAAAATACATGGTTTCTTACCCGAGAGGGAACTTTACATTCAATTCTTGTTGAATTTCTGGCATCCTCCAAAATTGGGCAAGGCTGAGATCCAAACAACACCAGGTTTACCCCTTCCAGACCAGTCCCCCTGAGAGCCACTCTCAGTCCTCCTACAAAACCAATTATTCCGTTACATCAAAGACGTGGAATGGTCTTTCTGACATGCAAAAGATTCTTTTTATTAATAGCAGACTACAAAAGGGAGTACTGTCTACTGCCTGATCTGATGATGATCAGCTTCCCCTTTGCTATGCCCTGGCTTCTTCTTTCACTCAAGATCCTTCCTGTTTTCAAATCCAATTTGAATTCTTGTCCATGATACCAGAGGACTGGGTTTGTTTCTTAGTTTATTTTTTAATGACATACTTATTTAAGCCAGCAAGGTCTGGTCTGTGATCTCCCCCTTAGAAAGATCCCCAGCTCAAGAATGAAATAAGGAAGGAAGGAAGAAGCACTAAGAATGAAAAATGAGCTTAACACAGCAGGTGCTTTCACAGTTCAAATAGCTGCCAAGCACCCCGCTGTCAAAAAAGCCTGTAGCATGTGTCTAGGAAACTTAGGTTAGACAGGGGACTTGGCAGGGCTTGAGTCTTAGCAGAGTTGTGAGCAAAGTCAGGGGGCTCAATTCTGTGAAGCACTGAGCAACCTCGGTTCTCATTTGTGCCAGCTAGAGCTAAGCATCTTCAGTCACATGCAAGATCACACCCAGCACAAGTTAGGCTTGCGCTTGGTCTTTCTGCAGTGGCCAATTCCAGCAAATAGCCAAGGCGGCCCCTCTGCTTTTTCAAGTGAGCAGAACATTTCAAAGAGGAATAGAAAAGAGAAAAATAACAGACATTAATGGCAATTCTAACCTGGACTTACTCCTTTGATGTGGTTCAGAAGAAAAAAAATAAAAAGAAAAATTCCTCAAAACTTACAGCTGTTTGCTCTAGGTAGAGTGCCAAGGACATTCTCGCTTCAGTAATGCAGAGTTTTGGCACTAGGGCAGGACAGACAGGCTGCTCAGACAGGGATTTCATTATCACAGTCACGCAATAACGTGCATGTGCTATCAGGGCCCTATTATAACTACTGAGCTTTTATGATGCTTTTCATGTATGATATAAATACACTTCTATAGGAAAGACTATAATATTAGTGGCAGATCTCTTGGTATGTTTTCCTCAAAATATAATTTCCTCCTAATTCTCAAAACCACCAGAGAAGTCTAGAAGTATCATCCAGAATTCCTCTAACTGGCAGCAAAACTGGGCAAACAGCAATCAGGTACGCTAACAGAAAGCTCATTCTGTTTGTGGGAGCACAGGAGTATCTTTGGAAAAGCATCCCACGCTTACAGAAAGTTAGGTCATGGTGAACTCCCAACATGGCACCTCTGAGACCAGTGATATTTTGACAAGAATGACCTGATGCAGCAAAGTACAAGCTGCTTCTAGCCTGCTGCCCTGTACCATTAAGTTTGCAGGACCAGAAACAAGGAAGAACTCAAAACTGAATACACTCGGCTTATGTGATAGTTGTCAGATAAGGAGCCTCAGATTTAGAGTACAAAATTCATGCGTGTTGTGTAAAGACTAATGCTCTTAAGTTTTGATATCTACACATACCCATATGCAATGAAATACTGCATATGTGCACTTTACGATAAGATTGAAGAGAGGTATTTTAAATGGAAGAAATTAAAAACACAGATGGAAGCTGTAATTCTTTCCAATTATAAATGTTCAAGGCATATGTAGTGTAAGATAGCATTATACTTGCTTTCTTTTTAATGAGTGACAGATCACTGTAATTGGGAGAAGAGCTGGATTGTCAGGGAACAAAATGAGAAGCAAGACCCAAGCACTAAAACTTGTCATTGTTTTTTTCCCATTTTTTTTTTCTTCATATGAATTAGAATGAGTCTCAACCTTATGCAGCACGTGACTTTCATTAGGGAAAAAATAGGAAAGAAGGGTAGCTTTCTTTCCATATACCCCAACAAGAAGAGAAGAGATTGTAATGTCTTGATTTTCAGCTCAGGAACTCATACATTCCTCCAAGTCCACTCCATGGCTCATCCACACAGGTTCACAGATTGTAGTTCCCTCTTTCCAACCACTCCAAGGAGGCCACAAACAACATGATTCAGCTCTGAGCCACATTGCTGTGCTAGCATGGTGCTGCACCTAGGCCAATACTCCTGCTCTCAGTGATGTTTGTTAATGTGAACTCCAAGCACTTCACTAATGGAACTAGGAGGTTTGCTAAAACCAAAAACTTCTATGGTCAAAGCAGAACTGAGTTATGTCACTTCTAGGTACACTCCTAGCTGCTTGAAAATAAGTCATGTTCCAAGAGCATTGGTCCTTACTGCACAGTCCATATGTGTCACAAGTTTTCTCCACAATCCTCACTGTGCTGGGGAGAGTCCTTTCCTTTCCCAAAAACAGAAAGGGTCCATTTTTATAGCATTTGGTTTGGCTTAGCTACAGTTGGCTAGGCACCTTGCAGGAACTTTCAGCTGAAGTCCTTAAATTTGTGTTAGACACAGGACAGATGACAGAGCTGTAATAGTACTCTGGTCCCAGATCCCTAGGAAAAAAACTTTCTGGAATTCAGACATACCAATTTCTGAAGCTCTAGGAGGTTCAATAGCTACCAGCTTGGGCTCAACTCTCAGGAAGATGCCTTCTCCTGTGCTGGCATTGAGTGCGAAGCCATAAGGTCTCACTAGCAATGTCACCTGGTAGACTCCAACTGGCAGCCTCTCCATCTTGCAGACAACTTCAGTTTGATTCAAAGTTATGATGTGGCAGGTTGTGTTGTTCCCCTCTACCTGCAGGGCTGTGTTCTGCTCAGTGAAGCCAACACCCCTGATAACTACTGTGGCCTGGGATCCATCATCTGAAGGAATATAATCAAAAAAATGACTCATGAATTTTTGAGTATCAATGCACAAGATTTACTTTCAACCAACAGTTAAAAGTTTTTACCATCCTCATCGGGACATCCTGGAAAATACAACACTGATGATCTTCTCATTGACCCCCATAATGCCTATTTCTGCCTGTTCCTGCCCAGCAACTACCTTTTTCTTAAGTTTTAGTTAAAAATAACTTGAACCAAACCACCTTTTGCTCTGTTAAGCACCAAGCCTTCCACTATTTCTCTCAACTTTATGCCTCTACCATCCTCTTGCCTGTGTAAAACCATATTTGCACTACACGCTTTAAGACCCAAACAGGTCTTTATAAAATGTAGTTTCCCTAAAATCAGAGGTTTCTAAAAGAACACACAAAGTCATCAACCATCGACAGACCTTTTTCACAGAGTCATGTTTCTCCCACTTTGTGCAGACACAAACCCCCGTTACCTGATGAATACTCCACATCACTGACTAAGGGTGTCATTTCCTGGCTGAACTGGAAAGAGCACAAACCAGAACAGTTTGCAGGGACATCGTTCACCACCACCACCACCTAGAGATGGAGAGAAAGGTTACCCCTAAAGCAGTGAAGGAGGTGTTTTCCAAAGCCACATCTACCTGGCAGACAGCCCAGCAATGCCTCATTGCTTCAGCTACAGAAAACAGCCTGACTGCACCAGCACACATCATCATCAGACAGCAATTTATCCTGCTGAAGTCTCATTACAAATTTCATTACAAAGCTTGCTAGGAACTCATCTTAGGCAAAGCAGAGCACAGTTTTGGAAGCTGTATCCCCAGCCTTTCTCAGTGTCTGCAGGATGTTATCTCCCATCTCTCTGGGACCCACAACTCCTCCCCACTCCTCTTCTTCTAGTTGCTCATCAAAGACCCTACTTGCCATACCCCACTTATTTCCACCTCATCTTGGAAAGAACTTTATTATGTTTTAAAGCATCTTGTAAGACTGATTATAACTTATCCCAGATTGCATCTGTTCAGCATGCAGCCCTCAATTTTTAATTCCTCATTGTTCATGCTAAAACACGACAGCTGGACCGCAACCTTGATCTCTGACATCAACTCCCTTCTCAGAAGAGTAAACTGGCAAAGTGTAAAGCAAAGGAGAGCCCTCTTTTTCCTCTCCCACAGGTATTAGGAGTGTGGCAGGACATCCTGACACCCAAGACACGAGTGCCTGCAAATATAAACATGCAGTCTCCAGGAGGGGAAAAAAAAAAAAGGCAGGATGACCTAGCCCCAGCTGCTGCTGAAGCCCTACAGCTGGGCTTTGAGCATTTGAGCACATCCAGCATTGCACTGTTATCAGCACAGCACCCCACAGACTTTGCTGGAGGCAAAGTCAGCAGGGCACACTGGTCTGCAACATTTGTCTGTCCAGCAAACTTGTTCAGCCAGGAAGCCTTCCTTGTTTCTTTCACACATGGAGAATTGAGATCCACAAAGACCAACGGACATCGCCAGCCTGCAGACTGGTATCACATTTTACAGTTCTGCACAGATCTGACTGGTTTATGGCAAAGCACAGAACAGATTTCTGAAAGCATTTAGCAGCAGAAGTGGGCAACTGAATACCAGTTAGACTCCTGGATCTACAGGACTTGCGTGAATCAGTAGAAGTGTGACAGCACATTAACTCACCTGTGTGTTGTTATTGAAAGTGGCAAGCATGTCCCCAAAAATAGGCCCAATAAACACACCTCCATCATAAATTACACGACTAGAAATAGTTGGCTTCAGACCAGTGAGGTTTTCAGCAGAGACCTGGCCAAAAAAAAAAAAAAAAAATAGTTTATCACTCTTTTCCATCCTGTGATTTGAGTTTAAAACCATTCCCCCAGAGTTCATACAGAGCCACTACAACAAATAACTCCTGGAAACCTCATCTCAAGGTTGACTCCTATCTCCAGGTTTGAGTTTTCATTACCCAAGTCCTCACAACACCTCCCTGTTCCCATCCCCACCTTCCAGGCTAGAAACAGGAGGCAAAGAGAAGCAGGAGCCAGATTTGCAAATAAACTTCTAGTACTCAATAAAATCATTTGAAATTTGGCATGGAAATGTATTTTAACATCTGCTTCCCAAACATGTGACTTTGGGTGAAACAAGGGCCTGTACTACATACATCTCAAGCTTTTTCTCGTCTTCCACCAGGCCAAAGTCTTGAGCACAGAACCTCATTGCTTCTTTGAAGATAATTTAACATTTGTAGAAGATGGATATAAAAAGAAATAGGGTTTCTTTTGGGATGAAGAGGAAGCTTAGTTTGAGTCTTTATTTAAAAGAGACCATTCTACCTGAAGCAAAAGTAAAACATGATAAATCTTGGGATGGGAGAATGTGAACTAGATCTTCATTTGAGACTTACGAGAATGAGCTATGAACCCAATATGAACAGAAAAGTTCCCAGAAAAAAAAAAAAAAAAAGAAAAAAAAGACCTTTCTGGAAATGATACCACAACCTGTACTAAGCTTCAGATATGGTACTGAAATATTATTGTGATTATAATAGTTTTTATTTCTGTATAGCATTCCTTATTGTGCAGAACTGCAACAAAACACGGAAATTGCTTTCTTGCCTCCTCATTTTGAAGAGCCAATTTTTCTTCCTGTTACTACAATTGGTTTTTTAATCATCTAATCCGGAGTTAAGCGGCTGTTGCTTAAGCTACCACAGGTGCTCACGTAAAAACAAACACCAAGAGAATGAATCAGCCAAGACCAAAGACATTGAATGGGGTTCAAAGTGGACGTCAGTAAAAGAAATTACTGTACACTGATAACATTGGGCAGGTCCCCAGTTTTTCTTTTCCAAGTGAGTGTCCAAATGCTTTCATAACAGGAGTTTGAGTCTTTGGTCACAACAAAGTCACTGGCTCTGAAGTATGGGGCTGTAGAGTTATCAGCGTTGTCTTGCAGAAGCTTGTGGAGATGGTGGGAGGAGATGTGCATGGAGACACCTGCAAAAGACATCATAAAGCCGTGGATATCATCATCTCTATGAAAGCACATCTGCCAGCTCATAGAAAAGAAAGATGTTTCATTTTTAATACAAGGATGGGATGGTTCAAACCTCTAACTGCAAAAAAAGCAGCAGGGGAGGTTTACTGGATCTCACGTCAAAAAGACCTGAACTACGTAATCTAGGAACTTCATGAATATTCTCAGGTTGCATTTTCTTATTCTATGATTTAACTTTATAGCTGAATCACCATTTCCTCAGTCAAGAGCTTTATTGTTGGCCTTGCTCAGATTAACCTGCTCATTTTCATTCTAAGACTCTTTGATTGTTTAAAGCAATCACAAGAAAACCTAGCATGTCTAAAGGGTGAAAAATTCTAGTCAAGCAATTGTACACATGAAAGTTTTTTGGTATCTTCAAACCAAATATCAATCCTGGTAACCCTAGCAGAGGATGAATTTCCTGGTAAACTGCAAGGGTCTTGCTTGCAGGCAAGAGTTAATGAATGCAGAAGGAAACCCCAGGGGAGAATTATTCATTGCAAATTTGCAAAGTTTCTGGCAATGGAGAAAAGTTGTAGCTTGGGGAAATACCAGCACTGTCATACAAGAGGACCAGAAGTATATGTGCTATAGAAACAGAGCAATGAAACCTTGGGATGTAAAATCCCTGTTCAGACTCTGATCCAAGGATCTTTAACATTAAGGTATTTTCTAGAGGATGTGTGCATTTTGGAACAATCCTATGGCTAATATCTAGAAATACTGCCCTCCGTATAATCTTTAACTCCTGTCTTGGAGGACATCAGGTGCAAAGATGTAACTACCACAATGCATTTAACCTGCCAACCTGTACCCTGAGCATTTCCAAGGCTTGTTGTTCTCTCATCTTCACTTGGCTTGCTGCAAAGGGAATCCAGGACCTGTACTCACATCGTATATTACCTGAAATCACTGTGCTGGCCAAGTGGATGCGGAAGGTCCCTCCAATAGGTGGAGATGACTTTTGCAGCCTCTGAGTGGTGATGCTGACTCTCACATCCTCTGTGGAGACGTAGAGGTAGCCAACCTCCTCAGAGCCCTCGCAAAGCAAAGCGCCTCTGTGTGACAGCGAGAGACCACAGGAAGGCAACAGCAGTCAGGACCCCTACTTGTGACACCTCTGTGCCACCAGCAGCAGAGGGATACCTGATGTGAGCAAAACTCTTGAAGGACCTGTGCACATTCACAGCTGTAATGGATTTGGATACTCTCAGCTTATATCCCCATGATGCAAGTATCGCACACAACAGAAAATTATGAAAAACACCTTTTTTAACCTATGATGGAAAAAAAGTTCATACAGCACCAAGCACAAGTGAATCCTGTCCCAAGACAGGCATTTTTGAGGACCAATTCAATGCAGACAGATTCAATCAAAATCCTAGCATCCCTAAAACCAGCAAGGAACAGAGACTAATATCTCATGCTAGAGCTCATCCAAAGTCTAATTTATGAAACTTAAAATATTCTCTCCCTTGCCACTATATTTTTTTTTTCCAAAAGAAAAGCGACAGTCTGTGGTACAATGATGCCACCATGTGGTTACGAGTTTTGTTAACAGCTAAAGTCTCCGAGTCCTGCCACGACCTAGCAACATACACAAATCCAAAACTGAAATGACCACTGAGACTTCTCGTCTGACCTACAGGCAGTAAGAACATCAGTTATAGCTAATATCCCTGCCCCGATTCCACAAATGTATGTTAGAACAAAGCACAGCACATGCTCAGTTAAGAGAGAGAACCACTTTTGTTTTGAAAATATCCAAAAAAATTGAGCAGCCCACACATTTTTAAAGCTTGTGATCATTTCTGTTTTCAGTCTACGTGGTTCCAGCATCACACTGATTTCTCTTACATCTTCCTCTGAGATGCAAACACCCAGCAGTGCCAAGTACTTTTTCCTGATGAGAGGTACTATAATCGATTTATCTCTTAATCCTCTTTTTTGATAAACTGAACTGATTGAGCTTCCTACACCTTTTCCTCCCAGGCATTTTCTTCAGTTCTATAATCATGCTTATGGGTTTCTTTCCCAGATTTTCTAAAACCCTTTGAAAAAAGATGTGCTCATCAGTGCTGTATGTAGCATTCCAATGCCAGTCTTAAGGCTACACACAGATGTAAAAATATCTCCCCTTTCTTGATTAAACCTCTGTTTCTTGATTAAACCTCATAGACATCACCCTTTATTCTCATCCTTGTCTTCACCATTGGTGGTTTCTGCCAAAATACCACATCAGTTACATCTGACTCTGGCAATTAAATGCACTTTTCAAGGTGACACTTGAAGTCAAATCTTTCTGTGCTGTGCTGGCTCTCTAAGTTGACCTCTATAAAACACCTAGGTCTGAACTGTGGTTTAACTGTTTTATCAAATGACCTCTTAGATTTGTGCTCTGCAGGACAATGGTCTGAAGTGCTGCTGAGCAGATAACATGTTGGGAAAACAGACAAACTGCATCATGTTGGCCATTTCCTTTGTGATAACTGGAACTACATTTCTAAACCCCAAGGGAGGAGGACGGATGAATTCACCAAAGCCACAGATTTCACCAGGCAGTGCAAGGATTTTGCTGTTCTGGGAACCAGACCTTACAGCCTAATGTCCTTCAGATAAGAACCACCTCTAACAGGAAAATCTAGCTATCTTCAGAGTACTCAAAATTAATGACACATTGCTTTGTTTTTACTTGAAGGAGACAACACATGGTAAGAAACCAACTTAAGTTACAGCAGACTGAGGTTCACCTTCTGAAGGGATGCTGCCCTCAGCAGCAAATCACTTTGGGGTGAACTAACTGAGCTAAACCAACGTCCACTGCAGAGGGATAGAGGTTGCATCATCCTGGCTTCTGTCTTGCATTGGCTCCAGTCCCATCAGGTCCTTGCTGACTCAACTGAATTCAATCCAACTTTTACAGAACTTGTTCTCTGCCAGTTTAGATCTTTAATGTTGTTCTCTCTCACCTCTTTAGCACTTGACTCTGCCTCAAATCTCTTTGTTGGGACTTAAAGAATCGAAGCCATCTCAGTAAACAAGGACACAAGTTGGACTTCCATTGCCTAACATGGCAACTGGTGCCAGAGTTATCGGGGGGATGTCTCTTGACAGCCATCCACTGTTCCAGAAGGGCTTAGGTTTCCTTCTAACCCTACATTCTAACTTGGTGGTCCATGCATATCTTAGATACTCCAGGGTATCTAAAACATATTAGACTCCTCTGGTTAGACAACTGAATCCCAGTCATACAATGGAACTGCAATAAAAGAATCAGATACTTTCACTAAGACATCTACAACATACGTTGAAGCTCCCACATGGGTGACACAGTTCAGAGCACACACATGCTGAGACTGAAATTTGGTATCCTAATAAAGAGCTGAATGCCATTTACTGAATACAGCTATATGGGCAATCTGCAGCAATCTGACCACAGCCTGACCATAGGTCATGTGAGATGCCTAGGGGAGAAAACTCCAAAGAAAGCATATGGATTGCTAAACAGAACCAGACTCACCCGCATGTGTGCCTCTCATGCTCTGTCTGAGAGGACAACAAGCTCCAGACACATCAGCAGGAACTTGAAGAGGTAGTTACAAGGTATGAGATAATCTCACTGTCCCTACCTTAGGGAGAGAAGGGGCAAACTGGCACCACAGCCAGAGACCAGCCAGGACACATTGTAAGTGGGAGAAGACCCCACCACAGTCACTGCTTCTATTATCCTCCCACCTAGCCAAGGCGTCTTGGGATCCCTCTGAGAAACTGAAAGAAAAAGAGTACAAGCATTCATCAGATACAGGAGAACAGATGTCAGTATGTATAGGTTATTTCCATTTCAGAGCTGGAAACGTATCTAACTTTTTTCTTTTTCTTTCTTTTTTTCTCTTTTTTTTTTGCGGTTGCTGTTTTTGTTTTTTGGCAGGGGAAGAGCATTCAAGAGTTACATTTATAGAAGCACATTTTCAAAGAAACCAAGAAGGTTGATGTTTGGCAATTACTTCTTGATTGTTTTCACACACAAAGAAAAGTCAGTTAAATGTAAATAAAGGAGATTGTTGTGCCTGTTATGAAACACCCTTCCCCTTTGGAATAGTTTTAACCGGGCCCATCATTAAAGCTTAGCATGGAAGAACCTGGAAAGACAGCAACATTAACAAGAATTGAAAAACTGACTCTTTTACCAGTCACAGCTCTGTCTGTGATGATGACTTCATCGAGGTAAAATGACGCAGGGGTTTCCTTTTGCAGCGTAGGACTCAGCAAGTCAATCTGATGCACGAACACCGGGGAGGTGGCAGGGATGTCCTGGAGTAGTGTGGAGTGATTCACACATCCCCTCCAGACATCGGTGCAGGTGAACATCCAGCTGGAAGACAACAAGGTTGTGCAATCCCTGTTTTGCTGCGGGGTAGTTACAGTAACTGAATTCAGAGGTGCTTTGTGAAGCTTTCAGATGACCTCGGGTGCTGCTGTTATTACCCATACACAACACGTCCACTCAATGGCCTGTGGTCACTCTCTACAAGTCTCAGTTGGATGCCCCACAGAAATAAACCTTTAGATATCTACTTAGGCATCCTCCTGCACCACGAGTCTACATGTGGGAATGACTACTGCTGCTCTATTTTTGGTAAAAGGACTACCATAGCATCAGTGACAACAACAGAGGTTAATCCAGAGTTCAGATCCCTTGGGAATTCCAGACAACTGCTCAATGCCCCCAGCTCTCTCCATCACGTAGTAACATTGTACCAAGCTCCCTTCTCCTTTTCAGTGGCACACACACTCCTCACAAACCTTACAGAGAACCCAGGCTTCCAATTTCACTTTCTGAAGTTCTTCAGATTGCTGTTTGGTTTTTTTGCTGCTGTTGTTGCTTGTGTGCATGCACGCATGTGTGCAGGGTTGTTTTTTGTTTGGTTGTGTTTGTTTTGTTGTTTTTTTAAAAAAGCCTGCCTGCCCCTAACTTTACATCACCAACATTTCCCACCAGTAATGTTTCTCACCCATATATTCTAGGTGAAACAAAGAAAAATCAAAAACTACACCAACTTTCCAAGCTTTGCTAATGTTTTCGTGAGATCCCTGGGGGAAAAAATAAATAAATAAAATAACTCCATTCATGTTTTTTTTTTTCCACTGCCAAAAAATCCTCTGAATGTTGTCAAAGAAACCAGGAACTTAAAATCTTCAGGAACTTTCTGGGGGCTTACTAGAGACAGAACAAACTCTCTAGCCAGTGTGCATTACTGTGGTGAAATAGTTTATGTAACAAGGAACATGCAAATCTACTCAGAAAGTCCTCAAAAACAATGTAAGCGCATTCCAGGCATGTCTGTGCAGGGACAGAGCATGTGTCAGCTTACCCCTATTGGCAATTTATACCCAGACAAATAAGAACTTGCTGCTCCCCATTTTCCTAGTACACCTCCTTACTATGGAAAGTATCATCACTGTACTGTAAGTGATACCTTTTGTGGTAGGTTTCATTGAAATCCCATAGGCAAGTGAGGTTCCTCTTCACTGAACATGAAGAAACATTGGTGTAGGACACTGAGATATGAAAGATGTGGCTCATATGACCTTTATGTGCAAAACACACCTGAAAAAAAAAAAAAAAAACATAAAATCGTAATTATAATGTCTGCAGAAGAGATTGTATCATGATTGAATCATGGTTTACATTAGTAGGGAAGGAATTTTGTTCAAGGTGAGCACTAAAGCCCACTCCTTAAGGCCACATTGCCCTAGAGGAGACAGGGCACTGGCATCCAGGTGGCCTTTGTGCCACCACATAGCCTGTAGCTGATCTCTCAGGCTTCAATTAGGTTTGGGGGCATAGGATATCTGGGAAGTGTCAATGGGGATTTCAAGTAGCTGAGGGTGAAGAAAGCAGACTGGAGGAGCTGGTGATGTAAAACCTTTGGGATGGTGTCAGGTAGGTAAATAAGAGTAGAAGAGGTTTATGAAGGGGAGATGGAAGCAGTCTGGAAGGACTTCAGGAGGCTTTGGGAAGGAGTTTCACCCTCCCTCCTCCTTCCTGTCAATCTCAAACTATTCACCTTGCCCCAGGTGGCAAAAAAGGGGTGGCAGAAAGAGTTGAAATCATAAACATAATCCTATTAAGAGCAGATGTAGAACACAGGCAGAAAAGTGATCCAGAAAAGACCCCCAGAGATCATGGTGGGTTTGTGGTTGTTTTGTTTCGGGGAGGTTGATTCTGTCAAGAATTTGCTATTCTCACATCTTCCATCCTCTCTTAACACCATCCCACCTTTTCCTTTCTCTCTCTGCAGGGGCTGCATCCCCAGGAGCAAAGGGCAGCCAGATGTATTAAGCAATATCCACGTATCAGGACCTCAAATTGTTCTCCCAATCAACCAAAGACGCTGCTCTGTCTACAAGTACAGGATGATATTGTGATCCTGACTTGGTTCCGAGTATTCACTCCCCAGTACAATCGACTCATCTAGAGCAGCCACTTACATGTGTGTATTCAGTAAGATCATATCTTGTTAGGGTTGATGGGGAAGTTTTCACCAGCTGGCTTGGTCTGCGAATGCTGAACCTCCCACAGAAGGGCTCTGTTCCACTGACAACGTGTCCTGTGGTAACAGAGGCTCTTGTACCTGACAGAAAAAAAAAAAAAAAAAAAAGAGGGGATGAAAGACTTGAAAAGGATTCAGAAGGCACCAGAGTACCATCAAGGTGCTCATGAAAACACAGGAAATGGGTTTCCAAAATTTGTCAGACAGTCCTACTCTTGAGTAAGTAGATGACAAAAATTTGCAGGGCTGTCAGAACCCTTAAACTAGGGGACAAAAGACAAGACAGCAACAGATCCCTGTCCTGACCAGTAAACCTCACGGAAAATACCACTGTCTTTAGTCAGTTAGAGTATGTTTGAGTAAAACTACCCATCTCTTCCAGAAAACACCCAGGCAAGGCTGAAAATTGATCTATAAAGCAACAGAGAATACACCTTCCTCTTTAGGATTTTTGTTCCATTGAGTTACCAACTTTGCTGCCAAAAAGTTGCTAGGATTCCTCCTGTTCCTAGTAAATAAAAGGCTTTCTTCCAACTGTACATACTGCGTATTCATCTTTTCTTCCACTAAGAGAAATAAAGCCTGCCAAGTGAAGTTAATAGCAGAATCTTAAATCAAGGAGCTGTGATCCTTTACACAAAGGGTGTTGGGCCTGTGGGAATCTCTGTTGGAAGATAGTATGAATGCAGCAGTCAAGCTGTGTTCAAGAGCTAGGTAAGCACAGGGAAGGGAGAACTTCCAAAGGTAGTTGAATGGAAAAAAAAAAAAAAAAAAAAACTTGCTCAGGAAATTCATTGAATCAAAAATACTTCAGATCTAGAGAGAATTAGTACTGAATTATTATACATAGTCATCCAGTTTTTACTCTTCCCTAGGCATCCGTTTTGGTTTCTGCTGAAGGCAGCATGCTGGGCTAGATGGACCCTGGCTCCGAACACATCTGGCTATTCTTTTACTATTCTGGAATCCATTCACCACAATTTCACCACAGTTCTGCTGCCTTTAAATTTTCTACATTTTACAGCCAGCTATGAAAATTCAAGTTCTCCTTTGTTCTATTTGCTATTTCTATTTGCGGTTTTCCTTCCCACTTCACTGTTGAACCCGTTAGCTTTTCTCTCTTTTGTTGGCAGAACTGGAGCACTGGGATCACATAATTAGACTAAGAACGTCCAGTCACTGTTTCCAGTTTTCTGCCTAATAATTCCCTTTCTCCCCACCCAGTTAAATTAGTTCATTGCTTTCATCCACTCAGATGAGTCAGTCACCAAATATACATATTACTGGCTGGGTCCTGTTCTCTCTGTCCTGAATACAAGGGCATAATGTGAGTTCTCTAGGCAATCATGGACTTTTTGACATAAGATTAGTATATTTTTATTGATATTGGAAACATAAAATAGAGTAAGCTTCTGATGTGTGCAATACTTCCATGTTAGAAAACCTTTTTTTCTTCTTTAAACAGAAGCTGATGTTTTATACCTTGCCTGACCAGCCAAGTATACCACAGATATGTGCATCGTTTCACTTCCAGAGAAACATTGAAGGCAAAAGACCTCAACAGTTATAATCAGGCTATATCCTGAGCTATAGCTATGGGCTACACCAGATCTGCTTCCTCAGCATGCATACTGAAATATGAACAATTTCACATGCCCCGGGACTTGCCTTTTTCATCTCTACTCCTAATGTTTCTAACCACTGACACATATAACCTGCTTTGATAAGCTTGTTGCATCAGACCAAATACAAATAAAAGTGTGCATAGCTCCATGAAAAGTGTAAATTTACTGTCATTAAAAGTTTAAAGTGCATTTATATCAGAAAAGGAAATTAGCTCACAGTAAACTAACTTATTTGTTAAAGGAAATTATGTACCTTCTTTCTCAAACCCATCACGGAAAAGTATTTTAGCAGAAGTTGGCTCAGTGTCACATCCTACTGAAAGAAGTTCCTCTATTGCTGTTTGGACCTTAAAGAAAAGTGAAAACCAGTCACAGTACAATGGTGCCTGGCTCATTTCAACAGAGAGTTTCAACACGTGTGTTACTGCATTTTTCATCAGCTGTGGACTGGTGACAAGGTGGCTCTGACCGAGCAGGTAGGCAAGTGGCTGAGAGTAAAATTCAGGTCAGCACAGACAGAGCCTCAGACTGAACATCTAAAATGCTTTAGGGAGTGTGAGGCATCCTTTAGGCATCCAGCAGCCTCCTCTGAAAGGGGCGGATTTCTTAAAAGAGCCTGGTCAATATGCAATGTATGTGCAATGTGCAGGTGAAGTCTGAGGGTCTGGTATCTGAAGACACCACACACTTCTCTGCAGACCTGACAGGCCAAGAGCAGATGCTGTCATGTGTTTAGAATATCCCTGGAGTCACACACCCGAAAAAATCTCAGCGACATTCCCAGTAACAAAAATCACCACTAGCTCACACAAAATGCATCTCAGCCTTTGGGCCGAATGTTTAATTTGGTATTATCTGTCAATCTGGCTGTCAATTACCAGAGCTCCACCAGTTACAGCCAGCAGAGGACTGGGTGTGTGTGTCTAATGACACCTACCTGCTGAGCAGTAGCATTTGTGTGGATCATTCTGCGGAGGACGTTGTTCCAGGAGATACTGAACCACCCTGTACCAGTCACAGTCAGCATCTGCCAAACAAAGAAGCGAATGTATGGATGAAAACAGGTACAAGCTGCATGAGACACAAAGACTTCAAGCCTGCAATGCAGATCATCTACCAGGGAGGAACTTAGAGCAAACATGTCCTTTCAAACCTCTGTAAAGAGGCCCTTCAGCTACTCTCAAACCATGTTCCCTTTCCATGGGCTCTCCTGACGCACACCTGGGGCTCCTGATCTCAAACTAACAGGAGCACAAGGGATACACGATTTGCACAGAAATGCTGGAAGTCATGAATGACCCTCCAGCTCCTGACCTGCAGCCCTGAGGTCTAACCATGAGGACAGACTTCCTCAGCCGCAAGCACTTCATCAAGCTGAAAGTTTCTACCACACAACTGCAATATAGAGTCATTCTGGTAACATACACAGTGCTCTGTCAATAGGTGGGGAAAAAATAGAAACCATCCTAAGCTTGTATTAATTAACAGGAGGAACAAGGTAACAAGCAAGGTAAAACCTGAGGGGAGTAAGCATTGCTTGCACTTTAACATATTAGCAAATTATAACAAAACCATAAAAATATCCTCCCACCAATGAGTGAGAAAGTCGCAGACACCTTCTGCTCCCATGACAGTATTTATCAACTAACTCAGCAGGTTAAAACAAGGGGGGAACAAGACCTTTACCATTAGGATTTGCTACCATCCTTGTCAATTGAATCAGGGCTAGTCTACCTCCCACAGAATGGTGTAGGTTGGAAGGAACCCCAGAGGTCACCTGCTCACCCAGGGCCAAGCAGGCAGCACTGACCTGCACTTCTGGAAGATGCAAGGCACGAGCCCGAATTTCATGTCTCTCCCTGTAGTAGCTGTTCACCACCTGGGGATTCAGCCAGGTGTTATGTATCTGGACTCCAACTCTCATCCCATTGCTGGGTGCCTTTCCGTGATGTAGTGCTTCCAGGTAGTACCTCAGGCCACCAATTAGCTCAAATTTCTGGGATTTCGGCTGCCAGCTCTCACTCCAGTTCTTCACCCAGTTCCCGGACCACTCAGAATTGCCAGCGGGGATAGAAGCTATTCTCACCTGTGTCCAAAGCAACCAAATCAATCAGAGGCATTTCTCTAGCACCAAAATACAGCACCCACAGCTCCAAAACCAGACTTGTGCTTCTGGCTGATAGCAGTGGTTTGGTGGTTAGCATTCATTCCTACTCCACGGAGAAAAAAAAAATCATGTCAAAGAACTTTGATTTAAGGCTTAATACCACAACAAATATAATTCTTATGGCTGACCCTAGCCCCAGTAGCAGTTCCCCATGTAGTTTTGCAAGGATATCTTCAGTTCTGGTCCCTTAAATACAAACAAAAATGTCTTCAGTAAAAGAAATTCAAAGACTCTGGATGTTATGTTTTCATGAGCTGGGCAGCTGATAGGGCTGATGTAAAATGCCAAATATAATCATACAGTTTCACTCTCCAATAGATGTATAATAAGGGCTAACAAGCCCCCATGCTGGGGGAATTCCTGGTTGTGGTGACCTTAATTAAAACCCCTTCCTATTGTTTCCTCCTTATTTTTCTCTATACCAGAAGTAATACCTTATGTCCTGGATCTTCAGACAAACTCAAGTACAGAGATGCCTGTCCATCTGCCTGAATCCAGAAGGTGTAGTTGTTGGTCTGAGGAGCCACAAAAAATCCACGAAGCCTGGAGCTAAGCAAAAGCAGAACATCCGTAACGTGCAAAACAGTTACTGTAAAATCCCTGCCACCCCGCACTCCACCTCCACACATACACCAAGTAACAAGGGAAGGGCACGGGACCAAGTTACAACAAAACGCCCTCAGATTTTAAAACTGGAAGAACCTCAAAATGACCAATTTTCACATGTTATGGTGTTCATGTTTCACAGAAGTTTTCAAAAAGAAGAAAAAAGCAGCTCTGTGAAAATAAGTAGGGTTTTGTTGGTGGTTACACCTGGTTTGTACATTTCTTCTCAAGCAAAGTCCTACCCCTGAATAGGCAGGAAAATGCTCAAAATCTCTCACAAGTTCAAATAAGAAAAGTACAGAAGTGATAGAAAAAATGAAAATGTCCATGAGCATTGCACAGCTCTGCATAGGTGCATCTCAAGAGGCCCACGCAGTGGGCACCAACACAGCTCAGACATTTTGTCGCCTGGGGCGAAGCAGTTTGTTTCCACTGGCACCACCTGAGCTGCAGTTGCCAGCATCATCCAAGGATGTGACCCCTCTGCATCCGGCCAGAGCACCAGCCCAAGACAGACTGACAACAGCTCCTTCTACCGCTGCAGCAATTTATTTCGTGGTATTTCAGCACATCTAGGGCAGGCAGAACAGAAATACTGAGTGAAAGCAAAAAGGGAAAAATAAAACACTTTGCTGAATATTTTGAGCTTCAAAAGGACCTCAGAGCAGAGGGTTTGCTTTGATTTAAAGGAGCAATGTAGTCAGTCTCTGCTATAAAGAACTGTCAGGTGTTATTGCTACCTCTTACACTGCTAAAGGTGATTGCCGTGGCTTCATCTCTTTTTAAGATCACTGAGTACCTGAAGGAGTGCTTTGCCGCAGACAGAAATCTTACTGGGGAGCTGGCATTAGGTACAAATTGCCATCTATATCCAGGACCTGTTTCTGTTAGATCAGAGGCATCATCCCAAACTTCAAAGAGAAGCCCTCTATTTCCTAGAAAGTTAAAATAAAAGTGTTCTCGGTAGCAGCCAACAAAAACCCCAGAGCACATGCTAGAATCAGTGGTGTAAGGAGGCAGGCCAGGATAGAAAATTTTAATAATAAATTGGCTCTGCAGAGCACAGAGCTTCCAACCAAGCTTACGGGACTGCTCTTGGAGGAAGAGGTACTGAACGGATCCACAGTCAAAATAAGCCAAACTTCAATTTATGCACAGTAATTTCCTACGGCAATGCTTCATCCAGACATCCATACTATAAATATCATCTGTACATTTTCCTCCCTTATTGTCCTCAGCCCTACACACCAGGCTGAAATCTCTCCCACCATAACCCATGCAAGTGGTGGGCTGAGCTCCCCACCTTGCCTTTCCTTATTATCTACCTAGGAGAAACCGGCTTTACGCTTTGGAAAGTCCTATTTCTTGATTACGTTCACACCAAATGATTTCTGCCCTCTGTTTCCACTGTGTTTTGCCTGTTTGGACCTTTGGTTATCGAATACCATACCTGGCTGGGGGGCACCGAGCCTCCTGCCCTTGCCGACTGGCTCAGTGGTGCAGATGATTTGCTGGGGAAAGACATGCTTGACTTTACAGGGGACACCTGGCAGCAGGGAAAGGAGACAAATGTCAGGCTTGGAAACACATCTGAGCAGCAGAATAAACCCATCTTTATTTCCAAAAGGAGCTGACACTTTGCTAGAAGTCTCTGTACCATCAAGCAAGGAAAATGGTTCGCTCCCATAGTCCAAATAACTGGACCTTCCTTTATGGTGAGTACAGTTCCCATGCTGTCATTATCTATGAAGAGCAGTTGGGTTTTGTGTACTGGAAAAAAAAAAAAAAAAAAAAAAAAACATTTAGTGCATTATTCCTCTTACCTGCAGAGGTGACCTGCACTGGCTCCTCAAAAAAATCCCCTGTGATAGTGAGATCAGTGCCTCCTCCAAGACTTCCACCAGCTGGAAACACAGAGGCTATTTCTGCAGAGGAAGGAAAAGGGGGATCTGAAAACAAGCGTAGGAAAGATTAATTCCAGCCCTATTTCTGTCAAAGCCAGCAGTGCACTTGCACTATTTCCAACCAGAACAGGCTCCTGTAAATAAAACAGGCTTCAGTGAGCCTTCATTGAGATTTTGGCAGCCACTGGGATTACACCAGGAATGAACCACACGGATAACTTGGCTGCATGACAGGGGAAATAGTGTAATGCTTGGACTGTTACTTAGCAGCGGCTGCATCTATCATGCTCAGATTGCAAACCGGTATATTCTGTACTACTGAGGCGCTTTGGGAAAAAAAAAAAAAAGTGGAATTAAAATTGTTTTAATCCTTTTGACCTTGTCTGACTCGCTTCTCAATTTAGTCCATAGTTTTAGATGTTACCGTGCTTTCCAACTGTCCCATGGGCTTCAGGGACAAATGCAGGGAGCTGAACACCTGATGGCAAACATCCACATCATGACTACAAGAATCTTTCATGATTTGATCTTATTATAGTTATGCCCTTCTACACTGGAAACCTATTTTTCTCCTTGATGACATTTACTCACTTTGCACTCAGATGCCCTAGTTTAACCAGCCAGTTGTATTTCACACAGTTCTGAAAAAAAAAGACTAGTAAACATGAGAGAAGCTTGCCCAGATTGACAAATTTATATTTTTTTCTTTGTTAGTTATCCAGATTTTTAACTTTATTTTGGCAGTCTTGACTACTGCATACTGCAGTGGTCTACTGGAAAGATCTGGCACATTTTGTTTCTGCTGGTGCTCTGCTAACAGCCAAGTCCACACAGGGTTCCTCAGTTTGCAAATAAAGACATGAAATTACCCTCCATTACAAACTGCTTTGAATTTACAGGTGAAACTAGTTGTATGCTATAACTGTATTTTGTATATTGTTTATGTATTCACTTTGTTCAGAAAAAAATAAAAGAAAAAAAAGAAAAAAGTATTTTGTTGTATTCTGAACCATGCTCCTGAGACACAGCCCATAAAATAACAGTGCATCCATTACATTAATTTCAGCCCCTTGACAGGTCAAGGGAATGGCAGAAATGTGATGGGACCTTTCTGGACACCTGTGCAGGTGAATTAAGGGGTCTTTTTCAGCTTTATTCAACCACTGAGGTCAAAGGCTGCCCAGTGCTCATCCCCTAATTCTCTTTTGACTGTTAGGCACAGGTCCTTACTGACACTATTTGCTCATGGCCATAATCTCAGGCTGGTGTTCAGAAACTTATTGTCTGCTGTTCTCATAGCTGGAAATGTCACAAGGAGGTTATAGTTTGCCTTAGTCTGCCTTTTTTTTTTTTTTTTTTTGACTAATAGTACAAAAACCTGCCACTTACCAACTCTCCTTGAGATGATTAATCTCATTCTAAGGCCTGTGTTGCAGCCTTTTATGGCCAGCATCTCATTCTTACCAGATACAGTGTGACTTAAGGGGGAGAGGTGAAACAAAGCCCCTCTAAATCCAACACCCCAAGCCTACTGGTGACCTGACAGGACAAGGAACAATGACAAAGCAACTCCATCCCAAACCCTGGCACACTGCTGTGCTTTGGTTGACTCTCTCTGAGATTAGGTTGTCCAAAAGAGACAGTTCAAACGTATCCTTAAGAGCAATACTAACTCACTGCAGATTAGAATGAAGTCCGTAGCAGCATACCCAGCCATAGCAAATATATCTAGTAATCTTGAAATTTTTGGTCTGCAGCTTTGTGTAGTCAGCCCATAAGGAAGCTTACCATACTAGTAGGGCTACACAGCTAAAATAAGGGCACAAAAATATTATCCCATTGGCATAATGCAAGGTCTTAGACAATGCTGGCACTGCCATGAGACAGGACAACCGTTGAGGTGAATCAGATCAGTACCTGAATGCATTTGATACAAGAAAAGCTCCTGTTTGGCGTTGATGAGCCAAGCATCTTTGTGTACTGCTGATCTGCAAGAGAGAGAAATGCATGAGAGATCCTTGGCCATTCGAGTGAGAGCAGACCTTCCTTTGGCAGACCTGGACACTTGCTCTCCAGAGGAACATTTCTACAAGAACTAACTTCACCCACACATCAAGGCATTGATTCAAGAAACTATTACATGACTGAGACCCTTTATTAGAAGTTTTACCATTTAAAAAAAAAAAAAAAGTATGGTTTTGGAAGTGTTTTCACCTCTTCTTCCTTCATATCTAATTTTTTTCCCATTTGTAAAAAGAGCTAAAAGCAAGGTAAAAGTATTTTATTCAAGCTGGACTTAAGTTACTTGTGTTTTGGGCACTGAAAATAAAGTATTAGAACCACAAAGCAGAGATGCTTGGGGCAGGAAGGAATATCATCCCTTTTCATCCCTAATCTGATGATCATCTCAAGTTAGCAAAACCTTTCTAAGTAATGAAACACAAGCTTCAATAAAATTTCATGCACTTATTCTGGTCTCAGAAACTCAGAAATATACCCATATGAAACTACAGAAAAAGAGAGAAAGGCTCTTTTACTCACTTTCCTTTGTTAAACACTGAGAAGCTAACATTGTGGGACCCTGGAGGAGAGAAAAGAAATGTGCTTTATGGCAGAAACGCAGAGAGCTTTATGAAGAGTGCATCCTACCAAACCTTTTCCAGATGTCATGTTCCTGATTCTCCTCTTCCTTACACTTTTCTTACAACAGTACAATTGTGTTGATTTTGGCAGAGCTGCTCTTGATTTAAATGAAAAAGCTAGAATACTTTAACGTATACTATGAGAGTTAAAGAAATCTCACAAATAAAACAATCAAACAACAACAAAAAAATCCCAATTAACTCTATGGATACCCTCCAACCTCTGGAGTTGCAGGAGTAGCGAAACATGCTAGAGTAGAAACATGATTTCCACCCCCTCCCCTTTTCACCAACCTATGTGGTTCCCTTCCACCTGGCACTGCATAGTCCCCACTCCATCTTCTGCCTGAATTGGGTAGCTGCGGAAAAACAAAAGGACTTTGCTGAGCCTTGGGAGCAAAAAGAGCAAGACAGAGCAAGAATCATCTAATCAAGCAAAGATGTGGACTTCCACTTCTGAGACAGTCATGACTGACCCCCTTTAGAAACAAGGGAGAGAAACAGGTGAGTTGGGAGATCAACCCACCTCCCCACTGACCATCACAACCTCAGCAGCTCAGGTGCCTCCCAGAAACACTCAGTACTTCAGTCTGACCCCTTTATTTCCAGAAGCTGATCCTGTTGGTGACTTTCAGAATCCCCATTTTAAACAAGAGCTGAGGGCAGACAAGTCTTGCCATGTGGTAAGGCAAATAGTAGGACAAAAGCTAAGGGGAAGGGGGGAATACAACCTAGGATTTACACAAAAAAATGGGCCTAAAATCCAATTTGCTCCATTTTTCTTCTGCTTCACAACTTGACAAGGGCAATTCAGACTCATGCCTCTGGAAGGAGAGGAGCTGCACAGGATGGAGAGAGCTCATGTCTCAGCAAGAGGTTAGAGCTTGCTCTTAAGATGAGAGAACTTTAAACACAGAAACTGCTTTGGGAGGTGGGGTAGGGGAAGATCAATAATGTTATGACTCCATCTGTAGAAATTTAAACAATAATTTGCCAAGCAGCATAAAGAATTTTCCGTTTGGACCTGTGGTTTTTGTATTTTAAACACATCTCTTATCAGTACCAGAGACGGGATTTCCTGCTAGAGGAAACAGAAACAGGACAGTTGGGACCATGCTGCAGAGGTAACACAGGCAGGCTGCCCCTAAAACCACTCTCCTGGGGGTAGGGATGCTGCTCCTCCCCTCCAGGTCCAACCTGGCATCTTCCCTGCAGCACTCAGGGATGGCTCCTAAAAAGGGTTTGGGTACCTAATTCTCATGCAAATCAATGGCATTTTTGTAACCAAATCTCCATTCTGGGCATGGTTCGCAAGGACTTGCAAAGAGATCACACTTCGCGTTTCTAGGCTACTTAAGAGTTTGAGGGCAAGATCCAGATCTACACCCAGTCATTGATTTGCACAACTGAGGACCTATCTTTAAGACATGGTACTGGGGACAGGAGACGGAGGAGTATTTCAAGAGACACTTTCACACCTCCTCCCACTCTTAAAACTGTCCCACTGGTGTAGTTTAGACTATGGTGGGTTTTCTTTTTTTGTTTTTCCTAGGCAAAACCTCCCAGAAAACATAGCACTTCCTGGCGTTTCTCCTCTTAATTATTCTTCTGTACATCCCCAGTCTGTAAGTAGGAATGGGTAGCAATTAAGCAAGATATGCTGGTGCTACATCAACCTTTGGGAGCTGTGAAACAACACAAGTTCCATCATCAACTCCCATTTGCATTTAAGTTCTCCTCCTGGGAGCCGCAATAAGAGGGCTTGCTGAGAAGCCTTGGCACTAACTTCTGCAGGAGCAGGTTTTTCCCCAGCTCCTTGTAAAAGCAGTCACCCTCTTCCAGGGCTCACAGGCTCCATGAGAAGTGTATCATTCGTATTAAAGAAAAATTAAAGACTGAGACTTGTGTTACAGCATAGACTGTAACACAAGTTTGCTGCGTTTGCTGTGTAACGTTCCCACAAAAGCAGCATACAAATGCCATGATCTTTGCATTCACTAATGATGTCCTGCAGTTTGTTACCCACTCCTGCCTCGCTAGAGGAGGCCCCGAGGATGAGCAGAGGCTGGAGCCCCTCTGCTCTGGAGCCAGGCTGAGGGAGCTGGGGGTGGTGGGCCTGGGGAGGAGAAGGCTCCGGGGAGACCTCCCAGCGGCCTGCCCGGGCCTGAGGGGCTGCAGGAGGGCTGGGGAGGGACTCTGTGTCAGGGGTAGGGACAGGACAAGGGGGGGGGGGCTTTAAACTCAAAGAGGGGAGGTTTAGATCAAACATTAGGGAGAAATTTGTCACGATAAGGGCGGCAAGGCCCTGGCGCAGGCTGCCCCGAGGAGCTGTGGGTGCCCCATCCCTGGCAGTGCCCAAGGCCAGGCTGGATGGGGCTGGGGGCAGCCTGGGCTGGGGGCAGGGGTTGTGCCCATGGCAGGGGTCTGGAACAGAGGAGCTTTAAGATTTCTGTCAGCCCAAACCATCCTGTGATTCTATGAATACCAATAAACAAACAGCACCAGGGCCTGCTTGCCAATGCTCTTAAATTGTTAAAGCTCTCTTTGCTCACTTTGGGCCCAGGCCAGCTAATCCACCTTTCAAACTGATGCTCATACATGATTGAAGATGTACATCAATTGACCAGGGTCAATAGACAGATTGGAAATGGCTATGTTGCTTTGGAGTCTGAGAACTGAATAGCATAGATGCAGCAAGGACATATCATGCATGGGCCCTGGTCCTATCTAGCTACAGCTGGAGGTGCAGAGAGCCATCCCAGCTGCCTGGTTAGCTCCTCATCGTCCCTCTCCGTATTACAACAAAGCAAAAAAAAAAAATCTGCCAAAAAAAACAAACACTTTTTTGCACCACTACAAACCAAAGATAGGTCAAGAACTGACATGCTTCCAGTCTGTCTGTCAGCAAAAGAGCAGAGGCTGGTCCATCCATCCCCTTCTGCCATAAGAATAGCTGGTCTAGGAGAAAAAGCAAACAAACAAAAAGATAGGACAGATGATAGCTTCCCAGATGAAATCATAATTCTGTTAAAATCAGCAGCCAGTATTTTCAAAAGGTCCAGGAGTTTCCCCTCACTGGTATCTAGCATTTATTAATCTAGAAAACTGGACAAATCCTAATTTTTATTTATTCACTTTATATATCTTGGCCTGTAAAATATATTCTGCTAAAAATCACCCAACCTCTGCTAAACATCACCCAACTCCTAAGAACTGATACAGAAAGAAAACTTCACCTGGAGAAGAGGAATCAGGTGGGAGCAATAGGTTCACAGTAATTAGCATAGCAAGCAAAAGGTGGTAAAGTTTCTTTGAGAATCAATAGGCAATTAAGGAAAATAAGTAAAACGCTTTGCTATGACCCATGCTTCAGAGTAGTTTTAGGAGTTTTCATTAATAGAGTTTGGTTTTATTAATAGAGATTCCTGGTATTACAATGCCTTTCTTTTAAGGATGAATTGAAAAAAAAAAATCAGTGCTGCAAAAATGATTCATCATTGGACTGTCACATCCCATTCATAGCCTGAAAAAGCATGCACAACACTTTTATAACTACAAAAAGGCTTTTTTTTTTTTTCTTCTGCCATCTGAATCCTGAATCAGCGTGACTGAGTGACAGATGGCTCTGCTCAAGTCCAAGTCCCCACCTGGTACGTATTTACTAACACACCAAAAATGGGCAAAGTATTCATGTGAAGCTAGGATGTGAACCTGCCTGGTATGCTAAGATTTTGAAGCCATTTCCTTTTTGGCTATAGGGAGGTCAATCTGTAAATGAATAATCTAGCACTGGAGCATGCAGGCACAAGCAACCTGCAGACAAACCATCCTTTCTGCTCACGGATCAAAGGTTTCACACTTCCACTAGAGACAGGTAAAACAGTAATTAGTATTGAACGAAGGATGGTAATGTGTGTCCAGTGAGCAAAACTGTAGGGAGGATAAAAGATAAGGCAGGTATCTGCACCAGACTTCCATTCACATTAGAAGAGAATTTAGTTAAATTTCAAGGGACTAATCCATTCAGTCTAACAACTAGCTATGAAAACATGTGGTGGTCATATATCTGCTGCAATTAAAATTTCTAAGTAATAAGAATATATACCTTCCCTGGCTACTGAACTGATCCTAAAAACGCCAGAGTACCTATAGATTAATAGTTGATCTTTATCCATCTGGGCTTAGTTCTTCACTGACATTGAGGCAAGAGCAAGGAAAACATAACCTAGTAGTAGCTGAGAATATTGAATATTTCTAAACATATAGATGTATACATGATAGACATCAGGTTAGCATTCATGCTCATTCTGGATTTACTGTACTTACAGTCCTGATGTCCTGAAGTTTAAAAAAAAAGGAAGAAAAAAAATAAAACTGTTTTACTCTGCGGTGCATAACCCTAGAGGCAGCAGAAAATAAAATCAAACCTTCCTTGAAAACAAGGAAGTGACCAGAGAAGGTTTAAAGCAGTAAAAAACAAAGCCTTTTGTTTCAAAATACTTGTGCTTTTGTCTTCTGACTCACCAGAGCGTTTGCCTCAAACTAATAGTATTTCTAAAAATGCAAATGGAAGGGAAAATTTATTTAACTTTTAGATTCTGACATTATTTTAATTAGTTAAATTTTAATTTGTTAGCCAAAATAAGATCTACAGCAACCAAACGCAATTACAGTACAATTCACACTGAGCCATGATTGACTGTGCTGCCAGTAAAGAAACCAACTAGCTTAATGGACCAGTTGCAATTAGATTAACAAAGTTTGCTGGAGCCCAACTCATGAGCTGCAATAAAGCACAAAAGTAGTAAATGGCAATTCTGGGCCAACTGGTTGCAATTTATTGCTTTCACAGAGACTGATAGAAGAAATGGCAATTTACAGGGGCAGGGGCAGCTAGCAGCTTATATATAATTACCCATCAATATAATCCACATTGAAGTCCAAGGTCTCATATCTTCCAGCAATTGTCTTCCCATATATCTCTATTAAATTTCCTGTTTAAAAGGAAATTGAAATTGAAGAGAGTCTTTTAAAAGCAGAGTATTTACATTTGCAGATTTTGTGAGCTGAACCAAAGAAATTCTTGGTCTTTGCAAATTAATGCAGAGAGTTACCCAACTGGCTGTACCCATGCCTACTCTCAGTTTCTATCGAAGTTCAAGGTAACTGTACACTTAAATTCACTTGCCCCAAAACACACATCTGTTTCCCACTGAAAAAGTCCATTCTAGATTTTTCAGCAGAACTCTGGTATTTGTACTAAGAAGACATCTCCTCGCATTTGTGAACTAAAACCACCATCCTATCCAAATGCCACTGCAGAACATCATGAAGCAACCAAAATGGCATCACCAACATGCGCTAGGTGTTAGTGTTTATATGCTAGATAGGGTCAGGGCCTAAAGAAGAACCTCAGCACAAATCAATTTTATTGTGTTATACACAATACAGATCATACCCACAAAGCAGCTGTACAGCAGCTGCTTTACCTTTAGGATAAACATTTTAACATACTATGTTTAAGCACATATGCTTAAAATTAAGTCCTTGAAGCAGGACCTAAATAAAAATAAGGATAATAGAAGGATTAATTAACACATGGTACAATAAAGGAGTACTTAGGGAATTCAGAGACCAAAATTCTCAATTAGCGTATCTACAATGTAGGTAGATACATAGGTTCTACCATGTGTGTTGATTTTCTGAGCTCCCCATAGACAGTGGAGGTCTAACCCATATTAGTCAATAAAAATCATGAAGGGTGATTCAACTCTCCCTAATGTAAATGCCTACGTGTGGCCAGGTGAACCACACCTGGTTTATTTTGGAAATAAGCACTTCAAGCTGCTCGAAGAAGCCTGGAAATGCCAACAGAATAGCAACAGGGAAAAAGCCTTCCAAACCCGAGGTAGTTGTTCAGAACAAAACCAGTGATTGCCTTATCATGCGACTTTAAACACTGATCTGAAACCCTATTAATTAAAAGACTGGTATGACATTACAACATCAGCACCTAATAGATAACCCTCAAAACTACTATGAAATAAACAGGGCCAGATGACTTAATCTGAGATCAATCAGATCTGGCCCTCTGCAGCATCTCTGTACTCAGGCAAAGCTGGGCTGCAGAAACCACGTGCCAAATAACCCAGCAGTCACAGAGTATTACCCATTTCTCTTGTACCCAGGGCAGCAGACTCCTTGTGCAAACCCATTTTCCTGTTCAGCGTGAGCTTGGACATTAAGTTCTGGAGGTGCCTATTTCGAACCCCAGCAACAAAGATCCCTCATAAGCAGAAAGATGGTATAGAACATCAAATAATAATTAAAGTGGGCTCCAGCCTAAAGAAAGGTCCCGTACCTGGGATGCCAGATGGTGGGCTAATTTGGTAAACCACAGGTGTCTGTGCAGCAGAAAACTGCAAGGAGAAATTTGTAGTTAAACAGCAGTCATTTTCACAGCAGCCCAACAAGATCTGATTATGCATTGCTCACAACACAGTTGGCACGCACATTTCAGAGAGTCGTGCTTTAGGATTCGATCTTTGAAGCAGAGTCCTGATCTGAAAAGGGAGCATGTATAGATGTCCCCTTCTTACCCCCTCTGCATTCAGCGTCCGGCTTGCTGCTATTTCTTGCAACCTCTCTGTGCCAAGATTGCCCATCCTGGTTGGAGTCAATCCCAGAAGATGTGATTTCATATGCTAAAGAATTTCTAAGCCTTTTCTTTTTTTCCTGAAGTTGAGACCTCCATTTCATCTGGCACTGTGGCACCATCAGTAATATCCTCTTAAAAAACTATTTCTACACCACAGAACCGAGACTTCAACTAGCATTTAACAAGCTTGTTGGGTACCTAAAAGCAATGTAGCCAAGAAAAGGCTCTTATTGACCCATCTTAATACAGTACCAGAGATGTATTCAGGAAAATGCTACTTTGCCGCCTGAAGAAACAACAAGGAAATACTGAAGTCTACTATGGGGCACAATTTTTGTCTTAAACAGAGTCCAAGAAGGAGTAGAGATTGTACTTTGAGGCAAGCTCCTCAGAAGATGGGGAACACACAAAGACCCCTTAGAAGTGGAAGAAGGCTGTCCTCAGCCTCCTTCCAAATGCACAAGAGTCCACATCCTGATCCTGCTTTGCTCACTAACACAGGCACAGCCCTGCTTTTTGCAGGGAGGCCTTGGCAAAACAGCTTCAGTGCCTTATTTCTCAGACACCTGCTCTGAAATGCAAGAGTAATGTTGTTGTCATTCCTCTGAGCAGCATTCTGCACTCTGGCAATGAAAAACACTAGGTAAAAAATAAGGGTCAGACCACCAAGGAATTTAAGTGTCTTGGGCTTAAGGTGATCTATAAAGGCACCTGGCTTGTTCAGATGCTGCAAAATCCATTTGCCTCTCTGCTTTCTCAGGAGTCACAAGTACTTCCACAAAACTGGCCTGCAGCACTGCTAGCTGGCTAAATCCCAATTCTAAGTCATTAACTGCTGGATTTCATTAAACTTAAAGAAAAAGTATGCTTCCCTTGTGCATTTGTCCTGTCCCCATCCCCAAATCATCCATTTCTCAGAACTGCCTTCACATCTCCATCCTTTCCACCTTCTTTGTGAGTCCTCTCCTGTCCTCAGTTGCACTCATGGATGCTGCTGTCAGCTCAATAAATAGCATAAACTCATTTCCAGACTTAAACCAAGGATGCCATAACATATTTTTTGAGCCTTCCTCAAGCCTCAGACCCTTTCAGAGCTCAGTCTTTTTACCTTCTCATTACAGTCACATGGAAAATGAATGTGTAGCCATAAACTCCCTCTAGTCATGGTCATTGCGGAGGAGCAAAGCACATTCCCTGGGCTGGAGCAGATGCAGAGAGAGAAGCCAAAACCAGCACAAAAGCCAGGACCACTAGCTGACACAAGTCTTCAGAGCTGTTCAGACTTGTTGCAGCCTGCAGCAGGCTTTTTCAATCTGCTGCAGAGGCAAAATTAATTTTTAATACGCATAGCTCCCAGGTCCCAGTCCCAAAACAAAGAGACACACTGTGTTTTATTTAGCTTGGAATGTGTCTCATTAACAGCATCCCCTGGTGATTTTTCATCAGCTCTCTAAGCTAGCTCAACCACCCAATGACTCTTCAGCTTTAATGGGCAATTTACTGAAACTCTGGGCTTTCTTGCTTGATGTTTAAAGTTAGCACAGAGGTGGGGTGTGACTTCTGAACACACTAGGCCTCGTCCTGAAGCACACAGCTATGGATGTGTTTTTATGCTGAGAGCCAAAATGCTGTGCTAGGAGATGTGTCGTAGGCTCTCAAAACAACCCAGCAACAGAGATGAGATCGGAACTGAGGTCTGAGCTTTCCTAAGCGTGCACATCTCAGGTGTGGAGAGCTGTCCCAGACCTGGAGAGGTCCTTTCCCAGAAGGAGCCGTGTCCATGGGAGTTGTCCTGCCATGGCTACCTGTCAGTGCTGACTGACTGCTACCACCCTGCAGCTCAGAGGGCAACACCAGAAGTCATCTGAGTGCCCCAACCCAGCGGGTACAGAACTGGCTGGGTTAGGAACACCCATGCCTGTCGGCTGTTGGGCCTTGCATGGAATCTGTGAAGTAAAAGGGTCGTTCACAAGAGCTGTGATAGTCAGATACCTGAGCAGAGCTCTGGGCAGTTGTAAAATCTTCATCCTTGGAGGTTTTCACAACTTGACTGAATAAAGCCCTGAGAAACCAGCTGCGATCTCATAGCCAACCCTTTGAGCAAGAAGTTGGACCTCCTGATGTGCTGTCCTACCCAAGCCTGTGATTCAGGGACTGCATCAATTGCTCTGCAGCACTGTCAGCACCTAGTCAACAGGGTGGGCAAAGGGTCTCAGGTAGCAATTCCAGTCACTAGAGCTGTCAACATCTCTCTCCATAGTCCTTGTTAATCCACTGAAGCACAGTATCATTCCTTGTTTCTGACTTCGTCTCCAAAAGGAAATAATGAAAGGCCCTAATTGATATTTCTGACAGAATCAAGGTCACAGGGTCTTGGGCTGAGAACAAGGACAGCTGAAATTTCCCATAGGCATTTCATACGTGATGTGATTTTTTCATTACATACATATGTGCCATGGTATTCATCATCTTCATCTGTCTTTGCTTGATAAGCCCATAATTTTCAGTATACATTGCTAGACAGACTATGCACACCTGTACAAACTTAATTAGTAGAAAGTGACAAATTCTGGCAATATGGCCCTGAAAACACATGATTCATTGTTTGGACAAGAATTGTGGACAAGGTAAAACAAATTCACAAGTCGGTCTTCTGACTGCATGGCTTTGGTATAGAGACAACTTAACTTGAACCCAGATTTTTCCTTCAGAAAGACCTCAGGTCTCATAGCCTATCCAGTGCCAGACTGAATGCCTTGGTGCATCTAGTTTTACGGGACACAAGGAACATCTTGCCTTCATGTCCTGACATGCAATCAGTATGAGAGATACTATTTCAATACGTATTCTGTGATACCAAGTCTGAAGTTTGACTCCTTTCAATACCTTCAGCTGTTCATCATCACTTCTATCCTTTCTTGGTGGTTACCTTGAAAGTATAATTTTCTTTCTCCACCCCGGTCAAGTTGTTAATAACACGTCCTTTAAAGTTCACCTCCACATAGTACAAACCTTCCTGGGATGAAGGCCTAGATGGGGGGGGGGAAAAATGTGTTATATTATTTTTATATAGATTGGGTTTACTATTTTTTAGGTAGTGCCAGGTCATTGGGACAATCTTACCAGGTTCACTGAGGCATTGATAGAGTAAAACACTTTAATATTATGAACCCAAACTCAGAAACTACAGTGTAAAAAGAATATGAAGACACAGCAAGAAATTGTAGGTGTAGGTGATAGGACTATACTAGAACATACATCCAGATTGTATGTAAATGCAAAGCATATACACGTGCTCATCAATACTAATAAATAGTTGTTCTTCATTACTATTAAAATATCCCAAGGTTGCCTAGATTTACAGGGAAGCTTGATCCGGGTTTGTAAATGAATGCTGCATCTAAATGCACAGCAGAGCATTCAGCAGGGTTAACTCCAAACCAAATCATAGCAGCAAGAGATGGAAGAGGCCCACCAGGCTCACCCCTACAGCCTCTCAGGGCACACCTGGCCTTCCACTCAAACAATATCCTTTAAGCTATGACAGCCGGGAAGGAGAGCTTAGATTCCCCAGATGCTGCCTGGAATCATGTTTGCTTCCATCTCTAGCATAACTTCTATGATCTTGGACAGGGCAAGAATGTCAGAAACTGGTAAAATCCACAGATTTTCTTGGGAGCTATGAATCCAAGAATGAGATTTCTACAAGCTTTAGAGGATATGAGTCTAGTTTCTCCAAGTCTCAGTCTGACTCATGATGGTTAGGCTAGTGCTTCACCAAGTTGAAGCATGGATAAATGCAGCCCAGCTTGGGAGGTGCTCAGGTGCAGCCATAGTAATTCCTTAAACTTCCAAACTGCCTGTACAGACACTAAAAGAAAATGAGGATTCTACCAGACAAATGGCAGAGGTCTTGCCAGGGAAGATTTAGATTGGGTATTTGGAAGAATTTCTTCATGGTGATCAAGCACTGGAACAGGCTACCCAGGGAAGTGGTGGAGTCCCCATCCCTGGAGGTATTTAAAAAAAGTGTGGACATGGCACTAAGGGACATGTGTTAGTGATGGGACTCAGTAGGTCATGTTGATGGTTGGACTTGATGAGCTAGAAGGTCTTTTCCTACCTAGATGATTCTAGGGTGTAGTCAGGGAGCATACCTTGTTCTGCATCGTATACTGGATAAGCCAAAATACCCAGGAGAGACATCGCATGGCAACCTGGGCAGGTCTGGGTTCACCAGGGACACCTCCAGGTGGGACCGGCTGGCTGAAGAGACGTGTTCTGCCTGGTGGGATGCTGAACCTAAGCAAGCAAGGTCAAACAGAGGAACTTTGTGAGGACAGGACTATTCACATCCAGTCACACAATGTAAACATTTTTGAATGGACACTCCAGCTTCGCTTTAGCCGCAATATTTAGAGCCCTAAATTGGACTTTTTTTTTTCCTTTTTAAATCATGTTTGTGTAATTTTGTGTAAAGAGAGATTTCATCCTACCATGTAGCTGCATGGCTTTTTGCCTCTAATACAGTGCCTGCTCTCTTCCCAAAATATGTTATTGGAGAGATTGACAGTTATCAGCAGTTTGAATCTCCTCAGCCATCTACACTGGACCAACCCTCATGCCCACAGATACTTAAAGCACCTGTAAAATTAATGGTTTTACTTGGTCTTTGCCATTACTGATGTCTTGAATGGTTTTGCTGACAGCACCTCAAGTTCACCTGTGCTGCAAGGTGGATCGGCTTAGCCCATTTCTTCAGTGAGCTGTCTGTAGTGCTTTTCAACTTCAGAAAGTCAAGGTTTGAACATAAATTAGAATGCTTAGCTTTTGTAGTTTAATCTAATACAGCTTCTAAACATCTGCCCCTTTGTTGACTGTCTTCACAGGTGTCTCCCAGCTCACAGATTCATTTTAAGTGACATCAGTGGTTTCTCTGCAGCAAACTGCATATTTTTTCCCAATCCCAGAAACATTTTTGCCTCTCTCCCAATGCCTGGATGTCTGCTCCTCCCTCAGAAATGTCTCCCAGGCTCAGCGATTGTCCCTGCCTGCTACACAGTGCTGTTCAAAGCGCATCTCCCCTGAGGACACAAGCTGCCCTTCTCTCCATTTCAGCATCTGTACAGGAAATCACAATATTCAGAAAAATAAGACTGATAGCATTTGTCACACTTACAAATGACTGAGTGCCAGAACTTGAGCATTTTAATGAACATACGTCTCAGACAGAAACCAGCTCTCTTCCCAAGGAGTTAATATTCAGCACTACTGAAAATCAGATGCAGTTTTGTAAAGTTGGGTTTGTGCCCAGATGAGCAGGGCATATCAATTTCTGTGATTTTTACACAGATCTCATGTTTAAATTAGTGTTTTTAACACTCCAGCATCAGACAACCTATGAAGAGACTTTCAGACTTCTTTCAATAAAAAAAAAAATAAGGCAGCAAGGAGGAAATTTCTAGCCCTAGTTCTACATAAACAAGGTAGGAATCTGACTTACCTTGATTAGAAGAAATCTGAAAACAAGCAGCCATCAGCAATAGCTTATGAAGTAATAATAGTAGCAGTAGTGATATTATTATTATTGATGTTACAGCAGCAGAGTGGCGCAGCGGAAGCGTGCTGGGCCCATAACCCAGAGGTCGATGGATCGAAACCATCCTCTGCTAACTTCTTTTTGGGTGTTCAAGGAAAGGTTGGATGTGATGCTTAGGGACATAGTGTAGTAGGTGACATTGGTGGTAGAGTGACAGTTGGACCAGATGGTCTTGGAGGGCTTTTCCAACCTTTATGATTCTGTGAATTTCAAGCTGATTTCATGTTCTGGGTGCCACAGCCCACGTATCTGTTGCTTAGGATTTGTCACTCCAACTTCCGGTCTCAGAACAGAGCTGATTCTTTCTTCCTTTGGTAGAGTTTAAAGAGTTTAGACTTTGTAAGAGTTTAAAACTCACCATCCAGGGTAATAGTAATCCATGTTCCTCCAGCAATGCTGCCCTCTCGGGGCTTAATGAGCAATCCTGTGGCAGACACTGAAAAAAAAAAAAAAAAAAAAAAAAAACCAGCTACATCAGGCTGAAGCATAATGCAAACACCAAAAACATCTAACTCGGGACAAAGCAAGGGACCGTGGTCTGGCAGCTGCCCTCCTGTGATTCCCTCTTCATGATTCCTCCTTCCTAGGCCTTTAGTAAATTAGCCATATCTATTACAGTACTATTAGCCATAGTAAATCATCTTCCAACTGTGTCCCCTATGTAAAAGTCCTCCTTCCCCTCACAGAGATTTTGATGCCTTCAGAACTTGGTGAACCAAGCCAATCTAAGCCTCTTGTCCTCTTCAAGAATTAAATAATATTTCTCCAGCTCTGAAAGAAGCGTTTGCTCACTTCTGTACACTGTCCCCAAGTTTAGGGTGGCCCACATAACGTATCCTCTTCTGGCTCAGACAGCCTTTCCAGCTCTTTCTTGGAGAAGTCCTTAGAAAGGAAACATAGAATGGAAAGGAGCTCCTGCTTCATGAAATTAAGTTACCTGTAACTTACTATATGATATTTTCCAGAAAAACATCAAATTCTTAAGAGGATTTAGGATTTCTTTGGGGGCACTCATCCTGTGAAGCTAATGGAGGCACTAAAGAGTCCTTTTTACAATAGTACCCACCTAACATACATATTCATCTCTCTAAAGAGAAAAATTTTACATACTTGCATCATGCACACTTAATATCAACATGGAAACAATCACGACCATCATCAAGCAAATGAAAACCAACATGTGTCAGAGGAACCCAGGTACAACAGGGACAATTAGCAATAAATCCACACACATCCAGAAACCTCCATTGGCTATGAAAGAGCACCATGAAAAGCCACTGATAAGGGTAGATAATGTCCAGAATGCTGGAGACACTACTCCATAATACCCAATGCCTTGTAGAGATGCTTCTACATGTCTCACATGAAGTTAGGCTGAACCCAACCCAGCAGCACCCTTGTATTATCAGCGGGATTGGAGACACCACCTCTCTGCCACCCACCTGCAAAGAACACCAGAAAGGATGGTCTCCAAAGGTTCATCTTGGACTTTGGATGGGGATTTCATGGGATGGTGGCTCACGACCTTAGCACATTCTCTGTCACATTAAAACAAACCCTATCTGTATTCTTCATGTTGCAGACCTGTGGAAGCAATGGTCTGTGTTACAGCAGCCAAGGCAGACTGGAAGATAGAATCATAGAAAACACATTGATTCATCTCTCACACAGTACAAAGGGTCAAAATAATGTAATAATGCTCTTTCGCCACCCACCCAACACACCTATACAGAACACATACCCCTCTGAGCAGACCACTTTCCAGCTAAGCTCAGGATGAGCTTCCCCTCACTGGGGCCATGTTTCATGAGACTGGCTTTAATTAAGCAGTAAGCACACCTGACTTAGTAAAACCAATTACAGGATTTAGAGACAATGCTATGAAGCTCTGTGCTGTTTCATGCAAAATTCGTGGATGTATTCCATTTTAAAAAAAATGTGCCATGGTCATTCCCCAGTTCTGAAACCAAAAGACATGGCCTGACTGTCCTACTCGGCTCTCTAGCCTTCCACAGCTAGCCCCGCACACCTTCCCACTACTGGGAATGGTCTCTGGCGTAGGAATTGTTTTGAAGAGTGCTGCTAGACTTGGTGACGACACTGCTGGGGACTGTTTTAATAATTTAAGAATTTAAATATTTGAGTCCCTGTAGCCTGGGAAGTTCCCTGGTCTTACTTGCTTTACACATTGCTACCACAGGCAGGCATATCACACATTCCCTTTATAATCCCAGAAACTGTTCTAACAAAAAAATACAGACCATCAATGTCTGCTGCCTTCACTCCGGGTTTTGTACTGTTATGGAAATAGCCACGAGTCAATTAACTCAGTCACATTTTAAATGAGCAAGAACCTCAAATTCCCACCAATGAGCACAGAAAGTGGCTGGGTCACTGGATTCTCACAGGAGACTCTTCCCCTGTTGCAGAGTGTCCCTTGGTTGCTAAAGTTCAGATAAGACCCCAGAAACCCCAGGCGAAAAGATGAAACCAAACAGTAAGAAACTAATTTAGGATTTCAAAATTTTGTTGCAGTGGGGTCTATGGGACAAAGATCATGATCACTGTGTCATCAGGAATTACCAAAGAAAAAAATGACACAAAGGCAGCCTTACATTTCTGCTCCATCAGTTTTCACCAACTAGTGAAAAAGGATGAGGGCAGACATCAGCTCTCAAGGCCTGGTTCCTCTGCACGGTGGAAGAGCTGTGTGTTAGCACCCTAGGAAAAGTGCAACAGGTGAGCAATTTTATTAGAGGTGAGAGCTGGGCAGAAGCTTTGGTTATGGTGTGTGCCAAACACACCATGGCCATAAAGCCAACTGCTACAGTCATTGCAACCAGCAGCACTGCACATGCAAGCCAAATACACCTGGAAATAATGACTAGAATGAAGCTGGCCACCATGCATCATTTGCAATGCCTTCAGTAATCAGCCCTCAGCAATGCACCATTTTTGTAGCATGCTTTAACCAGAGGAAAACCTACTCCAAGCCCCTAGCCAGCTTCTTCTGTTTAGTGCCCTGACTTAACCATGAAGAAGCTGCAGCTAAGACGGAAAAGACCTCTCATAACAGAGAGCTAAAAATGACCGACCAGCAGAAACAGTGCATGCATTCAGTGTCAGGCATCCCCTGCTCTTTTTCTTGTCTTCCTCTCAAATCCGAACACATGAGTAGTTAGACTAGAGTGATACAGAGATGTAAGACAACAGACTAGCAAGGGTGCTTCTATTGCTTATCGTATCACGCAAGTCCTGATGTAACTACTCGCCTTTTAACATAAATGCAGTTGGTAGGGGTCAAGTCCAAAGCCTTGATGCATGTGAGCCTTGCATTTCAAAGCAGGCATATAAAAGGTCATTTAGGTGTATTTTTATTGTCCTTATGAGGACTTTTTAAAGTATTACTCACCTCATTCTCTTTGTTGCTCTTCCATTTCTCAGAGGAGCGAAGTGTGGGGGCTCTGATACCTGTGTAACTTCTCTGTCCCTTTGGTACCTGCCCTACCACAGTTTTTGGTCGGAGGCTGTGTCAGGCACTCAGTTCAGTCCCCTGTGCTGTGCTGAAAGCCACCAGACTCGTTTCTCAGCAGCTTCAATGCCTGTTGCAGGCAGCTCAGAGCTGTCCATTGCGCAGGCTTAATTATTAACCTAAGCTACTTGCTATTAACTGTTTTGTTCCAGGTCCTTAATGACCACAACAGGGGTAACCTGGAGTTTCTTGCCTTCATATACGATTAGATCCTCCAGTAGGAAGATAATCAACCCATTTATCATAAAATCCTAAAATGGCTTGGGTTGGAAGGGTCCTTATATATCATCCAGTTCCAACCCCCCACCACGGGCAGGACACCTCCTTTCCCCCACAACATGACAGAAACTGATTGAATGGTTCCTAGACATGCCCATATCCAATATGGGAGTGGCTTTCATAAGCAAGCAGAATTTGAGGCTTCTTAATTCATTTTTTCCATGGCATTCCCAGCTGTGTCAGAGTCTGGCAGGAATTCTGGCCAGCGGGTGTTCAGAGCTCCCACCACACCTCAAGTATCTACACTCCTGTGGGTCCTTACATGGGTAGTGGTGGAAAGGAGTATGATGGCCTTACACAATGTTATCATCCACCCTATGGAGAACTGTGTGCCTCCACTGGCTGCAGGGAAGATCCAGTTCAACCTTCATCAGGTGCTGAATAGCGTTGTGAACATCACCCCCGTGAATATCATCCCTGCTCCCGCATCTATACCCATCTATCTGAAGCCCAGATGAATGGATGGGTTTTTGACGAAGCCACCAGAAACAAAGTGGGTTGCTCTGGCCCTGCACTGGTATGGATGTTTTCATGGAAATTGCCACAAAAGCTCCCAGCAAGCTCTCAAACAGCATAACTATGGATTAATGAGTTACAAGGCACCAGTCACAAACAATAGCACTATGTAGGCATTTCTTACCTCATCCCCAAGGGGGGATGGGTGGGGGGGTGAAACAGGCTTGCTCGCTCTTCCTCAGCTTCATTTCAGAAACACAGCAGCACAAAGGCATGGACAATCAACCTTCAGGGGAGTTTTGGAGCTCTGCCCAGCAATGAAACCAGTTGCGTTTGGTTTATCCTCAGACCAAGCCCCACTGCCTCAACTGCGTTTAGCCAATGATTACAGGAACACGATGAAAATTAATCCTAGCCTGCTCAATCGTCCACAGTTGCTTTACTTATCAGCTGGAATCGAATTGCAAACATGGCAATGAAAGAAAAAAACATTGCAAACATGGCAAAGAAAAAAAAGAAAAAAAAGAAAGAAAAAAAAAAAGACTTGAAGGAATGATCAGAAAATATTGTCAAAGAATAGACAGATCAAAGAAGGATGATCACTTGAATGCTGAAGGCAGAGACAGATGTTGGTAATGGGGCCCACTGACAGCCCCAAATGAAAGGTGGGACCATGCCCAGGTTCCCTGCAGAAAGCCCAGCCAGGAGCAACAGGAGGCAGGGCTGGAGACTCAGCTGCAGCATGGAGCCAAGCTCCAGCCAGAAGACGGGACGAAAGACGAGAGTAAAGATGTGTACGCCTATACCATAGCTCAGCGTTTTGTGTTCCAGTCCTTAAGAAATGCAGCCCCAATGGATTTAACAGGGAGAAGGAGGTGGTTTTTTTGGAGAAGGGCACAGATTAGGGAAGGCACTGCATAGGGAACCATCCTCCTGAACTGCTTGCAGCATGGAAAGAGGGAAAATGTGGAAGAACGTTGTCCTCGGTGAGCAGAAGCACAGGCCCATAATTTAGACCAGCTGAGGAGTGGTTGAGTCACCAGGGGTCTTGAAGGGTAAATACTTTCCCACTACATGCTGGTGATGATTTTTAGGTATTATGACCCACCAACGAGGGAAGTTTGATGAGAAAGTGCATGTTTGTATATGTGTGCAAGCAAATTTCTCTTACAACTGGAAGGAAATTTCTGCTCAAAAACATCACCCCATGACCTCTAGTTTTTGGTTATTCATTTGGAGGCTGCAGATTTTACACGTGCGAGTGGAAAACAGTCCTACAGGCAGCCGGGAACCTGAAAACCAGTCCTGTGTTGCCCTCAAAAAGGAGGTAAAGGAAATCAGGAAGCGAGAAGCAGGGTTTTGGCCACAAGGTGGAAACACGGAGCTGCTGCAGCCCTGGTGTCTCTTGGAGCACAGCTGAAAGGCAACCGAGCCGTGGCTGCTCCGTGGGGTGTCTCCGGAGAACGGAGTTTCCCCGGGATTTGCAGCGCTTCTGGGGTGGAAAATCTTGGCAGCAGCCAAGCCAGGGCTCCCCCCAGCCTTTGCAAGGCGGCCACCTCGCGAGAGGAACGCAGCAGGTGTGGGGCAGCGCATGGCATCCCCCAGCTGAACAGCTGAGGGGGGATAATGTGGGATAAGGGGGGTTAGGGGTTTTGTCTGCAGTCGTTCGGGAGCTCCCGGCTCCCTCCCAGCCCTGCTGGTGCAGGCACTGCTCCATACCGAGGGCACGAGCGTTTCTCGCCTGCTCCTTACCAACACCAGGCACCGTCTTGAAGGAGGGATGTGGGAACACCCTGCTCTCACCAGCCCTGCATCTGTACCTGTAAACAGAGCATAAAACACTCCAGAGGAAAGCAAGCTTATAGAGGTTCATGCTTGGACCAGCAGCACCATGTTTCTCTTGGACGTGGCTGCAGAGGAGCAGTCCCCTCTAAAGCAAGTCGTGCCATGCTGGGCAGACATTGGGGAAAAGCAACATGAAACCACTTGAATTTAGGGATTAAGTCCAGAAATGGATCTCAGAGAAAGATTTCTGCTTTCCAGCTTGCTGTTGTCCTCGTCAGCATCCTCTTCCATCCCCTACCCATCTCCTCAAGCAGCCTGCAAGCTGTGTGTGCCCAGGAGGAGATGGGAACCCACTCCCACCATCAGCCTGCTGCCAAAACCAAATCGGGGCTGCTGCAGAGTCTGAGGATCTGCAACAAAACTCTGAGGTTTGGAAGGTCTTGAAGAAGATTTCAACACCTCCTGCAGGCCAACCTGTTCCTCAGACTTTGTGGCTATGTCTAGGAGTGAAATAAAAGCATAAGGACTTGGGCACTGGATCTCCATGGATCCTAAATGGTCCCCTCCATGGTTTTGACCTTGTCCAGCTCACGTTAGCCCAAACAGTTCCCAGGAATGGTTTGGGAGTGAGTACGGGTGCAGTCAACCAGTTTTTGAGGCTGCTTTTGCATTTATTAACATGGGCATGGCTTCAGGAGCAGAGACGTAGCCTGGAAGACTTTGCAAGCTGGTGTGTCCCACAAGGGCAGCCCCTGCACTGTGCAGGGCTCCCATCAGCTGCTCTTTCTTTCTTTCTATTAATACTTTGCTTTTTCTGTATTGATGCAAGCTTCCTAGCAACCAAGGTCACAAGAGAAGGTGCTAAGAAGCTGGACTGATTATTAATAAATCCTGGGGTTGGCTGTCTTTTTTCTCGAGAAGCTTGTTAGGCACCGGCAGGCAGGGTGCTGAGCTGGGATTTCCAAGGGAACCTGGGGGATTTGGATACCCACCTCTGATTAAATTTCTCCCTCTGAATTCCAGCCTTCCTTCTCCTGGCCTGCAGCGCCCAGCTGGGTGAGGCTACCCCTGGGAAGGTGAGTTGTGACAGCGCAGTAGTGCTAAGAAGGGATCCTGCATCTATCAGCCACACTAAAATTATCCCCTGTGGTCCACAGGGGCTGTGCTCCTTTGTTTTTTTTTCTTATCAGGATCCAAAGGTATCCACAGATCAGGTAAATGCATTACTATCGAGTCCCACCACGCAGGGTGGGCTGCACCCACTCCCTTCCCACTTCCTACAGCCCTGAGCACACTCCAGATGGGAACAGCATCATGGCCTTACATCTCTGCCCTCACCATGCTGCTGTGTTAAGTCCTGGGTTTGCTTGAACAGGCTGAGCTGCCCACGTGGTAAGAGCTGTGCCCTTTCCGTCACGGTCCTGGCCTCTGGAATAGGGATGAGATAATCTGGTTTGAGGATTTGGATGATTCTAGTATATTAAAACGTATTCTTGTATGTTAAAATAACACAGAGAAAAGTCCCATCATCTTAAATCACTAACCACTCAGGTCTGGATGCGCACGGGTAGGAATATTCAGCCAGGGGTGCACAGAAGGGTTTCAGGAGCAGTGCCTGGTTTTGCCACACTCAACCCCTCATTAAACATCTTAGCATGGAAAGCTGACCATGAGAAAACCAATACAGCTACTTTGTGAACGTTTCCCACGTCAGGAGAAGAAAGAGCCCCTGGTAGGTCAGGAGAGGCATGCAGGTCTCCATATCTTTAATCTCGCATTTGAGGCACTGCTCCATCACCTCCACCAGCTGAGCTTCTCCTTGCTTGCCATGAAGGTGGGATGGTGAAAGCAAAGAATATCGACGTGAACACTGCATGAGCTGAACTGGGGAAGATAAAAAGACTTTTACAAATGGGGATCGAAAGTCAACTAAGAAGATGAAAAGCAAAAAGCAAAAGGTATCCTTTTTATTTATTGGCCAGATAAATACTTCCAGTTTTCCCTTTATTCATGCTCCTTTTCACTAAGACAAGTGTTTTGTTTCCCAAAAGTCTTACATGGCATTTTTTAACCTTTTTCAGTTTTTAAAACATTTTATTACCACTGCTTCTATTGTTATATATTCAGATAACATCAATATGTTTTCCAAATATTTCAGAAGAAAAAGCACTCTGTTTATATCCCAGATCTAAATTTACAGTCTGTTGTGTTTGTTTTGTTTTGTTTTTGTTTTGTTTTCCCTCCTGCAATCTCATAAAGCCAATGCATTTTCATTTATATTTACAGCCTGTAACTGAGCTGCCTGACTGCTCCTGGTTCATTTTGCTAGCCAATTTGAAACAGGCTTAACTCCTTCCTTTGAGAGGAAAAGTGTCGGTGCTTCCAGGAGCCTTTCTGCATGTCTTTACAGGGTCACGTTTCAGCACGATAAAACCCTGTTGAAGTTGTTCCCATAGCTACTCTCATTGCATTTTAAACAGTCGATGAACTTCTTTAAATACCAAATTTATTGCCAACGCAGCTGCTTTAATGACAGGTTTGAGGCTTCTTTAGTTTCAAGGTTCAGTGTGTTTCGGCTCGCGTCCCCTGTGGTCCCATGGGTCGCCGAGGAGATGGAGCCGCCCGGCCGCCTGCCCGCAGCAGATGCTGGAGCCCAGGGATGCAGGAGGCAGCTGGGTAAGGAGAAACCAGCACCTTGCTGTGGGTTTGCCTGCTGTGGTGTTGGGCTTTTCGGCATGCCAAGGGGGCTCCCCAGCTTCCATGGGACCTGCAAAGCACATGGGATGGCCAGGGAAATACAAGGTCAAGGCCAGCTCATGGCCCCATCACGACTGAGAAGGTATCCTAAATACAGAACCGTGGCTGCAAGGAGAAAATGCAACTTCAATTGAAGCACTAACTGCTGTACTGTCAAAAAAATCCTGGTACTGAGGTCTTCCCAGAGATATTCCTCTTCTGGGCTACTCATAGACACCACCTCGTTCACATTTCCCACCAAGCAGGGCTCTGTCGCAGTGTGCTGGACCATCGCTCCCTCGGTCTCTGTGTTAGGAGGCTCTTCATCCTGCTAACAATATTAACCAAGAAAGGCCACGACTCTATTGTGTTAGGTGCTCTGCAACTACAGGACACAAGATAGCATCTATAAAAAGTAGAGGCAAAGACACACAATCCCACCTGACCTTGGAAAATGGGAAATGTGCCCACAGGAGAACTGCACAGGTAGGACGAGCAGCCCAGAGGTGACATTCCCCATTGAAATCAAGAGATGTCGCTTTGCTAGAAGCAATCTCCCAGGGAAGTCTAGGGAGGCGACGCTGCAGACTGAAGCCACGGCATTTGCTTAGATAAACAGCTGGTAGCAGATTGGGTTTCCGAATCAAGCTGCAATTCGGGACCTACTGAGCTTCATCCATCATTAGTCTTTCATTAGGAAGCTTGTTCTTGGCTTGGCTCTCCAAGTCCCAGGCTAATGATTCAGGCAAAAACCAACTCCACTGCTGTGTCCAGCAGTCTCCATTCTTCCACCCGTTCCTACCTTTGTGGCAAGGCAGATGCCCATTTGTTTCTCGTTTTCATACGAAATCCCCTCTGTTCAGTGAGTTTTCATTTTAAATGCTGCCGCTGCCCCGTCCCCTCCGTCCCCGCTCCCTGTGTCTAAGCAGGAGGAACAGGTGGAACAGCTGACCCTGGCGAATGAAAGGAGAGCACAGTTTCACTCCCTTCACCCCTTTCTCACAGGCTGCCCCTGCTGTCAGTGATCCTCGAGCCCCTGGGGACCGGGGATTTGTGTGTATTAGTCACATGAAAGAGCAGAGCCTGCAGCAGGCTGCTCCTGGGCTTTGCTTCGCCTCGAGACAAGGGAATGGCTTGCCACTGGATTTCTCAGGGCTGGAATCAAGTGACACTTCTTTTTTTTGTCCTTTTGACTTGCACAGATTGGCTTCTGTGTAAAATGTGCTATGGATGTGACTTAAAAAAATAAATAACAGCTTAAAATGATCCCAGTTGTGCAAGGAAATGTGTAAAGCTGACCATTTAATAGTGACTGAAATCTTCTGTCATCAGATCTGTGGGGTGAAAATTGGTCTCGTTCACCTTGCTGCACAGCCTGTCATCACACAGAGGGTTTGAGCAGTCTTAATGGTCCCTCTCAGTCCTAAATGTACTGATTTGATATCATTCAACAAACTCCAAGCTGAAGCTCCAATAAGGCGGACTCATATTTATGTACCCATCAGTGAGCCACGTCTTGGGGACACTTTCCTTCTTTTGGGATTAAAACCACAAACTCGTGGAAGTCTCACAGACCAACACCAAACCTGTACAACCACAAGAAAGCAGCACAGGAACCCCAAAAACCTTAAGTCTGCTCTGCATTGCCGATGTGTAAGAGGTGTCAACGTAGGATTGGTTAACCTTGGCTTTTATGAACATGCAAGAGTCATTTTCCTGCCCCAAGGTACAGCTCCCAGCTGTCTCTCATTGCCAGAAGCCATGGGACCACCACATCAGCTAAACAGCAGCGGTTATACCACGAGCAAACAGTTTTACACCCCATCCATCAAAAGTAAATCCATTTTACAAGTACTTCAGGCACTTGAACACATGATGGAGCTCCGCTTATGTGATCAGAGTCAGCTTGGCCGTGCCTAAGAGAAAGCCATGAGCATCTTCAAGCAGGTCCCTGAAAGCAGAGGGAAAGATTCAGTCCCACCAGGCAGGGGCAATGACATGTCTCTGTGGATGAGAAAATTAAGAAAAAAATGCCTTGACTGTTGGCACAAGTGCCCTGACCATTGGTACAACTACAGGACACATTTGGTAGCTGCACATTGCTTTTCTCTCAAATGAAGGTTTAAATAATATTTTGGGGTTCAGTTATGACCCAGAGTACCTGCTATTACTACTGCTGTGATCAGCCATCACCAAAATGAGACGAAAAAATAAAATATTTCAGATAAAATATTCAGATAAAATATTTCATCCAGATCTTTTCTCCCCAGCCAAGGATGCATCGCTGTGGTTCATCTTGGCTCTGCTGAGTAGTTGTTCGTGTCCAGAGAAAGAAAGAAAATAATCAAAACCAAACACCTATAAATTATTTTTGAATTAAATTCTCAATTTGTTTTTTCAAACAAAAAAGCTTCTTTCAAATTTCCTTCTGTTTTCCTGCTTGTGCTCATCGGGTCTTCAAAAGCTGCTTGAATCCAGCAAGAAACCATTCCCTACCCCATCTTTAAAAATATTTCTGCCAAACCACAACAAGATTTTTTTTCCCCCGCCTTTCATACTGAAAGAGACCTGAATACCCAGTTATTCACATAGCTCAGCTGAAGGCATCCTTGTGTTTTGCTGTACAAACACGTTGACGTGAGGAAGAAGCACGAAATAGAGGACAGAAGCACACAGGTGGGATGAGGAAAGAGGCCCTCCTCATTGCTCACCGTGATGTGCATGCCTTAATGCTTGAATTCAGAAGCTTTGCATGATTAAAAGGAGGTGTCACTTCCTTCCCCAAATATTCACCCCCTGAAAACAAGTCCATCCCCTTATTTTGAGGGAGGGTGGCTCGTGCGATTCAATCAGACTCTTTTCAGGCAGTTGTAAATTGCATTTTCCAGCACCGTGTGCACGTGTATGGGGGGAGGGCTGTTAAAAATAAAAGTGCCACTGTTCCTGCTGTCAGCCCACTACCCACCTGTTCCTCTTTTAGCCCAAACGCCTCCACCTCTGACCCTGCTGCGGGACCAAGGCGCTTGCAAAGCTGTGCCACCAGCCCCTCGCTCCCCCTGCTCTCCCCAGCAGCTGTATAAACCTCAAGGGCAACAGCTGGGGTCCGGGGCCGACGTCTCCATACAGCACTGGGCACCCACTGGGCTCCAAGCCACTGGTCTGCTGGTGGGGACTCAGTTTATTAGAGTTGGACAAAGTTTGGAGATGTCTGCGTTGCCTGATTTAACCCCCCAGGCTCATAAATCCAGTTCAATTAGCTCTCAAGATGTGTTGTCAGCATAGGGTGCTAATTTGGTAATTGCCTGCCCCAAGGGAGCCCAGCTGGTGTAGCCTTAGGGATCTGCTCTGGGTGCTGTGACCCTAATGGGCTCCAAGGCTCTTCACAGCCTCAAAGATGGAAGGGGAGAAGAGGCAGAGAAATACTACCAAGTGCTGGACAAAGCCCAGAAACTGCCCATAACTTGCTAGAAGGATTTTTCCATCCTCCAGAAGTCAGTGACAGTAAACTTCATGCCCTGCCTCCAGAAAGACAAAGATGCAAGGTTGATGCACCAATGCATGTGCGTGCCTGCCCAAGGGCTGTTTTCCAGACCCTGGCATGGACTTGGGCCTTGGTGAGATCCTCCTTAATTAGTTTAATTGTAAAAGCACCAGTTGGATGGGATTGAAACTTTACCCTGTTCTTATCCCGTCCGAAGACATACCAGCACTTAATGCTCCCCCAGGACCTTTTGTCCTGCCTTGAATGCAGACAGAGCTGTCCTGCATGCAAAGACCTCCCTGTGCAGAGGAAAAGGAGGCAGGAACCCACTCTTTCTGTTCTAATACGAATAAATTAAGGTAGTCAAAACTGTCCAGCACAGCAGGGTCCTGCAGGTCGGTGGGACAGTGGCTTTCTGGCCTGGGCAATGGCTAGAGAGAGCGGTCCTGATGCTGCAGTGAGGGCTTGGCCCTGTAGAAAGGCAGCCTCCATGGTGCACCTGACCTTCATCAGGTGAGAGGAGCAAAGAAATAAAGTCTGTTGTGTTCCCACCGGTCTTGCCTGACCCACCTTTGCTGCAGTGTGGCCTCAGAAATCTCTCTTCTCTCTTCCTTGAATTCAAAAAGTATTTGGAGACCTGAAGTGGTAACTCCACTGACTAGGACTGGGTGTCCTAAGAGGTGCACCTACCTGGAGCACTGGTTCACTTGCTAGCTGTGTCCCAGACTTACAGGGGTCCAGGGCAATTCACTTAACCTCTTCAAGACTTACCTATCAATATGGATAGCAGCAGGAATAATATGAGATTAATGACATTTTGGGTCTTCCATGTCTGTGAAAGTGATAAACATCTCATTAGCCTTTTTCCCCTCATTAGTCCAAAACCAAAAGCAGATGACATCCTCAATGTTTTCTGCATTATTATTAGTTTTGTTACCTTTACCACAACTGTGCCCACAACTGGATAACATTTTGCTGGTTGCATAACTCACTGTAGCACTTTAATTTCACAAGAAGTAATTGGGCCAAAAGACCTCTTGACGTGATATCAACCTGCTGGAACTGGGAATGATACTTAAATCCCTTAGAAGGGAAGCCTGTAATAGAGGAAAGAGGTAGCACTTGTGACACAAAGTACTGGCACGGCTGAGGAGCTGAGAGCCTCTGTAGCCTTTTATCTGTTCAAGCACATTCCAGCAGAACCCTACCCAGATGCCTCCAGAATGAACATCTTGACAAACCATGGTTCAGAAGACTTTGCTCGGAGACAAATTGAGTACTGGGTGCAAACTGGGCTATTTCTTGGCCTTTTTTCTGGAGATTCCTGCCTGTTCCCATCCCTTAGTAATGGTGCAAGGGACGTTTGGAGCTGAAGCTCTGATTGCTAACGTTGGACTAACCATATCCATTGGCTGTATCAGGCCGAGTCTGAAGAGGTCAGCCACTTGATCTTCCTATAAACTAACCCAGAAACAACACTAAATATCAAGCTGAGACCCTAAGACTGGGCATCTCCCTGCAGGAGAGGACTTAATTTCTGCATCCAAGCCATAAACGTTCCAGGTTGAAGCAGCCTTGCTCACTCTGGAGTCCATGCTGACCTTCCACCTCCCGTCCCCATCACCTTCCCTCCCAGGCCCCGTGCAGACAGGCTCCCCCACCCAAACCCTCTCCAGCTCTATCAGCTGTCACCAGCCCGCATTCCTGCAGGACTCCCAGAACCAGCAGCTCTGGACATCTGCTCTTTTCCACCCCCGCAAATATGCAAGCAGGTGTGAGGCACCACAACTTCCCTTGTTCCTCACCATTTTTACCCGGGCAGTGTAAACGAAGGCACAGCCAGAAGGGCAGATGCTCTGCCCCACTCCATCCTCTTTGCATCCCTCCAGGAAACACAGAGAAATGAAAATGAATCTCTCCACCACCACTGAAGTAAGACAAGAAAAGATGAATCTCACATCTTGTTTTCCTGGACATAAATCCCTCATTTTAACAGGGACTCTACCCTAATGACAAAGATTAGAAAAATCTTCTTGGTGCAGTGCAGCACGCAGTTACAAAGGAGTATCTGGAGCACGTGCTACTTAGGTCAGTAAAGCTACAGAATACTGCACAAAATAAATGGCAGTCATATTAATCTCACACTTAAAGGACCCTCAGTGAAGACATTCTGAAGAATAACAGTTGTTAGTGAAGACCAAGATGGAAAAAAGCAAATTTTTCACTCCTCATGGTGATTTCCTCCAACCAGACAGACTACAAGTGATGGCAGGCACTACAGGGTTACAGCGGTAAAGAAACCAAGGTGGCAAAATGACATTACCATCCTAGCATCAGCCAGGTTTACCAGAATTACCAATGGTATCTTTACAAAATTGATCCAGATTTAGCCCCCCATCAGCAGCACAGAGAGGGGATTGGGCTGAGCCCCCTCCCCAGCTGCCTTCAGCAGCATCCAGTCCCCTCAGGGCTGGACTCCAGAGAGAAAGTTGAAGTAGCTCTTTTTGCATTAATTATACAAAATACCTTCCTATAGTGCTGAAAATTTCAGTATATTCAACTTTTTCTTTCAAACAAGTGAGATTTTAGGGAAGAAAAAAAAATGAAGCTTCTATTTCGCACTGAAAGTTTCAGCTGGCAAGTGTGTGCAGTGCTCCAGGGCAGTGGGTTTGCAGGGACAACCCCCTTGCAGTAAAGAAGGGGCTGATGCCCCTCTGGAAATTCAGGCCAGCCAGGGTTAATCTAATGAGCTGATGGGTCCATGAGGGATCCCTGAACCAAACTGCTGCTCCTGATATCACTAAAAGATGTATCAGTAATTCTACTTTTCGTGACTTTCACGTGGCTGCAGAAGAAGTCAAGTGCCCGGCTTGTGCTTTCCTGGGTACACCAGCTGCCAGCCTGGCCTCCTCGTGAAACCTGGCCATGCCCCCAGGCACCAGCACCTTTCAGTGACACCCAACCCCACCCTGTGACACCAAACCCCACCGTCTGAGACTGAGAAAGGAGATGGTGACCTTCTCTCTGTCCAAAATCTGCCAGGCGCCTACCCAGGGCGTTAGAGGAGAGCGTTTGTCAGCCACCCAAACGTGTTTTTTTCATGGAAGGCACTACAGCTGCCTTTCAAAAAGCAGGCTGGAAAGGATGCTGAGCCCATGGGGAAACCACCGCGAGAGCCTGAAAACAGAACACAGTGCAAAGATGAAGCACTCACATGCGTCCTCCCATTTCTCCCATGTCTTCCAGGAGCAAATCCCAAAGGGAAGCACCCTGAGCATGAGCCATCACTGACAAGCAACACCAGGGACAGTTTGCATTGAATGGCAGGAGCTCTGGGGTTGCAGGTAATTTATTCTCATTGCTAAGGGGGGAAAAATGCTCCTTCACAATCTTATCTTCACAGAGCTGGTCAAAGAAACAGTAGTAGACAGTAGTTTTTCTACTACCCAAGATATTTCAAGCACTGGAAAAATGTTTAGAGAAAACATTAGTGTTTTCAGGTTGCATAGTTACGCATAATTGTGAACTCAAAAAAAAAAAAGATTATGTCTTGTTGTTTTTTAAAGCTGGAACAACCATGGAACAAGGGGCCATGGTTGTATCAGATATTACTGGACCAATGCCATGACTGGACCAATGCCATGTACCTCGCTAAGTGGCTTATCTTAGCTTCACATTTTCTTCCCCGTTTTCTTTTTCCTTTTCTTTTTCTTTTTCATTCTGTCTTATGTTGGAATTTGAAAACATTCTCAACTTTCTCAAAGTTTAAAGAAGCAAAGTCAAAAGTAAAACCGTCATTTTGCTCCTTATTGTCAGACTTCTATGAGACCTAAACCAAGGTACCCTTAAAATTATATAATACCACTTTTTTCCCCACATTTTCCATCAAAAATCAATGCTAATATATTTTTTCTTGTGTGGGGGAAAAAAATACTTTTGAAGTGCACTCGGCAATTTATCAAGGAAACTTTTTCATGTTAAAACCGTAGAAGCCTGCAGTCACTCCAGAGACTTGAGCACTCACCTAGGATACAAGCAGTAGTAGGATGGGGGCAAAAAAATAGGATTTATAGCAAAAGAGGGGTGCAAAAAGAATCTCTGAGCCAGCAGTGTCCTAAAGTAGATGGAACAGGACCAGAAAAAACTGCCAGGTGTAGGAACCCAACCGTCCGTGCTGCAGGAATGTCCCCATTGTGATTTTGGCTGAGACAGCTACTCTGTCCCCAGTATTTTCCAGGCACCATTCAGGAGTTTGCAAGGGACGCAATGTCTCCCAGCAAGCAGCTGGATGCTGTTTTGGAGGTTAAAAGGCTTTAATACTGCCAACGTGGGCCGTTTGGCATCGGGGCCAAGGAACTGTGCCAGTTCAATTTAACTTAGACGCAGCATAAAGAGTGTGATTTTTTAAGTACTTGCTTTGCCATAAAGTCCTTCCAAGAACTCATACACATCATCCTGCGCCTCAGTTTCCCAGCCATAAAGCACGATTTCAATAGCACTAGCCTCTCCCAGGGTGGGATGAGGACCTAAGAGGCCCCCAGAGGCTCTCAGACACATTAATAGCATCTGCCAGCCAGAAGATTTGTTAAAACCTCTCTGCAAGCATCCACTGATACAAATGGTTTCATTTTCATTCTCCCGGGGATGTTATTCTCTAAACAGACCTCACATGGAGGAAAAGAGAAAGCAATTGTTATTATCCGTGTACATCTAAAGACACCAATGTGGGGAGGACCAATGTATCCATGTGTTCATATTCCTGGCTATACCAATGGGACCTGCGAAACTGGTTGGGCTCAGCCCCCACTATCAAACCCCAGTTTCCACAAGATCCCAGCTCCTCCTGTCCACATCCACGAGCCCAAGAGCTACACCAGGATTTCAGACCACCTCCATATCCTTCTCCATATTCTGCATCAACCCTCTGGCCATTAAAACATTAAACCCATGTACTTGCAATAAACACCTCTGTTCTCAGACTATTTTTTTTTGATGGAACCGAGCTGTAGCATAGAGTCACCCATCGTCAAAAGGGATAAAATTAAGACGTGCCCTCCCAGCACGGGACAGCTGAAGCGATGTCACTCAACATGCTGTCAGCGTAGTGATTGAGGTGGACAGGAGGGCTGGGACCAGCCACAGGCTGTAAAGGACACGGGCAGGTGGGAGGACGTGGTGATGGGGTGGGCTGGCCCAGGGGTACGCGATACAAAAGGGACCGTGTTGGCAGGGAGCAAGAGGGGATGGCAGGCAAGCGCTTTGGGGGACAGCAGTGCGGGGAGGGGATGAGAGACCAGGAGGATGTGTTTGAAGAGCAAATGATGCCAGGGCTGCAGAAAGCTGGTCTGCCCCATGCAGGATGAGACAGCAATACTGGTGGAAAGACCTTAGCAACAGAACTAGCTATTAGGGAGTTGAAAGGATGTTAATGCAAGGTGGGGGAAACGAGTCCAGGCAATATAAAACTGAGCGAGAGGTGGGGAATTTAACACAAATGTCTCTAGGGAGAAGGAAAAAATAGAGGCTGTTGTAAAGAGGAGAGGGGGAATTGCCCATGTCCCCGTGCTCACCTGCATGAGGGGTCAGTAGTTTAAGCTGCCCCAAACACTTTTTTAGCCTCAGCCTTTGCTAAGGGACTCTTCAGCAACCCAAAACGTAGGCCACATGCTGGACAGCATTTCTGACCGCATCAGCTCCTGCTTCCTCGGGGAAACCTTGACAAGGAGGAAGACAGTCCACACTGAAGATGCCAGCCCAGGTGGGACTGGTGGCATGGGGCAGAGGGAAGCGATGCAGGACCCAGGAGATGTGGATGAAGAAACCAGCTGCTGCTTTGCTGAAGGTAATGTCTGAGTTATTTTTCTTCTTGCAATATCTCCTAGTGCATGAGAACTGCTGCTATTTATGACCAAGCCTAGAAAGCACAGGCAAAAGGCAATGCCATGCATCCAGCATTGTGCAAAGCATTTTATAGGAACATAAGGAGTTCTGGGCGGGGCAGACTTTCCCTTCACTGGAGCCTGGCTAAGGCTGGGATTTCCCTCCAGCACTCCTCTGCAACATGAGGACAACCATTAATACAAAGATCTTTTCTAGGAACAGTGCTTAAATGCATAGATTTTTATTTTTTGTCCCTACAAATCCCTACCTGGACAGCATGGCTGATTGGGCAATGCAGGAGTCTCACACGGCACAATCAAGTAGCTCCTGCAAGAAGTTTCCCTTGCAGACTGTGTCCTCCTCCCCAGGGCTGCATCCTTCACACCCCCTCTCAAAGCACGCCTTCATGCCCACTAGCTTTTGGGAGAATACTATGAGCTGGGAAGGTTTCATGATAGGAGTTGATCAAAAAAATCCCCATTCCAGTCTTAGATGCAGAGAGAAGATGGGGGAGATTCCCCACCAGTTCAAGTCAGCAGCAAGAATCCTATCAGCTTCTTGAGGGACAGTTACCCTTAATTGCATTCCAGATATGGGAAAAAGGGGAAAACTAAGGGGCAAGGGAGACTGTGCTGAACTTTTCTGGCCCTTGCTACAGGCTTGCCAGGTTGCCCCAGGAAAACCACTTTCCCTCCGTGCCTGTTTCCCCACTTGGTGAATAAGCTTCGCTTAAGAGCAGGCATTCTGCTCCACTGCAAAGGCTCGGACTGTCTAAACAAAATTTTATGGGGCTAAGCCAGAACCAAGACATAGAAGCATTGTGTATTAAACCAAATAAAGCAGGAAATGTAACATCAAGAACTACATTACTGCATTTTTATACTGAGTTTGAAGTGGTAGAAAATTGAACAAGGACAGGAGTAGGATGGCCAGCAACGTTGCCACTGGTGATTCTGACACAGCCTTGCTGAATAACCTTGGGCAACTCATTTATTAGCTTCTATAGCTCTTATTCTGTTTAGTATTTCCCTTTTTTAAGACTTTACATATATGCATTCTAGGACTAGGTGTTTCAGAGATGCTTATTGAGGCTTGGTTCCCACTGACTCCAGGCAGAGGGCTCATTCCCTGTTAAAAGGTGCTGGCTCTGGGTAGCCGAAAGATAAAACTAAAAGACCTGTCAGGAGCTGAGCCTTTGGGAGCTGTGTGAAAGAATCAGAGCTCAGCTTATCCCTGAAAGAGCTGAGATAAAGAGCTTGAGCCTCGAATTTCCCTTAAAAAGCAGTGAAGGAGATGCATGGCTTACGGAGCAAACTCAATAAACTCTGAGATAGCCACACGAAACCCCACCGGAGATTGAAAAGGGCAGGCATACAAACCGCCTTCAAAAACCAAGTGCCTAAATGTAGTTTTTATCTAGAGAGGCAATATTTTGCAGACAGATGCAAATTTGCTTTGCTGAGTTTTATGCTTCCTGGATGCTGTGGTTTGGACAGTGTTTAGATGAAACTAATTAGTCTTGCTGCACAAATATACCCTCAGGCACCTAGTTTGACTAAAACGTTAACTGATTTGCCCATGGTCATACAGAAAAATTGCAAGAGAGACAAGAAAAGGCTCTACATGGGTTGTTGCCTCATGCAAAGTGCCTTTTGGTGTAGATAGGGGGATAATTATAATCACAGAATATCCTGAGTTGGAAGGGACCCACGAGGATCATTGAGTCCAACTCCTGAGGGAATTAGGAGGGCAAACTGTAATCATGCAAGGGTTGAGAGAGTAAGCAAAGATTAGGCAAAGATTAGGCGGAGTAAGCAAAAGGATTAAAGAGAGAGACCTCAACCCCTTTTAGGTCCTAAATTGGCTTTTTTTTCCCCGTTTTTGGTCAATGGGGGGAGATGACATCAACCTATTCTGTTTGCACTGCTGTCACATCAACGCATCTCACCGTGCATGTACATGTAGACAGAGAAGTGAAAGCCTGAGCAGCCTCCATCCTTCCAGCAACAACTGCTGCTGGGGAAGCATTCAGCATGCAGTCTGGGGTGGAAAAAGAAACTTGACAACGAGCCCAGATGAGTGAGTGCCTGAATGCCAGGCGTATTAGAGAGCACGTTTCGAGAGTATCGCCTGCCCTCCCGTCCTCAGAGGCAAATCGTCCCAGTCGCAGCCACCCTTGGAGGACAGCTGTCCCATTCTTTCCTCCTTCTCCTCCTCACACCAGGCAGGGACAGATGTGGCTCTGGGTATGCCTCAGATGATTGGGTTACCCTCAGCAGCTCAACAAGGCATGATCTGCTGGCTTAGTTTGCATATCTGCTGCTCACAATGAATATAGTTTTCCTGGGTAGTCAAAAAGAAAGATGATGGCTCTAAATGGATGCATTTATACCCCATATGCTCCCTTCATTGCAGACTTTTGTTGTCATTCTTGTGAGACTTTCATACTGTGTATGTGTCCCATTCAGCTCCTTAACTTTTAATAACATCTATAATTTCCAAATTCATGCTTTTTCATTCTACCTGCTGTTGGGGTTTTTTGTTTGTTTTGTTTTTCTTTTTGTTTGTTTGTCTTTAATCTTGCAACAGTGTGGAAAATCCATCCTACTAAGCCTCTACTGCAACAGTCCTAGTTCATTCAATTAACTGAATTTAGTAAAGATCTTGCTCAAAATAGGTTTTAGCATTATTAATAATTTCCCTTTTATACCTATGTATGTTTTTTTTAAATTGCACTCACAAAGTGTACCAGACTAATGTATATAAATAAGGAATATTTGCCTGCCTACATGCTTAGGGTCAAGGATCTCCAAAGAGACGAGGTTTGTTTTATCCCTAATCACTCTGAATCCACTATCTGGTCCCAGAATGTGTATGATCATTTGATATAGGCTTATGTGAAGTTAAGAACATGCTGCCACTCAATGGCTATAAAAATCCCTTACAATTTGTTGAAGGATGATGTATTTTCCATATTACAAAATGCATCTGTGCAAAACATCTTTCCTTTAAGACTCTTCAGCTCAGTTCAGAAAAAAAGCATCAAGGAAAGCCTTCAGAAAGAAGTGATCTTGGGTGAGAGCTGCTAATCTTCCCTGTGATGACACAGGAGTCAAGCTTAGCAAAAATCAGAAACCAAAATAAAAGGTTTGATCAAGAATACTGCTGCTCATGGAGCAATGAGAATTTTCCTTCCTTTTCTTTACTACTTGATTTCTATAGCTTTCCCCTCTTAGCTAGAATTTTGGAATAAAACCATGAATTTTGTTGATGTTATTTTCTTCCCTATTTCCGAGCTAGAAAATTTTCATTTTCCATTACAGCCTGCAGGAATCTCCTCCCTCCTGCCCTCACTGTCTGCTAGGTTAAGCATGTGGCCTCCCACTCCAGTCCATGATGGTATTTGTGTGTGTCCCTTTCCCTCTACTGTGCCTCAGTTTCCCTGTCTCACATCCACTGGAACAGATTTTCATTCCAAAACTTCTGTGCAAATGGAAGAAATTTGCTTCTGTGCAAAGCAAGAAATCTGGGGTCAAAGCCATAATCATCACTTTGCAACCCAAAATCAAATTTATTTGGCAAGACCACCATTTTTCCTTAAAGGACAAAATCTCAGAATATACAGCTGTTGCATTAGATCCTATTGCAGTCTTGTTTGCAGCCTCAAATGTAGCACAGAGATGAAAAAAGGTTGGTCCTATCTACCAGATCAAGTGCTTATGTCCACAAATAATAAAAAGATGTACAAATCTCCAAAAGGAATAACTAGGCTAAGGAGAAATATATATTCACTCACTTAATAATTCATGTAAGGAGATTTCTGCACCCAGAAGAGTGGGAACCCGCAGGCTGTCTTGGCTCTACTGAAATTTCTGGGAGTTTTACCCTGATGTCAGCAAGGCCCAGCTTCCTCACCTCTTCTGAGTCAAAAGCCTGAGCCAAAAGACCAAGCATGTTTTGCTGAGGGTCTTTTTAACATCTGTGTTGCACATGGTATAAAAGACTCTATATAATGCAAATGCAGACACCATTCCTGATCCTGTGGACTTTTAAGCAACATTTTCTCTGGGTGCATGACTCATCTTTCTCTAAAACTTGCACTCATTTGTTTAATCAGTTACTGACTTTAATGAAGTAACAATGCCTGAGTATGCAAAATTCCCTGCCATGAACCATTCTAGAAATCACAAAGGAAGGTCTTTATCTTGCTTTAAAACAAACAAGCAACCTCTCCCCCCAAAGCCACCCATCTGTCACTGAAGTCAGTAAGTGCTTTTATACGAAGAAAATGACTTCGAGCAGTATCTATATCACAATCACAAAGTTTTTAACAAAAATAAAAATAAACCGTTCCTAGACTTAATAGCCTCTTAATCCACAGATGATAAAAGACAATAATGTTGTACTCTGGAAGAGTTTATTTTTTGTTATTACAAGTTTTGCTAATTTTGCTTGCAGAAATCTGCTGGATTGCAGCTAGTGAAAGGGGTGCAGCTATTGCATTGTTTCAGGACATAAAAATGTAGGTTACTAACCAGTTCAGCTCCAACCAAGCATGAGGATTAGAAATGCCATGAGACGGACTTCCATCCTAAACCCATTTATAGGCATAAATCATGAAACAGCACAGACTTTCTGAGTAGAGGACAGGGAGAAAAAGTAAGGTCAGAAAAAGCAAGCTGTGTGCATGCGAGGTATGAAAAAATCAATAACGTTAGATATTGGGAGGCATTGCACAAGAGACAGTTTCTGAAGCAGCATCATGCAGAGGCATGCCCTCTCGCTAGGGCCTGACATCAAAGAGCCTTTGGGTTTCCTCCAAGGCTTGGGGCCATTCCCATCTTGATTTTCGTGCTTTTCATCAGCTGAGATTGTTCCTTAGTCTTCTGGTCCTTTTTACAGAATCACAGTATGGTTGAGGTTGGAGGCACTTCATGGCCCAACTGGAGTGCTGGTTCATAATCTACCCCCATTTTCCCACTTACAGCAGGTCCTGCCTCCTCCAGCACCAGGGTGCACTGAATTTCACTTCTGCTGGTCATTTTTATCATCAAACATATAAATCCATCCATATGTCCTGACCTCTATGTCGTGACAGGTTCCTCTCAAAGGTGCACTAGGACAAAACACAAGCTGTAGCACAGGAAATTCCAGTTAGTTGCCAGGCTTTTCACCATGAGGGTGGTCAAACTCTGGGGCAGGGACACCAACAGGAACCTCCATCCTTGGAGAGACTCAAACCCAACCTGACACGGTGCTGAGCAATCTGACCCAAGCAGACCCTGCTTTGAGCAAAGAGATGGGCAAGAGGCCTCCAGAGGTCCCTTCCAACCTAAATGACTGTGACTCAATGGCATAAAAGCTCCTTTCTGAAGAGCCAGGCCGTGCTCCAGTGTGTTGCTGTCTGGTTTTTATGGCGTTTCCTACTTGACCAAGTAGCTCTCCAGGCCAGGGACTGTCTCACTGTGTTGTATGAGCAGCTGATCTTCTCAGTAAGGACCTCAACACTCTGCCTTGGTACCAACAGTAATAACGAAGTAAAAGGCAAAGATATTATCTGTCACCTCTCGCTCATGTGACTTGTTTTTTTACAGCATGCTATAGTTTTTTCAGAATTTCAGGTGTATCAGAACAAGTCCAAGACACATCCAGGGTGCACATCCATGCACACAATAACTCTAGCCTTTGGCACTGCCCAGTGGCACAAACAGGAGCACTTGCAAACGATAACCACCAGAAAAGCTGAAAATATACCTCCAAAATATCCAGAACTGACCAAGGGCACCAGAGAAAATTCAATATTTTTGTGCTCCCACTGCTTTTGCAGAGAGAAAGCAGACCACCAGCTCTGAAACCCACTTGAGGAGCAACACTACCTCTTCAGGAGTGGAGGGTGGGCAGCTGTCCTGCTGCCCCCAGGTCACGAGCCGGAATTCTCTTATGAGATGACATGCTTCTTTATATCCCCATATGGACTAGGCTGCTATGGAATGTAAGGAAGTGTGTGGTTTCAGGGAGACATCACCAGTGTCCTCTGCTTCCAGCTACTGCGAGGAGTCAAATGCTTTTCTCTACCTGCATTTTATTTGAGTTTGATGTTGTTCCCAAAGCTGCCTATAGTCAGGCAGCTTTTATTCACTCTACAGGGCTCTGCAGTGCCAGTGGAAGTACACAGGAATCTGCAAATCTCAAAAAGTCCCAAATTCATTCCAATATGACAGCAAAGATGTATCCTGCATGTACTTTTCCAGCAAATCACCTATCTGAATAGATTTGGGCTCCTGAACAAAATGTTTACACTGTCCCAGAAGAGCGTTTCAAAGGGATTTTGAGTATCACTGCATCCTGGATAGGCTCAGTAATTGCCATCCATTCTCAACTGATGGAAAATGCTTTGGATTTAGTGACGGGGAGAAATAATTACATGGCACTGGATAGGAATTTCCTGCAAGGAGTGAGAAGGATTATGTGTGAGCAATCCAGAACTCAAGGCAGCGACAAAACTCTTCTCCTTACTCCCAGTAATTCATAACAAGGTCCTCAGGAGTGGGGTTAAAATGAATGCTGTGGATGTCGGAATTGCTGTAGTGGATTGATCGAGACAAGTTCAGCACCCTGCCCCTCTGGGCCTATTGGCGTCACAGCACAGCAGCAGACAGAGCAGGATGGGTTCTAGAGAAATTTGCCTCCTTTCTGACACCATGGAGCAAAGCAGGCACACAGCCTTTTCAAAAATGATGCTCTTTCTTTTCTTAAATTTGTATTATTACAGCTCAGGATGTTCTCTCTACATGCAAAAACGCTTCATCCTCTTCTTTGCTCTAATGATGCTACGTAGCAATGAGTTCAATATATTTTTGGGGAGCTGCAAGACTGCATCCAGGACAGCCTAGAGATATCCTAGCTATCCCGAGTACCCTGTTACATGGAGCTGAAGAGCTCAAACCATTTCTGATACATTACCTTATTCCACTATGGGTGAAATACTCATAAGTTTAAGCAAAGTTTACTCACAACTTTTCAATCAGTTTGTTTTAAGAAAGCATCTAGGAAATCATTTGAGGCTATGCAGTAATAGGAACTGTTGTTAACATTATGGTCCAGGTATTAAAAGGTTTTCAGACCCTTATTTCCCGTGGTAAATTGTCAGAATTCTGCCAAAAATTGTGCTCAACTGACCTGATCTACTTAAAAGCTTAAGGACATGTCTACACTGCAGTGATTAATGCTCACAGCTTAATTTTAACCTGGCAATGAGTGGTACTGCTAGCAGGCAGATCTAGTAACACAGCAAATCCACACCCATGTATTTGCCCAGCTTCCAGGCGAGTTGTGTGGTTCAGCAGGCCACACTGCTGTAGGCAATACTGGAGCCAGCTAACTTTAGTCACTGCACTTATATTCGTTGCCCTCATACTCTACAGAGGTGTTGGCATCTAGGAGTCCAAGTTTCACAGACTACATCACTTGCCCTCAAACCAAGGGGCAAAAAAAATGATTGTCCAGCTCACTCATCTTCTTAAATAGATGGTCATCTTGAAACCTTCCCCCTAAGAATGGCCTGGATGTGCCAGTCCTAAATCAAGTTTGGGAACTGCTAGGGTCAGTGCGAGTCGACACAAGTCAAAACTGTGCCAACAGTTGTGCTCAACATAGCAGAAACCACTGAGTTCCTGTGCTTGTACCTCAGCACTATTTAATATACCAATATAGACCTTGAAACCAATGACATTTATGTTCCTCAGTCACCAAGATGCTTTGCAAAATTTCGGTCTGAATCAAAATGAAGGTTTCTGCATCTGACCCAAGCCCTGTGGTCTCCTAGATATATAATTTAGGAAGGTGCTTATCAAACATTATTTCGACATACACTTTCTCTACAGATTTAACGCTTAGGTTATGAAAAGTACTTTAGAAGAGAAACACAGTAGAGGAAAATGACCTTTTTTTCTTTAGTGGCAACAACTGCCATGCAAGGGAATAAATCCCCACCTCTGTTTTCCCCTTGGCTTTGTGCCACCCATAAAACAACACTGTTTCAGTAACGTGGGAGCACTAGACAGTAAATCCATACAACATAGACCTTCAGAGCATTTTGCTCCCAGTCACTTCAGTCCAGAGACGGCAACAAAACTGTCCCTGTGTCCTAGGCAGGTCATGCCTAGCTCGCTTTACCAAAGGCAGGAGTCCGCACCAGATTCACCCTCTTAATTTTCAGCACCTACAGTGAAACGCGTCCACACGCGTACTCATTTTGCAGTCTGTGGAGATCTGGACTTCATTTGATTGCCTGAAAAGATGCCTAATAATTTTGGAGATACCCTAAGAATATTTCAATGCTTTCCAGCTGTTCTTCATGTATGTCCTATGTCATACCTGCCCATCACATGTGGGTGTCCCTATGGTTCCTCAGTTGATGCCAGATGTTGGCAAACAAAGCCACCCTTCTGGCTTGCCAACTGAACGCATCTCTAGTCTTCACCGACTGTGTCAATTTGGGTTTTAAATCTGGAGCTGAATCCCACCCCTCATTTACTCCCTGCAGCTGTCCCCAGCCCCACAGCACACGCCTGTCCCATGGGGTCCTACAGCCAGCGTCAGCTCCCTCAGCACGGCGTGAGCCAGGATTAAGTTACGAGCACACACTTGCAAGGACACATGAGAAGAAATAATGCAGGCTAGTCATGCAAATGTGGGGCTAAGGTTCAGGAAAACTTCTAGCCTGGATGGGGGTCAAGGGCACTGTTTTAACCCCTGTTAAAAAAATAAATCATCCTTCAAATGGTTTTCTGCACCCAGACCCTGCCTGAAGGTAAAATTATTAAATTGCTTAAGGATAAGTCTAATTCTTCCTGACTTCCATCAGTCTAGTGTTGATGAGAGAGTGCATGAAGTGAATTTTGTAGCTAAATATTTGCCTTACCAAGGCAGCAAGGTGGATGTCTCCATAGGGAATACGGAGTTTATGTTGCTGGTGTTTTCTTTGTTAATGAATAGCCCTGATGGAGAAAAGGGAAAGCCCAAAGAAAGCAGAGGAATCCTGAGGTTGCACAGGTTAATACTGCTCCCAGCTCTGGGTACTGAAAGAAAATTGGAGGGAAAAAAAAAAAAAAAGAGAGAAGAAAAAACCCTCCTAATTTAAATATTTTTCAGAGAACAAAATGTACCAGCCCCCTGACAAACCGCACGCACATGGAAAGGGGCCATGCAGTGGGTTGGAAAAATGCTGCTTTTGTCCTGTTTGGAAGCCACCCCACCGCCCGGGGTCTCCTGCAGCTGTCCCCTTGCCCAGGCTCCCAGGTACAGCTGGGGGCTCGGGGCAGCTCTCTGAAAGTGATGCCTGAGTGACAACCAGCAGGTGACCTCCCTTCAATGAACAAAGGAGGCATCTCTCCTCCCTCCCTCCCTCCAGCTTTTCATTATTTTTTTTTTTTCTTAAGAGGGAGAAGGGGGAAAAATGGGGAGAGAGGAAGCAGCAGGGAGAAAACAGCTGTATGAAAAGCGAGCTTCAAACACGTGTTGCTGCGGCTCAGGGTGGGCAAACACCCACCCCTGAGCTTCACAGGACTTTCCTCCATACCCTGGTCCAAACTCATGAGCTGAACTTCATGTGGACCAGGGTCCTGATCCCAAAACAAGCCATGAAGCATTTGGATAGGAACCTAAGTTAGCTCCTGCTGCTTAGCCCCATCCTTAAGCCCCACTGACTTATCCTGTAGTGAGAAATACATTCACTGGTGGTCCATACAACCACCCAGCAGCTGGGGCATCACACGGACCCTGTGCAGGGACCAGTTCTCAGCCAAAATCAATGCACCCAAAGCCATCTAAGGAGGAAAGCAGACTGAACCTGAGCTCTCCTGTGCTGGTGTCCTAAGCAGCATCACCCTCCTGTCTCTCCATGTGGTGGCTGGCACCAGTGCCCCTCTCTAATCTGTCTGATTCCCCTCACAGGTGAGGCGCAGCAAAGCCGAGTGGGTTACGTGGTCAGGAGCTATGCTCTGCTCTGGCTGGTCAAACGGAACCAAGCCCGTCTTCCTCGGAGGTTTGGTCCCCTTCAACCAGCTATAGCAGTGTTGAAAACATCCAGCCGGGAAGGTGTGCCTCCTCCTTCTCAGCTCGACCCCACCAGCCTGGCCTCCTGAACGGATCTGCTTCCCCTCCGAACAGCTCTGGAAAGAACAGCTCTTCTTTCCTTCCTTCCTTCCTTCCTTCCTTTCTTTCTTTCTTTCTTTTTCTTTCTTTCTTTCTTTCTTTCTTTCTTTCTTTCTTTCTTTCTTTCTTTCTTTCTTTCTCTTTCTTTTTCTTTCTCTTTCTTTCTCTTTCTTTCTTTCTTTCTTTCTTTCTTTCTTTCTTTCTTTCTTCTTTTCCTTCCTTCCTTCCTTCCTTCCTACCTTCCTTCCTTCCTTTCTTTCTTTCTTTTTCTTTTTCTTTCTTTTTCTTTCTTTCTTTCTTTCTTTCTTTCTTTCTTTCTTTCTCTTTCTTTCTTTCTTTCTTTCTTTCTTTCTTTCTTTCTTTCTTCTTTTCCTTCCTTCCTTCCTTCCTTTCTTCCTTCCTTCCTTCCTTCCTTCCTTCCTTCCCTTTTTATTCCCATGTGGATTCCTTTTGTTTTCCAGTTTACCCTTTCAGAGTTGTTAAGACTCTTGATTTTTTGTTTGATTGTTTTCTCTTTAATCATTTTTAATTGGTTGCACTATGTGCGGAAGGGGATTCTCTCAGCATCTCAAAGATCATGGATTTCACAAGTAAATAATTTAAGAAATAGTTCTGTTTGTTTTGTTTTAAATTAAAAATAAAAATTAAAATTAAAAAGATATACTACTTCTTTTTTGTCTTTTTTTTCCCCTGAAAGAAATCCAGGATCAAAAGGATTAAAAAATATATATATATATTTTCATTACATTCTAAATTATCTTAGAAAAAGAAATAAAAATGCTTTAGTTTGTTTTGTTTTGCAGTGAATCTGTGAGTCATTTCAGTTCCCCCAGAAATCTTTCAGAAAGCAAAAAATAGCATCACAAATCGACCTGAATGTGGTTCAGCATTCTTCGCCCTGCCGTAAGCACGGCAGGACAATATCTCACTTGCTTCTCCACTGTGTATGAGACTAGAGCATAGCATTCAGCCGTGGCACCACAGGGACAGAGGGTGCTGTAGTCTACAGCATTTTCACACATGTCATAGGCATGATGTGACTGTCAGCACATCTCATTTTGCTTCATCCCTGTCACTGTGTTTTTTTTCCACTGACTTAAGTGAAAAGACTCTTCCACTGCCTTTTTTTTTTTTTTTGGCCAAAAAATTATGACATAACCGGGAGCAATGATGAGTAAATTCAAAAAAAAAAAAAATTCTTAGAAATTAGCAGGTTCCTTTGCATTCAGAAAGTGCAAAAGTGACCCATTTCTGATTACTGCACTCTGAAAAATCCAAACCTTTTTAGAAACAGCCTTTAGCAATTCTCTGTGAAATGAATTCCCTGTTCACAGTAAAGGAAAACATGGGGCAAATCCACCTTGAAAAGATTCTACAAAATATTCATGGGTGTAAAATAAAACACAATTTTATAGGGCATTAATTGTGACAACTGAAAATTTTCATGAAGCATTGCATTCATGCCAAAAAGTCATTTTTTAAATGAAATATATACGTGTGCATATCCACATGGAAAAATTCATAACAGAGGACTTTTGTAAGCCTCTTGTAATCCACTTCAGAGCCTTCAAAACCATACACGTAGCAGCCAAAAGCTCCCAAGCATCATTGCCAAGGAGGTTGCAATGGTGGGACCACTTTCAGTGCCTGCTTTCCAGAGGGAAGAACGTCACCATCCTCCTTTTCTGCTCATGATTTTGCCAAGGTGAGAGGGACCAAGACCCACAAGGGACTCTTGACCAACCATCATCTATCTGTGCTTGCCTCAATCATGTTCTGAAACCCAGTTTAAAACATCCTTTTCTCTCCCTTGGGGGAAGAAAGTTTGCCTGCATGCCTGCAGAGAGCTTCTGTCAATCTCTCACTAAAAAGAAAGAAAGAAAATAAGAAAAACAAGCAATCACCCCACCATCTGATAAATATTTCACTTTGCCTGATGTAACTTTATATGGTAAAGCCTTGCTTGAATCCTGTGCACACAGACTTCAGATTGGGATGATGAGACATCTGAGTACTTTGCCTGCTAGTCTCCTTCTGCTTGTCTAGCATAAATCGCTTATCAGTCATCAGCTTCTCTGCACCACAAAGCTTGATGATGTCTGGCATCTTCTGCATTGCTGCATTAAGGGCTGAATCCCATCTCCCAAGCATCAGGGGAATCCGCAGCAGGGATATTTCTCCGCAAGGATGTGCAAAGGGGTTTTCCAGGCTTTGCAGTGGGGTAGGAGCCAGCAAAAAGATTTCTCTCCTTTGCTGGAAGTATAGGCACATTTCAATTTAATATTTCAGTCTTCATAGTAATGGAAAGCAAATGAAAACACCCCAAAAATGAGAGTAAATCCAGCTATTGTGGAAGAGCGTTTAGCAAATCCTTAACTGATTATTTTAAGGGAAAGCAGAGTTTTCCTATAGTTGTGCATACAGCTCCTGTGTATTTATACACCCTTCTCAAAGCTCAGCACATTGCCTGTACAGGTAATAGGAAGAGCAATCAGAAAATCCACCTCTAATCCCCTATAACTTTTTTTTCTCTCTTCCAAAACTTCATTGCTTCTATCTCATTTGGCCTGTTCCCTCTAATGCAATGGCTTTCTTTGTTCCTGATTGTGTATGTCTTATATCAAGATTTAATATATCTAAAGAGACTTAATTTCTAGTATTGGTACTTTTAAAGGGTGCAGATCTTCTGTGGTGAACATTAGATGCAAAGATTCAGTTCCCGGACTGCTATCATGATAATCATATGGTCATAATTACGTGAACAAATTCTTTAGCCCACAGAGGATACTTCATCAGTTTTTCTGCCTGTGTGGTAGTACAATGGATAAAATGGATATTTGAATCCTGTGCCAAGGAACTCTGTCCAAATAAATGCACGATCAGCCTGTACAACCACGCATGCTATTACAGCTTACAAAGAAAGTGAAAATATTGCACAAATACAGCTTATGATGTTTATGAAACTGAAAATTGTATTTAGGATTCTAGTTTGGTATCAGTCATTCATACTTGGTACAGTTTGGCTTGTTTACTTCAGGTTGTGGCCCTTATTACCTATTTTTCTCCATAGTCTTAATTCAAAATTCTCACTTGGTTGATTTCAAACGAGAGTGTCTCATGCCCTGTCCTCCCCAAACATTTTAACCATTGCCTGTAATCCATCACTGCTTCCCAAAGCTTCAGTGGAGGAGAAATTTCTTATTTCCCAGAGAAGCCACCAGGAAGCAAAGACCAAAATATTTTTTTCCTAGTCCATTTTTGGTCCATGTGAGACTTCTCTGCTGCCTCACAACTTCTTCTACCAAATTAGAAAGGCCCATTAGCAACGAGGAAGGTTTAAAAGTAACATTTCTGAGAACTGTGGCCACAGCTAGGAGTCTTATTAAATGCAGCTACAAATAAATCTCCACTCTGGCAGAACTGCTTGAAATAGCTTTTGCAACTAAATTATCTGATGAAACAAATTATCTGATCAAGCCTCTTGCACGCAAAAAAAAAAAAAAAAAATTTACATCTTTTCCATTTGTGACTATCTGGCATGGATATGGTTTGGATGAACTACTATCAGTTAAGGTTTTGTCCACCTCTTCTCATGTTGATATGGTATTGACACTGGTTCCTTAAAGCCCACTCCTCCCTTACTGGTTGAGGGAGAGTTTGGCCACAGAAATATTAAAAGAACCACAAGAGTCAAAGACCTGACTCATGTGATGCCTGCTACAGTCACTGTGGGATCCTGAGACATGCACAAGTCCTGCAGTGGGTGGGAGCACGAGACACGGCTGATCTGGTGCTGTGGGTGGGTGGTTTAAGGGAATGGACTGTACAAACAAGGTTGATCATATTATCTCACTCGCCCAAAGTCAGAGAGTAAACTGTAGTACTCTTGTCTTCACCCAGACATCTTTATTCTCACCCAGGATGAGGTGATCTGACCATTGGTTATATCCTGGGAACCACAGACTCTTCATTCCTGCAAACCTTTGCTTCTTCCCTGTGGCCCAGGGTCATGCCCATTTGGATGGTCACATCTACTTTGGGCTCAAAGACATCTGAAGAGAGAAAAGTCCCAGATTCTTGCTGTTTGCCAGGTTTTGATACTGGCTTTCTCATCCCTTTATCCATTTTGTAGCTAACTTACTAGCTGTCATAGCATCATAGAATCACAGAATGGTTTGGGTTGGAAGGGACCTTAAAGAGTTCCAACCCCCCTGCCATGGGCAGGGACACCTCCCACTAGACCATTTTGCTCAAAGCCCCATCCAGCCTGGTCTTGAACACCCCCAGCGATGGGGCATCCACAACTTCTCTGGGCAACCTGTGCAAGTGCTTCACCACCCTCATAGTAAAGAATTTATTCCTTAAATGTAACCTAAACCTGCCCTTTTTTAGTTTAAAGCCATTACCCTTTGTCCTTTCACTTCACTCCCTGACAAGTCCCTCCCCAGCTTTTTCTGTAGGCCCCTTTAGGTATTAGAAGGCTGCTGTAAGATCTCCCCAGAGCCTTCTCTTCCCCAGGCTGAACAACTCCCTCAGCCTGTCTTCATAGGAGAGGTGCTCCAGCCCCTTGATCATATTTGTGGCCCTCCTCTGGACATGTTCTAATAATTCCATGTCCTTCTTGTTCTGGAGGCCTCAGAGCTTCCTGTTTCTTGCCTATTCTTTGCAGAGGAAAATTAAGAGAGGGAGACCTGCAAACCGGCAGTGGAGAATGGATTATGGCCTTCAGCATCAGCGGAGAAGCTGTTGTAGAAGGAGTAAATGATCGTGCAGGACTGCACATTGGTTGAAATACAGACCAAGCTGGGTTCAGCATCGTCAGTTCATCCACCTATTCAGTTTGCCCCTGTCACCATGTCACCACCACAAAAAGGAGCAAGCTTGGTTAAGAGACATCATTTGGGTCAAGATAGGGCTGTGGGCTTCTGTCACCCACCCACTGTCCTCTACCCCACCACTGCGAGAGCGCACGTCTCAGAGGCAGAGACATTCAGCAGTGGTTATTCTCTGAAACCTCTGCCTGGGATAGTTCTGGAAACTGCACTGCAGTGTGGTCAATATTTGCATATGTTTGGGAAAATGATTAATCTCCTTTTCTTATGAAAAAAAAAAAAAAAGAGTCAACTCAAACCCTATCTAGGTGGAAGGGCCTGAAAATTAGGAACCCTACTGCATATTTGCAACTTGCATCAAAACCACACTGAGTCACTTCTCTAATTCTTTTTTGAATTATGACACTTTCTTGCACACCAAATGTCATGGGCAGGAGTCATTTCTCTGTGAGAAAAAGAAAAAATGGAGCTTGATTTTTTTTTAAATGAGATTATGAATGACACAAGTTCTTTAGATTTTAGCCAGTGGCAGGCAAATGGCCAGCGAGGAATTGATATTAATACTGCAGCCTGTCTTATCAAACCTGCCTGGCAGCCCTTAATATAAGCCCTGGTATACAGGTACATGAGTGCATGGGTGATAAAACTAGTTTTCTGAAGAGACCTGATTTGGTTTGAAAGCAGTGGGTGGTGGAGGACAAGCTGGTGGCCAAGCAGCTGCTGGCTAAAGGCTGGCGTTTTAGCACGTAGCACCAACCTCTTAACGCTCCCCATGCATGAGTCCCTTTCCTAGAATGATGCAGGTCTTGAATGGCCCCATACCTCTGCCAAAACCATGAGCAGGGGGAGGAAAGTCCCCACACTGCTTTCATGGGCACGCTGTGCTCAATAACCATTCTGTGATTTTGTGATGTTGTGTGTGGCCATGATGCTTCCTGCTCCACCAAGTGGATCCCAAACCTCACTGTCATTGGCACGGCCCAGGGTGACACTGAGTGCCTCTTGTAGATGTGAACTGAGATCTCAGGGAGACTGCTCCTGTCCAACAATGTTCCCTCATCCTTCCTCCACTTCAATCCCCATCCAGTCCCAGATTTCAGGGACAGATGCTCATTTCTGTTGAGCTTTCTCTACCCTCCTCCATTGAGCCCTTCCATCTTCCCAAAGGTCTAAGCCTCATTGTAAGTGTATGTAGGACAGTGCTTGCTCCTTCACAATATCTGGTCAAGGACCTTTTCCAATGCAACAAAGGGAAAATAAGAAAGGGAAGAAGTGATGGGAACCAGACTGGATCAGTTGTACTAATTGATAAGGAAAGGGACACAAAGTGGGAATGTTGGTTCAAGCAAAGTTGCCTGAGTGAGGATATCTGGATCAGAATGATTAGAAGTAAAGGGGGAACAATAAGCAAAATGATGAGACGCTGACTTGACAAAACAAAACTGGAGACAATGGCAAGAAGAAAACCTCCCAGTCATGCGGGTTGATGAGCTATTAAATTACAGTTACCGCTTTGAGGAAAATCAAACCGGACTTTGCAGCTGATAAGATGTGAACCGAGGGTCCCTGGGCAGGAAGACAGCAGAAACCACAGAGCCCTGCAAAGCCATGGGGTGTGCAGGGGAAGGGGGAGCAGGAGGAACCAACAGGGGATAGGGAGAAAAGGCTATAAAAGGGCCGGTTGTGTGTAAATTGGGGCCGGTCAGTACGCTTGTCTGGCCGAGCCCTGTGCCTGATGACTGCACTCTGTCCAATCTTCTTATATTTCCTCATTAAATATTTTAACTCTCTCTGCTTATTTGTACTGCCTCTCACGTGTATGTGTGTACTGAAAGACTGCGTGCCAGGACTGGTGAGACCTGGGGGTGTGCGTGAGTGAATTTAGGGCCGACTGCCAGAGTCAGGCCGAGGGTGCAGGCTATGTGGTTACTGCGGTGCCAGCTGCTGGAGTCAGAGGGGTCCTGCCATCAGGTCCTGGATCCAGCAGGGCCTGCTACCCCCCACCATGGGGCAGGAGCGGTGTGTGCCCCCAAACCAGCTGCTGGGGGACCGGCGTGAGGGAGGCGAGGGCGGGCTCCACACTGGCGGCTGGAGCGGGGTCGTGGTCACTGAGTTTCTGTGTGTGTCCCACGACGGGTGTGTGGGGTGTGGGTGTATTCACTGGAGAGTTCTCCAGTTTGGCTATGGTAAGGCTAAATTTCATCTTCATAAGGTGTTTAGGAGCTTGAAAAGAGGAATTTCAGCACCCAGTATTCTGATATCTCCTCTTTTGCATCAACCAGGAGAGTATAAATGAATGTATGGATGACTCTGTGCACTGTTGCACTCCCCATTTGCTGTCTTGTTGAAGATGGTACACAAACATAAACCCACAGCCTGTGCCCACAAATGAGAAACTTCTATTTGCAACTTTAAAACTTTAAAAAATGTTAAAACAACACAAGAAGAATTCACCTTTTTTTTTGTTTCCTGTCCAGCATGTGCTGCAAAGAACTGACCCTCAAATTTTTTTTATTTTTTTTTTTTTGTGAAATGTTTGCCACATATTTTCAGTTTTGGAATGAGTGTTCAAATGCATCTAGACCTAATTTACTGCAAAATAAGTTAGAGAAGCAGCTGTAGCTGGAGATTAAAAAAAAAAAAAAAAAAGCTGACAAATCTGCAGCTGGCAACTGGTTTTGAGATAACGAAAAATACACCAATGGCCTCCCAACAAACTTCAGAATTTATTTCACTTCAGATAAATTTTAATTACAATGGTCCCAAGAAGGATGAAGAAAGATTATCCAAAGAGTAGGTTACAGACTGCCTGGAAGTGGGGACTGCCTGGGAACGTGTGGTCCTCAGCAAGCAGGTGAATTTCTCAGTGGTGCAGTTGTGAAGAGGTGGTATGTACCAGCTCCCTGCCTCTCAGATCGTCTGCGAGCACCAGGAAATTAAAGCCCTGCATGGAAGATTTTGTTGGGCTTGGAGGACCACACTGCAAGAGAGGGGTGGGTCAAGCCTAGATCCTCCTATGCAGAGAAAAAAAAAAAAAAAGATGATCAAAGATCCTCAAAGCCTGGCCCAAGAGGGAATGGCAAAAGCACAACTTGTCCCTGTACACTCTGGGGATGGGAAATAAATGTCTCAGCCTGCAGCATCTGAAATCTGAGGTAACTGAGGTGGACATTTGGGAAGTGTTTTTTAAAGGGGTGGTGCTGAGGATGTGGAGGGCAGAGCGCTGGAGTGCTGTGGGGCAGCAGGAGGGACCTTGACCCCTTCTCCCCCTGCTTGCTGCTGTACATTAGGGCCAAGGTGTGGGCGAGACACAGGATGCGAGCAGATAACACAGCAAACAGAGAATTTCAAAATGAGTTAATTGTTTGTATAAACCATTCTGCCAGCTTGAATATGAGCCAGTTTCTGCTTAAAAGGTTTCTTATTCTTTTTTTTTTAACACGTACAGTTTATAATTGGGTGTGAACCGTATTGCCACAGGATGTCTTAGAGGCCATGAAAATAAAGCACTGACAGAGAGATTAGATTTTTAATTGATAACAAATCTATTTGGTCATTTACATCACTGATAACCACAAAAACAAATACGTGAGAGGACACATGAAATCAAGTGATCGAGGGAGACCTTTACCACCTCTGGGGACCTGGGATCAGCCAGATTCCCTCTCATTAGGCAGTCACTGCATTTTTCAGACCTTCTTTTTGTGCTTTCTGTGTCAGTTAGGTTTGGAGAGGGTTCCTAGGTGGACTCTTGCCAATGTCTCACAAAGGTTTTTTTTCCTTTTAAAGCTGTTTTCCCCAACTTGCCATAGCTCCACTATCACTGAATCCCTCTGTTGGTTCCTCTTGTTACACATCAATGCTGGTCTTGCAGTTCAAGACTTGGTCCCACCTACTAACTACCTTTGGTAGATGTTCCACCTTTATCAAGATTTCAGATCCATTGCACACTTGTTAGGTTTTCGGCCCACCCGTTTCATGCTTTCAACCTCAAAGTCCAACCCTTTTTGAAGACCTGTCCATAAACAACCTCACAGGCATCCCATTTCATTCTCCTTCAGTCCTCCAAAATCTCATGCTCAGCACATTTCCTGATGTTTCTTCTCCTGAAGCCAAGCCTCCCAGATGAAGAACCATGATTTTTTTTCCTTCTCTTTGCTGTAGCTCAGGGCCCTGATAAGTGAGGGAGGGTACAGTTTCACGGTAGAGTTAAGCTGATCTAAAAGCTAAATGCCACACAAAAAAAGGACACCTTTCTCTGCCCAGCCCCATATTGCTTCTTTCATCTCCATCTTGGCATCCCCTGAGGGAACCCTCATCCCCAGGAGATCCAAAGCTACCAGAGGAAAAGCAAGTTATATTCTCAATAAACTATATGCAGACAAAGAAATACAGTGTTGGCCAGGAAATACTGTCCCTTCCATTAGGCATTACTTGCTAATTTGGCCCTGCTTTGCAGTGAACCTTTGGGCACTACAATAACTCTAATAGTAATATTGCTGCTGATCAGGAGCTGGCTATGCGGAGCAGTTAGAGCCCTTCTTCACTTACTTGAACAACTCTGCAGTTATGTATTAATCATCTATTAATTACTACAGAGCAGGCTTCTCATTAAGTCCAGCTCACATTACCTGGAAGCCCTCTCTTTCCCCTGTCCCTCCAAACATCAATCCAAAACCAAAGTGAGTGGTCTGTTGCCTTCGAGTCGAGTCCAGTCCTTGAATACCGAGTATCTATTAGATCATGCAACAAATATACCAACCACTGATGGCAACCACAGCTGATGAAGAATTCTGATATTCATTTAGATGTGCTTGAAGAATTTAGGTGTTTAATACAGGGAAAAAAAAAAAAAGTTATTTTATCTTTTTCTGACAAGTCTCCTGTGAAGATCAAGGAGAGGGACCAAGGCGCAGTGATTTAACCAGTTTGGAGGGGACCTCTGGCTGTCTCTGAACCAACTGTCCACTCGCAGCAAGAATGCAATTAATTTAAACCGAAATTCAACTTCAGTGTTGAATCAGGGTGCTCAGGGCTTTGGTCCATCAGGTTCTGAGTTTTTCTCTGAAACTCACTGGCCTCAGACACAGCCTAACCGTTGATCTCCAAGAACTTCCCTCCACAATGCACAGTGGGTCACGCAGTGCTTGTATTAAGAGGAGGAGCGTTGCCTTGACTTACAGGGATTTGTAAGAATATGTACGCAAGATGTGTACCTGTAAATACACTCTCCATCAGGAAAAAAAAAAAAAAAAAGTAAATATTTTTGTACATGTAAATAGAAAAACTCCTTATTTTCCAAAAGAAGCATAAAATTAACTGATTGTGATTGGAAAAAAAAAAAAAGTATTAAGGGATATCTGTCTTTTCTATTTTAATTTACAGCAAGCTAAGATGAACTCTGCCCCTGACTCACACTGTGACTTTGAGGGGAGAAAGTGTCACCAAAGCCAATTTATTCGAATGCCTGAAGGATCTCAGCTGGGTAAAGTGCTGAAGTAACAACTTAATCTTTCACCAGAGGCTAGAGGAGGGCTAGCTTTGATTTCTTTTGAAGGCTTTAGATAACCTTTCACTCGTTTCAGTAAGCTTTTTTTTAGCATCCTTGTTTTCAGCTCTCCAATAAGTGTGGTTTCTGTGGCACTAATGTGCCGCTAATTGCTTCTTGCTTGCTTCTAATAGGAAGTCACAGAGCACGCAGCTCTGTAATATCACAGTGCTTTCGGTGGCACCCGCCTGAAAGACCATACACACAGGTTATAAAAACAATTGCTGCATATGTCCTTAAACATCATAATAGAAAAAACACAAGATATAGTTCTTTTTGCATACAGAAATGAAACTGTTAGTTAAGAGAGAGGTAAATGTCAAAATAAAACAAACTCCATTAAATTCTAAACTCATGGGAAAAATCATGCTTAGTTTTTCTTTTCACTCCAGCTGAGGAATAATTGGAAAATAATTGTTTTAACCTGGAAAAAAAAGCTTAGAATCAGAAATGTGAGAGTTTCATTTGTATAATTCAGACGTGCTGGAAGCATTTCAAGGTGTGTATTTTTTCCTAAGAGCCTCTCATCTTGCCTATGACAATTGCAAATTTGTGCATTCGTGGCTCAGAACAAACCATGGAAAGTTTTTATTTGTATTTTTGTTTTTCACCATTTCAGAGAGCATTACGTCTGCTGTGTTTGAATGCTTAACTATTCACCTTTCAAGTGCTGAGGTAACGTAAACCACTGACACATTTAGAGTAGATAAGCCTGGATTTAGGGTCAGGCTGGTTGAACCTGACCTTCCGCTACCTTTGCAGGCTTTTGAAATCTTTCTTGCTTCTAAAATTGCAAATTTAACTGACCCAGTTTGAATGGATATTTCAGTAAACGGCATTAGAGAAAACCCCTTCTGAGGGAACCTTTTCCGTTAACCTGTACATCTCTAACTCTAAGAGGGAAACTGAATTATACAAGTCACTCTTCAAACGTCAGCATCTTTTAAACAAGCTGATTTAGGTCATGGCTATTCCAGAAACTGCAAGGTAAATTTTACTCTCGTTTGCAACCTCCTTTGGATTGCACAAGCTGAGAAAATTTGGACTCAGGACTAAATATGAAGCACAGCTAATTTGCAACGTTTTCATCTGCAAACAGGATGAACACTAGAGCTGAGAAGAGGAGTGGGTCAGACCATCGAGTCTGTTACACCAAGTGTTACTGTAAGGTGCGCACCCTAACAACTTGTCACCCACTGTCAGAGCAAAACAATGAGAAATATTTCCTAAAAGGAAAATGTTAAAGAGAAGGATGGATATATTCTCCCTCTCCTTTCTGAGATGTAAGCCCTTTCTTCAAGAATGTCTCTGAAACTGAGCCTACAAGCAGCATCAACACTTTTGTGTTCATTCATTACTGACTCTCCAAACAGCTTCTCGAAAACGTCATCAGAGAACACGGTGGTAGCTGATTTCTGCCATCTCACAGTCCATCAGGATCAGCATCATTACCTGGGAAACTGCATCCTGACAGATTTGAGCCTCTCTCTCTTTACGTACCAGGTTTTGCAGCACTCTGGGTGGACTGCCCTTCCTTGGGAAGCACTGAGTTGTCCTAATTAGCTACGCCATGCAGTATTTGCTGGGGAGAAGAAGGAAGAAGACTCCGTATGCTAGTGGCTGGGACATTTGCCTGGGAGGAGAACTCCAGTTCCTGGTTCCTACTGCAGTGTGTGCTTTATCCGAAATGTTCACATCCCTACTTTGCTGCTGACTGACACAAGTGTAAAGCTCTGAGCTCTGACCAAAGGATATTGAATGATTCCACAGGTGCACCCAGCCCCAGAGCATCCCATACATCCCAGTGACCAAAATGTTTGCTAGAGAGCTGTTTAAATTTAAATCCCCAAAAGCAGATGAGGAGAATCAATGCAGACATCCCTCTATGCAGGCAGGGTCTCTTGGTCAAGCTTGTTGCTTTTAATGAGCATTCAGGGCTCATCAGCATCTGCCTAAAAAAGAAACAAAAACGGAGGCAGTTGCTATCACAGCAACTGTGGTGAAGCTCGGGAAGGGAATCTCTCTGAAGCTGGTACCAAAGTATTAGGGTTTCCCTTTGTAAATTCCCAAAGCATCCAAAGTCAAGAGGAGGGACAGCCTTGAAGCAGCCCAACATCTCCAGGACGGCAGCCCCCTGACAGTATCTTAGTGAAAATCTAGGAAAATGCAAACATCTGGATTGGAGAATGGATCCTGCTTGTTGCCATGTCAAATGGAGTCTGTCCACTTGAACACAGGGATTTAAACTTTGCATGTTTAAATACTAACAGGGTAGGGTGCAGCTGCAGCACGTTGGTCTTACGAAGATGGAGAAACAGCATGATCAGGAAGGGGCTAAAATCATGATTTTAGGAAGTGCTTCTTTACCGAAAGGGTTATTAAGCATTGGAACGGGCTGCCCAGGGAGGTGGTGGAGTCACCATCCCTTGAGGTCTTTAAAAGACGTTTAGATGTAGAGCTTAGCGATATGGTTTAGTGGAGTACTTAGTGTTAGGTCGGAGGTTGGACTCGATGATCTTGAGGTCTCTTCCAACCTAGAAATCTGTGTCTGTGTCTGTGTCAGTGATCAACATCACCCAGGACACAGGGTTGGGACGCAGACAGTTGTGGGGCTACACGATGAGAGGTATTTTAGCCCCCAATATTGTAGCATGATATCACCTATCCACCACAATGCACTGTGGAGCAGATGCCTGCAGTTTCTTCCCTTTTTCCTGCCTGCAAGAGAGTCAATTTTCATCTCACAGCCTTCACAAGGTTTCTCTTGAACCCTAACCTGGGAACTGAGGGTTTAATTACATCCTTCACATTTCCCAGACTGCGATCATAGGATCACAGCCCTGTTGCATAGCACAAGATCATGAAGGGAAATAAAAATACAGCAGTCTCAAAAGCAACTGAAAGCAGTGTTTTGGGCTTTGCTTCTCAGATGGAGAATGATCAGATTTGGAAATTCAGTATCACAAAACATTCTGGTCAAATTTGACATATCAGAGGTGAGGTATATAAAACGATAAAAATAACCTGATCCAGACTGGGAAATTTGAGAAAAAATTGAAATTTGAGAAGAAATCTGGGTTTTCAGACATCAAAGCAGGTGATAGGACATGATAAGTGTGGAGAGCAACTGGACGGGCACCAGCTGTCCAACATCTGCCCACCTCAGAATAAAAAGACATCAGACTGGTGAAGCACCACATGGATCCAAGCCATCAGCGCCGGTGACAGCAGTGCTTTTGATACTTAGAGCATCTTGAGTTGAGTTCGTGAAGCACGTCGATGTGCGTTTGACTAGATGTCAGCTGTAGTCCGAGTTCAAAATCGCATAGTTTGCATCCACTCGCTGCAGCGTGCGTGACAATTTTTTGGTGGTTTTCTAACATCAACATGGAATTTTGTTACTACTTGAGTAACATAGCTGAAGCAATGACATCATCAGCAGATCTCAGAAAAGGTAAGCCCATATCCTGTCTTCCACCTATGGAATTTATACACAGACACTTTTTAATGTAAGGTCAGAAACCACAGTTAAGGTTGGGAAAAAAAAAAAAAACACCTACTCCCCTTTAACTAGGGCAGCACAAAAGCCCTTATAAAAAGACCAGCAGCAAATGCACCCAGACACCTTCAGTTCGACAGAGCCCAGCACAAGCATCAGCTGCAGTAAGAAAAGGAAGATGTCTCCGAACCTTCGTGCTTCTCTGGTAAGAACTTGCCATGTGTTTTGTTTTCCCCTAATTTAATAGGGACGTATTTAAATTCTAATAGCTGACTGTCAGGAATGGGGCGCCAACCTTTTAAATGCTTGTTAAAATCACGAAATATTGAAAAGAACCGAAACAGGAAGCTGCTGAATAGCACCAGTGTGGGACAGCAATGAGACTGTACATGTTTATTAGGGAATGGAGCTTCTGCCACATAAACCCAAGTCACGATATAAATTGAAAACTCAGTGTCTTTTTGTTGCTATTTTCTTTCTGTTCTCTCTTATCTATATTATTTTGTATAATTATTTTGTATAATTATTTTTTATAATCGAGATTTTGCGTATCACCAAATTACAATTGAGTGAATACCATATCTTTCAGCACTGTAAGAATTAGTCTGTGCAGAAACGGATGTGATATTTGGCATGTTTTCCCCTAATTCCCCCAACCCACAGCATGGACTTTAACTACCAGCTAGGCTGACTGTTCGCAGCCCCACAGAAGAGCTTTGTTACTGCAGCTGTATGGCATTGTGTCCTAAATACACCGTTTGTCTTCAGTCCAGCTCTCTGCTGTTAATGCTGCTGGCCATGCTGTCAGCCAGCAGTTCTGCCCACGGGAAGGTGATACGGCCCGGGCTCAAGCCGGAGAGCCTCTTCAAGCAAGCAGATGCTGGATGCCTGACCCAAAAAGACGCTAAGTTCCCTCAAACTGTGAGAGTCAACATAAGCATCAGCAACATGAACCAGGATAACAAAGTGACTCTTGATATCAGCAAACGCTCGCTGGCTCCCTGGGATTACAGGTACGATCTCTGACCCGATGGTCTAGAAATGACTGCCTTGGTCAAGAGGGATGCAGAGGCTATGCCCACATCTTTCATTACTTCACTGTTGAGAGGATAGATATTGCACTGTTGGGCAATATCTACAGACCATACAATCCTCTTTGAAAGCTAATCAACACAGAAAGGAGGACAGAGCAAAAGTATGGTCTAGGCAGAAGACAAAGCAAATTACCTTTGTAATTTAATTATTTTATGTGCATAGTGGAGTAGATCTTATCATAAAATGTATTCTTTACCTAAGAGATGATCAAAAACCTTGGAGGTCTGACATTGCACTAAAGTCAGTGGTGGTTTAATAACACCAGCATCAGGCCCTAAGAACATTTCATGTTCTGGGGGAAAGCTGAAGGTCTTTGGGTTCGTCAGTCAGTCCAACATGTTGTGAAACTCAAGCCACTTCTAATCAGTCTTTCAAAGTCAGTGCCTATTTGAAGCAAGTCCTTTGCTAAGGCAGTTGCTTGCAGTCCTCGCACTTAAAAACCTGCAGTATGCACTTACTTATACTCTAGTTATACTTAAAAAGCAGAAATAGCAGAGGGTCTACTGCCCTTCGTAGGCAGCCTTCCAGTGCATACAGGTTCCTAGGCTGGGAGCCCATAATGATCCAGACTAGCATGCCTACAGAGATGCAGCAGCATTTCTACTGCAAATACTTCCCTATCCTTTCACGTCAACTCACAGGATCGACGAGGACCACAACCGCTTCCCCCAAGTGATTGCTGATGCTGAGTGCCGCCACTCCAGGTGCGTGAACTCGGCCGGGCAGCTGGACCACAGCCTCAACTCCGTCCCCATCAATCAGGAGATCCTCGTCCTCCGCCGGGAGCTGAGGGGCTGCCACCACTCGTACCGGCTGGAGAAGAAAATTATCACCGTGGGCTGCACTTGTGTCACCCCCTTGATCCAGCACCAGGCTTAAAGGGAGCCCGTGGTACATGAGCAGGGAGCCACAGCAGGAGGACTTCCTTGCCTAACATCGATGAAAATCTCTGCAGAATGGAATCAAGCCATAATGATTAGCTAGATTCTCAGTTTTGTGCTTTTGGTTTGGTTGGTTTTGTTTTTGTTTCAAATCCTTTTCCCTTTTAAAACTCTGAATTCAGAATCTGGATCCTTTCACATGCTCTACTGAAGGAGTAATGGGAACTCTTTACATATCTTTAGTTAACACTTTGAAAAGTCTATTTATTTAATTCTATTTATGCTGGTGGGAAAAAAAATAATATAGCGTCTGTTTATTTATCTTCATGCAATAAGAACTTGTGGATGAACATCCCTGGAAGTGTTCAAGACCTGGCTGGATGGGGCTTTGGGCAGCCTGGTCTGGTGGGAGGCGTTCCTGCCCGTAGCAGGGGGTTGGAAGTAGATGATCTTTAAGGAGCCTTCCAACCCAAACCATTCTGTGATTCTATGATTCTATGCAATAAAAAATCAGCAAAATAACTCTGTGGTATTCTCCTTCCTTTCTGAAGAAACCTTTTCTCATAAAGTAAGAAATCACTCCATTCCATTAGGACCATATAACAGATTAGTATGAAACTAAAACCAAAAATTCTCATGATAACATCTAGCTCTGTTTCAGTAGAACATAAAGCATATAGAGGAGTTAGGGTTTACATCGTTAACACCGTTTTAGCAATAGAGAAACTAAAGACACCTGGAGGAAAATGATTTACCGAATGGCACTACACAGATTGACAGTAAAAACAGACCAGCAAAAAAAATAAAGCAAAGCGGGCGATTACCCAGTTGTCCACCTCTTTATCTGATTGGAAAGGAATTTGCAAAGAAAGGTTCAACACAACACTGAGTGCTTCTTCAGTGGAAAGGAAAACTCCTTCCCCCAAAATAGAGAATGCACTTATACTGTGAGGTTTAATGCTGGTTACTACCGGGTAGACAAGGAACAGGGCATGAGTTAGGTGGATAACTGAACTAATTAACTGCTGGTGAGAGAAAATGGTTATTGCTAACCTCAGCTGCAGTTTCCTCCACGCTCACATCCTTCCAATGCATTTGCTGCCAGCAGTCAGTGCTTCGAAGTAGAGCGCACTGACACAGCACTTCTACCACGGCCGTGAGGACGCTTACGTGGGTGGAAGTCTCACGCCGCAGGTATTTTGATTTAGATGCACCCAGATGAAAATGTTCCGTGTTTCAAATGGAAGGCTGGTTTGCGAAGACACGGGTGTTTTGTTTGCTGCCGCCTCGGGGTTATGTGTGATGTTCTCCAGCACCAACAAAACGCCATGGGCAAACGCAACAGAAAGTACACAATTTCCAAAGACACAGAGCTCAGGGATGCAAATCCCAAATGAGAGGCAAGGCCCTTTCTGGTTAAAGCATCTTCCCCACATCCAGCTGTGCTAACTGGAGATGTTAGCATCCCAGCTGTTCCTGCTGGGAGTTATTCCCACCAGCTGTGCCAGCGAGCCTAAGCCCTCCCTCATCTACTCTAGGCAAAATCAGGTGGGTCAGCTTGTACAGCGTAAACTCACAGCACAGCCAGGCATTTCGCAGCATCCTTTGATCTAGCAGATATACACTGGGCCTGGAAAATGTTAATTAACTGTGAGCAATCACAGTATCTGCAGCCAAAACAATGAAGTCCTGTCCATGCTTAAATTTCTATCAAATGCAAACAAAGCTTTGCCCGTATATAGGTATCTAGCAGTATATGAGATCCTAACGTTGCTCGTTTCCTACCTTATCTCCAGCTGTTGCTCCTTAAGGTCTCCTGCAGGTCCCAAAGTTCACCCCGTTGGCTGTCCCAAGAATATTAAGTGCAGAACTGACTGCCAAAAACACAGCGAGGAACCTGGCAATGCTCCGTGTTTCAAAGGGCAGGCTGCTTTGCAAAGACCCGGATGTTTTGTTTGCTGCTCTCAGGGAGGTGAAAAACCCTGAGGTTTTCAAGAAGTTAAATAAATTTCAGTCCAGACTGAAATAAAGCTGTCTGTGTGGTCCATTAGATAACTTCACAACGTCCTACCACGTGATATAGAAGGAACCTGCTCTAAGGAACCTGCTTTGGCAGGGAGGTTGGACCCGATGATCGCTCGAGGTCCCTTCCAACCCCTACAATTCTGTGATTCTGTAACTTTGGTAAATTATCTGCAGCAGCCCAAGTAACTTCTAACAGTCAAAATGAAGGGCCCATCATTACCTGGTAGTGATATGAAGCTTAGCTGGGGTTGGCACATGAGTAATAGAGACTTCTTAGCAATTCTGAGAGAGCTACAATGTGGAAAAAGTCAGAACCAGGTCATGCAGCTGAAGCACCAAAACGCAGACATCTTTCTGCTGCAAAGATGCCCCAGCCCCTCTTCCAGCAGCATCGTTCTCCCTCAGACCATTTATTTACCAACCCGATGAAATCTGGGTCTTAGGACACAACCATTTTTTTATTTAGTTGGCCTTGTGCCAGCTTCATGTTCTCCTCTGCAAGGTATGTGGGTGATGTGCACGCTCTACAGAAGCATTTCATAGGATGACTGCCTGGATTCATTTGGCCCCAGGACTATGTTCCATCCTGCTGTAAGTTCCCTTGGAAATTCTGGCATCATGAGCTAAGACATCTTTCTTTGCCTTGCTAAACCCAGTTGATCAGGTGCAGGGCAATCCCGAACCAATGCACCTGACTCTGAGGTGACCTAATCAGTGCTTTGTTTCTCTGGGCAAACATTCACAGCTACAGTCCTTAGCTCTCACAGCAGGGGACTGTGGAGAGCAGGACCCCTCTTTCACCCTTGCACAGCCTTATCAGTTTGAGGTTCAACAGTTAATGCTTGCTCTTGCTTGTTTTGGAGTGTTTCAATGCAAATTCCTGCTGATTTGATGTCCTTTCATGATACCATAGTGGGCGGGGGTGGAAATTGCTGCAAAAAACTCTTCATCAAAAAGAGATTTCCAGTCCAGCACTGCTTCACATCTCAGTTTCATGTCAGCTTGCAAAATTTAAGCAGCAAAGGCTTACCAGTCAGCGTGCTTGGAAATCTATGAGTAAAACACAGCAGCAAGAGAAGCTTGAGGTTGGATTTGTGTGGCAAATGATCAGATAACGACGCTCATTGGTGCCAGTTACCACAGCAAGATGGGAAGATGCCAGATGCTTGTGAAAGATGATAAATTCAACTGTTGGCAAGCCTTACCATGTAAAGGGGGTCAAGATAAGTGAGTACAGTACAGATTTCTGAAGTTGGAAAGAAAAAGCAAACCAAAAAAAAAAATAATAAGGGCAACTTAAAAGACAATCCATCGCTACTCATTTACTGGAACAGGGAACCTTGATCACGATACAAACAAATTGTGCTTAGTAAGAATGTAGATAAAAGCAGAAACATAATGCTTTGTACTTGATAGAAAAACTATTGATTCTCACTCATAGAAAGCTATGTCCAGAAAATACTGAGTGGAGCCTGCTTAGTTCACGACCCCCAAAGAGCATCTGATGTACTCTTAATCCTTTGTTGAAGTTACAAGGGAGATAAAAAAAAAGGGGGAGGGGGGGAAGGAATAAAAAAATAAAAAGAGACAGTTCTCTGAAGGAAAAATAAATAAAGAGAAAAAAATAGTTTCACAGAAAGCCAGAACGGAACAGTGTTGTACAAGATGTAGTCCTGGACCACTCACCTAGAATCTTCTGAAGCACAAGTTTAAAAATAATTATCAGAGAGCAAAGAAGTTGTGGAAGAAGGTAAGAAGGTTAAGGGGCATGGGAGGGAAATCAAGGCAAGGCTCACATTTTATCCTGTGATGGTGACATGGGCACAGGTTTCTGCTCTGGGCCTGTCAGGCCATCTTGCAGGACAGCCAGGACTCACAGCTGATGTGGAAACTTACCCCATCACCTGCATTCATTGCGTTGTCACCACACCATAGATCCCCATAAGCCTGACCAGCAAACCATTCATCCCCTCAGAGTTTTGTCTGTTAGGCCTAATTCCCAACGAGCCATGTCTACTTCTGGCTTGCCAAGCCATTGCTCCCTTGGCTTAGCAAACACAGGGCTTGCACAGTTCTTGGTTTGTGTCATGAGCCCTATAGGCTGCTACTTTTGATTTTTTTATATATATTTAATTTCTATGCACTTTTAAAAACAATAGTTCTGGGAGACAGGCTGACTTGGTCTGTAGTGCTTTTGAGCACCCCCAAGAACATTTGCCTCTTGTCAAGGGTAACAGAATCACAGAATTGTAGGGGTTGGAAGGGACCTTCAGAGATCATCGGGTCCAACCCCCCTGCCAAAGCAGGTTCCCTAGAGCAGGCTGCCCAGGTAGGCGTCCAGACGGGCCTTGAATATCTCCAGAGAAGGAGACTCCACAACCTCCCTGGGCAGCCTGTCCCAGTGCTCCGTCACCCTCACTGTGAAGAAGTTCATTCGCATGTTGGTGCGGAACTTCCTGTGCTCCATCTTGTGGCCATTACCCCTTGTCCTGTCCCCACAAACCACTGAAAAGAGGTTGGCCAAGTCCCTCTGTCTCCCACGCTTAAGATATTTGTAAACATTAATAAAATCCCCTCTCAGTCTTCTTTTCTCAAGGCTGAACAGACCCAGGTCTCTCAGCCTTTCCTCATAGGGAAGATGCTCCAGGCCCCGTATCATCTTTGTGGCCCTCCGCTGGACTCTTTCCAGAAGATCCCTGTCTTTTTTGTAGCGGGAGTCCAGAGAAGCCTTGTTCACACCAGCAGGAAAATACATCCACAGGTCGCAGCACAAATCTGGGAGAAGGCATTTGACCTGGGCTCACGTCACTGTGGTGCCTCCCAGCCCATGCTTATGCAGGGGTCTCTGCGATCTGCTGTCTTCACCGTCCCCTGAGAGCTGCTGCACACAAGGGGACTACTGCTTGAGCTCCAAATACTGCCAAATGGGCACAGCCCCCCCGGGAGCGAGCAGGAGGACAGGGAGCAGAGGTGAGGGAGAGGCAAGCAGAAGAGGAAAGGAATAAGAAAGGCCTCAAGGCTCAGACACCAACCTGGGACCACGGCTTGCTTAGCTCAGCGAGTTACAAGAGGGCACAGTGGGACAGCTTCTACACCTAGAGCAGTGTCTTGTCCTCCTGGTGAAACAACCGAGCCCCTGAAGGCTGCTCTAACACCTCAGAGCCAGGGGATGCCCAGCTGCACGGGGAACAGGGGAGGGGATTTGCTCTTAGGACAACCCAGGGCTAGGCTGGGTGTATTGACTGAAGGCCTGTGTGGCTGCATGGGGATGGAAAACAGGAAGAGCCCTTAGCCAAAGGCTGGTGGTGCTCAGCTGTTAAACATGCCTGCCCGCGATGCCAATATGGCCGTGCTGCTTACAGGAAGCCTGATGGCGTTTGCCCCACGTTCTTAGATTGCTGGGAATCAAAGCCAACCACCTACCTCGACACAAAAGCCAGCAGTTAAAAAAAAGAGCTAGAGGCTTATTTACAACCAGCTGCACTCTAAGAATGATGCTATTAGGAGGAAATAACCCTTGCTGTCGGTTTTATTTAGAAACAATCCCCACACGAGCGCACGCCTCACTGAGAGGTGTGTGGTTTGTAGCTGACAGAGCTGGCTCCAAAACCTCACGACCCATGGGCGAGACTTCCTTTAGTAACTACTTCTGCATCGTCTTAATTAGCTACTTCACCACTCATCCCATTAGAGCAAACCTTAGGGTGAGCTGATTGGTGTTTAGGAGCATCAGCACGGGAGTTTTCACCCGTCCAGCTCCCATAATTACAAGCAGAGAGAGACCTTCAGGCTAATTTTCTCCCCGCAAAACAAGCGAGGACAACCCCACAGGAGATGCTGATTGAGAGGGAGAGAAATAGGTCACGAGCACGGGCCGGGTGTCGGTGTGCGACTTCCTGGTCAGCGGTTACTGTAAGAGGAGCACTCTGAGAACACCTCCCCGGATTTGCATCCCACCACATGAAGGGCTCAGTGGTCATAACAAAACAGCCGCTGCCGCAGATGAGTACAGCTGCTTGTAACTGAAGGAGATGGTTTCCCCGCCACGCCGCCCGGGGCTTGTCTTACTTGGCTCGGCGAGGCTCCCAGGAGATACACCCTGCTTGACAAACAAGCATGGGGGGAAAGGTTTGGACCCGATGACTCGTGAATTATGTGGGGGGAGAAACAAGGAGGCCTCCTGGGGTCTACCTGTACCTAATTTAAAGGGGCTTAAATGCGGCTGAAATGAAATATGAGTGCCTGCACGCAAGGTTACCCAGGTATAAATGCAGGTGAACTAGGAAATAGAGGCTTCATGCCCTCACCAGCAGAAGAAAGTCAGAGGTAACGCTGGATCTCGCCACATTTACATGAAAGATGGAAAAAAAAAAAAAAAAACAAACACCAACTACAACAAAATCTGATAAAATAACAGACAGCAAGTCTAAACTGCCAGGCTGTGCTCCTTGTATAGCTGGGGGAGAGAATAATACTTTCAACAACAGTTCCACCATTCCTGAGACAGATCACCTCAATGGGGCTGTTTCTTGCTTTTTCCCTTGATGTTTGGACTCCTCACCCCCTGCTTTTAGGTCAGGCTGGCTAAGGAGCAGTGAGATGAAGCTGCCTTGCTCATTTCCCTGCATTCCTGCTCAGCCAGCCATCCAGCTGGTGGAGGAGAAGGAATGGAGAGGGCATGACATCTTGGTTGGAAGAGGACAGGACAGACTTTTCCCAGCTTCTGTGAACCGGTCTAGACCCCATCCCAAATTTCAGCCCTGCAATGCAATGTCCCCCACCTCTTTTCCCACCGCCCCTGGAGACCCCCCCACTGGCTCCATTGCCTGTGTAACCTCACTTCATTGCTTTCAGCCCTTTTTTTGCATCTTTTCATCTGTTTAGACTGCAAGTTCTCTTGCCGTCCCTCTTACTCATACCACTGCACCAGACAAAGCCTGATCTGTGCTGAAATCTCACAGTGATAATCAGCACAAACCCATTCCCTGTCTGCTTTCATTTTGAGCTATCACGAAACAACACTCTTTTAAATAAAATACTGATTTTATTTTATTCAGCTGATAAATTATTGAATAAATACAAATAAACATTTACCAGGTTTTGGATACTCTCAGCACATACAAAGCCATAAATACGGTCATAAATAGAAAATATAAATAGAAATATAAACACTTATTAGTTCTTTACTGTTTTACCACTCAAAGTGGGATCAAGTCTCTCTCAGATTGCTCTGCAATAAGTCAGCAGCTGCTGACTCCATGGACAAAGAAGTCCATGAAGCAGCAGTTACAAAAAAGCGGAGTGTGATGAGCACCAGGCCTGGTGGCACTTATGCCAGATGTACACTAGAAGAGGGAGCAGTGACGGCTGGAGGAGAAAAAGGGGATGAGGAATGGAGGGAGAAGGTGCAGGAGTGGGGATTTTTGTGACAGTGTTGACTGGCGTCTATATATTTGGGCAATTTACGGCCGAGATCATCTTTTGAAACTGTAATTCATTTGGTTCACCAAACTGATATGAGCTGCAGTGAAAAAAGAAAGCACTGCTTTACCCCCTCCCTGCTTGCTGTCACAAACACAACTTTTCCTCCATTTCCCTTTCCCCCCTCCACCATTATCTACTGGCAATTCCCGTGCTAAAATCCACAAATGAACAACAAGAATCAGTACTCTCAGGAAGTAATGTGCTCAGGTTCAGAAAGGAAAAGTCACGCTGAATTCCTGGGATGCAAAGTGGGTACCTGGGATTCCTCCTGCAAGGTGTTCATAGGAGAGACCTCTTCTTCCCAGTGCTGCACCCACTGCTAATTCCTTCTAGGACTGGTAGCGGACGACCGGAGCAGCACACGTGCATCCCACCGTGATGAGTTTCTTCTCCAGGCGGTAGGTTGGCGGGCAGCCCTGATGCTCCCGGCGGAGGACGAGAATCTCCTGTTTGATGGGGACGGAGTTGAGGCTGTGGTCCTCCTGTCCCAGTGTGTTCACACAGCCGGAGAGGCGGCACTTGGCATCAGCGATCACCTGGGGGAAGCGGTTGGGGTCCTCGTCGAGCCTGGGGACAGGGACACAAAAGGGTTTTATGTGTTTGCTATTTGCCTGTGCACGTGTTTTGGTAGGATCTTTTTTACCTCCATGAAAGCACTGTACCATTTACCTATATATCTTCATTATGAAACATGACAAAAGAATTTCAGTCTCCTTAACATTTTTAGAACTATTATCTATGAGTGGAGTCAATTTTGGTAACTAATATTGCCATATCTTTTTAGTATATGAATGGAGTGGAGCTGATTGAAATATGGAACTGATAGCAACTGGACCATTCATATTAATTTGTTTTAATTTCGGCATTCAAAAATTTGTTTCAGTCAGGAAAATGTAAAATTACAATGTACTGACATTCTTCTTTTCCTTGACAAAGACTGGCGATTAGAAACCATACCAATTATGTCCCTTTGCACTGCAGTTTATTGTGAAGAAACTCCACCCAACACCAAAATGAATGTGTGTGTCAAGAAGAGCTTGTGATATTCACAAGACTCCAGGCATATACTAAGAACAAGCCATTTTTTACCACAAAAGACAGCTGTGTAGCACAGCTGTTGCATTTTAGATACTATCTAAAGAGTTACCTGTAATCCCAGGGAGCGAGAGACCGGTTCCTGACATCATGGATTATCTTAAAGGCAGAATCTGAACGGCTGATGCGAATGTCAACTTTCACCGTTGTAGGGAATTTGGGATCCTTCTGGCAGTCTTCATTAAGCCTCTCAGAGCCACTGTGCTTGTTGGGTCGAGGATGAGCTACCCTCCCGTGAGGCGAGCTCCTTACGGTGAGTGCTAGAACCAGCACCAAAAGGAGTGACCTGAACTGGAGGAGAAACAGGTATCATTGTCTCTGCTCAGCTGGGAGAGAGCACGAGGATGGCTTGACTAGACTGGACCATCAATGGGCAGTGGCTGATCATACTTTCATTTGGGTGAGCATGAAAAAACAGTGCAAGTATGTGAATAATACTCATCGTAACAGAGGCTAAATTCTGATTCAAATGCTGACTCATAGTTGGCACTGCACCAATAAAAGCATCTCTCCAGTGAGCATCCTCCTCCTCCAGAGACAAACAGCGATGTCTTTTGGTCTACAAGGTGGGGTAAGGACTCACTTGACCCCATCTCTAAGCTTAGACCTCCAGGTAAGCCTTATGCTTTCCTAGGCCAGGAAAAGTTGGCCACCTAGAACCCACTTGCTGGAAATAATGCTTTTTTCAAAGAAATCTGATATTCTCGGTCCATTTCCAGGAGCAAGGGTTTCAAGAAAGAAGGAAAAAAATAAAAAATAAAAAGATAAATGTAATTTTTTAAAGAATATCCAAAGAGTTGACAGTGCTGCAAAATACTACCCAGGCTGGAATTTAAGCACAAAGGCATTCACTTCACAGTGCCTCCTCCTTTTCTCTTCTCAACTTTCAACAATTTTGATAGCAAGTTCACTAAGAAAAGGCCTGTCTCTCCCAGTCGCATATGATGCCCTTACAGATAAATAACAGCCCGCTGCCTCCCCAGCCAGGCTGGTCACATCTTGGACACAGCTTGCCTCGGCAGTCAAGAACCAAATCTACTTGCAAAAGCTTAGGTCAGAAAGCTGTATCAGACACCTCACAACCCATTCAGTTCTCACTAAGACCAACAAGAGTTGCTCCAACATCATGGGATCTGCATTCAGCTTTTGTCTTGCAGCTAATAGGATATCTGAGCACTTACACCGGATATAAGGACTTACCACTGCAGCGTAGCTAGCAAAAGCCATTGCAACCTCTCTTCTGCTGTAGGCGAGCGCACACGGTGACAGAGCACACAGGTTCTTCTTCTCTGAGACCTCTTTCAGCCTGCATGTGCCTCAAAGCCAGTTGTGGTGCCCTTTTTATAGTGCAGTTCAACCACTACAACCTTTTCCATTGCATAAAGCTGGCTTACCTGACCCAAGGTTAGGAGTTGGTATTTAATTTATCTAGCCCACTTCCTTCCGTCTACCCCCAGAAATGGGAGGGCAGGTACCACGTCATCAGGATCCCAAGTCAACTAACACAGTTTGTTCAGACAGATAAAGTGATAAGGGGAAAAAAAGAGAGAAGAAAAAAAAAATGATCAGACAGCTTTTTTTTTTCCCTTCCCCGCTTTCTAATATTAATGTTCTCTCACCACAAACTCATCTGAGGAGACAGGTCCACGTGCCTCACACAGATCAAATGACAGAGATCAGAAAGCTGCAAAGTCAGGCAGCCAACCAGGGTTTCAAAATGAGGACAGGACATGGGATTTCATGCTTTAACCTCCTTTTGCTTCAGTTACACAATCCACCCCTACGTTGTCTAGGGGATTCCTATGTACTGAAGTGGATGGGCAGGGGAAAAGTAGATGCCCATGGGAAGTCCTCCCGGTGGGCCGCAGGTTGCAAGGAGCTGGGAGGCTTTCCCCATTCCTGTCTGAGATCCCATGTTGACACATTCTACAGTTAGAAAACCCATGCACACCCTGTCAGGGCCCTTTGGGTACTAAGAGGCCTTACTGGTCACAACCAGCCTCGCCTTGGGCCTCCCTCCACAGGAGCCCCATTTTAGCCCAGCTTTGGGCCCGCTGTCCTTGCCTGAATTATACTGTAGCAGTGTTGGTCTCCAGTCCCAGCTCTGACCTTGCCTTCTGCATAGACCCTGGAGCAGCTTTTCTCCTGGGTAGACTTCTTGGACATGCGTGGTAGGCCATCTCCATGGCCCTGCTGCACTGTGTTTTGTCTAGGCCTCCTCTGGGCAACAGGGGGTCTAAAGGAAATATAAAGTATTTGTGAACATTTTCTTTTTTTTTTTTTTTTTTTTTTCCTCAGTTTAAAGCAGGAGAAAGGACCGGACCCTCTTGGCCATGAGTCACCAGAGATCAGCCACAAACTGGAGGGGAAAGGCCAGTGCACATGCTGTTTCCCCAGAAGCATCCTCAGCTCTCAGGTGCATGGTGCAATTTTGGAATTAAAGCTATTTTTATGGCCAAAAAAGTCCATGAAACTAGTCTGATCAAAATCTCTGTGGAGGAATGCCCTGAGAAAAGCCTCTCCTGAAGCCATGTAACCAAGCAGAAAAAAGAGGACTTTTCACTCAAATTCATCTTCAGTCCTCCAAAACCTTGAGAAAATCAGGAGCCTCTTAGAGATTCATTGCACTTTCAAGCCAAAAGGAACTAATCAGGTCCCTGCTCAATCACCTCACTTGAATAATACTGGCAGAAATCTTCATCGGCTGATGCTTTATGTCATTGCAGGATGTTGTTATGATTTTGTGGTCTGATTTAATGACAGTTCAGAGACCAGCAACTCATCTCAAGTAAATTTTTTGTATTTCAGGTTATTAAGTTCACTTAACTTTTAATTTCATGACACACATTCCTATTTTGACTGTTCATATCTATATATCCATGATGCATCTACTGAGATGTGGAGCATGGAAGACCAGAAGAAGGTAAAATTACCAGAAACCCACTTCCGTAGCTGAGCTTGGAACCCCCTTTTTCCCCTCACTGATTGCTTGCAACGAAGGGAAAAGGGCATTGCCATGAGAATGGGTTGGATTTGGCAGGTACAGGGCTAAGTGGAAATTGCTACGTGTGATGAAGCAGACATGATCATGCCAAATGCTGGCTTATTAGCCCTGACCACCACTTTCCACTCACATCTTCTGTCTTCAGCAGCTTACACCTTCAGCAAGGATTCCCTCTTTGACAAGGTATTTCCTACGACTGAGCTTACCTTCAGCTGAAGGTCGTTGAAAATTTGATCAAAAAGAGGTCACCTAATACGGAACATTACAAGGAAGGAAAAATTTATCTTAAAATCATTATTACAAAAAGCTATTCACTCCTGTGTTTCAAGGGCTTGGAACAGGGATAGGGACGAAGACTTGGAAATCAAAGAGAGATTTTTAATTTTATGTACAAGAACTCTTGTACACTTGAGTTACGTTAAAAAAACAACACGTTTGCACTGTGGGATTCATGACACATGTAGGTGAAGGTTTTCATAATGCTGCAGGCATATGTGGTGGCTTTTTTTCAGATTGGGTTTGGATGCCACATCCGTTTAAGCTCCTCTGGACATTTCAAATTTAAGCCTCCACAACTTATGTGAGGCACTTGTATCTCCTCCAAGGAGATGTGGACCAAGGGGGCAGAAACTAAAAGTACTCAAATGCCTTTACACCTAGAGGAACAACCTCTGACCGTTCCACTGACTTTCCTACCAGGCAAAGCAAGTGACATTTCCCAGCTGCTTCTCTGCAGATATTCACAGCTGGTAGTCAGGAGTCAATGACATGAGCATTTTCTGCTTTGGAAGTCCATCCCTACCATGCAGGATGGACCGACTAGAGGGAATGGCGTCAAGTTGCACCAGGGGAGGTTCAAGCTGGAAATAGGGAGACATTTCTTCTGAGAAAGAGCAGCCAGGCATTGGGACGGGTTGCCCAGGGAGGTGGTGGAGTCACCGTCCCTGGGGGTGTTCAAGGAAAGGTTGGACATGGTGCTTAGGGACGTGGTTTAGTGGGTGACATTGGTGGTAGGGGGATGGCTGGACCAGAGGATCTTGGAGGGCTTTTCCAACCTTAATGATTCTGTGTGATTCTGTGACTGGGGAGACAAGGTGTGGCTGGAATCCTAATAAATTTATAGGATTTTTCAGGAAGTATTGCTACTCTGCTACTCTCTGTCCCACCACCACCTCGTCCCATGGATGGGGTCCAGTTGACTCAGAGTTGGTGTTGACACCTAAGCAAGCCCCTGTGATTCCTGCTATGAGAGGGGGCAGTGTTGGGGGCAGATGCCCCAGCCAGCTCAGCTGAAGCACATCAGAGGACCTTCCGTAACCCAGAATGGAAGAAATGGCAGAAAATGAGATAATGGGGCTGAAATAGTGACCCCCTCTAGATCCCAAAACTAAATCCAATATTTCAGAGCTGAGCTCAGCAGGTCAGCTGAAGCACAAGCCCAGGGCAAGGCTCCTACCTCCAGCTCGTACTCTAGCCTCACTGCCCACCCCTGGTTTTTCCCTTCATTGCGTGTGACACCATGAAGTCACCTATGTTCTGCTTCAGAAAGCTGATGGCACTCACCCGTGCTACCCTGTCTGGGTTTGCTGACAGTGCTTTATCACACCAAAAAGGTGCGTGACCAAGCTGCCGACCGCAGCCCGGAGCCGTGGACTGGAAAGAGCAAGTGTGGTTGACCGAGCGTGCCACAGACGCCGGCAGCAAAAAATATCTCTGAATGGGGCCATCGGTATGTACTGCCCCAGCACGACAGCAACCACAGCCCTATGTCATCGCAGCCCTCACTGGGGACTGATGGCACCACCAAGCTCCCTCTACGGGCATTGTCAACCTCACTTTTGGCTTTCACGCCCGGCTTTGCTTCACGCCTTGGCCAGGGCTGTGGGTTCAGCAGGAGGCAGGGATTAACTGGTGCTGCTCGCACCAGCTCAGGGATTTCAGCCCTAATCCTGCACTGTGGGCGCTCACCTGTCCTTCAGCAGGCAAGCAGGACATTCAGTTTCTAGCAGCAATAATCCTGCTGACAGTGGGGTGACTAAGGACTTACGAAGTGTAAGACAAAGGGATGCTAGAGGACACAGGCACTCTGTACCACATCACCCAACCCAAAACATGGGGCAGGGCCAGAACTGGGATTCCCATTCTTCCATCCAGCAGGGATGAGACCAGGGGAATTGTTAGAGCCACACTTGAGAGGAGACAGCAAGCACTGCATGAGACCAAATGCCTCGGTGGCTCAGGTTGGAATCACTGGCCCCGAACCCTTATTACTTGCGATCTTCTCTTGTAAGAATCATGATGACCCTCTAGAAATTGCACGCTCCCCATTTCCCAATGGAAGCTGAAGGTTATGCTCTTATCTATTTCGCAGAATTAAGCTGAAAAGGTCAGGTGCTGCCCTTGGTCCCGCTGACGCGACCAGCTTTGTAATCTGATTTTTTCCCACCGAGGTAAGATTCAGTCAGCACGTTATCAGGGCTGCTCTGGGGAAAGCCCAGCAACCTCTTGCTCACATACAGGCTCTTCCTTAGATAATGTAGGTTGCATTTGCATTTGTACTCTGCACACTGCTGTCTGGTAGGTCTTCCCTAGGTCAGACCCCAGAGACATGGAGGTAGGTGGCCTCCTGTGCTTCCAGATCCCTTGGAAAGTTTGGGTCCAAGTGCTTCTTAGCATGCAGTATTCTGCGATGGCATCCCACAGCCAAAGGAGGTGGTTACAGAAACCTCATAGGCTTCTGCAGAGAATTGGGCTGGAAAGGATCATAAAAAGGAGCTTAGTGCATCTGCCACCTCTTGCTCAGCATAGCAGCACCTCTACCTGCATCAGGCCCGATCAGTGACTGTCTAACTTGCTCCTGGAGATCTGCATGGTACAGTTCAGCTCACTGTTCTCCTCTGTGTGTGGCCAAGGGGAAAAAATAAATAAATAAATAAAAATGTCAAAGCTTATTTCTATTTTCTCTGAAACAACCACGTCTTTTGGCTTTTAGACAGCATTTTAAACATCATATGGGGGTCCTGACAGAAGCATGACATTGTTGGCTCAAGTTAAGATTGTGGTCCACTTGGTCAATGCCAAGTCTCTTCCTAAAGGATTATTCTCTCCCCACCAGCCTCCTGTCTCTGACTAAAGCAGTTGATTTTTCCTCCTTCAGTTCAGAAGTTTGTACACATCTTGACTGAACCGGGTGTTATACATTTCATATTTCCTCAATTCTGTCTGTGTCTTTTGGATGTTCATGGCCCTTCTCAATCAGCCATCACCTGCTGCTATTAGCAGGAAGATATTATTTTCCCATGCCCAGCCTGCTAATCAAAGCAGTGACTAGTACTGCTTCGAGGTCAAACCCCTGGGGGAGTCCTGCTCTGTTCATCCTCCCATATGACAACTACACTCCAAGCAGGGTTTTTCCAAGCAGGTATTAGCCCACCAACTTGTAACTGCACTTCTAGAACACTTTTTTTTTAGCATGCTTATGAGAAAGTGATGCGCAAATTTATCAAAAGGCTTAATAACACCACTATAAAACACACCTGTGGTTCGTCTCCTAACCACAAGTCCCATAACCAGCCACTGAACAGCACTGGGGTATGATTTGCTGTATAGTTTTGTTATCTCTTTACTGCATACAACTTTTGCTTTATTATCTGTCCCTGCAGCTGTCTGGAAACTGTAGTATTCCCTGTTTTCTCCATTTTTTTAAACCACATTTTTTTTAAATTCTCTTTCCAGTTTTCTTCACCTGTCCTCCAACATTTCCCTAACTGAATCCAGTATACTCATTCAGTTCAACTGACATCAGTCATCTAAAATGTGGAGCTGAGCTTGACAATTTAGGCTTACTCTAGACCCAAAGGAGAGGAACAGATGCATTTAAACCACAGCTAATCTCTATCAATCATAATCCCAATTAATTGTAATGCCTGCAGATGCTCTGACTTAGTTACATCTACATAAGATATAATCATGACCTATAGGAATCCAAAATTTTCTTTACCTGGCTTGCATTTAATAGTGTTCCTTCAAGATATAGAAATATATATACATATATTTTTTTCTTTCAGGATGTCTTCTTGTGGGATCTTGCCTATTGAACTCCTAATATTGCTCAACTAGGTTTCTTCAAAATTGCAGTCTTTATTCTATGGTCTCCATCCTTTTCTTTCTAAGTATCACAAACTCTATCATCATTTTCATCCACTCCGGAATTTTCAAAGGGTTCTTCTACATCAGCAAGAATGAAGCCTACAAATGAAATCTCCTCGCTCTTTCTCTTTTGTGAAAACAAACAAACAAACAGAAAAGCTCTAACAGATTCCAGGGACTTGCTGGGCAGTTTGTATCTGATACACAACAGAGTTTGGGGTAGTCACAATCCACCCAGTCCTGAGCTCTCAGTGACTTAGTCAAAAAGCCTCCTAAAAGATCACCTTGTCTGGAAAGCCAGCAAAACACCCCTGCATTGGCACCATGATGCCACTACTTTCAGGATGTCAAGAAGAATGACAAAAATCTTTATAACTGTCCATGTCCCTACAGGGACAAAAGCTCCCAGCCTCCAAAATGTGGTTGCAACAAAACTGCTCTTTGGTCCATGCAGACTCCTGAAACATGGCCAAAACTTGTTTGGGACAAGGCTAATTAACCCCATCAAAACTGTGCCAAGGACCAAAACAATAACAGAGACAGAGGAGGTACAGTGCCCAAGTCTGTGCACTGTGAGTTTTATTAGTGCAGATAAAGCTTCAGTCCCCATGTAGATGAGCATCCAAGAACTGGATGACCTCTCCTGTAACAGCAGATGCAGGCTGCTTGCAGGGAGCTGATCTCCAAGAACTTCTCTGTTTCTGAGCTTGTAAGTCCAGGTCTTCCATTAATGGTGTTAGTTGACCATTCACTGCCAAGACAATTTTCTTAATGTGGACAGAAAGCTGATGTTCTTCCTTTCCCTCCTACTCCCGCCTACCACTCTTCCGCCTACTGCCACCATAATTCACAGGCCCTCATAGGAACTCTTAGATAAGGTCTAGGAAGGCCAAACTTCCTTTGGCAGGGAAACTACACGTTCGTTTACCCAAAGCACAGCCCTGCAGAGAGCACACAAGGGTGTATTTCTTGGTCTGACCTCAGCCCACATGGGCCAAAGGGTGGCTAAAATGAAGCCACATTTTAGGCATTCCCAGCCTTCGCAGTGCCTCTGCCTACATGGCCTCTTCCCCTTGCAAGGTCCCTCAGTGCAAGAAGGACACCAAGGCCCTGGAGCGTGTCCAGAGAAGGGCTACGAAGCTGGTGAAGGGCCTGGAGCACAAGTCCTGTGAGGAGCAGCTGAGGGCACTGGGGGTGTTTAGTCTGGAGCACAGGAGGCTGAGGAGAGACCTTATTGCTCTCTGCAATTGCCTGAAAGGAAGGTGTGGGGAGCTGGGGATTGGCCTCTTCTCAGAGGTAACCAGTGATATGACTAAAGGGAATGGCCTCAAGTTGTGCCAGGGGAGGTTTAGGTTGGAAGTGAGGAGACATTTCTTCTCAGAAAGAGCAGTCAGGCATTGGGACGGGTTGCCCAGGGAGGTGTGAGAGAGGGAGTTAGGAGAACCTTATCAAGTAGGGATAGAGCGCTGACAGCATTAAACTAGGATGCTACTTAGTGTCTTTGCTATGGTGCATTGTGCAAATTAACTAAAGCAAGAAGCCTTGGGCCCCTTACCAAGGTCAGTCTCCTAATAAGAGAGTGAACCTATCTTAAGATAATGGTAGAAACTGGTCCTGCAGATGGACAAGAGCCAAGGAGCAACTGAGTCTGTGCAAAGACAAGAGGTCAACTACTGGTGATGAGGAAGAGTCATCAATCTTCATCCCCACGACCCCCGACGACAACCACCAGAATACACTGCGCAAGCGCAGATGGGAGGAGTTTATGGAAATGACTCCTTGGAACCAATTTTAATATGAAGCGGGGGCAGGTTATGAATATGTAGAGGCGTATTGTGAAACTTCATGCATATGTAACTCTTTACTGCATATAACCAAGGCAAGTTGCCGCGTCAGGCGCGCATGACTTTGGCGGGACTACCCCCCGTGCTGCCCAGCGCTGAATAAACATACCTACTTTACAATCTTACTGATTGTGGAGTCCGTTTTCCGCAAGTCAGTTGGTGGAGTCACCGTCCCTGGGGGTGTTCACGGAAAGGTTGGACGTGGTGCTTAGGGACATGGTTTAGTGGGTGACATTGGGGGTAGGGGGATGGTTGGACCAGGTGATCTTGGAGGGCTTTTCCAACCCTAATGATTCTGTGATTCTAGCTTGCAGCTGCCTTCCGTTCCCTCAGCTGCTGAGTTACAGACCCTTCTGGCACAAACTCATCTCTCCTCATGCGTGTGGCTGGGATTTACACCCGCTATTCGGAGTGGGGATGCTGGAAAGCCTGGAGGCCAGCAGCCAGCTCCCTGCTCATCCCCCAGGCCCCACCGACCAGCCCACGATCTATAACCATCCACCAGCCCCAGCAGCTTTCCTCCAGGGTTTCCTCTCCCCTTGTCAGCAAAGACCCTTCCCCAGGGTCCTGATCAACTGCAAAGGGCCTGCACAGGGAGGGAGCTGACTACTAACCGTCGCAGGCCATAGGATGGGAAAATAAACCTGAGGTTTGCCTACCCTGGAGCTCCCCCTGGTGCCTTGTCCTGGGAAATACAATATTTCTCCATCTGCAGGGACAGGGAACACGAAGACCGTAAGGGATGGAGAAGGGGAGGTGGCTCTGAAAAACCACTTTCACCACATACTCTCTGCTGTGACCCACAAGGAGGAACAGCCTCCAAACTTCAGGGGAGTAGTGGGGGGATAGGAAAGAGATGAACGTAACCCCAGGCCTACAACAAGGCAACATAGGCGCAGCAGAAATCACCAGGGAACATTTTACGAGCGCTGAGGCAATTTTCCAGGAGAGAAAAGCTGGGTGGGTGTTGTAACCCTCCGTTGTGTCACAGGGAATTTGTGTACAGTGCAAAGGCTGCACAGATTGTGTTTTAATCAAGTGTGATAGCTTATACTAGAAAGATTACACAGCTAAACACCAACAGCTTCATCTCAGGCCCAGTCTCTCCCTTCCCAGATAATATGGGGACACCTCCACGGCTTGTAGGAAGCTGCATTTGTCAGGTTAAGTTTCCAAAATTCTGGATTTTTATTTTTTTCAGAGCATGCAGGTTATTTGTGGTTCCCAGTCGGGGAAATGGTGGTGTCGGTGCAGTGAATGGTTTTGGATGTCACACAGACATGGAAACACACGGCTTTGTAGCTGCCCTTTCACTTGAGCTGGAAGAGGCTCACATTTCAGGCTCTGAGGATCCTCTTGTGTTGAACAACCTGGTGATCATCACAGGCAAAAAGGAAGGAGATAACTGCATCAGGCATTGCTCAACTCAGAGAAATTCATCAGTCAGGGGACTAGCCCAGCCTTTTTGTCCTGTGTTTGGTCCCATCTATTATTCAAGGTCTGAAAAAAGCAGGACTCTTACTGTAGTGTCATATGTTTCTCATATGTCATATGTTCTCTCGTATGTCTCATATGTTCATGTCACATGGACTTCAAGATTCAGGTTCGGAGGATGCCCCAAGGGCTTAGCAGCCTCCCCAGAGTACCCAGCAAGCTTTTCCTACTGGTATACATCAAAACCAGCTTTGTAGATTTTTTTTCTTTGCTACAGCTTCCCACATGCTTAAAAACTGCTTCCCCTTTGCCTGGTCATGCTGCAGGGAGGACAAAACCACACATTTCACTTCCCTGTTTTTATTCTGGCACTGCGAGATATATATATATATTACTGGCAAAGAGATCAAAGCTGGCTGGATGCTTGCAAAGGGTGGAAACGGACACCCTTTGAAGAAAATAAGGAAAAGGAAAGCACTTTCCCCAGCACATTTCTGTGCTAGTTGTGGATTTTGGTCCCCAAAATACACGTGGAAATACGCCGCCAGTTGGTGTTTCCTCATTTTCGGTCTTTAAGAGTGTGTGTGTGTGTGTGTGTGTGTGTTGTCTTTTTTTTTTTTCCTCCAGCCTGTACACTGGAGCTTTCCTTACAGCTGTGCCATCAGGCTTTCTGGTCCATAATCCTCATGTGGATCCTGGGGCACCTGGACACCATGTACTATACCCCCACATGATGCCCACAGGGTAAGGGCTTGCATAAGCCCCAATTTTTTTTTCCCCCTTATTGAGAATAAGGCATCCCCCTTCCTTATTGCATTTGCACCCTTACTGGTGCATAAAGATGATCTTTAAGGTCCTTTTCAACCCAGGCCATTCTATGATTCTATGATAAAGCTTGAGCCCTCAAGACCTTCTTATCCAGAGCTATTTGTGAGCAGTAGGATTCCCTGGACATCAGGAGTGGCTTTTAAGGAATGAGAGGCATGCTTGGAATAAGGTCTTAAACTGTTTTTTTCAAACTGCAGCAAAGCTGATCTGCCAAATCCTGCACGAGGGAGCAGACAGTTTTGGGAGGGAGCAGACATCTTACAGAATTGCTGGCTTTGGGGATTTCCTGGAGGGTTGAGGCATGTAGATTGGATCTGTGGAACCAGGCAAAGGCTAACAGCAGATTTCTATCGTCATTTACCAAATTTTTATCTAGGAGTGCATGTTTCCTGCTGCTGAGGGTGCTCAGTTGAAAGCACATCCTCGTTCATGCACAAGTCGGTAAGAAAGCCAGATCTACCTCCAGCAAAAGGTGTCTGGGTACATTTGCTGCATTGCTCCTGGCCGGGGAATTGCAACATGGAGCCAGCATGGCCTAACCATGCAGGAGCCGAATGCCCTGGTTTAAGGGGCAAGAGGGGGTCTGCATTCATCAGCCACCCACCCCCAGGACAGCTCTGCAAGGTCCTGATCCACCAAGGTCCCTGCAGAGGCAGGGTGGTGGGGCAATGTGCCCCAACCCACCCCCGAACCCAGAGTCAGGCAGCAGCCTGAAGGCTTTTTATGGCAAATCACGTGAGAAATGGTATCTAGATGCATTTTATTATTCAAGGTGATATTTATGGTGTCACTGACACAGAAATGAAGGCACATGAACCACGCAGATGCCCTGAGAAGGGCAAAGACACCAGGAGAAGCCTATGGCGCTCAGGGCCTTCTCCAGAACTTAACATCAAATTCACCAAGACAAAGTTTAAAAAAAAAAAATTAAAAAAAAAAAGTTAAAATCCCAAACCTTCAACAGCTCTGATGACAGAGACAGGTTTGACCACGTGTTCAGCTTTTCTTGAAAGCCAGCCCTGGCCGTGAAAGCATGCTGGTTTCTAGAAATATCCCATCTCCAGGAATTAGTCACCTAGACATTCCCAGAAAATGAAACAAACAAATTGCCCAAGGGCGAGGGAAGGCTTTCACGGTTGAGTAGCTTGTGGTTCTCTTCCACGGGACTCGGGAAGGGTTGCAGCAACGCAGCCTGGGCAACATACAGGGGATGTAGGATCCTAGGCCCCAGAAATGCTTCTTAAAACCCTGACCTTTCTTAGCTACAGGTTTCCTCCTATTTTATATTCATACAGGAGCCACCCCAGACTAGAGAAGGACTGGAGACCTAATCCATATGCAGTGGGGGCACAGCTGGACAGCTCAGAGCATCCCAGGTCCTTCCCATCAATTCCGGGCTAAAAATCCCAGCAGGGCTGCAGAATCCAGCAATGGAGCTGACCCCCAGGCAGTGGAGCAGATCAGGGTGTACTTGCTCCTGCATGGCCAGAAATTGTCCTCCACAAGGCTGCTCGCTGCCACCAGGACAGGCATGAGGTGTCTGTGCTTGGGAGAGAAGCAGATCTAAGCTACGTAATTGGGGAAATAAAGGGGTGAAAAAAGTGGGGGAAAAAAGCTTCACTATTAATAGTGAGTTTCCATACTGCTTCTTACCACCACTGCTATTGTATGTTGGATTCCTAAACCCAATTTTTTTTTTTATTCAAAGGCTGAAACCATTACCACCAACTGGGGAGCTTGCACATTACACTGAGGGGGGGGGGGGGAACATTTTTTTTAATTAAATGATAAAAAAAAAAAAGGAGGTAAAAAGGCTCCTTCCAGTCTGGGAAGTTCATGGTAGAGTAAAAATATAAAAAAGGATGATTTACATGGGCAAAAGCCCATGGGAGCCCTGCACTAAACCAAACTGTCCTTGAGTAAAATCAGCCTGAGCTCCCCAGCTTGCATAACCAAGACCAAATCTAAAAACGCTTTAAAACCATCAGTAATGTGCACATAAGTTCTTCCTTTTGGCTACTTGCCAAACCAAACCTCTTTCCAAATACTCCAGCAGCTCAGAGGTGGCATGTCAGAGAGCTTTCAGATTTCCTGGCTTCTTTGGTGCCAGCAACGCACAGTGAGGAACAACTGAAGTGCACAGGCTCAAGCTCCCCAAAGTTCAGCTCAGCCAAATGAAGCATTCAGGAGAGAGATGAAGGTCAATACGAAGAGTCTTCAGGCTAAAAGTCCGCGAGAAGTCGGGTTCTTCCACCTAGAGGCTCAAATTAAGAAGATAATGTCATCGGACACCATGATCTGGTTGTCGTCTTGCATGTGGGCCAATGCCAGTTTCACTTCAGGCAGCGAGAAGGGCTCGGGGTTGTCGCGGTTGATGGACTCCATCACGCTCTTCAGGCCCACGGACTGGGCATGGGAAGCTTTGAAGACCTCCAGGAGCGCAGCCTTGAATGCTTTCAACCTAGGTGAGAGGTAATCCCCATCAGAGACCAAACACAGGCCCTTCCTCTCCCTTCCCAGCCACGGATATCGCAGCCCTCGACCATCCCAGAAGATCACCCAGTAGGAAAACCAAAGCTAGAGCTGGGAACACCCACCAGAGGTCTGCTCCAGAGACCTGGGTATGCCCCTAGAGCTGCTGCGCCCACCCCGCACATCTCCAGCCCATGGATACCAGCTCCAGGCCTAGGGCTAACCCAGCCCTGCCTCCCTCCTGCTCCCTCTCTGCACCCAGTCGTCCACATCCAGCTCCAGCGTCTGACTTGAGGCATGGTTTTATCATTCAGAGCACCCTTTAGACCAGCTGGGGTGCAAGTCCTCTGGCTGAAATCCAGCTCTCCGGGATACAAACCAACGTTTTGGACAAGAGTTTGGACCCACCAGCTCAGCTCCAAGCAGCATCAGAGTCTAAGCAGCAGCCTCGTGACTGCAGGTAAGAAGGGAGCTGACTCTGCTCGCATCCCAAACAAAAGGCAGCAGCCTTGAGAGCTGCAATTACCAGCACCTCGGGAGGTATTGAGCAGAAATCCCCTCTCCAAATCTAACTCGGGCTGCCCCGGCTTGGCTCACACAGCTGGGAAGATGCCACCATGCAACCCAACAACACGCTCACGGCTTTCTGCAGGAAAAAAACCCTCCCACACCTGAGCTCTATGGGTATCAAAGCAGGGAAGGCCCAACCAGCTCATCCCTCCATGGCCCAGGCAGGACAAACACCTCCTCCTGCTGCTTCTCCAGCCCCCACTCACCTCGGATCAGCCAGCTCTGGCTTCTTCGCTTCGTCAGAGGCCGAGGCTTCGGGCGTCTTGGGTGTATGTGCCTGGACTGGAGGAGGAAGAAGAGTTATGTTCAGCCTGCCCGGTGCCCAGACAACCAGAGAACCAAAGGACGAGCTGCAGCAACCAAACCAGGCCGTGCTCAGCCTCTTCGGATGGGGTGGGTGAACCCAAACTCCCAGGAGATACCACATGCCAACGAAACCCCACTGACTCACCCTCCGGCATCTCCTGCTCGGCGTCGCTGAAGTCATAGGGGTCATAGGACTCTTCCTGGCCCTCCGTGCGTGCCTTCTTCCTCCTGGGTGGGGGAAGAGGATGTCACCCGCGATCCAGCCCAAGCACACAGCTCAGGAGACCTCGCCCCCCAGAGCTCTTGCAGGACCACACGGGGTAGTTGTGGCCTGCGGGTAAGCCCAGGGCTCATCCACCACCCCCTAGTCACAAATGTTGAGTTTTAGGGCTGTCGCCCGTGGTTCCCCTATTACAAGTTTGGGCCAAACGATCTGCTGGGTTTAACAAAACGTGGAGTATTTCCCCAAGGCCTGCCGTAACTACCTTTGCTTCCTGCCCTCCTCCTTTGGCTGTGTCTCCTCGTCCTCCTTCTCAGTCTCCGAGTCATCCTCCACCTGTTTTTTGCGCTTCTTCTCTTTCTCCAGCACCTGCACAAGGATGACAGGCAGGACTCAGCCCCCTTTCGAGGTGGGCAGGATCCCATCCCTCTGCTCTCCAAGAGCATCACCCCGTTTGCTCCCAATGCAAACTTGCCCCCTACAAGACCCATCCTCCCGAGCTTCATCCATCCACACGGACCTGCTGTGAGTTTTGGGGCTCACCAACCTCCCACAAAGCCTTATTCCACATTGCCAAAGCCTCCTGGAGGTATTTTTGGGGTCTCTCAGCAGTGCATGCCAAGATGCATCCCTTCCAACCGGGCAGAAGGACACCAGACCCCACCAGCAGCCCCATTTGCTCAGCCTGCACTTGTTCACCGTCCAAATCTGCCCCTTCTAATGACCCCTGCGGGATCCCACAGCCACTGAGGGATGCTTTCCCCCACCTTTTTGAAGTAGGCGAACTGCACCAGCTCCAGAGCCGCCTCCGCGTCCTGCAGATCGACCGTCTTGTTCATCCTGGCCTTGGCGTGGGCCGTGGAGAGGCGGATCAGGGTCTCCAAGGTACGGGCCGTGACCGGGGAGGTCTGGGGTGAAAAAAGAGGCGGTGGTGAGACAGCAGAGCCCATGAGGCCGTGACCCCCTAACGCAGCATCTGGTTCACCCCTTTTACGACCCCAAAATGGTCGCATCCAGATGACCTTCACCAGCCCCTTCCAACCTCAACCACTCCGTGGTTCGAGGTGGAAAACACCCGTAAGGGGAGAGGTTTCCCTCCTCCTGGCACGAGTAGGAGGAGCTCACCCTGGCGATGTCCGAGCCCATCTGGTTCTGGCTGCGCAGGCGGGAGTACTCCTCCGCTATGTAGTTCGCCGACTCCTGGGTCAAGACGGGCTTAATCATCTTGGCGACGTGGATGTACTTCCTCATGAACTCCATGCTGACGATCTTCTCCCTGCGGGGGACACACACACACCCATGTTCTTCAGGGGAGCAGAGGGGACGAGCAAAGGGTGCGTGCAGAAGCAAGGCGGCACCCCAAGGAGGGCACTGCCCTTCGTGGGCATCCAGGCACGTGGAAAATTCAGCTCCAGATGTTCCCCATCACCTGCCTCACCATCATTCTGACCCCACGCCTTGCTGCGGACCACCTCCAGCACCCCTGTCCCCAGCAGTAAGCCACCAGCTGATTGCTCCAGCCAAACCCGTAGCGTTTTGGCATCAGCTTGTCACCCCCAGAGAGCTACGGGGGCACGGGACAGGGACTCACTTGCGGCGATTGGGGCCATGCAGGAGGTCATCGTGCTTCTCGTACACTTGGAGCTCCTGTTCCTCCTCCTGCGCGAAGTCGGGGTCATCCGTAGCCAGGATCTCCACGGCGCTGCCCAGGGGCATGGCTGGAGAGGGGAGGGTTCCCAAAAACAGAGTTTTAGCTTCCCGTAGCCAGAAGCCACCTAACTTGTAGCACTCAGCAAAACCACAGACACCGAACCCAAAGAGCTGCCAACAGGTGACAACGCAGAAAGGACAGCTCCAAGCCTGGGGAAGAAAAGTTCGCCAAGGACTTCCAGCAACGTGGTGCTGCTCTTCTGATCTCCCTCTCAAGACAGACTCAACCCAACAGCTCTTCTGGTGCTCCCACCCCGAGAAGCTTGGGTTGTGCCTCAGCACAAGGATTCCAACTATCTGCTCCCCCGTCACCTGAGCCACACCGCCCAGGACAGAGATGGGCACCAGCTAGAGGAACGACGGACATTCTTTACCTCAAGGTCGCAGCAAAGAAATGACCAACAGCCCACTCAGAACAAGGGTCTGGTCTCTTCTTGCCCCAAGCGAGAGAGAAGCAACCACAGGCAGAGAAACCCCCTAACTCCTGGGCTCGCAGACACCAAGGGTAACTCACCGTCCCCGTCCTGCTCGTTGGGGTTGCGGTAGCGGTGCATCCGCAGGACGTGGTCCGAGATCTCCCTGTCCTGCTCGGGGTCCATCTGGTCCAGCACGATGAAGAGCAGGTCGAAGCGGGAGAGCAAGGAGTCCTGCAGGCCGATGTTCTCCATGGGCGTCTTGTACTGGTCGTACTGCAGGAGGTTGAAGTAAGGAGATGAAATAAGGAGATCCGCGAGACTCTCACAATCCAGACAGTTGAACACTGAAGATATCATGCTAACCCCAGCCTGCTGCAGCACTAAGGCCGCTTTTCCCCATCCACGAAGATGGGCGTAGCTCTCACTTGCAAGGAAATCACCTATTTTTTGTGACCCTAGGTCAAACACCACGCCTGGATGTGACGCATGACACCGAGGCAGCACTAAGCTGGGGCGAGAAACCCCACAAGCCCCAGGAGATCCAAGCAAACAAGTCCTCTGCCCCAAGCATCCCAGTCCCACTCAGAACCACAACACCGGTCCTGGGGGACCTTTGGGGTTTCGCCAGCTGCCTCTTCCACAAAGAGGGCCCCCAGCAGCCTTCCCCACGGCGGGGGCCCAGCACTCACCCGGCCGTAGACGGGGTTGGCCGCCGCCAGGACGCTGCAGCGGGAGTTGAGGCGAGCGTGCATGCCGGCCTTGGCGATGGTGACGCGGCCCTGCTCCATCACCTCGTGTATGGCCGTGCGGTCGATGTCGGACATCTTGTCGAACTCGTCGATGCACACCACGCCCCGGTCTGCCAGCACCATGGCCCCCGCTTCCAGGCGCCGCTCACCTTGGGGTGGGGGGGGAGAAAAAAGGGGTCAGGACGCCGCGGATGAGAAGCAAGCCCCCAAGGAAGAAGAAAAGCCCCAGGCTCCTGGCTGTCAGCCAGGCCCCGCAGGGGGTACACCTGGCAGAACAGGAGACCACCACCCATCAGTGGGGAAGACACCCCTAAAAACACCATTATCCTTGCCCTCAATCATCCAGACAAAGCAGGTCCTGCATATGCCACCGCAGAGAGGACAAGTCTTACGAGGAGCGGCTGAGGGAGCTGGGATTGTTCAGCCTGGAGAAGAGGAGGCTCAGGGGCGACCTTATCGCTCTCTACAGTTACCTTAAAGGAGGCTGTAGCGAGGTGGGGGTTGGTCTGTTCTCCCACGTGCCTGGTGACAGGACGAGGGGGAATGGGCTAAAGCTGCGCCAGGGGAGGTTTAGGTTGGATATTAGGAAGAACTTCTTTACTGACAGGGTTGTTAGGCATTGGGATGGGCTGCCCAGGGAAGTGGTTGAGTCACCATCCCTGGAGGTCTTGAAAAGCCGTTTAGATGTAGAGCTCAGTGATATGGTTTAGTGGAGGGCTGGTTAGTGTTAGGTCAGAGGTTGGGCTCGGTGATCTTGGAGGTCTCTTCCAACCTAGGTGATTCTGCGATTCTGTGAAACAGCAGGCCTGGACCTTGTAGAATCCCTCCCGGGTTTTAACCAGCATCCCGCCACCAGTTCCCACTGGGAGCCAGCCCACTCCTTACCGGTTTCTTGGTCGGTGGTGATGGCAGCAGTCAGGCCAACGCCGGAGGAGCCCCTGCCGGTGGTGGCAATGGCGCGGGGCGCGGTGCTCAGCACGTAGCGCAGCAGCTGAGACTTGGCGACAGAAGGGTCTCCTGAAACAGAGAAGAAGATTTGCTAATAACCACCACCTCGATCCCATGAAACCAACCTCAGCCTCTCCTCTGCCCAGCCAGACCTATCAGCAAGATGTTGATGTCTCCTCGGATGCGGCTCCCGTTCTCCAGGATTTTCTCCACCCCTCCCAGCAGCATGCAGAGGATGGCTTTCTTGATGAACTCGTGCCCATGGATGCTGGGCGCCAGGGACCTCGCCAGCTGGTCAAAGATATCCTAAAGCAGAAGGGGTAAAGCACAGCCCGTAAGACAGACTGTAGCAAATAAGAACAGTAAGAGCAATTCTTCACAAGTGCATTTCAGCACAAAAAAAGATATTATTCCTATCACAGAGCCACACTGGAAGAATATTCCAACATTATTCTGTTAAATTATGCTTATCAATGCAGCTCTGAAGCCCTAGACCATCCAGCAAGCACCAGAAGCAGCAAACCCCATAAGAATAAGGTTTTATCCTTTCCACACTATAAAGCAAAGAGCTGAACAGAGGACCAGGCTGGGGCTGACCCCCATTCCCTCCTTAGCCCAAGGACTGGAATTTTGCTGCACTTCCTTTCAGATACCCATGCTGTCATCTCATTCCGTTCTTGGGTTTAAGGAGGGAAGATGGAATTCTTCTGCAGGGGAACTTTTCTGGCAGCCAGCTAGCAGAGTCAGGGCGCACACAACACCGCCGGATCTCCATCTCGACAGCTATGCACAGCAGAGCTGCCAGCAAGCTCTGCTACCACAGTGGAAGCAGCAACAAAAACCTAACAGGAATTGGCAAAAGCCTAAGCAGAAACGCAAAGAAAGCGAGTGGAAAATCCTAGAAGGCAGGCTCTGAAATAAGACAAATAAATACCTTGGATCGATTCTTGCTGAACCTCTTGATCTTGGCCACATCAGTAGCGGAGTAGAGAGGCCGAGCGTCTTTGCTCATCTGCTTCACGTGGCAGGCAATGAGGATAGTCCTGGGAAAGTGACACAGCCCTGACCACACACCTGCAAACCTCACCGAGCCCATGGGGGCCACAGCAACAACAAAGCAGAAACTTCCAGGGGATCATCTTTGGCTCTAGGAAGTCACGGAGAGGGATGGGAAGCTCCAAGAGCCGTAATCCCTCTGTCTGACTGCACTGCTCCATCCATGGAGCATCTTTAAGAAAACCCAGCCCACCCTGTGGGCAGCTGGAGCTCAAAACTCAACACTGACCCTAAGGAGCAAACCATTTCCAAGTGATTTCAACCAACACTTCACCCAGCTCTGTGGTGGCAACCTGCCTGCCCCGTATCTCCTCCTCCAGAGGCGCGACCCTACTAAAAAGGGATGCTCACCTGAACGTCCCCGAGGTGTAACCACCTTTCTTTCCCGGCAGGCAGCGGTACGTGCCGACCACCTGGATGCGGTCCCCAGGCTTCACCTTGTCCACCAGGTCGTCGTCCAGAATGACATCCACCGAGCGCGGCAGCTGCCCGGCTGGTGCCTTCTCAGGCATCTCCTGGATGGTGATGGTCTGGTGGTCCTTGTAGACCGAGAGGCCAAACTCCGTCTCCAGGGGGTTGTTCTCTTCATCCTTAAGGAGGAAGTAAAAAGGTTAGCAACGGTTTTTTGGGAGCACAGGGAAAAGGGACTGCATCACCCAGCACACAGAAGACCACTGCAAGGGGCTGCTTTACCAGGCCTGCCAGAGCCCGGGGTTCACCAGCTCCCCCGATCTAACGCTGCCAGCACTGCTGGTCCATTAAAAGTCCCTCCAAACCCTGTCCCTAGTGCAGGTGGTGGTAACACATCACCCACGCAGAAGGTGTGGGCAATGCGGACAATACTCAGGTCATCCTTTTCCTTCCTCCACTCCCCCTCTGCCCGAGGGTCCGCGTACACCCTCCGGGGCAGCACAGACATGCTCGCAGGTCCCAGAAGGCACAAAACTGGCTGACATCCCACCGAGAAGCCAGCTGAGCATCCTACAGCAGAACTAAGATCATAATTGGCATTTGCGAGTGAGTCTGGTGACCAGCAAAAACCTTCGTCATCTGTTCCTAGCAGTTTTCTCATGACCACCACACTTCGCATGTGATGTGTCCTCTCTGTACCCCAAGGCCACGTTAGATGAAGGAGCCCAAAGGCATCTGAGACCCTCGGCTCAGAGCAGGAATGTTCTCCCCAGAGGAACCTGCTGACACCTCCCACGAGGCCACCTCACCTTTGTGGGGTAGACAGAGCTGGACGGGAAAGCATCCAGGGACGTCAGGTCCGTGTACCGGCGCTCGATGGTCTTCTTGGTCGCGGGGCAATAGTGGACGCTGCGGACGACCTTGGGACGGACCAGAGAGCCTGGGTTGGGAAGGAAGAAGAGTTGGGGGCAGGAAAATCCCAATCCACCTGGTTGTCAGCAGGCAATGCCCAACAGGGTTGCCACCACGTGGGACACGACCTCTGGCAACCAGGGTCTGTTTTGTGACAGGATTTGCCGAATTCCTTCCACAAAGACCACCCCGACATCCAGATCTTCCGCAAGTTCCCTGTCCCCCTCGCTCAGGTTGTCCACCACTGGTGGATTCCCCATGGACAACCCTTCCAAACCTGGTGGTAGAACCCCTCCAAGCCCCTCCACAGCAAACACCTTGACCTCCTCAGCCTGCACAGCTACACCACGTGCACGCGGACAAGTCCCCGGGCTCACATTTCGTCACGATGCCCTCCACGCAGACAATGCAGCTCAGGAAGCAGGCGGTCAGCGTTCGCGGCGAGACGTGCTTGGAGCCGAAGCTGCCCTCCAGCCCGATGTAGAAGTCCTCGTACTGCTTGGCATAGGTGGCGTCGACGGAGGCCACGAAATCCTTCAGAGCACGCTGGAAGGCGACGAGCTCCTCAAAGGCGTTGTTCAAAAGCCTGCAACAGAGGGAGGGGATGACCGGGAGCTGCAGGTATGCTGGCAGCCCCTTTCTGCCCTCTTCCACAAGCAGCTCAGGCAAAGCACTCAAAGCTCTTCCAGGTGCCTCAGTGCACTCAAAGTTTACCGAGAGCGTGAGGCAAAAATAATCTGAGTTCCTAGTCACTAACAGCCAGGAGCTGAAAATGAATCAGTCCTATCTGAAAGGCTTCTGAAGAAGTATCAGTCGTATCCGAAAGACTTCACGTGTACTTAAACAGACCTGCAAGCTCACTCAAGAACACCCCAAAATTGTAGAAACAGGACGATCTGCATCATGCAGGCAACTGCTGCTCACTGCAAACACTCAAAGTCTTTCTGCCAAATGAATGAGCAGCAAGCTTGGAAGGGATAGATGCGACGGGGAAGGAGAAGGCCCTTCCAAATTTCCAAGGGCCCCCAGCTGCCCGTGGAGCACAGGACGGGGTCTGGCCCTTCTTGGCCAAACCTCAGGGACCCGCAAAGCGGCGGTGTGCCCGGCCCCACGCACCGGCTGGCCCTCTTCTCGTTCTTCCGCCGCAGGTCGTTGATGCTGACCAGGAGGCGGTACTGGTTGTCGCTGATCATGTCGCGCACCTTGCCGTGGTAAACCCCTTGATCTTCCTGCGGGAGAAAAAAAAAAAAACAAAAAAAAACACCAAAACCCCCCAAAATACAGGTTTGCATCAGCTGTGCTGAGCAGAAGATGCGGGGGGATGGAGGGGGGGGAGGGGGAAAGGAGGGGAAGGGGGGTAATCCCCACCACCGGGACGAAGGGATGCACCACCCCTTCCCCCCCCCCCCATCCCAAAGCACCCCGCTCCTCACCTCATCGTCCAAAAAATCGAGGTAATCGCGCTGCGCCTCCCGCAGCTCCGCGTCCTCCAGCCCTCCCGCCGGCGCCGCCATGCTGCTGCTGCTGCTGCTGCTGCTGGGAAAGGCCGGACGGGCGCCGGAGCCCCCGCCTCCGGTGTTGCAAGGGGAAGAAGAAGCCGGGGAAACCGGTAAAAAATGGGGAGAAATGGGTAAAAAGCGGGGGGGGCACCGGCTAGGACCCGGCCCGGCCCCAAAGCGCAGCACAGCCGCCGCGCTCCCCTCTTGGCGCCAAACCCGGGAGGTTTCCCGCCAGCTGCCGGGCGCCAGCCAATGGGAGCGCAGAGGGAGGGCGCGGGAGATGACGCGCCAAAGCGCCAGCCAATCGGCGGCGAGCAGGGGGGCGGGCGGGGGCGCGCTTTGGGCTGCGGGAGGGGGTTGCGGGGACCGGGATCGGGGGTGGGGGTTCCGGGATCTGGCACTGGGGATTTGGGATCAGGGATCCAGGATCCGGCCCTGGGGTCCCGTCCCACACAAATCGATATTTTGGGGGGAAAACACCGATTTCTTCTTTTATTACTTTTTTTTTTTTTTTCGTTGTGTCTCCGGAAAGCCCCGTTTCCGGGTGTTTTCGCCCCAAAAGGTGCCGGCTGGGCGCTTCTTTCCCCTAATTTTAGTTGTAGGTGACGTTTTCCTGGGCTGGCTGCGTCTTTTGGGAAGCGTCAGAGGCAGGGACAAACGCCGAGACCTCTCCGTGCGCAGGAACACGCTGACACCCCTTCAAAAGGAACATATGACATATATGACGTATATTACCCTCTAAGATATACTATAATATTAGCCCTCAAAAATAATTAATCCAAACCGTGATCAAAAAAATAAGAAAAAAATGGAAAAGCTGGGAAACGTCAGCAGGTCACAACAGGCGCCCCACCTGGGCTGTGTCCCCAGGTGGTGTTTTAGCCAGAACCAGCTTTTGGGGGTCTGCTGATAAATACTGACCTGGGACAGAGGCGTCCTCCGCAATTCTGTGATCTGCAGGAGATGCTGGAAACGGTTACTCCCCCATCTCTCCTTTTCCTTTCACTTACCTGCAGCAGATCCCTCTAAAATGACTGGAAAGATTATTACTAACCGATGTGGCTGGTTTAGGACACGCATAGCACAAGTCCTCCTGGAGATGTGTCCTGCTTTTGCAAGATTTTTTTTTTTTTTTCATGTTGTTTTGCGTCAGAGTGGAAGCTCAGATTTTCCTCCGCAAGTTTTTGGGCCCTCCTCTGGAGTAACTTGATGGAGTGTTATTGCATTCGGCAGGGTGGCAGGAATGAAGGATCTCATGCTCTGTTGCTGTTTTCTCTATGTTTTTCTCCACTCTCTCTCGCTGTTCTGGCTCCAAAGTTGCTCTCCACAGCAGGAGCAGCCTCCCTGCTGCCTCTCCTCAAAGCCAGCCCTTCCCACGATTTTCTGGAGATTTCTCCTCTGCATTGCAGGTGACGTGAGACAGGGCAGCAGGAGAGGAGTGACAGCGACCAGAGAAAGCCTTCGGTGTGCCCCTGTGTTAGCAAGGAAAGTCAAAGTACATAAACTGGGGAGGAATCAGTCCCAGTGTAATTCCCAAAAGGAAGCATAATGTATCCTACAGATGTCAGAACCCGGCATTAAATTGCAGCTCTGAGATGTTTTCTCTCTCCCTGCAATAGGTGGTGCATTCAATCCAGCGATGGGTGCAGCCTGCTGGCTTCGCTGCAGGTAAGAGCTGGATGGAAGGGCAGAAACCTCGCTCAGAGGGCAGTTCCTCGTGCCCCTCTGGCCACAAAACACCCGAGGAGTTCAGCTGCCAGCCAGCGCGTTCCAAGCCAGAGCAACCAGGGTCGGATTCAGACCCGTGGATCTACATCACAAATGAATCTCGCCCACGTTTTGGTTCCTTGCTCTCCAAACAAGTCCCAGCCCGAAGACGCTGAGCAGGTGGAGAAGGGAAGAGCGGAGGGGAGCCGCCAGGAACTGTCGCTCCAGGCCGCAAGGTAATGAGAATTAGGGCTAAAAATAGCTGCCCCTTGTTATTCATGACCGTGCCGTATAGCAACTGCTGCGGTGTGTGGCTCTTGTGTGAATAATTAATTGTGACAGGGCAAAGACAATGGGATGGAGAGGTGGAGGTGGCTGCAGGCGGGCTGGGACCTGGGCACGGCCACAGAACCACGGTGGGTGGGGAGGGATCGCATATTCGAAGCCCTTGTCAGCCAGGAGCCAAGCAGGACCTCGCAATTCTGATTTAACTGTACCTGTGGTTACCAAGAAGTTCCAGGTTTACGATGCAAAATATTAAAAATAAGCATTCTTGGGGGGAGGAATTAAAATAACAAAACTGAGTGCAAAAATAACGAAACTTGTGCAAATCTCTGCCCTTCAGGGTTCAGTTGGGTTCTGTCCCAGATCTCCAGGGAATCACCGCCCCGATGTCGTGCCGCATCTCAGCTGGTTCTGAGCAGGCGAAGCAGGCTCACAGAGATATTTAGGCTCCTCGCACCCACTAAAAAATAAACAGGAATTAGGCACCTGAATGCGTGGAGAGCCTGGGCTGCAGAGCTCGCAGAGAAATGAATGAAAGCCCAGAAGAATCACAGGTGAGTACAGGAATAATTTCCAGGGGTGAGTTGCACCCAAGGGGTGCTGAGCAGAATACCCCAGCTGTGCCTGTTTACAGGGTGCGTTTTCCTTACATCTCTGCACGTGCACAAGGTTTCTGAGATCCCTTTATGGGATCTCCGTGGTCCCTCCCATGCTTTGTTTTTCCCTTGGTTTAACTAAAAATCAGTTTCCACACCAGAAGTCACTTTTCAAGTTGCCACCTATTAGCTTTCCCTCATGCTGAGCACCATTATCTCACCCATATTGGGGAGAGGCTTGTGGTCCATTCACAGCTCCAAAAATGAGGAGTCAGCACCCCACATCCAGCGGAGTGTCACCTCATCATCAAGCAACGCTTTGGAGTGGAGATTTTTAATGTATTTGTAATAAAGCACAAGTGTAGTGACGTGGAATGAACGGGAAAAAATGCTTTTTATAATTGTAACCGTATGGGAAAATTAAAACTACCTGTGACATGGTTTCGTCGGTGTAAATTTTAAGTTTTCCAGGGGATGTAAGGGGTTTGTCCGCTCTGGCTGCCCTCCAGCTGCGCTTGCAGCAGCTGACCCCAAATCAGGGAATTTGCCCTTGCAAGAGGAGAGCCATCGTGACTCTCTCCCCTGCAGGACCGAATGTGGAAGGCGTAACTCGGTGCTGGAGGAACCCTTCTTAATCCTCTGATCTGACCTTCCACATAACATAGGTTGAGGAATTTCACCCGCTCGCATCTGCACCATCTGAGGCATTTCCAACGTCATTTTCTTGAAGTATTTGCTATTCCCATGCGCTCTGGTAAATCTTTAAACTGATCTGCCTCTTTTTTTTTTTTTTTTTTCCTGATGTCTGGGCAGAAAAACACTGAAAACAACTATCAGTGTAGCTGAATGGGATATCTTTACTTAAACACACCGGGAACTCCTCGTATCTCCCCCGGAGAGCGCAGCAAGTAGGTAAAAAGCTAAGGCTCTGACCTTCAGCATATTGGCACGCATCGTGGCCACCTCCTTGCTTCCAGGAGCAGGAAGCCTGGTGTGCCCAGCTCTGCTTTCCCTGCTGGGAGCAGCTAGCACAGTGTCAGCACAGCCTGTGAAATCTTGTGGTCCTGCGTCTGATGCTCAGCTACCCCAGCGCCTCCCGGATCCCGTGGGTGAATCGCTCTCTCCTGTTGTGCAGGAGGAAAATACGGCAATGAAATGAAAATTAATAATAAATAAACACATTGTAAAAAAAGCTACCCACAGGCCACGATGGAAAATGAATCCCTGAGGAAACAAAGCCGGAGGAGAGGCTGAAGCACCGGCCAGGAGCGCGTCTGCAGAATGTGGCAACCCCGCCGCCTTTCCAGGGAAGTCCGGGTGGCCCAAATATAGATCCCCGGAGGTTGTGCCTTGCTATTTCTGTCTGCTCATCTGCTGTCATGAGTTCTGCCCGTTCCTACAGACAGTGACAGCTGGCTCTTTTTATTCCTCATTTTCTTTCCTCCCCCCCCCCCCCCCCCGCCCCAAGCCTGGAATTCACCGATCTGTATGCAAAGCCACAAAGCAAGGATGCTCCCGTTTATTGCTGGTGATCTCAGGACCTGGTTCTGGCCACGAGGCAGGATCCAGTGGTCACTTCTCCAAGTGACGCCCAGTTCTGGGAGACAGGGAGCTGCAGCAGCACATGGGGCAATGGGGTTAGACCCCATTAGCAATCCTCATCTGACTGTCACGACTTATGCTCAGCCCCATCAGGCAGAAACGGCCTGACCCCGCTGGTTGTGCAATGAGGTCTGTGGCGGGGGGAACAAGGGAAGGTGGCAAAATGAACCGTGCTCAGTGCTTCCCTCTGACTGCGTGGGCTCGGTTTGGTAACCCGGGGCTTTTAGGGCTGTTTTTCGGAATTACTAGTTACAGAAAGCACAGAAACAGGATTCAAAACTATTGCAAAGGATTCATGTAGGCCAGCACCCTGAGACTTGTACATGTTCTTACAAAGGAAGAAGAAGAAAAAAGAAAAAGAAAAGGAAAAAGAAAAGGAAAAGGAAAGAAAAAGAAAAAGAAAAAGAAAAAGAAAAAGAAAAAGAAAAAGAAAAAGAAAAAGAAAAAGAAAAAGAAAACCCTCTGTAAGTTACGGACTCCTATATCAACAAAGAAATTTCCTTCCTGAGACCCATAAACTGGAGATTTTGTTTTGAGTCAAGGTTTATATCCTTTCCAAAATTGTCATTTTTTGCCATCTTTAATAATATCCATCTTGCCTAAATCCTGCCAAACGACGAGCGAAAATTCTGTGCAGAGGAAAGGCATTTGACAAAGCAAAGCCTGGTGTGTAGAAGTCTCTTTTACCCAGTTATGATTCCACACCTTGATATTATTCATTGCAACCTCATACAGGGAAAAGGTGGCTCCTTCTGCTTTCTGCATCCCATTTGGGGTGAAGATCTCAGTTGTCTCCTGTGCAAAGTTGCTGTGTTCTCCCTGATCAGCACAGTGCGGACACAACGTGTTTGGATGCATTTTGGTGAAAAGGCCTCCCTAAAATATAACAGGAGGGGTTCACACCCATTTTACTCAGGGTTTACACCCTGGAGAGATGGCTGGTGCAGTTCTACGTCCTCTGGGGCATTGCTGCTGTGCCGTCAGGTCCTAGCTTTGGGGGGATAAGTCACAGCAGCCAAAATAATGGCAGGACCGCTTTGCACCCTGCAAAAATAGGGTTCGTATTGCACGGCAGTGAGGGTGTATGTATGTTGGGGCAGGGAACGGAGGTGTACGGGGGCTGTTTGAGGGCACCAAGCCTGCTTGGATCGTATCAGATGAGCGCCAAGGGCTGGGAGAGCGCAGGCTGGCACAGCTCAGTCTAAACCTGCTGGGAACAGTCTGCTGGGCAAACACAGCCACACCTGGGCTTTGCCTTGGAATGAACCGGGTGATTCATTGCAGGGTGTGAAATACCAAAAGCAGGGGGAGCGCTGAGCAGCACCGCTGGGCAGGTCCCTGCCGCCTGGGAGCAGGTCACGGGGCAAGCAAATAAAATGCCCTGAAAGGTCTCGCTGCAAGCACCTGCCAAGCCTGGAAGATAAGTGGGGGAGAAGTCTGTTGTCGGAGCAGAAACCTGGCAGCGTCGCAATGCAAGCGTTGCAGCAGGGATGTCCTGCCCTGCTGCCCCCTTCACCCTGCCCTGCTTGGTCCTGACCACCATCTCTACCTGGACTTGTGTGAGGCGTTTGGCACTGTCCCACAGGACATCCTGGTCTCTAAATTGGAGAGACATGGATTTGACAGGGGGACAACTCAGTGGGTAAGGCATTGTCTGGATGGTTGCGCTCAAAGAGTTGTGGTCAATGGCTCAATGTCCAGGTGGAGATCAGTGATGAGTGGTGTTCCTCAGGGGTCAGTATTGGGACCGACACTGTTTAATGTCTTTTTCAGTGACACGGGCAGTGGGATTGAGTGCACCCTCAGCATATTTGCCAATGACACCAAGCTGTGTGGTGCGGTCGTCACACTGGAGGGAAGGGATGTGATCCAGAGGGACCTCGACAGGCCTGTGAGGTGGGCCTGTGTAACCTCATGAGGTTCCACAAGGCCAAGGGCAAGGTCCTGCGTCTGGGCTGGGGCAATCCCAAGCACAAATACGGGCTGGGTGCAGAATGGATGGAGAGCAGCCCTGAGGAGAAGGACCTGGGGGTGCTGGTTGATGAGGGAGGGGATTCTCCCCCTCTGCTCTGCTCTTGTGAGACCCCCCCTGCAGCCCTGCGCTCAGCTCCGGGCCCGGCACCAGGAGGACGTGGAGCTGCTGGAGAGGGCCCAGAGGAGGCCCCAAGGATGAGCAGAGGCTGGAGCCCCTCTGCTCTGGAGCCAGGCTGAGGGAGCTGGGGGTGGTGGGCCTGGGGAGGAGAAGGCTCCGGGGAGACCTCCCAGCGGCCTGCCCGGGCCTGAGGGGCTGCAGGAGGGCTGGGGAGGGACTCTGTGTCAGGGGTAGGGACAGGACAAGGGGGGGCGGCTTTAAACTCAGAGGGGAGAGCTTTAGATCAGACATTAGGGAGAAATTTGTCACTCAGGGGGCGGCGAGGCCCTGGCGCAGGCTGCCCCGAGGAGCTGTGGGTGCCCCATCCCTGGCAGTGCCCAAGGCCAGGCTGGATGGGGCTGGGGGCAGCCTGGGCTGGGGGCAGGGGTCGTGCCCATGGCAGGGGTCTGGAACAGAGGAGCTTTAAGATTTCTGTCAGCCCAAACCGTCCTGTGATTGTATGGTTCTGTGCGGGAAATGATGTAAAAATGGGTGAAAGAGAAAGAGCAGTGCCGTGACCACCACCTCCCACCCTGCGGCTTTAAAGAACAGACGGAGAGGAAGGAAGCAGCAGTAGGGGTTTTACAGTGGGAGATGACTTAGAAGGGCAGAAAACAAGCACGAGATGTCACCAAAGAAGCCAGGAGCTGCTGATCGCATCCCAGGCACATCACTGAGCGAGGTGACGAGGAGGAAAGGAGGTCACCCGCCCCGCTCCTTCACCCCGGAGATGTCCCCACCCGCACGCCCACAGCTCCCTGCCGATGGAGCAGAGCCGCCCAGCCCCGAGCGCTGTTACCAGAGCCGGGAAGCCCCATTCCGGGGCCGCCTCCCTGCCATCCTCTCCCCCATCTCCTCAGCAGAACAACCGCTCCCCCCCCCCCGTGGCCGTCAGTACCCGCAGGGAGGTGCGGAGAGGCCGGAGCCGGGCTCTGCTCAGCGGTGCCCAGGGCCAGGCCCAGAGGCCCCGGGCCCAGCCCGGAGCCCCGGCGGCTCCCCCTGCCCCGTGCCCACTCGGGGACCCCCCGGACCCCTCCCGGTCCCCCCGCCCCATGCCGTGTCCCCTCCTCCCCTGGCTGTCCCCGCCCGCTGGGGACACCCCGGGGCGGAGCCGGACGCATGCGCTCGGGGCCCGGCGGTGGCCGGGGTGGCCCCGGGGACGCGGAGCCGGCGGTGGCGGCGCGGTGAGTGCGGGCGGTGGCACCGCGGGGCCACCTCGGGGCCACCTCGGGGACAGCCCGGGGACAGCCCGGGGCTCGCAGGGGCGGGGATGGGGAGCGGGGTTTTGCCCCGGTCCGGGCTCGCCGAGGTGCTGGGGCGCGGTGCTGAGCATCCCCCCGCGGGTCACCCGCTGAGGGCAGGGGGATTCGCCGCCGGGTCCCCCGGGTTTGTCTGGTCCGAAAGGGTGCTGAGAGCTGGTGCTGCCGCTCCGCCGGCGGCTGTGGAGAGCCACGGGTGGGTTTCGCACGCTGGGGCTTCGGGACACCGAGTCCCACGGGGCCACCCAGCTTTGGTTCGTCGCCAAGCTGCCACCCACCCGTTTCCTCCGAAATGCCCCCAAAATGGCCAGCGAAGGGCTTGTTCCCTCCTCACACTCCCCAACGCTCTCCTGGCCTCACCGGTCACCTTCTTTTTATTGCCCACCTGGATTTTTCCCCCGGAGGAAAACACCGAGAGCATCTCGCCTTTGTTTTTTGCAGACCCCTTTCCCCTGCCCCTTTGGAGACCCCGCTTTGTGGGACTGCAGCTGGCCAACGATTCCCCGTAATTCCCAAATCCCTTGATCCTGCGAAATTCCCCTCCGTGCTACGGCTGCAGGTAGCGGGGGGAGTGCTGGCCCCGGGGGGGGGGGGGGGGTGAGGATGAGGATGTGGGCGCCGCCGCCCCGGCAGCGGTAGTTGAAAACGAGTGAAATCAGGGAAAGGTCACGAAAAAGGGTGAAGGGCGCAGGCGATGCTCTGCAGGAGTGAAAACCAGGCTGCTGGGTCTCCTTTTGCTCCCTTCCAGGGCAGGGAGGGGACGCTGAGCTGTGAATCGCTGCAGCACCCGCTCCCATCCCGAATCGGAGGGGGGACCGTGCACCGCAAGCAGTTCCTAGAAGGGCGCAGCCTGGCCAGGCCAAACCACACGCAGCTACACCGTTTCCTCCTGCGAAGGCATCGTTCACCCGCAGGAACCTCCTTTCTGCTTTGCTTGTCTTTATTTCCCCTCAAGCTGTGCCTGGAGGGAGGCTGCGTCCCTCTGGCGCGGGGAGATGTGTGGCCACGGGCTGAGCGAGCAGCCCCGAGCACAAAACGGGGCAGCGGCTGAGGACCCCTCACCTGCTTGTGCTCGCAGCTATTTATCCGCCTTCACTGACTCACGCACCGGCTTAATGTTTAGCTGCCGATGTACTTTATATGCTCTGCTCCAAGGGTCAGCCCGGTATTTAATCGCGGTGCTGTAAGAAAGTCCCCGAAGCAGTAAATTGCCCCAGGAGGCTGCGGTTTGTGGGGCTGCGAGCTGTGCGTGTGTGGCCGTGCCGTACGTCCCCTGCCCTTCAGGCACAGCGCTTTGATTTCTTCCCTGTAAGCCCCTGGGACGAAGCAGGGATTTTAGCATGCAGATGCCGCCCAGCATCCCGCATTTACGGGGCGAAATCTGCCCTCTGATCCTTGCTTGCCATTGCTGGGGGCTTTGTACCCCCCACCCCCACCCCGAGGGGCAGCGCTGCTCGTCCCGAGGCTCGCTCGGCCAAGCAGGAGGATGGGGACACGGACAAGGACGAGAGCTCGCAGCTCCAGGGGGCTGGCACGGAGCTGCAGGCTCTCCCCGGCAGCCCGCATGATTTATATGCATTTTTTTCTCATGACCGAAGCTCTAAAACGCGCAGCCTTCAAAATGTGTGCGGGCAACAGGCATTGGTGGATGACAGCGTGTTTGCAGCAAAGCCAGGCAGCCTCAGCCCGGAGGCTTTGGGACATCCTGGCAATGCTCCGGATCCCCAAAAACGCACGGTGGGTTTGGTTTGGGTTTCTCTGCCTCCAGGCAGAGTGGTTGTGGGGTTGTCCCACCAGCAGATGGATCTGGGCGAGGAGGGATTTGGTGGCTTGTTGAGGTTGCCACTGAAAGGTTTGTCTCGTCACTGGTGCTGGGGCTGTTACCTGGGCTCCTGGGGCTTTAGGGATCAGGGCGGTGACCCCATACGCGGGCAAACTGGCCCCAGAGATGCTGTGTGCACGGAGCTGCGCAGCGATGGAAGGGAAGCGCCCCGTATCCCACGGACATCACAGGAGGAAATTCAGGATGTGAAAGCAGGATGCAGCTGAAACAAACCCCAGCTCCCTTTTCAGTCCGTGGGGAGAGAAACGGGCATTTCTGTGGCACCATTCATCTCCTTCCAGCGTTGGCATCCGAAGCAGGGCAGGTCACTCACCCCGCTCCATCAGTGGTCCCGGCACGACCGAATGCAGCAGGCAGGGACGGATCTGGTGCTCACTGGCAGCGGACAGCTCGCAGCCACATACCTAACCCATCTTTGCCCCAAAACAGGGCGGATTTACCCCAATCCCATTCACAAAGCTGGACCAAAACCATGCTGGGAGCGTGCTAACACTTCGGCAACCTGACAGGCCAGGTCCTTGATGGGGAATGTGCCCTGGTCTTCACAAAATCGCAGAATTTTAGGGATTGGAAGGGACCTTGAGAGATCATCTAGTCCAATCCCCCTGCCGGAGCAGTCTTGTTTGCCTGCCGATGATCACCAAGCCGGTAGGGCTGGGTGCTCCACCCGGCCGCGCGCCGCACCCCGGCATCACACACCTACCCGAAAGCACCTAGCATCACTGGGCAGGCACTTCTCAGGGTCTGCGGATGTTAATTGGTTATTAATACCAAATATTAACACTTTTAAATACCAAATATTAACACTTCTGCATCTGCTGAGTGCCAGAGTTGGGTTTCTTTTCCTTCTATTTTTTTTTAATTCACGCGTCGCATGCATCAGCTGCATTATCAATACAATCAATGCAATCCAATAATTATCAATATCAACGAAGCAGAGACTCGGTGCTGCAAAAATCAGAGCCCGGCACGCAATATCTGGCTCCGGGTTCAGTCCGCAGCCCCACAGCCTCTCCAGGTCTTTGCTTTCCTAACCGTGGGTGCCCAAAACACCGCAGGACCTCGAGAGCCGCGGCAGGATGCTGTGTCCCCGTTGCCTTTGCTGCAGGGACGCGGGTTTTTGCCCGCAGCTGTGGTTTTGCTCTGTTCCCTGCGAGCTCATGGTGCCGGCGCCGCTGCTCTCATCCCCTGGACACAGCCCAACGCGCAGGCAACGCCGAGCTCATGTCAAGAGGCACTTGCGGCTCGGCTGGCGGCTGGCCCGGCCGCTTGCCTGGCCACAAATCGCGGGGGAACGGCCACCACCACGGCTTCAGCAGCACAGGGATCTGCCATCTCCTGGGGCTGGTGTCCTGGCCTCGTCAGGCGTTAAGTTCCTGATTAACACACGCTCGGTCAAAGCCTGCTCCAGCTCCATGCTGCGAGTGTGTATGGAAAGGTAGAATCGGGGCTGTGTTTTGTTATTTGAAAATTTTCACAAGGTTGCTTTGATCCGTAGCAGAATTGAGGTTATTTGTAGGCTCTCCCTTCAAGGTCTTCAGTAAATCACATCCCTAAGGGACGTGGTTTAGTGATGGGACTCAGAAGGTCAGGTTGTGTAGGGTCTTGGTGGTGGGGCTCTGTGAGACCCCCCCTGCAGCCCTGCGCTCAGCTCCGGGCCCGGCACCAGGAGGACGTGGAGCTGCTGGAGCGGGCCCAGAGGAGGCCCCGAGGATGAGCAGAGGCTGGAGCCCCTCTGCTCTGGAGCCAGGCTGAGGGAGCTGGGGGTGGTGGGCCTGGGGAGGAGAAGGCTCCGGGGAGACCTCCCAGCGGCCTGCCCGGGCCTGAGGGGCTGCAGGAGGGCTGGGGAGGGACTCTGTGTCAGGGGTAGGGACAGGACAAGGCGGGGCGGCTTTAAACTCAGAGGGGAGAGCTTTAGATCAGACATTAGGGAGAAATTTGTCACTCAGAGGGCGGTGAGGCCCTGGCCCAGGCTGCCCCGAGGAGCTGTGGGTGCCCCATCCCTGGCAGTGCCCAAGGCCAGGCTGGATGGGGCTGGGGGCAGCCTGGGCTGGGGGCAGGGGTCGTGCCCATGGCAGGGGGCTGGAACCAGGTTCCCATTCTGTGGTGCTGTAATTCTTGACAGAACTTGATGATTTTAAAGGTCTTTTCCAACCTAGGTGGTGCTGTGGTTCTACATCAGCTGTTTCCTTCCAGACCCGGGCAGTCCGTGTTGGGTGAGCGCTTGTAACTCAACTGTTGGGCTGATGTAGGTGTAACGGGGCACACAAGCATGTCAAGGAAAATGAAATATTCCGTGCCATGTTCTGTTATGTAGTCCCAGCACTGCCTGGTGCATTTGAGCAGTGTGTTAAGAGCACAATATCTCGTTCTCATTAGGCAGGTGGAGATTTGTATCCTCATTTTATAGACTGGGAGGTGGAAGAGCAACTGACAGGAGTCTCGAGCACCCGAGGGACTTCCACCTCTCCGAAGCTGGAGCATCGGTCAATTCTTCTTCTCCCTGGCACAAACCATCAGATGTCACCTCTCCCAGCGTGTGGCTGTGGTGACACCCACCTAAATCCCAGTAACTCCCTCTGGGGATGGCATCAGGAGGAAGGTTAGCACGGGCAGGTTTATGTGCCAACGAGGGAGGAAGCAGGTAGTGCCAGGAGGACACAGGAATTACCGCTGTGAGGCATTATAGGGTCTCCTCTTCATTTCTTTTCCCTGCTGGAGCCTCTCCAAAACACCAGACAGCGTGGGACTGAGGATCTGGCATCCTGGTCCCAAACTGGTCTTCCGAAGCAATCCCCAAGCAAGGGGGAGATGCCCCAAGTTGCTGGAGGAGATGTGGGTGCTCGGGGAGGACCAGGAGGGCTTTGGGGTTGGACCTGGGCTGGGTGCAGTTTGCAGCCCCTCCCTGACCCCCTGCCAGCCCTGGGGAGGCGAGCAGAGCTGCTTTCTGCCGTCCTGCTGCTGTACAGGCTGCGATGCCAGACTTGATCCCATGTAGGAATGACAGATCCCATGTAGGAAGTGGTCAGAAGAAAAGCCCGGGGTCCAAAATGACCCGTGGTCCTTCTGAGGCGCCTCTGCTCGGCTCCCAGAAGAAAGGAATTCAGGAATTAATCACGTGCAGCTCTCCAAACTGGCTGCTGCGAGATCCCTGCGGTTATTTTCATGCCGTCCACAACCACTTTTCTTTTAAAATGTGTTGCATTTATTAAAGACTTCCCCGCAGCTAGGATCCCCAGGCCCGCCTGCTTTGTTTACCAGGAATTGCTGCCTTTCTGGAAGGAGATACACGCCCGGTGCCTGCACGCTATTCCGCAAGTAAATATTATCACGCTGCTACAGCCTCACTTGCAGAGAGTTAACGCTGGGGCCAGGCTGGTGGGAAAATCAGCTGTACCCCGCAGGAAAATTTCTCATTCAAACCCTTCCATTAGCCTGTGACCAAAAAGCAAAAGAGCTGGGAAAAGCTCGGGTTTCCAATTACTTCAGAAGAAAGGGAGAGAAAAAACTGGAAGGGGATCGTTCCTCCTCTGTGCCGCGGTTCTTATTGTGGCTGCGATGATACAGCCTGGCCACCGTCCACTCTCCTCCTTCCCTCCTGGCAGCTCCGGCCCCGAACAAACGATACTTGGTTGCTGTTAATTGGGAGCAGCCAAAAGAACTGAATCCCCCGGAGATGGGGGCGAGGACGGAATCGCAACGAGACGCCCCGGCGATGAATGTGGCTTTCAGCCGCCGCGACGCCCCCGCCAAAGGGAAAGAATAGGGGCTCTGTGAAAGCAAAACAGCCAGTCCCGACCTTGGGGGTTCTTTTTTTTCCTTTTTTTTTTTTTGTATTTGTGTTATTATTATTCCCCTTCTTTCTCCCTTCTCTAACGTTAAACGCTCGTCGCTTTGTGCATCACATGATCGCTGGAAACTGCCAGCTTGCTCCTTCGTGTCACAAGCTTGGTTTAAAATAAGCGGCCTGCCGGATTCCTGCTTTACTCGCTCTTCGAGTATCAGATGTGTTTTCGTGGGATTTCGGGCTGCTATTTTGAAAATCTCTGCACCTCCCTCCTCCTGTTAAAAACCGGCGTTTTCCAGCTCCGTGAGCCTGCCTGGAAGAATCCCTGCGGTGTCAGGGGGATGAGCAGCATCCAGCCTCTCCCTCGCTCTGCTCCAGGGCGATGCTCACTGTATCTGAGATGAGAGACTGGGGCGAAATCCTGGCGTGAGCAAAATCCTGGCTCTGTACGAGCCAGAGCCAGCCTGTGCCTGGTGCAGCCGCTGCCGTCCCTCCCGTGTGCTCATCAGCATGCAAAGCAGGCACGCCGCGGTGGTGGAAAACACGACGTGACCCCCGTGTCGGCACGCATCCCTGCGCCCAGCCTCCATCGCCGTCTTCTGGTTGCCCTTGCTCCTTGCAGCAGCTTGCAGCGTGTTGCTGCTCCTCTGCAGGAGGTGAATGTCCTGACCCTGCTCCGTTGCGCTTCACTTGTTTCATCTGTGCAATATCTGAGCTGTTTTTCTGGTTCCTGGTGTCCTGGGGTCAGCGCTAGCGAAGCTGGGGGGCTTGGGGAGCCCTTTTCCCTCGTGCCTCGTCACCGTGAGCCCCATCGCCAGCTCTGGTGGAGCTTAGGACACCCAAAGCACCGCAGGGTCCACGCTCACACCTTTCCACGGGGCAGCCGGACCAGGAAGCCAAGCGTTGTCTCAGTAGAGGCACAGCCATAAAACCTCCCTGCAGTTCCCACCGCATCGTGCTCAGCCTCAAGCCAAGTTCTGGCCACGTCATCCGAAGGAGACACGGGGCAGCAGAGAGGGGATACCACAGTGCTGCATAGCCAGGGATGGTCCTGCCTGGACTTTGCCTTATCCTGAAGCTGAAGTCAAGAATAAGGTGGATGAATTCTTTCTCCTTCAGGCATAAGGAGCCAGAACAGACTGCCTCAGGCGAACATACCTACATTAGAAGTGGAGAGAGGGAATGTTGTCCCGTTTTGACGCCATCCCCTCACAGGAGTGCTTCAGAGCCCACATTTTCCTTCCCAAATGCTGTCATGTAACCCCATGGGGATACACAAGCCGCTGAACGAAGCGTGTGCCCCGTCACGGATCCAGGCCTGCAGACGCGAAGGAGAGAACTAACGTCCTTGTGACTGTGCAGCATCAAACCCCAGCGAGGGCCCTGCCTTCAGCCTTGCACAACTGTGAAAGTAAACTACCACGTGCGGGCACCACCTTCCCTCCCACCTCCTGCAGCCAAGGCAGCTCCGCCCGAGTCAGCAGCCAGCTTCCCCGGTGGCAAAGAAGGAAAAAAGAACAGTCCTGAGAGGTGCTAACGGAGAAAGCCTGGAAAGCAGAAGGAGAGAATTGGCTGGAAAACGCTGTCGCTGTCAGTTGCAGCTCCCATCTGCTAGAACGAGGAAGTAACGTGAAAACAGTTCGTGTGTTATCGGAGGGTTGCGAGGGGAAGTGGGACTTGCGACCCGGCGCGTGGCCTGCTCTGACTTTGCTCTTTGTGCTCTCTCACCCCGGGACTGTTTGACGGGTCCCGTCTCTCTGCTTTCACTTCCTCTTGGTGGGTGACACCGGCCTCCGTGTCGCCTGTCGCCGGCCTGCTCTGGGTCTCCCGTCGTGCACCCGCTCTCTCTTCCTCTGCCTCGCCTCTTGCAGCGGATGCTACGGAAGAAAAATAAGACGTTTCCCGCACTCGGGCAAAATACTCACTGCCGTTTACTTATTTCGGGCCAGCTCCATGCACTGCAGGTCTGTAAGGGTGTATGTAAGCGTAGGAGCCAGGCCCCGGTCCTACAAACATGCCTGTGGTGTCTGGGGAGGAGAACAGAGCCTGGTGGGGCTCCATCAGCATCCAGTTCAGTTAAAGTGTGGTCATGGGTGATGAGTTCTTTATTTTTTTTAGCGTTGTGTAAATGCCAGCAGGGAAGGGAAGCATCTCGGGTGGAAGAGGAACAGAGGGTATTAGGAGTGAACTCAACACCGTGAGGTTATCTCCAGGCATTAGGGATCCTGCCTGTGGATGCTGTCCCCAAACTGCAGTCGGCTCTGGGGGCAGCCCCTTGTTTCTCCACCGCCTCCCAGTCCTGCTGCCTCTTACACGTGGAGGGATGAGGGCTGCGGCTTTGGGACCGTGGACTTCTCCCTCTGCCCCATGTGTAAATTGTGCAGCAGGGAAGCCAGGCTTGTGTGCACCCTCCACGATTTGGCTGCAAATCCCTGTTTACTCGGTTGAAGAAGGGCAAGTTATCCTGTAGAGGAGTCATTACACCCTGATTTCATCCCCGAGTGGTTTGTTCGGGGGAGAGGGGTGACAAATCCCCTCCACGGGTGCTTTCTTGACATCTAACTGCTTCTCGCACCCACTTATTGGCAGCTACTGCCTACTCTACTCCTAGACATGCTCCAAGGTGGAGAGGAAGGAGGGCAGGCTTGTAGCATTGCAGTGCCCATCTGCCACAGGCTGAACCGCCAGGACACGGCAGTGCCATCCTCCTCCACGCTGAATTTAGGTCTGCCAAGTCAGAAGAAGCCCCTTGCCTCTGAGGGCAGGGCCAACATCTCCGCATCCCCGTGGTTTATCCCCCTGAGGATAAATCCCCCACGCTTTGCTCCTGATGTTAACGTTTCCTCCATCTCCTCTCCCCTCAGGGCACGAAGACGACGTCCCGCAGGGCACGAGGACGACGTCCCCCAGAGCCGGGCTGCCGGGGGCCTCACGCCGCGAGATGACGGCCATCCTGGAGCGCCTCAGCACGCTGTCCCTCAGCGGGCAGCAGCTCAGCCGCCTCCCCCGGCTGCTGGAGGACGGCCTCCCCAAAATGCCCTGCACCGTCCAAGAGGCCGAGGTGCCGCAGCTCTTTCGGGAGCCGTACATCCACGCCGGGTACCGTCCCACCGGCCAGGACTGGCGGTACTACTTCCTCAGCCTCTTCCAGAAGCACAACGAGGTGGTCAACGTGTGGACTCACCTCCTGGCGGCGCTGGCCGTGCTGCTGAGGTTCAAGACGTTCGTGGAGGCTGAGCAGCTGCCCGTGGACGCGTGGTCCTTGCCTCTGTTCATCTTTGTCCTCTCCTCCGTCACCTACCTGACCTGCAGCCTCTTGGCCCACCTGCTGCAGTCCAAATCGGAGCTGTCCCACTACACCTTCTACTTCGTGGACTACGTTGGAGTCAGCATCTACCAGTACGGTAGTGCCCTGGCCCATTTCTACTACAGCTCCGACCAAGCCTGGTACGACAAGTTCTGGCTTTTCTTCCTCCCGGCTGCTGCTTTCTGCGGCTGGCTGTCCTGCGCCGGCTGCTGCTACGCCAAATACCGCTACCGACGGCCCTACCCCATCATGAGGAAGATGTGCCAGGTGATCCCAGCCGGGCTGGCCTTCGTCTTGGACATCAGCCCCGTGGCTCACCGGGTGGTCGTGTGTCACCTGGGGGGCTGTGAGGAAGACGCCGCTTGGTACCACACCTACCAGATACTGTTTTTCCTTATCAGTGCGTATTTCTTCTCCTGCCCGGTCCCCGAGAAGTACTTCCCTGGCTCCTGCGATATCGTCGGCCATGCCCACCAGATCTTCCACACCTTCCTGGCCATCTGCACCCTCTCCCAGCTGGAGGCCATTTGCTTGGATTACAAGAACAGGCAGGAGATTTTCCTAAAGAGACACGGGCCTTTCTCCATCTATCTCTCCTGCGTCTCTTTTTTCGGCCTGGTGGCTTGTAGCGCCCTCACAGCTTACGTCCTGCGATGCAGGATCAAGGCCAGCCTGGTGAAAAAGGACTCCTGAGGGTCGTGGAGGCGACGGGCACGACACCACCGGGGTGGTGCAAACCAAGAAAAGGGGCATAGCGTATTAGAGACGTAACTGGCTTATTTGCCTAACACACTGTGACTAACCTGCACCTTGGACTTGGGTGGAGGGCTGGATACTTCGTGCTGGATGCGTTCTCACAGCAGGGGCTGCCTTCTGCCCTGCGGGGGGACGGGGAGGGTTAAGCCAGAACAAGTCACTTAACCAAGGATGCTGGAATAGGCAGAGGTTTCTTGTTCACTCTGGCAAACCTAGGGGAGTTATCTTGCTGAATGTCAGGGAAGGCAGCCTGAGGGCTGTGAAGCCATAGCGGGGTCTCCCAGGCTCACAAGGCGGTGGAGAACCCGCCATGAGGCCCAGAGGTGCACGTGGTGACCTCTTTGGGTTTTGCTGTCTCTGCTGTCTCTGAGGAGACCTGTTAGCATCAAAGGCAGTAGCAAGGTTTCGGGAGGGGTCCACACTTCTAGGGTTCGGTTGCGAAGGGTATGTGTGGTACAGTGGCTGCAACAATCCTTCTCCTAGCTGGGCTAAGCCAGGTTCTCTCTACGACCTCCTTCTCAAGTATCTCAGTGCCAGGTTGCTGAGGTGGCATCAGCAAAGCATCTAGACCTGGACTTGACCTTCTTTAGGATGAACTGGGTCTGAACTTGCGTGTCTGCCAGGCACTGGTGTGGGTCCAGCCACCCCCGGCCCAGGTGGGGATGTCAGCTCATCTCCATCTTCTCCATCTGCATGGTTGCACCATCTGCAGCGGAGCTGTCAGGCTGTCCCAAGTCTTCGAAGGCTCCTCTCTTCCATTTTAACAGCTTACTTGCCTTTGAGGAGCTGCTCGTGGCTCAGGGTGGAGCTGGTTTTCGCAGCCTTCCTCAGGAGCAGTGGTAGAGGCTGAGCTCCCCGGCGGCCACCAGCGTTCAGGGTGCGGGCGCTGGGAGGGGAAACGCATTCGATGCTCAGCGCCTCATTTTAGAGCCACAGAGCAGCTGGTAGGGACCTTAAAGATCATCTGGTCCCAACCCCCTGCCATCTTGGCTGCCTGTGTGTGACATGTTCGTGAATTCCTGCGTAGACTGACCCCGTATCATCTGCCACACGAGTCTGGCTGACTTCCAACGCTGCCCACATGGTGTAGAAGTAACTTGGGTGTGATCGGTCTGACAGGGGAAAGGCTCCAGGCCCTGGGCCTCCAGCAGCCCTAGGATGGTCGTGGCCAACAGGGGATGAAAGTGAAGTGGATGTGAAGCCTTTGTTCCCCTCTTAATGGTTCTTTTCGGGATGCCAAGCAATCCTTGGTGGGCCTCGAAGCTGACCGTGAAGCTTCAAGGTTGCTCTTCTCTGACCCATAGGGCTGTGGATCGGGCACGTTTTTATCAGCACTAGATGAAGGTAGAGTGGCAAAAGGCAGGAGCAGGTTGACAGAATTAAGGTTCTTTGTAATCCCGGGATGGGTTTGTCCTTGGAACATGGTGATTCTCGTGTGGGGTAGCAAAGACAGTGGTCAGGGATACTCGATGTCCATGGCTCACTCCAGTCCAAGGTGTAGGAAGGGTTGGTTTATGGTGTCCACAAGTAGATGAGTCTCTTCTGGGTTTGCGGAGGGGAATATCAGGTATGGAGCCACATATCTGCACGGGAGTCGGTAGCACTTACAGGACTGATGCTGAGAGCCCTCGCAGAGACCTGTTCCATTCAGACCAGACACCTCCTCTCTGACCCACTGCTCACTTTCCACACTAAGCTCTGGGTCCTCCCAGCTGTACGCTACGCAAGACCTGAAGCCTCATATGCCCTGACATCTCCAGGAGGTACAGATCTTTGCTGAAAGCCAGGGAGGCGTGGGATCTACTCCAGCCAGGGATCTCTCTCACTGAATCCAAGGGCAGGCAAACGAATTGTGGTTGCTGGTACTGAGCAGGCAGGGTTTAGGGTTGGGGATATGATTTATCATGACAAGCACTGATTTCTGCACTTGATCTGTTTTTTTTACTATTGAGATGTGTTTATGTATGTGTGTGCATGCCTGGTTTAACATCCAGGAAGGCTTTGCCTTTGGCTTTTTTGTCTACAGAGCTTCCTAGTTGTTTCAAGATTAGTTTGAAGGAAATACCACCACGCTGCTGGAGGAGCACGGTGGGCCAGACAACAGCATCTCTGAAAGCTCAGCTATTAACGGGTGCTTTGCTGCAACCTGCGTTTTGTGGACAAACCTGGAAATCTGGCCTCCTCGACAGCCTGGATACAAAGGAGGAGGGGAGAAATTTTTGATGACAGGAGAAGAAACCGTAGGAGAGACTTCAAGAGGTCTTCTAGTCCACCCTTTCTCATCACTCTAGGCTTCCAGTTCCAGCAACGGCAGCGGGTTGCTCAGGGAGTTCGGCCACACCGATGGACTTCTCCCTCTGTGGTCTTTGCAGCATTACGTGTGGGTCTCTGGCTTCTGTGCAGGAAGGGGAAAAAACCATGGTGGTGCCCAGCTCCTTTTTGGGCTAAAACAGAGGGAGTGGGCACCGCTAGCAGCCAGCCGTGCTCTGCTCTTACCTGGTTATACCGGTACCAAAAGACAGGGATCACACAGGCATTTCCTTCTCTAAGGCTTTGAAAACAGATGAGATGTTCAGCCCCTGGCTAAGGAGGATGACTACTGTAACGCCACCCAGTTCACAGCGGGGTAGGAGGTGCCCCATGACTCTCCCGAGGTATTTCTGGCCGTATGTCATCTCCTGCCTGGTCCAGCAGAAGTGAAACTTCTCCTCGTGGAGCAACCGTTGTGTGACAGCGGTGGTGTTTCTACATCCTCCCACGTTAGCCCTCAGCTGAGGCCACTCCTGTCCCCGTGGGGCCCTGCGCTCGGACCTGGAGCTGACCTCCTGGTCACTATGACGGGTTAATTTAGCAGGGAGCCACCACACGGGTCGCTGCTGCTGTGAGGATGCACCCTTGGTGTCACAGGGCGCTTGTCTCCACTGGAGCTTCCTCCATCCCCGTCTCCATCCTCCTCCTCTTCCTCCAACGAGCGTATCTCTTTCAGGACTTCATCCGTGTGCCTTACACACCTGGTCACCTACCTGCGCAGGCTCCACACGCCGAGCAGTCTGCAGCACCTCAGCGGGGCCGGGAAGTGGCTGCAGACCCTCCTGAAAGCCGTGCCATTGATCTAGGGGAGAGCAGGGCTGCGTTTTGAGGGAGTAAAAGTGCTGCTGTGCTGAACGGTCAGCCCATCTGAGGGCCTGTCGGGGTCTTCTCCTTGGGCTCGCTGCTTGGAGCACGCCTTCCTCCATCCTGGTGCTCCTAAGGAGGCGCGGCTGGGAAGGGCGAACCGGTGGCAGGGGTTTGGTGAAGAGGAGGCCGTCAAAGGTTGATCACGAAGGGACCCAAGTCCTAACCCTCACCCCCAGGAATCTCCACTCCTGAGATAGTATTTTAGCAGATCTTGCAGCCTGGATCTGTACAGGTCAATTGAGAAGTCATCCCAACGTGCCTTACGCTGTCACCTCCTGGGTTTTCTGCTCTCTGCTGGTCCATGGCTGCTTTTACCGGGGGCTGGCTTTGCCTGGTGTACGGGGCAGAAGAGGAGGATGGAGAAAGGTGCCTTAAACTTGCCTTAAACTTGCAGTTATGCCTAGTGATTTGTGTAGCAGGGCAAGGACGGGTTCCTCATGTGCCTTGCAATTTACAGCTTTTACTGACGAGATTATTTTTAAGCACTGTTTTTTACTAAACAGAAGTACAAAAGAGTTTTTTGTTTTGTTTTGTTTCGTTTTTTTTTTTCCCCTGGGAAACAGGGAAGGATATGGGTGTTAGATACTAACCATCCCCTTCCCACCTCCCATCTGCTGACTTTGTATTGGTGAAAACATTGACAATATTTTAAGCTTTGTACTGTACTGATCATTATTTAAAAACCTTAGTGAAAAAAAAAAAGAAAACTGTGAAAGGAAAATGATTGGTGTGGTGTGAAATTCCCAAATGCACAAGTACAGAAGGTTGTGAGTCACGAGGAAGAAACTTTGGCCTTACAGGAAGAGTGGGCAATAATTATAACAATAATTAACACCAGGGTGTAATTTTATCTGTGTATTTCAAACCACCTTCCAGGTTTCGTAGCAATTCTGTGATAATTATGCCCTGACACTGATTAGAGGGATTAATTTCATCATCCACAAGAGTATTTGGGTGCCCAGTTTTCCTTGATTTCTGCCAGAGGCGAGTATCTGAAGCGCCGTGGTGGCCTGGCCCAAAGCAGTGCAGCTCCTGTGGCCGAGCTGTGAATACAGGAGCCTGTTCAAGCAAGCGATGTAAGTGTGTGCTTAAAATTAAGCCAAAGAGATGCAGCCATCGATGGCCAGAAGGACATCCTCTTGCAGAATCGCTGACTGGTTGAGGTTGGCGGGGACCTCTGGAGGCCGTCTGGTTCAATCCTTGCTCAGACAAGGCCACCCACAGCAGGGTGCCCGGGACCATGTCCAGGCAGCTTTTGAAGATGTCCTCTGGCACCCACATAAAAAGAAAATGGCTCCGGCCTCTCCGCACCTCCCTGCGGGTACTGACGGCCATGGGGGAGCTCCCCCGGAGCCTCCTCTGCTCCAGGCCCAGCAGCCCCAGCTCTCGCAGCCTCTCCTCACAGCACGGGGGCTCCGGGCCTGGCAGCACCCTGGGGGCCCTGGGCTGGGCTCTGCCCGCTGGGCCCAGGTCTCTCTGTGCTGGGGGGCCCAGGACTGGTCCCAGCACTCCAGGTGCAGCCTCACCAGGGCTGAGCAGAGGGGCAGGATCCCCTCCCTCAACCTGCAGGCGATGCTTTGCCTAAAGCTGCCCTTTTTTTACCCAAGGGCCTACTGTTGTCTCGCGTTCACCTCAGTGCCCCCCAGGCCCCCAGGTCTGTTTCTGCAGAGCCACTTTCCAGCTGGGTGCCCCCAGCCTGTCCTGGTGCTGGGCCTGTTCCTCCCCAGGGGCAGGGCTTTGGGCTTCTCCTTGTCGAGCTGCAGGTTTGTGTCAGCCCCCCTCTCCTGCCTGCCCAGGTCCCTCGGGATGCCAGCACGGCCCTCCGGCATATCCACCGCTCCCCCCAGCTGTGTGTCATCTGCAGCCTTGCTGAGGGTGCGCTGTGCCCCATCATCCAGGCTATTAATAAAGGTGTCAAACAGACCTGCACCACCAGCAGCATTCATGCAGCAACAGGCTCCCATTTTCCCTAGTCTTCCTTTTGTCTCTGTTGCACTTACAGAAGCCCATCCTATAGCCTTTGACATCCCTGTCCGGATTCAATTCCGTCCGGGCTTTGGCTTTCCTAACTTCATCCCTGGATGCTCAATCATATTCCCGTGTTCATCGCAGGAATACAGGAACCTGTCCGTGCTTTCACCCTCTCTGTGCTTCCCTTTCGTGTCAAGAGTTTTGTGTTGAGGTTTTGGGGATTTCTCCATACTACTGCACTTCCTCGCTTCTATGCAAATGCTGCGGGTGCCCCCGCTTAAACTTTGTTTTGTTGATTTTAATATCCGTTTCTGGCACAGGTCTCCAAGCTATTTGCTTATCAACCCCGTCCATCGCTCCCTTGCAGGGGCTGGTAACTCTCCCTCACCTGTTATTCCTAGTTCAAAGCCCTCCTTACCAGCAGGGCCATGTGCAATCACATACATACTTCATCCCTAGGATATACACTCAGTGTGAATTTCAGTCCCATTAAAAAACAAAAAAAAATCCTTTTATTAGCACCATACGAATAATTTTAGTCATTATTTAAGAGGATGTGCAGAGCAAGGCTTCCGTACAATTATGTTTTCACCCAGCAGAGGGCGAGATGTCTTCATCTGTAGCCCAAAGAGGCCTCCGGTGCCACGAAAGCAGAGCCTTCAGGGCTCTGCTTCAGCTCTCCAGACAAGCTTAGGAAAAAATGCTGCCCTTCAAGCGGGCGCGCAGCCAGCCCTGCGAGGAGATGCATTTCTTTCTGAGCGAGGGATGTGCTTCGCTAACGTCTCGCCCTCTGCGTAAGCGACAGGGATTTTGCCAAATGAGTTCGGGCAAAGTTTTATGTTTCCATGAAGCAAAAACTGAAGAGGAACGGGACAAAATACCAAAACAGGGCTGTTAACCTTTTTAACAAGAAGCAAAAATAGAGACTTTTGGTATGCTGAGAAATTGCTTGGCAATACTGTTTTAGGGAACGTGTTTACTACATGCCCTTTACTCTTTGATTTTACATATACAAATCCTTAATGCATGAAAAGCTAGATATGGTTATTAGCGAGAGTGAACTGGCTTATCCCAAGCAGATGAAGTCAAATGCAAAAAATAAAAGAGCTTCCGTGTCAGAGGAGCAAAGTATTTTAATCTGGTTATTTCCTGTGTCACCGGCCACAGAGGGGAGAATGTGAGGGAAGGTATGATTTTTACTTCAAGCCTCAGATGTTGCAGCAGATATTCTGAGTTGCCTCAGAAGAGGTTCTGTTACCCACAGGCAATCTTTGCCTGGTTTTATCCTTGCAGCTCTCTGGAAACAATGGGCTAAGAGGCAGAGCGTTAGCGAGCAGCTCTAAGTGAGATGTTTCCTCTGTTCCGTTAAGCAGCTGTTGAAGATGGTCTCAGCAACTAGGTCAGGGGAAGAATACTTCCCAGTGTTGACTGCTTCTCCTGTTGACTCCAGAACAGAGAAGTAGAGCTTTAACAGCCTGAAAATCAGGATTGAACATACCTGAAATAAAGCATTAAGCTACCAGCTGGGCCTTAAACTTTGCAGCTGTCCCCAGTGATCTCCTTTTCTTTATCCTGTAGTTCTTTGTTTTCTTCTGGTTGAAGGTAAGACCTACTCTCAATCAAAAACAGTTCCTCCAGATATGAAAAGCACTAACCTCATTCTTTAGCAGTATCCTAACATACCTCTATCAAATACTTGTCTATTGAGGGCCAATAGATGAGGTGGAAGAAAGGAAAAAAATCCAAGCTTGCATTGCTTCAAGGTGTCAGTTGGACAAAGGCTGGGCATGACGACAAAGCCGTGTAGAAAGTGGTGAGGGAGAACAGATTGATTTCTGAATCCCTGATTTTGGATACTCGACTATCAAATTTCAGCCTGCTGCCAACAAGCCTGTGCTTCCAAGTGTTTTTTAACAGACCCACTGGAAGCAGCCCTCAGACCTTTCAGACCACAGATGGGGTGTGCTGAATCATTGTCCACTCTTAGCATGGGATTCACAGGTCAGACTTCTTGTAACCATACATGACAGGGGCGTAAGTACACGTAACAGCACAGCCTTTGCTCCAAAATATACGAGCTTTAAGTAGATAAGAGCTAGGAAATCTTGATATAGGAAACACTGATCCTTCTCCTTTTTAGGAGTAGGGCTGTAGAGATGTAGGAAGCTAAAGAGGCTCGCCTTAACCTTTGCAAGTCTGACTCACCTGTAACAGAAGCAGATGGGTGTCAAAGATGCAGCTGGATCAAGATGTTCTGAGTTCAATTCTTTATTCCCCATTTCTCCCCTCTCCTGCTTTATGGTCACTATTTCTAACAAAGTATTAGCTTCTGCCATGGCTTTGCTTAATTGTCATTTCTTCATTCCCATCTCCCCAGAAACACTCAGGGGGAATATATTCACGGAGACTAAAGTGTTCTGATCCTCTCCTTGCTCACGTCTAGAGCCTAAAATCCCCCTTTGTGATGGCCTCTCTTTGCTTTAGTCCCCCTTTCATGCAAAGTGGGGGACAGCAGCTCTCCCGCCCCATTGCTCAAAGGGCACACTGCCACACAGCCTTGTGAAAAAGCTGCTGTCTCTTGCTTAGAGGATGGTAAGAGGATAGCAGGCAAGTTTCCTTCTCTGAGGAAGGTTCTGGCCCTTGCTGAGTTCAAGACACCTGCTAAATGGTGCTTGGATACACCAGGAGAAATCAGAGAGGCGCTTGGGTCTCAGCACCCGCATCCGAGTCCACAGCCACGCTAGCTGCTCGCTGTCTCTCAGACCCATCTCTTTCAGCCCTGCTTGGCCTTCAGTCTATTATTTTCCTTTCTAGGCTCATCAGAGCCATTCTTTATCTCTCACTGCCTGCTTTTCTTCTCTCTCCCACAGCATGCTTAGAGAGACTGTGTTTCTCTCCGCCTGACTTCTGCTTACAAAACTCCCAGGTCCCGCTGCCTGCCCTTGAATTGCAGCCTGGTCTGTCTTGTACGCTGATGATAAAGACACCAAGGGAAAGAAATGCAGAAAACTTTTTTACTGTGGCAATTACTTGGCTTTCTTTTTATCTGTTATGCTTAACAGCGACTTTTGCCCAGCAACTTTCTTCTTGGTGACCCTCCTGCTTTTTTTGCTGCTTCCTTCTGGAGTGAAAAAATCATGCAGAGAAGAGGGGAATGATGTCAGTGCTACAATGCACTGCTAATATACAAACTATATACATAATAAATCAGCACAGTCACTTCTGCTGAAGTATTTTGAGCACTCCGGGTATGGATTTGCCCCCTAAACTCCTTCTCTCCCTGGGCACCCCACAGTGCACAACTCCCAGAGGGGAAGGCTGGGCTCCCGCCACCCGTTGGGGACATTTTAACAGGGGGGGCACAGCCCCAGCTGCGACCTGAGGGCTCCCAAACTAAAACACCCCAGGGCCCTGAGGCCTCCCAGGGCCGCAGCCAGGGCCGCGGGCCCGCCCGTTGCCATGGCACCCGCTCCGGGTCGCCCAGCGCGCACGCGCGTTTCCGAGGGCGGGCGCATGCGCACCGAACGGGGGGGGCGGTTGCCATGGAGACGGCGTCGCCCCGGGGAAGGAGCGCGGCCGCCGCCATGAGCTCGGAGCGGGGCCCGGCGCTGCCCTTCCTGCCGGGCTGCGCCTTCAGGGACCCCACGGTGAGCCCAGCCGCCCGGCAGCACGCTATCCCGGGGCCCCCGGCGTCCCTGCTTCTGGTCCCGTCCTCCTGGGACGCCTCCCCCGCTCAGTAACGGGCTGGCTTAGGGGGTAAACACCCCCCCCCCCCCCCCCCCACCCCGGGCACCCCCTCAGGGACCCCCTCAGGGACCCCCTCAGGGATCCCCAGCGCTCCCTCAGACCCTCCCCTGGCTCCCTGGCAGCGCTGCTGGCCCCACATCCACCTGCTGTCCCTCCAGGGGACGTGTTGTCCCTCCCTGAGCCCAGCCCCAGGGAACCCGCTGGTCCCGCAGACCGCCCGCTGATTCCCCCGAGGGATGTGGTAGCTCCCCAGTTCACCGGCGTCCTGTCAATCCACGCCTGGGGAGCTGGGAAGGCCGCAAACGCGCTGGGCACCCTTCTGGGGTACCCACCGAGGTGACACCCGCTGAGGTGACACCCACCGAGGTGGCACCCAAGGGACCTGGTGCCCTCTAAGCTCACCTGGTGCTCCCCAAGGGACCGAATACCCACCGAACCTCCGTGTCCTGGTGTTTCCCAAAGCCAACAGGTACCTGCCGATCTCACTCCTTGGGACCTGAACACTCTGACCCCACCTGGTACCCCTGAGGTCGCCCACAGGAGACCTGGTGCTCCCTGAGTGCCCCCAGTGTGGTTTCAAGCCTGTTCACAAGGAACTGGGTATCCCTGAGCCTGCCCTCCTGGGGATTTGGTACTCTTAAACTCATCCCCGAGGAACCCATTGCATCCTGCATCCATCTGGTAGCCCCTGAAATTGTCCTGGTAGCTTTGCAGAGTTAGGTTTCCCCTCCCAATTCATGTGATACCCCAAGGGAAGGGGTACCCTCAAAGTCACTCTATAAACTCCAACCCCCCCAGGAAAACTACAGCTTCTCTGCCCCATCTCAGGACCTGATACTCACTCTGATACTGCCCTGAACCAGGCCCCATGCAGGCACCTGATAGCTTCCACAAATGCCTTCTCTGTATCCCCTGGAGAACTTAATCAGACCACAGGGATGCTCAGGAACCTGAGAATCCAATACTCTGTTAGACAACTGGGATCCCTGCGCAGAGCTGATGCCATCACAGCTTCCAGGATCCTCGCAAAGAAGCAAGACCCACTCAGCTGTGCCCAGGCTCCTTGGAAGAAGCAGCCTCTTCCTCATCCTCTGCACTTGAATTAACACCTAGGCAAAGAAGCAACTTTTCCTTTTCCCCATTCCCAACGGTCCACGCGCTGAGGTTCTGATAACCCCAAACCATCCCGATAACCTCTTGTGAAAGCAGTAGCACAGAAGAAAATTGATACTCCCCGGGCTCCTTCCAGTGCTGTTTTGGAGCAGCTTCCTTCTCCCCAGGGAACTAATATCTCGAGTCTTGACGCCATTACTCGTCTTCTGATGAGAATCCAATATCCTTGAATTTTCCGGAGTGCCTCCCTCAGAAGCAATGCTCCCAGACTTCAGCGGGGAGCAGATATACCAGGGCATGCCTGACGTTCCCCTGGAGCTTAATATCCCTGAGGATGGCCTTAATATCCCATCTCCAGAGAGCTCAGTACTCAAGCGAGGCCTGTTTGTCCCCTCGTTTGTCCCCTGCTCCCTCCCAATGCATTCAAATTTCCTGGCAGGGCCCCAGCATGCTCTGGTATTGCAGGATAAAGGAACCTCATGCATGGGGACCTTTGTCATGGGACGTGCTCCGCTGAAAAATAATCAAAAAAGGGAGAGAGAGAGATGCCTGGAGATGGTACTCCTGGTCCTTGATGCTCCTGTTGAACACCGACCCTCCCAGACCCAGCACTTCCACAGCTTCTTCCCTAGGTCGCTTCCCCTCCATCCCCTGCCACCACAAAGTTATTTCCGGAGGAGGCTGCAGCGTTTCCCAGGTGCCCTCACGACAGAAACTTCTATAACTCTTTAACTGCTCCTCGGGAGTGGGGAGGAAGCTCTCTTTTCTTTCTTCTGCTTGTGTGTGGGTTAGCCCGGGACGCGTCGTTGTTGCTGTGCAGTCTCAGTGGTGCCCTCCAGCACCGTCGAACTGGTTTCGAAGTCAGTGATGAGTTCTTCAGCAGTAAGTGGAGTCACTTGCTCGTAACAAACACTCTCGATCGGGCAGCTATAGAGGTTGTCTCAGCGCTATTCTCACAGGACTTAACAGAGGAGATAGTTCAACAGTTCCGGTTACCCTAAAATAACAACTGGTAACTTTTTAAGGGGATCCGGGCTCCGGAAATGGCTTTGCACTGCTCCTCAGGACGAGCCTGAGCGAGTGAAATCACCTCACTTTGCCAGCCTATGAAATGAGCATCGTGATACCGGTTTTCCAAGTGAATTTTGGGACGTGCAGAAGAAAATCTCGGTGTTTGAGTGAGACTGTGGTTAGTTATTGCTTTGCGTGTGTGTGCGTGTGCAGAGACACCGGCAGGGGAAGCAGCATTTGTGCGAGGCTTTATAGACTTAGCCAAGGACTTAATTCAGCGGATTTTCTCAGATAGCGACCGGCAGCGACTGAGATTAGGAGTTTACATTCTGGGCTTTCCCTTTCAAAGTGACATTAGTTACCTGATACTGCGAGATGCAGGCTGGCCCGGCGACGTGGGAGCCTTGTTCATTCATGAGGTGTTTTCTTTAGGCAGCTGTGGCCCTTAAAAGCCCGTCTGCCTCTGACAAACACCGCTGTTGCCCAATTTAAGGCCAAACTTCTTGGTTTTCCCTTGAATGTTTTCCCCAGAGCTTTCCCTGTATAAAGGCACTTAGTTCCCGGGAGGAAATGGCAGTCCTGTGGCAGGGCTAATGTTTATAAAACACTCAGTTAACAACGCGTCTTCAGTAAATTCTCTTGTTTTCACCTGAACCTCTTTTCCTAACTGCTCTGCCCACAGCATTGCGAGGTGCACAGCGCCAGTTCAGAGAGAAAACAGGCAGCTACTTGAAATCCAAGTGGGGCCTTGAAGGTATGAATAAGATCAGAGGCTTAACCATGGGGGGCGAAGAGGGGGAGGAGGAGAAGCGGTTCACATGCCTGGGGTTGGACCGATCGCACGTCTAGGTCTGGAAAAGGAGCTGAAGAAAATCTGGAAATGCCTACAGTTCTGTTTTATTTGGCAAAACTCGAGGTAAAGTCAGAGACTTTATTATCAGGGACTCGCAGTTTCTCCTGTTTTCCCTGGAACACTGCGTGCTGAAGGCCTGGTGGGAGCAGCCAGCCCTGTGCTGTTTCAGATGGTTTGGGGATTGCAGGTGAGGTACCAGATGTGCTGGTCTGTGAGGGGACTCACGTCCGGTCTTCATCTTCAGCAGTGACGAACACGACTGGGCAGGCAGAGATCCCATCCTGTTTTCAGCTCTGATCTTCTCTTGTTGTGCATCTGTAAGCAAAGCAGGGACCTTCCTGTGCCATCTGGATAACGATTTAGCTTCAAGAACGGCTCAGGAGCTGGCGTGAAGCAGGGAGCAAAGACAGGTGAAGGGCTCTAAGAAGGTCAAAACCAAGAAGAAACCATCAAAGCAAAAAATATCAGGTGATTCCCACAGACAACGTTATTCAGTGCTCACAAAGACAGAATTCTGTTTGTCTTATCAGGCCTCACAAGTCTGCTACAGGGCCTTACGCTGTGGTTGTGGCTTTTTTCGTGTGTGGACCTCTGCACAGGCTGTGGGGAGACGTGGTGGGACAACTGCTGTGCTTTGGTGTGGTTCATGACTGCAGTTCCGTGCGCACGACACGCCTTGACTCAACGCAGCAAGGAAAATCCTCTGAATATCATCCCCGGGAGAGGTTTGACAAAATATCAACAGAAGACGCAGCAGGTGCACAACCATCCTTGTGCGATAGCCGAGGGAGCAGCATGAGGCATAACAGTGAGGTGTTGTACGGCAGGAACACAGAGAAGGGAGCAGAGAGTTAGTGAGACAAATACTAGGGCAGATAGAGTGCTGTTTCCCCATTCTGGACACCGAGGCTTGTGGTCAGTCTGCGCCAGAGCTAGATTTGAGATCACTCTGCTGCTTTGTTCCTCCGGTCACTGTTTTTTTTCAGCCTTTTTGATCTAAGCATAGAATTTGATTGTAATTCACTGCTGCAGTAGGTTATAATAAAACGCCGTGGAGGCATTCTGCATGTCCGACTCTTACTGTTTTTCTGTGCTTTCAGTAGCCATCTCTGCTGAGTGCGTGTAGTATTTTCACGTCTGGTTTTTCTTCCCCAGAAAACATCCTTTCATCGCTCTCAGACCCTGGGCTACAAAAATGGCTTTGCCTTTTCTCGGCTGCCAACAGTGGGGATCGGCGGGGAGCGACTGCACGTGAATCAGCTTTCGCAGGCTGAATTAGATGAATTATCCAACACGAGACCCGCGCTGACCTACGGGCAAGCCAGGCAGGCTCCTCCTTCGGACTTCATTCCAGCACACGTGGCTTTTGACAAAAAGGTATAAAGAAGTTTATTCCAGGAATATCAGCTGGCCAAGCTCGGAGACATAAACAGTCAGCTCCAGGGTTCACGGGACAGCGTGCAGCAGTTTTCAGATGCCATTGCCCTTAGTCAGAGACAGCTGAACCCCAGCCTGAAAGAGGCTTTCTTTGCTCAGGAGGAGCATTATAATACGTAAACGATGTAAGACATTCCCCACGAGTTATGCCGGAGCATTGCCAGCAGGAGTTTGAAAAGAAGTTTGATTAACTCTGAAAAGCTTCAGTTTATAACTGTTGCTCTGTAAAAGCCAGCCTGCCCCTCTGCATTTCCAGGACTATATTGAGGTTGTAACCGAGCTTAGACTGTAAAAGTCACTCTGCAACGGAGTGCTCGCATACTGTCTGGCTGTGGTCTATCTATTTATGCTCGTGCTTGTCACCGCAGCGTGTTAGAGCCTGCACTGCCCCGTTAGTACTTCCTGCGTTACATCTTGGTGATCGTATCGGTCTAGGAGGTGGCTGTGTGTCTGCCCGGAGCAGTCCTGAGCTGACCCTTGATTTCCAACGTTGCACAGGCTGCACGAGGGCGTGTGCAGCCCCAGGCGGAGCAGTCCCTGCAGAGTGCGCAGGGCTCAGCAGTCCTGAGCACACAGCGGGAGCTGCACGCTGCCAGGCAGGCCTGCAAAGGCAGCCTGCAGCCAACCCTCAGCCCATCTGTGAGACAGCCTGGGGAACAGATGTGCTGTGTTAATTGCTGCTTCAGAGGCCATTCTTTCAGAGTCACGTCGATGTTGCCATTTAATCTGTCAGACACTTCTCAGCCCCTTCGTTCAGGCCAGAGGAGCAGCCACTTGCTTACCTAGCTCTGTGGGCTGACGTAGGCTGGGCGTGCGAGGCTTGGTTAGCCGCCTACGTCCTCTTAGGGGCAGTGAATGTTCTTGGAGGGAATACCTGTGCTTCTTTCACGCACAGAAACTGTGAGCGACTGGCTTTTGGCCGGGTATGCAGCATGCGTTTTCTCTGGGCCCTGATTTCTCTCCTCGTTTCTCCAGCACGCACTGGCTCTTCCGTTCAGTACTGCATGGATATGAGTTCCTGAGCCGTGCAGGTCCTAAGGTCCACAGATGTGGTGGAACTCAGCTAAAATCACCAGGTAGCTTTGTAGACCCTGGTTTAAGGAGGCTGACTGTTAAAGAAAGTCACGAGATTACTGGCAGCAACCAAGCACCTGGCAGGAGGTAAAATAGCAGGTGATCAAAGGAAGAGGGAAAGGACTACGTTTATTACAAGTGTCTCATGCCTACCAAACTAATAAAAGGCAAATGCTGATAAAAGCCCTCATGATGCCTCCACCATTAGTCACGGCTTAGGCTACAGCAGGCTTTGATGATTCTATAGATTACAATCCACTAATTTTGCACTGTCGAAACACCTTACAAATAAACTATTCGGACTAATTATGATGTTCAAATCGTTTCTTTCTCTCTCCCTTTGGGATGCTGTCCCAAACAACAGATTTTGAAGTTCGATGCCTATTTCCAGGAAGATGTTCCTCTCTCTACAGAAGAGCACTACCGTATTCGCCAAGTGGGTATCTATTACTATCTGGAAGACGACAGCATGTGTGTCATAGAGCCTGTTGTGAAGAACTCTGGTCTCCCTCAAGGCAAACTTATCAGACGCCATCGCGTGCCCAAGAATGACCGTGGGGAGCATTACCACTGGAAGGACCTGAATCGGGGCATGGACATCACCATGTATGGCAGGACGTACCACATAGTCGACTGTGACCCGTTCACCCAGGTGTGTTGCTTGTACAGAGAATACTGACACGAAGAACCCCAGGAGTTACAGGTGGCAAGAGCTGCTGGAGTCCCAGTAGCCTGTACCTGCAGCTTTCACACTGAGGTTGCCTGAGATCTTTCGTTTTGTGTTCTGTGGAGACTTCTTTCCTTAGATCAATAGGTGGTTCAAGGTATGATACTTGCTGAGGGCACAATAACTGCTCAGTATTTTTGCCCCAGGGCTGCTTTGACTCCGTTCTCTGTCCTCAAGATTCGGTACAACAAAAACTCGAAGCTCATTTCTGTGTTAAGAAAATTGGTCTAAGTTCATTTCTATGTGTACAGCGGTTTAACTGCTTGGAGTCCTAATGAACCATTGTGCATATATGACAGGGAAATTACTGATCTTAGCTCTTTTCCAGCTTAATACTCCTTTGGTAAGAACAGGGCAAGGGAATGCTGTCAGTAACTGCATTTATCTACAGCCAGCCCAGAAGAGCACTCATGGGTTGAGAATCGTGGTACAAACTGAGCTAAGAGCGCTTACTCATTGCTTACTTTTCTATTTCTGGCTACTTCTGTACAAGTAAATTAAATAATAACAATGCATTAACAAAAATAACAAATACCAATGTACTGGTATACTCTTAGTTTGTCCCCAGTGTAATCTGGGCCCTGGCTAACCACTATTCTTCCAAGCACTTCCCAGGAACAATCCAGGAGTTAGAATGCTCCAGGGACCATTCTCAATAGATGAATTGCACGCAGCCAGCTCATCCTGGAGGCTGAGAGAGTTTAGATAAGGGTTATTCCTTGCCAGTTGGCCTCAGTGCCCAGGAATGTTCCCAATCGTGTGTAATATATTAATATATATCTGTCAAGAGCACGTGGGGCCTACTCTGCTGGAACTGGATGGCCGTTAAAGTCAGTTGACATCAGATGAAGAGCTGGTTCACCTGTTAATCTTGGTTGCTCGACGGAAAACATGAAATGAGCTACATGGGTCTACATCTCAAGGTCTCCGGTCAATTTTGTCATTAACTGGCATCCTCTAGACCAGAAGAGTCTGAAAACGTGAACCTGCCTTGTGAGTTTTCAGGGTGATCTCACAAGTCTGTTGGAGATGTTTGCACAGGTGCTTTCTGGGTTGAATATTTTCATGGGCCACTTCCCAAAGCCAAACAGGGAAGAGGTCCATTGACTTCAGAGGTTGTTTTAAGTGACAGAGTGCACAAGCAATACCCTAGAGTTTGTTTATGCATCCAAGGTAAGCCAAAAATTCCCTTTTATAAGCAAACAGATTGTTCTCCTTCTGTGGGAAAAGTGCTCCTCCTGGAAGAGGAGCTAAAGCTGTTACTCTAGACACATATCCTTCTGGCCAGAGGGGCCTCAGTGGGGCTGGAATGGGTCACACTAACTTCCATTGTCTGATGGAATGGAGAACCCTGTGTCTCTTGCAAATTTAGACTGACGACATCCATGGTTATGCATTTACTTAATCTTTTTGGTTTACGTAAAATAGATCAACCCACCTGTTATCCTCCATTTAAAGTCCCTAAGGCCAAGGAAGATGGTGCTTAAGTAAAATCTGACTTAGGACACTGAGGGCAGGACTGCCCTGAGCAATGAAAAGGCAGACAAAGTCACCTATCTCTAGTCACCTCTTATCTTTAGAACTCATGGCAGCAGCTAATATCTCAGGTGACTTTCCTAGGTGTTCCTGGAGAGCCAAGGAATTGAACTGAACCCTCCAGAGAAAATGGTTTTTGATCCTTACACAGAAATGCGTCGGATGCCCATGCGCATGTACATCACACCATCAGATTTCGACCAGCTGAAGCAGTTTCTGACTTACGACAAGCAGGTGAGTGAGCTGGCAGCAATCACCCACGTTATAGTCTATACGTGTCATAGAAACCTGGGTCTTATGAGTGCCTGCAACTCTAATCATTCTAAAAAACCTCAGTCCACTGGACAGACTCAAAATTTGCTCCTTTCTTGCTGTTAGCGAGAAACAAAATCATTTTTTTGCCCAACTTTGTGCCTTGTGTACAGTTTCTCTTTGGACTGCAGAGCCCGTTCTCCAGATCCTTCATCTCTTTCTTGCTTTCTTTTGGGATGCTGTAGGCCACCTGCCTTGGAAAGTTAGCAGACAGGAGCAGATGCAGTTCTAATATGAGTGGGGATGATGCAGTCACGCCTGGGCCAGCTCTGCCTGTGACAGCTGCACCTTGGGGAACTTTTGAGCTGGTCCACTGAGTGCAGCGCTCCCAAAGCAGTGCCTGCCACTTGAATTTGTTAGATTGCCATTAGGTCAACATGATCCCACAAAGCTAAGCAGGCATTGCACCAGTAAGCGATGGACTTGGAAGCGCTGCAATATGAGGTGTTTGACTTCTGTGGCATTAAAACATATTTCCAATAGTAAGAAATAAGTTGGGGTCTACAGTTAATGCTCTTAGGAGAGCTCCATACCCTCTGCCTTCCTCATCATGAAAGTAGTAAAGAATTGGCCATGAAACCTCAAAGAGGTTTAAGAGTCAAAACTATATTCTGTCCTACTTTGTTAAGTTTCATTAGAAAAATCACCTCCATTAAGAGGACTTCCCTACTCACCTTGGGTAATTATTTTCTGCTAGTTTTTAATCACTTTTCCCCCCATTTTTCCTCACACTTCCGGAACTAAATTTCTTGCCTTAGCACATATTGTTCTCTCTCGTGGCTGCATTCAAGGTAAGCCAGGCCTGTTCAGCTCTCCAGGCCCTTCCCTCTGCTGCCTCAGCAGCCCATGCATCCCAGTGCCCACAGTATAACAAGGGCTTGGTTCTTCTGTTCCTGGTAGAGAAGAGTGCTGAGTTGTCTCCAGTCACCCCACCCATTTCAATCAACTTCATTTGGACAAAGTGTGTTAGTAATTCTAATCCATGTTTGTTTTCTGTGCCTGTTTTTTATCCACCCCAGGTCCTTCGCTTCTATGCCATGTGGGATGACACCAACAGCATGTTTGGTGAGAATCGGCCTTACATCATACATTACTACTTGGCAGATGACACGGTGGAGGTTCGGGAGGTCCACAAGCACAACGATGGCAGAGACCCATTCCCAGTACTGATAAAACGCCAACGCTTGCCCAAAACCTTTGTGGAGAAGAAAAGTAAGTTTAGACCAGCCAGCACATCTGCTTGTGCTAAAGTGCCTCAGTGGGTGGGTGTAGATGTGGAAGCTGTGTCAGGGATACATCAAGTCTGGAGCATCTGTGATGAGAACACTGCAAGCATCATCAGCTTTTGGCCAAAGAAAAGTTCTTTCAGTGATCACTAAAGTCTTTATCTTTTGGGAAGCAGAGCAATACCAACAGCTCCGTGGAGATTTTTATACAACTTGCTTTTGTACTCCTTTTTGCAATGAAATATTAATATCTACCTGATTGATTTATTTTTCTTTTTGCCCCCTTGTGCTTTAGAGACCTTCCCAAGCTGTGTGCTGGAAATCTCTGATCAGGAGGTACTTGAGTGGTACACAGCTAAAGATTTTGCTGTTGGCAAATCCACCACCCTCCTTGGACGCACTTTCTTCATCTACGATTGCGATGAGTTCACACGAAACTTCTATCGTGACAAATTTGGCATCACAGACTTCCAACCAGTGGAGATAAAGGAAAAATCACCTGAGGAAGTGCCCCAGGTACTGTAAACAATTTCCCAAAGGAAGGGAGGGAAAGCTGCAGTCTGTGTAAGCTCTGGTTTTAAAGTATAGGTTCAGCTTAGCAAGAGGTTGTAAAGAGGTTCAGCATAAAGAAAAGCTGTAAGCAAGCACCTTGAGGAAGACAAGGCAAGGATGGTCATAAGTCATATAACAGGGAAAACCCTCTGAAACTGTCAACTGTGAATAGCATAAAGGACAGAGCACTTGCTAATGGTGATAGAAAGCACTCTGGTTATGTCTATACTAGAAAATGAAATAATGTCAGGGTTTGTTTTCTGACTGGGAGGCTAACTGGCACAGTCTGGCTGTACTCATACCACTAAGCTCTCCCTCATTCTCCAAAAAAGGGGTGCTAAGTCCAAAGTGCTTGCTGGGGATAGTCATTGCCCATGTTATCTCCCAGACTGAGCCCAGGAATAGTGCAGAGTGTTAGCTGGCCTAGCTCACAAACGCGATGGGGCTTTGGTTAGCAGTGTAACCGTTTAGATGACTGAGTTCCTCTGCACAGGAAGGGTTAAGTTATTAGCATACCGTTAGTCTCTTTATTCAAAGAAATTACCTGGCTTTCCGACTAAAATTTTCTTAGCTCTCTTAAGTGTTTCTATAAATAAGGGGTCCAACACATGACTGGGCTAGTAGCGTCTTTACTGGGCAGGGTGGCACAACTGTTGCCACCTGGTGACAGAAGAGGTCTTTCCAAACAGATGGTTTCTGGTAAGCTGTCTTGCAAACATTGTCTTGTTCTTAGTTTCAGCTGTTTCTGCTTGGTATCTCCCCTGGCTGCAGGTAATTCCTCCCTATAATGGTTACGGCTTCCTTGAAGACTCTCTTCAGAACTGCTTTTCTCTGTTTCCAAAGCCTCCCCGGAAAGATATAATTAAGATGCTAGAGAACGACCACAAAGTGCTGCGATACCAGGTGGCCCTGGTAAGAGTTTTCCTTGATGATATAGTGCTTGCATCAGTTCATGTTGCAGAGTCAGAAGGATGGGAAAAACAGGCTGCTCAGACAAGGCTGCTCGCAAATTTTCTTCTGTGCTGGTGGGACAAGAGATTTCCCTGAGCCAACGCTCATGACCCTTAGGGGATGCCCCTGGGTTACTGTGTACTTGCTGTGACAATTAGTAGCACGCAAAGGTAGGAAAAAAAAAACAAGGCCAGGCAGTGCAAAATAGACGTGCTACAAAACCACAGCCATTTATGGAAAAACTCCCACTGACATCAGCACGTGACAGATGGCCCTCATTGAAACTGCATTGCAACTGGGCACCGTGCCTCTGCCTGCCTCCAACTGCTGCCAGAAGCGTGAGCTTGCTGTCTCTCTGCTGCTGGCTCTCAGCACCTGCCCTTCCCCAGGCCAGTCCCAGCTGCAGCAGCCAGCAAGGGGCTGTGCTGGCAGAGCAGCGAAGTGCCGGTGCAGAAGCTGGGGGCAGACCACGGGGACGGCGCTTTCCACCCGCGGCATTCAGGCCCTCGCCTTCGTGCCAGCTTTGCAGCTGGTTTATGCAAGGAACCTCTGGCACGTCCAGCAGCAGCAATGGCATTTCCTGTGCTGCCTGGTGCCTGCCCTCTCCAAACACTCAGGGTGAACAAGGGCTGATTTCTTTTCTCTTTTGTGCAGGAGTTCCTAAAGGTCACAGCTGACGAGTTAAGATCAACTTAATTTTAAACTAAGCAAGTAAACCCACTGGTGTGTGAGGGGAGTGTCTTCCTGTGAGTAAGAGCACCAAGCAGCACCGGCCCCTCTCAGGCAACCATTAGAATGAAAAATATAACTTTAATGGTAAACTTTACAGCTGGAATTCCTCTGGATGAATCATTCCATATAGGATATTCCTTTCTCTTGGATTACTCAGTCTGGAAACACTGAATGCATTTGGTCACTGCATCCCAAATTCTGCTTGTTAGCCCAACAGGAACAAGTAACCTTTGAAATTCAGGTATTTAATGCTGTCTAGGGCGTCGTTACCTGGTGTCAGTGTATCTGCAGCTTTTGCCTGTATCAACTGCCTTGTTTAGTCAGCTAGAAAAAAAGCTATGAACTCTGGGCGCTTATTATTAGTAGGTTACATTGTAGGCCTCAGCTCCTCAGGAAAAGAAGAAACCTGGTTCAAATGTTCTTTTCCAAAGCTACTACCTTTCTTCTAGGAGTCACCAAACCCCGAGGACAGAAAGCGCCGTTTCATCCTCTCTTATTTCCTCTCCAATGACATGATCAGCATCTACGAACCCCCAGTCCGTAACTCCGGCATCATTGGGGGCAAGTACTTAGGAAAGACCAGGGTCGCCAAACCAGGCTCTACTACAGACAAGGCCACGTACTACGGGCCCTCTGACTTCATCATAGGTTCTACGATTGAAGGTAAGATCCAGCCTGGCTTAGGAATGCTCTGAGCATTGGGTTTCCAGTGCCTGACCTGTCCTCTATGACACAGACAGTGCACAAGTCTTCCTGCATTTGAGAGACCTGCTCCTTCTGGATCTGGTTGCATTGAGTTACCAGGTCACCAGCTGGTGTGAATGGATGTAACTCTGCTACTGTCGGTGTTCGGACCTTAGACATAATTAGGAAAAGAGAGATGTTCTTCATTGTAGGTGTTCACATTTTGGGAGCTGCCCAGATTCACAGGGTTAAAGCTCTGCCAGTAACTTTGTTACTGTGGCCAGTAACAAAGGCCATTAACCTATCCTGTATGGAAAATAAAGGTAATACTGAAATGTTCGAAACACACCAGTGCTAATGGGGGAGTCATTTTAAGCCCAAGCATGGTGTCTTTGCTTTCAGCAGCTGCTCTTGCGACAGAATTCCCTGTGGGTGAGTGAAACCCTTCACACTGTAAGGATTGCAACAAATAGCCCAGTCAGCTCTGACCCTAACCACAGGGGAGAAAACATGCTCCCTCCTAGGTGATGAAGTGACTTAGCCACGCTGAAAGGCAGGTAGCACTGCTTGCTTTAATGCCTCTTCCACAGTGTTTGGCCACAGGTTTGTTATCACTGATGCTGATGAATACGTGCTTAATTACATGGAGAGCAATGCAGAGAGCTTTCCTGCAGCAACACTGCAGTCCCTGAGGGATCATTTTCGCCCACGGCAGGTGGTGGAGGAGACTGCCAAAAGGTAGGCTTCAAAGGATGGTGTTGTGGAGCTAAATGAGACTCAGGGCTGACAACGAAGGGGATTTCCAGCAGCCTCCATGGGCTCCAGCCTGCTGTCTAATGGCTGCTCAGCTATAATTCAGCTCCAAGATCCTGTGTCTGAACACATACAGGGGGTATGAGGTGTGTACAATATAATGTCACGGCTGCCACTGACCCCAAAGCCTTGTGGGACAGCTCTGGCTCAGCAGAAGAGACACTTTCAGCTAAATGGATGCAGTCATCTTTTTTTTCCAAAAGAGAGCAGTAAACTGTAATAGGTGCTGCTAACGCTGTCTGCATGAGCCACCATCTGGCTGCGAGGGCAGAGGAGGGTCGGTGGAGTCTTTTTCTTGTTTGCTCTGGCCTGTCAGAGCCTAGACCACGTACCCTTTTTAGGTGTCTGTCTGGAGCCATTTTAGGTGTCCTAGTAACAATCCTATAACCTCACAAAGAGTCAGCTCATGGCATGGTATTTCAGAAGGTCTGGTTGAAACTGGAGTTGCACTGCAGTTCCTCAGACTGTATGAAGCATACAAGAAAATCCTCCTTGTCCCAAAGTAATCGTAGGCATAGGGTGCACAAAGCAAATGTCATGCAGATGGAAAAAAGTGTTTACCTAATGTCCAAGATGAAGATTAAGCTTCATCTGTAAGTCCAAGCTGAGATGAGCTTGCCATATGAACCAAGTGCCCCGGAAGCCTGCTCTGTATTCAGAAATACAGTCTGGCCAGCCATGGTGGGCAGCCAGCACAGAAGCATCACAGTAGGGCTGCCAGAAATAGCTTCTACATGAAATCCTCTTCTCCCTTTCCTTCTACAGTGATGTCCCTGCACTAGGGACCAGCCAGCAGGAACTGGATGAATTAATCGTGCGGGTTCAGGAAGAGCTGAAGCTCCATAATTACTTGAACAACAGCAGCATTCGGGAGGCGTTTCTTCAGTGTGACAAGGACGACTCTGGTGTCCTCGACAAAGCAAAATTTTTCTCTCTTTGCAACAGCTTAAGCGTGCCGACCAATGCCGTCCTGGTTAACAAGGTTAGAGGGAAGGGGTGCTGTGCATGTTGAATTCCCCTCCTGTGGGTGTTCCAAAAGAGCTCTTCTACAAACCAGCCCGAGCCAGGCTAGGCCAACAGCTATTCTATCCTACAAAGGGGAACAGCTTCAAGAAAGGGGTGAGATTCAGAAAGGCCTCTGAGCTGTTGGACTGAGCCTTTCTTCTCTTAAAGGATGAGATAATGATTCATGTGTGCTAAGCGAAGGGAAGAAATGTAACCCAGGTTGCCCCCAACATGAGCAGCCTAGTTTTCAGCTGCACTGTTAGGTGAAGCTGAAAGTGCCTGCTGGGTCAGGTCTCAGATAGAAGCAGACGAGGAGGTTGTAAATCATGATGGAGATGAGGAACAGGCTACTGCAGAGCTCCTGAGCGTCTGTCGTGACTTAGGCACGCCTGGGCCTGAGGGGAGTTGACACCGAGGTGCTTGGGGGATCAACCTTAGGAAAGCATAGACACATTGTGAATTTAACAGCAACTGAATCCAAGATTTGAGAACTAAGCGTAGTCCAAAAATATAGTAATAATCATATCCATTACTAATCCTTTCCACATTCAGCTGGCAGCCTGACCCCTCTGTGAGGAGTCAGCCTGTGATCCTTCATTCTTCAGGTTATAATGTTTGTGCCCATTTGTCACTGAAGTTCAGCAAGCCCACAGCTCACAAGGCAACCCAGCTTCCTCTGCTGCCCATAGCTCGGGCCACCTGTGGCCTCTTGGTTAACCCAACTGAAACAGACTTGCTGGGCACAATGAGCAAAAACAGGAAAGAAACTAAAGAGAAAAATTCTTGCAGAGGGGAGGGAGAACGCTTCCAGGAACATGACTGGCAAGGATCCTTGCGTAGCATAAGGAGATATACAATAGATTAGGGGCCAGGAAAGGCAGACTCATGCTTTAAGGAAGCCTAGAAACCAGAGAGATTATTTCCCTTGCTAAAACAACATGTTCTAACCCACAGATGTGAGCATCACAACCGTGGTTAGAAAGGTGCGCAGGCAGGGTAGTTAATTCTCTGAATGTGCACTGAGTAAAGGCCTTTAACCAGTGCCCTGAGGAATTTAAAGTACAAGGTGGTGACCACCCTTCCTTCTCCCACTCCAAGAATGGGAGGTGAAGCGGCTTGCCCGAGAACACGCAGGGAGCCTGCGACAACTGTGGCTCAAACCTTGTGTCTGAATCCCCACCTAGGACCTGAACACTAAATGCATTCCTCTTCTCTCCTGAAATCTTAATAAGAACGTGCCCACAGCCCTTGGGATCGTGACGGCGCTATAAATTAAGCATACGGCAGATAGTTAACTACTGTCTGGCCCGGAGAGGAGCGCAGCTGTCAGTCACACAAGAACAACACTAGTAAATCTGTCTCCAGGCGACAAGGGGAAGAAGAATCCTTTCAAGGAACTGTGATATTAGACCTTTTCCATCTCCCTGGGTGTCAGAAGGAGATTAGTTATGCAATTAAAGAAACAAAAGCCCTCTTTCTTCCCCGTAAGCATACAAAGGCTATAGCTCTGTAACACAATGCAGGGTCAGGCATGGATACCAGAACTGGCTCATTAGCAGGGCTGTCACTGAGCTCAATTATCTGTGTCTCCACTTTATGCCATGTGCACACAGCAAGCGACACCACTGAACGGTGACTGTTCAGATATGCTGCCTCCATCACACTTTTGGCAGGGATTTCTATGGGGTTTCTGAAGGATTTGCTGTGACCTGTGTCAGTCTGTGGTCACACTTCATTTTTTGTGGCTCTGTTGTCACTGTGGTGACACTTAGAGGGCAATCAGGAGTAAACTCACACACTTTAAACTCCTGTCTTTGCATAGGTTACTGTCACCCATAAGCACTCGAGGTTACCTGTGATGCAGGTCCACTAAGGTAGTAGGCTCTTCCACACGGGGGAACAAGATCTTCTGCTCTGTCACATAAGGCGTACCTCTGGATACTTTTCCCTAACAAAACATATGTTTGCAGCTTCTTCCAACTCTTTATGGTGTTGCTTTTTTTTTTCCCCAGCTTATTGACCTATGTTCTTGTGGAGAGGACAAGATAAATTACCGTGACTTCCTCAGAGCCTTCCCCTCGTGAAGCTGAAGCACAAGACCAGCAGTAATATCCTTAGCTGAGTTGACTGGAAGACATCATACTTCAAAAAGGATGCTCTAGTTTTCACTGTTGCTTCACTTACTCTTCCCCTTCCCTCCTTACTAATTTTGCCCTGGCTTGGTTAACTTTTTTCTTTCCCAACCTCTCCCTGCCCTTTTTGCTACCACCAAACTCAACCTCAAAACTGCTGGATATTGAAATGAAACTCACAGGAAAAAAGTTTTGGAGAACCAAAAGCCGGGTTCTTCAGTTGGCCCCTCAACTTTTCCATGCTTGTACTAGCAAGCAAGGCTTGCTAGAACAAAAGATCTCTAAAGCCTGGAGTGATGAGCACTCTGGATTTCTCTTACAGAGTTGAAAGGTGCCTTTCACCTTCAAGCAGTGACAACTGCCAGTTTAATTTTTTATTTGCATTGCAAGAAGACCTAAGAGCCCTGCCATGGACCACAATAAAACTCATGCTTGCTAGTCTGAATGTAAGCAAGTCACGTATGGCTGCTATAGTGTTAACAAGTCCCCTTTAAATAAATGTACCTCTATGCCTCGAGTAGCTAAGGATTAAAATGAAAAAAAAATACCACCACAGAAACAATTCTGATTCTGGATTTACTTGAAATGGAGTAGTGGTTTAGCTCTCACATATCTCATGGAAGTTGCAGGGTTTGTACACAGACCTGCTGACAGCAGCTTTGCATTTTTTAACAAAGGTTGGGAGAATGGCTTTCGAACCGAGATGCTGTCTAAACCCATCTCAGGCAACCTGTCATCTTACAGGATAGGTCCGATGAAAAGGAAAAACTAACAGTTGGCATAGTAATAGAGCTCTGACTCTTTCGCTCAGATTGCACATCTCGTCATGAAGGTAAGTGGGGCAGGAGCCTTCTCAGCCCAGATGACACCTGCCAGGTATTGCCATTGAGCACAGATGAAGGGCAGCTATCACGCACGCAGCAGAGAACAAAGCTCTTTGGAACGAAGTGCTTATTTAAATCAGCTTTTGTGCTGTCGATTCCCACTTCCCCTCAGCCAGCTGAGTCTCCACACGACAGCTCCCTCCTGCCTCCCCTTGTTAAAAAGGTCACCGCTCTTCCCTTCTGGGCCCGTTTTGTGCTGCTCTTCACTCCGACCGAGAGTCGCTCGAGCTATCTTGGGTCCACCTCTGATTTCAAAGCATGGCTTGGCGTTGCATGAGGTGCCTTCCAAGCAGCTGCTGACAAAGGCTAACTTCTAAAGGGCACCCTAATCAGCTTTTCCAGAGGCCAAAAACTTACAGATGAAATTACTGGAGCTGTAGGCTGTAGAAAAGAAAGTCGGAATTTGTTTTCTGCACATGCTATGAAATGGTAACCTAATACTCAACCAAATCATGTAGCGTGCCCAGGGCCAGCTGCGGGAAGTATACAATTTAGCTCACCAGAAAGCATGCACCAAAGCCACATCAAATAAATCATACCCTCCAAATGCCCTTATCCTCCACTCCCAGCAAGCGAGGCAGCCACAGATAACTAACTCAGAAGCAGCTGCCTATGACACGGAAAATTCAGGAATGGGACCCATAGCTGGGGGGAATATGAGGACAATAGATGCCACAGCAAAGGGAACAGACTCATCTAGCATGGCAGGAGGAGGAGAAGTACGACCCATCCCAGCCTGCTCTGTAAACCCGTACAACTCAGCACCACGATAAAGCATCGGTGAACAGCAGCAATGGAGGAATCTATGCCTTTTATTTATTTATTTCAGAAAATACTTTTGTTGAGTTTATCACAAAAGTCATTTAACAACAAACGTCAACAAACAAACAACAACAACAACAACAAAAAACGTACAAAAAAATTGAAGTGACAGGAAGGATGAAACAAATGAGATAAAATATCAGAGGCTGTTACTTCCCCCACACCCCCTCCAAAATCATGAACTTTGCACTAAATATGGAAGAACAGAATTTTTCCTTGGGTTCCTTTGCTGAAGTTTGGTCCACAGAGCCCAATGTATCCAAGGAAAAGCTTTGTGCCTCCGCCTGGCTTTTACAACAACTGTTCCCAGTGCCAGCAACCACCCCCCCCAGCCCCGAGGCTAAGTAACATACTTCACAGTTTGAGTGTAAAGCCTGCCAAACCGTCTACTACACGCTCCTAGAGCTTACGGGAAGGCTGTAAATCGGACCCCAGAATCTCCACCTACTGCTGCTGCACGTCGGGGTCCATCTACCAAGAGTTCATCCGAGGCAAGAGGCAGGTGCTGCTGTAAATCCCCACGCACCGCAACAGAGCCGGGGTATCTACAGGCTTCTGAGTAACTTGGGGTCGGGGGAGGCATCCTAGAGCAGTCCTTCTCCCCTCCAGCAGGGAAGCCTACCAAAAATACATCTTAAAACAGTGAGTTAAGGGTAAGGGGACCTACGGGGAAACTGGAACTTGTCTTCTTTACCGCTAAACCAAAAATGAGTAAGAAGAAAGAATCCTAAACAAAAAAACATAACCGTAATGCCCCATAATGTAAGAGTCACTCAAACATTGTAAGTGAAATGCTACATCTGTTCTTCCTCAACCCCCTTCTCTTCCCAAGCCCATTCCCCAGCTATCTAAGACAAAAAGAGAGAACTACTGTCGGTTTTTCAAAGCTTTCCTAGGGTAGGGCAGGAAAACACTATGCTTCACACCAAAAATCACGGACTACTCAGTCCCCGACCTTAGGTCTGTAACGGACACAGACTACAAGAGCAGTCTCATGCCCGCAGGAAGGGTGCAGAGCAAGCAAAAGTGTTACACCAGAAGTAGGAACTTGCAGTTTTGCATGGTCTCTACCAGTTTCTGCACTGTGGCAGACAAGAGCTCCTGTTTGGGGTTGGGTTTGCTGGTTTTTTTTTTTTGCAGAAGACACGGGGCTGGACTGGATGGGGTGCAAGAAGAGCATCCACTCAGTGAAAGGGGGCCCTCAGCATCTCTGTACCGCAAAGCGGTCAAGGACTGCTAAGGGCTTGCAATGGAAATTCCCCATCTGGGGGAAGAAGTAGTTCTTTGGGCTGAGAAGAAGGCTTGGTCTGCTGAGAAATGCCGTGGACACAGAGGAGTTACTGCAGGCTCGCAGCCCGGGGATGGTGTTTGCACTACAAGACGGAGACAGAAGCAGACAGACTGGAAACCTCTGGGACGAGGGCGAGTGTTGCCTTACAGCAAAGGCTCAACACAGAAAAACAACAGGGTCACGCCACGCTCAGGCACAACAAGAGGAGATTTCAGAAGACTAAAGACAGGAGGGGAAAAAACAAACAACCAACCAACAACAAACATCAGCTATAGGTTTAAAAAAACAAACCAACCCAAAAAACAGCATGGAGGTGTTTCCAAACCAAACCGTCCCTTTTACTGGTAGCTCTATCAAAAACAAACATGAAAAAAAAAAGAAAGAAAAAAAAAGACAACACAAAAAACAACAAACAAACAAAAATACATGGATGTGGCATATGCTGTACATACGTTGTAGAGAGGGAAGGCTTTCAGGTGCAGCTACAGCACACCGATCTAGCACACGAGGCTACCTGGCAACCTAAGGCACTTGGGATACAACGCGCAATTAGCGGCTTCATGAAGACGCAGGGTTGTGCAAGTGGGAAAGCTGCCTGAAGCGAAGCAGGCAGGAGGAGGAATCATTCAGCAGCCAGTTTCTGGGGGGTTGTACGTGTCATCTGTTAACAGAGCCAGAGCCCCAGCTGCCGCGAGGCACCGGCTTCGCAGAAAGGGACCGCCAAGGCTCCCGAGACGCCGACCGCCGGGTGCTCCTGGAGGGCACGTGGCAGCGGGTGGCTGGGGAAGGAGGAGGCAGCGGAAAGGAGAAGGCACCAGACCTTTTCCCCATCTTCCCTCACATCAAGCTCTTTCTCTGCCCTCTCATCATGTTGCACTGCAGGTGCTGCCTCTGCTTGAGCCAAACGCTGAATTATCTGCCCAGCAAGGACTACGAGGAGCGACTGCATGGGGCCAACGGGGCCAGCAAGGGCTCTGCTCCAAGGTCTCCTTCCTCAGCTCTCTTGAAAAAGGAGAAATCCTTCCCCCTAGAATCCTGCTGGCATCTCGTTTGACACTCAGAAGTCATGGGGATGGAGGAACAAGTGGAATTTGACCGACTGTACTCGTGTCCCTACGCATTTTCTCCCTCCGGTGCCCAGCATTAGCTGAGGCTCAACACGGAGAGGAGGAGGAAAGGAAAAAAGACACCTACAAAAAGAGGGGGAAAAATAACAAAACTCAAAGAGTGGCAGAGAATCAACTGTCTCCCATTCCCCAAAACAGGTATGGAATAAAAAAGGTACAAAAGACGACTGTGCCAGCCTCACCGCAAGAGAGCCCAAGCTCGAATCGCGCTCGGATTCAGCTCAGCCGCCCGCGGGGCTGAGCGAGGGACACGCCACGAGACCACGCGTCCCCCCTGTCCACCAGGAAGGTGGGCTTCGATCCCGGCTTGCACATCGAAGGCTTGCCAGGCTCTCCCCGATCCCGCGCACCACTCGCCTGCTCCTGCCGTAGCTATGCAGAGCGAAGCCTACAGCCGGCTTTGCTGCACAAAAGGCACCAACAGCAAAGCCCGGCTACAGAAGCATCCCTGGGGGAGAGCTACGGGGTGAGAGGTGCCCCTCCAGCGCCTGTCCAGTGCCCATCTGCCAAATCCAGGCTGGTGCACGGCACCCAAAGAAGCCCACTGACCGGTGAAACCCCGGGCAGAAGATGCTGCCCACCAGCAAAGAGGCAGCAGGGGACCGAGCCGGTGGGATTTGGGCTTCTCCCGCCAACACGTACGGGTGGCAGCGGGCAGGAGCAAGAGGGAAGAGTGGTCTGCAGCAACAGATGGCCTCTGAGGTAGGTTTGAGACAACTCTATCTGCCAACAGCTGTGCGTCACAGGTCAGGCCTTTCCTAATGTACGAGCTGCTCCTTGCAGCCCCGGCTTCCTTCCCCTTCCATGTCACCTCATTCACAGCTCAGAAAGGGATGAAGGGGCTAGGTTTTTTGGAAGAAACCCTGCATTTGATAGCACCTTGGGCGGATACAGGCTGTGTATCCTCTGGAAACAAAGAGAAGCTGGTGGCTGCAGATGGCACGGCGGGACCGGTACGGTAGGGACGAGGAAGGCTACGGCGACAGCACGAGGGGCACAGTCCCATAAACGCAAAACCCTTTGCAGCAGCCAGTTTGCTCATCTGGACGTGGTTACGAGCCATGAGAACACCAGGTCCATGAGGCACACGAGGCTGATGAGAGCCAGGCCAGGGCTCAGAGCGGGGCAGGACTCCAGGCTTCACCCGGACCTGAGGATGCCACTGCCCCACGACAAGGCACGACGAGCTGCGGCGCCCCGAGCCCAGCTCTCGCTGCTGGGAGGTCCAAACAACTATGGGGCAGTCAAGAGGATAAAAGGGACCCAGCTGTACCAGAAGAGCTAGGGCAAGCAAAGGCTAGGATGCGGGTCCTATAGGAAGAAGGATCCTCTCTCCCTTCTCTGCTGCCCAGATCTCCAAAATTAGCTCAAAACCAGGAGCTGGAGGAACCCTACTCAACCAGAAGTCCCTCGTGAGGCAGGACACAGCTGAGGTTCCTCCCTCAGACCCTCATCCCTATTTGCAGCATCAACATCCTGCAGCACGTGCCAAGTGCTGGCCAGATGTGCCCCAGGAGAGGCAAACCTCAGCCGAGAGCACCCCTGAGCCTCAGGGTCACAGAGCCCCAACGCTTTTCCCCAGGAGCCTGTTCCCGTAAGAGACAAGCGGAGCCTTCACACTGCCATGGCCCTGACGCAGGGGCTCAGGGAAGCAGCACAGAGGGAGGGGAGAAACATGCTGTAGAATAAAAAAAAAAAAAAAGTAATGTTCGGAACCACCTACAATGCATTTGTAACAAAAAAAAAAAAATAATCGAACAACAAAATAACCAAATACTAAAATAGAAAAAAAAAAAATTGCACGCTTATTTACGATGAAAACGAGGAAGGCAAAACCAGGAGGCTTGGAAAAGGCTCCTATGAGGGGGAGGGAGCAGGGGAAAGGGACCTTTTTGGTTTTATTGCAAACGGTTCGAGAGAGCAAGAAAGGAAGGGAGGAGAGCGAGAGACACCTTGGGAAAATGACCTGTGTGCCAGCCGCTCAAGGTGACGCTTGTGAGGCCCGGGAGGCCGGGCTGGTCCTTAGTCCTGGTATCTCGCCCTCCTCCCCAGGAGCCAAGCCCTTGCTCCTTACGGCGACTTCAGCTTCTTGGTTCGCGGTGAGGTGCCGTTCTCCGCCTTCACCACTCCGTTTTCGTGGTAACCTGGGGACGGAGAGAGAAAACTTCATCCCGCCTCACCCTGCACGGCCCCAGACCTCAACCCTCTCGGGGCTGACCCACAGACGGAGCCCCACGGCGGCCCTTGCGATGTCGCCCTGCGCTCAGCAAGAGGCAGCACCGCAGCATCACCTCCACGGGCAGCAGCTGCCAAGCCACAGATACCAAATAGATACACACGGTGCCACCCCAGGGCACATCGATGCTCACCCGAGTCCCTCTTGAGAGGCTTGGCTTGCTGCTTGGCGCCGGCGGCGGCCGCGGCGGCTCGCTTCCGACTGCTCTGCTCGTTCCAGTACTCCCGCCAGCGCCGCAGCTGGAAGTGGATGAAGCGCCACATCACCGAGGCCTGGAAGAGGCACACCAACAGCAGCACACTCATTCTGGCAAGGGCGGAGAAGAGGCAGGCTGAGAAAAAAGGAGCAGGGACGCAACAAACCCGGCCTTTGACCTGCAGCGGGGGTCAAGGTCCTCCAAGGAGCGGGTGGGTAGGTTCACCTCGACCAGCACTGTCCAACCCACCTTTGCCAGGGGAAGCCAACCCCAGCTGCGCTGTACAAGTGCACTGCCTTCAGTGCATCGTTAATTAAAAGCTGGATATGGTTGGAAGGGAGCTTGGGGGTCCCCCAAATCCTTAGGCATGACAGTAGCCCATGGCTTGAAAAAGCTTGGGAACGGCTGGATGGACACCAGGCACCAGTCCTAGCAACTTCGGAAGTGAAGCTGCAGCTGCTGCCCGGGTGAGAAGGGCTCCCAGCCTCGGTGGGCAGATGGCAAGGCACAGGGAACCCACCCCATCCTCTGCTCCCCCCGTCAACAGGCATCAAACACACCCAAGCAGACGGCAAAACTCCTTTCCACTGACCGCATCCACACGAGCGCAGTTATGGGTGCAGAAGGGAGAACCTGCGAGTCCTTCCCTACAGTGCCTGCTTCCACTCACCCTTTGCAACTGGTTACCTCCCTCAGTGAACAACTTGATTTCATTGCTGCCGTGGCTCAGGAGCCTTCACCCCTGCTGGCTGCCTGCACACCTTCCCTGCTCACCAGGACTTTCCCCTGAGGGAGTTTCAGATCCCCTCCGGGGTTTCCAAACTCAGCTTTTTTCACCCACGCTGGGAGAACAACCAAGGAACGCGCGGGGGAGGTTTTCACACGACAGTGTCCGCGTGAAACGACGCAAAGAGGGAACAGGTATGGGACATCCCTACCTGAAGAGGATGTTGTTGAAGAGAAAGCTGAAGAGATTCCCCTTCTCTGGCTCGAGGGCCTGGTTCTCCACCCGCGGCAGCCCGAAGCCGATGACCAAGATGTACAGGGTGAGGGTGAAGAGCCTGGTGACCACGAAGACAACAGCCCAGACGTTAAACCTGGGGGGGGGAGGCAAGCAGAGGTGTCGGCAGGAGCAGCTGCCATGCCCCGCGGCCACGTTCTCAGCAGGTCACTCCATCGGCACAGCCCCTCGACGGCAGCACAACGACACAACACGCTGCAGAAGCATTTTGTAGAGCTCTCTCCTAGCACATCCCACCTCCCAGCCAAGCACAGCCAGCTCAACAGCCCCTTCCTCCTCTGGACTCTCCCCATCCCACCCCTAACCCAACCTCTGCTGGAAAATGAGATGAGAATGAGCGTGCTGCCCTCCCGGTGCCCCCCATGCTGAGCTGGATGGTGACAGCGAGCCCCCCCGGCTCTCCTGGGCACTGGAGGTGGGACGCCAGGGCCAGCTCGCCCGCTTACAGCTTCTCGTTGTTCTCGTCGGTGAAGTAGACCAGGCGGGCCATGTGGAAGAAGAATTCGGCTAAATACTGCAGCAGCAAGAGGATCAGCCCCAGGCGGGTTAAGCTAGAAGGAGGGAGAGAAGAAGTGAGTATCACTGAGCTGGTCAACTTTGATCCTTCACACCTGCCATCCCTTTGCTGCAGCAAGCACCAGCCCAAAGCTGTACACCTCCTCAAAATCCCTGTCCCGAAAACATTGAAGCAACGAGGAGATGAAGCAGCCCAAACCGGTAGCTTTACCACCCATAAAGACATCTTGTTTACCATTCCACAGCTGGGAGTTCAGCTTCAGCAAGCCACCTTTCCTCCCTTTGACCCCCATCCCCGGCTGAAGCTTTTGGGGCAAAAAACCCAACAATTCTGCACAGTCCCAAGCTCGGGGTATGGAGGCAGGGACTCACTTGAGGAGGTACGCGCCGGCGATGTGCGCCAGGTAGAGCGCGATGCACTGCAGCTGGCGGGGGACGTCCTCCTGGCAGGGGCAGAAAGCAGAATTAATCCCTTCGCCCTTCTCCATCCCCTCCTCTCCCAAATCCCGCTTGCCCTAAAACCGGAGGGCGAAGAGCCTCGGGTCCCGATCCGGCTCTCACCTTGCGGACTTTTTGGAAGTAGAGCTCCGGCAGCGCGTGCAGCCAGTAGGCCAGCTGGCACAGGTAGAAGAACTTCACCTGGAACCTGAAAGGCACGGGGTGAGCTGTAGGGGCACGGTGGGATCCCCGGCCGCGCCGCACCAGGCAATGCCCCTTTCAGAGGCATCATTTCTGGGCTGAAATTACCCATTTGGCCGAGTCTGGGCTTTATCCAGATGTTTGTGCCCACGCTCTCAGCAAACCACACTCTTGCAAAAACCCCAGAAGGGAGAATTATCCCCCCACTTGGTTTCTACCACCAAAAAACCAAAGAGCAAAGCAACCTGCCCAAGGTGCTGCGGCAGCCAGGATGAATAACCAAGCCGTGAAGACCTTCTTCACAAAGGCAGCCCTCCGGGAACACCCTCCCACGGCCACAAAGGAGACGTCCACCCCCGGGATGCGTGCGAAGGGCGCTGCGCCGTCAGCACCCCGCTCCCAGCCGCAGGGAAAACCGTAAAGAGGAAGGAAGCGGTCAGCCCGAGAACAAAATGCCCTTGTGAGTGCTTACGGAAGATAAACATGCGGGTAGTTTTCCCACAAACTCCGGGGGTTTGATATGTATCCTTCCTGAAAAAGAGAAGAGACGCGAGCCTTCAGCAAGAGAAATTAGGCAGCGCATGGGTACGATGGGGTGGGTTAATGCTGGAGTGAAAACAGGAACTGGGGATGGCCCAGAGGAGGCCCCGAGGATGAGCAGAGGCTGGAGCCCCTCTGCTCTGGAGCCAGGCTGAGGGAGCTGGGGGTGGTGGGCCTGGGGAGGAGAAGGCTCCGGGGAGACCTCCCAGCGGCCTGCCCGGGCCTGAGGGGCTGCAGGAGGGCTGGGGAGGGACTCTGTGTCAGGGGTAGGGACAGGACAAGGGGGGGCAGCTTTAAACTCAGAGGGGAGAGCTTTAGATCAGACATTAGGGAGCAATTTGTCACTCAGAGGGCGGCGAGGCCCTGGCGCAGGCTGCCCCGAGGAGCTGTGGGTGCCCCATCCCTGGCAGTGCCCAAGGCCAGGCTGGATGGGGCTGGGGGCAGCCTGGGCTGGGGGCAGGGGCCCTGCCCATGGCAGGGGGTTCAAACTTGATGATCTTTAAGGTCCTTGCCAACCCAAACCATTCTCTGATTCTCTGAGTCTATGCCCGAGTCCTTTTAGCATGCAGTAAAAACTGCGTCCCTGGAACAAGCCAAAACTGAGCTCTCCAAAGCTCAGCCACGTTCACAGGTCTCTCGTTTCATGAGGCCCCCGTGTTTGGGCATTGAAAGCTGCTTGCTCGGTCGCACAAAAGGCCCTGAGCTGAGGGCAGGACATTTTGGGGTTTGGGAAGGGAATGCTCTGCAGGCGTGGGAGCAAGATACCAGCAGCAGAGCTACCAGGAACTGTGTGTGTGGTCCAGGGGGCTTCCTCCCCACCAGCCTTTCTGACCCAAGCATAACTTAAGCAAAAAGGAGTGCTTCTGGGGAGAAAAAGGAACAGAAAACACCCACAAAAATAATTAAATATGTACTGCATAGTTTAATTTTCCAGCCACCTGCGTTCCCCTATCTTTGCAGAGCAGATTCCAGGGGCTCCCCTCTTGTTCCACACGAGCACAGCTCCTGCCACAGGGGTGCTGTGCTGGGCTTTGCCAAGAGGGCTTGGCATGGAAAATTCATCCTGCCCAAGACCTGTTGTCACTGTCACCTGTGCCCTCACTTCCCTAAGTCCTTTTTATGGCTGGCATGACTCCTGAAAGCCCAGGGAAGGCGCATGTGCTGCACAGGATGTCCTGTTCTGTGCAGCGTGGGGTAGAAACAGAGCCTGCAGATCCCCAAAAGGCCGGTCTGGAGGTGACAGAGGTCCTCCAAGGAGGGCTGGCAGGACCCCCGAGCAGCAGGAGAGGACCTCTCCCCGAGCATCCCCAAGCCAGGGACCACAGCTGGACCCCAACCGATAGCAGAGCATCCTCATTGCTTCATGCTGCCAAAACAGCCCGGTCCTCCCGATGCCGTCTGTTGTTTTTCCCTCCCTTTCTCCAAAAAAATACGAAACATTTCCACTCCAAGTTTTTCTCCCGTCTGTTTTGGGCTGAAACATCCCCAAAACAACCCGAGGCACTGCATGTTTTCCCTTTTTCTCTGCGTTCCCCCCATTGCCGCCTCGCCGAGGGAGGGATCACGGACATCTGCCCGTTTGCCCCAAATCCCTTCAAAGGTCAGCGAACACAGAAAGACCCACAAACCGTGGCCAGAGTAACTCATCCCACCCAGCCTTTCACAGGGCAGAGAGCAGCACATTTTTTTCCACGATTTTCTTGTGCTGGTCCCCACACCCCACGGGGACCCTCTGTCCCTGCTACTCTTCTGCCGTCCCGTTCAAACCTTGGTCCCGTCCACGCTCCCACTCCCCCATCACACTGCTTAGGACCAAAACCACGTGGTTTTTTACATCTGCGGGCGTGGGAAAGAGCTCTCAGCAGCACAAGGCTTCGTCGTTACGCTGCTTCTCCAGCCCTGCTGGCATCGGTGGGGTGAGCAGATCCGTGAGCAGCATCACAGGAACCAAACCCCAGGTTAAGCCCATTCCTTCCCCTACTTCTCGCAGGGATCCTGGGTTAGCAGAGAGGCTTTTGCTAAAATGTGCCCATCTCAGCCCATGGGCTGATGTGGGATTCTTTGCTCCCATGGGAGTTTTGTGCTCCAGCCACCCAAAATTCCACCCAGGGAACCCCAAGTCCAGCCGGCACCGCGCCCTTACCGTCACGACGACGTACAAGCACCAAATCAAGGAGGTGAGGTGGAAGGCGACGAGCTGCCCCGACTCATTGAACTTGCTGTGTTTGACCTTGGAGAGATGGAGACGCCTGTTGATTTTCTGGGATGGGCCCGAGGGAGAGAAAAGGAAAAAGAAAACGTGAGCCGTCGAGTCAACAACTCTCCTTCCTCCTCTTCCTCCCCGTCCCAAGCAGCCCCCAGAGATGAAGGCTCACACGTGGCCACCCCAGCCCATGGATCACACCACAGCTATGTTTAACTGCAGCAGGACCACGTCCCCATCACGATATTTGAGATATTCAATGAACCCAAGACACCAAACACACTCACGTCCAGGGCATACTCCTGCACCACCGCGTGCAGGATGATGGCGATGAAGATGTAGAAGAGGATGGTGACCAGGTCCTTCAGCCCGTAGTGATACTGGACCAGCTCCCCGTCTGCAGAGAGACCAAACCTGGGGTCAAATCTCCCAACCCAACCCATTTCCAAGGGCTTAAGTCTTCTGGGGTGGGGTTATTCCCGACACAGCTTGGCTGGGGCTGTTTTGGAGGCAGAGAGAGGTCAGGACTGTGCCAGGGGCTGCTGGGCTTGGAAAAAGGGCTCCAGCCTGGGTTAGGTGATCAGTAGAGGGGGGACAGCTTCTCCTCTAATTGTCACACGTCCAAGCAAGGTGACACTCAGGAGCAGGACTCTGCTGCCTGAACAGAGGTGCCTTTAAGAGATCCAAGACAGCAGCAGGGGCTGGAGGATACGAAATAGCACCCATGGGAGGCCCTGCTCTTCCAGAGCAAGAGCACCCAAAATACCCCCAGCGTCTGCATTTAGGTAACCATTTGCAGCCTCGCAGCTTATGGGCAAGAAGCAGATTTGGGAAAAAGCTGCCGTTCCTCGTGGCATGCTGCAGAAACCTCTGCAACGTGAAGCTGAGCCCCCACCAAGCTGCTGCTTCCCCTGATCCTGCCTACCTGATCTCTCTGTCACCAACCCTGTTCATACACAAAGCTTCAGGCCAGATTTTTTTAAAGGTTTGAACCTGCATAAGGTCGGAATAGAGTTTTTGAAGACACCTGGAATAAAGCTGTGCGTTACCCGGTCCCTAGGAGCCCCCCTGCTGGGTGCTGCGCAAAACCAGAGGTAAAAATATCGCCTCTATCGGAGCTTATAACCCCAGTATAAACTAATACGGCAAGGCTAATGAAAATAACATTATGCACGTCTGCAACTGCTCTGCCTCCTCTCCTCTCCAGAGGGGAGATGAGAGCGAGCTCTTGGTATCTCTGGGGGAAGGGAGGTAAAAGCCCTGCAAAAACGCAGGGGAGCAGCCACCCTTCCCGCAAGGCAGCTCGCTGCACTCAGGGCTCTCTCCCTACGGCCTCAGCCAGCCCATCATCGCCCACGGAGAGCTCAGCACCTGGGCCTGGCGAGGTGATTACAGAGCCCCTGGGACTCCTGGCAGCAGGGAGGAATAAATCACCCGGCGCACGGGCAGCGGAAACCGTCTGGACCGGGCTCTGGGGGAGCGCAGACCACAATTTAATCTGGACGCAGGCTGAGTTCCTCAACCCTGACATTCGGAGATTTGCAGGGCAGACCTTCCGTCTTCCCTCGTCTTATTTTCATTAAGCCCAACCGCCCTGATCTTCAGCTGGATGATTTCTTGGCCTCAGGGGCAGCTTTCTGCTGCCACGCCAGGCTTTGTGCCCCAAATCTTTGGCCCACGCCGGTGCCCGAATCACTGCCAGGCTGGGAGGCAGCAGCCAAAACACAAGCAGGGACCGAGCCCTGCTTCCCCCTGTTTCTGATTTTACACGTCTCCTGTACCACCAGGCAAGACCCAAGCGGTGTGCGTTGGTGGAAGCCGAGCCGGCAGCGAGGATTTGGGGCAATCGCAGGGGGCAGCAGCACCTCTTACCTGCCGCGGGCACGCTAACGTTGTACTGAGGTAAGATAAACAGGAAGGCAGTCTTGGCTGTGACCTGTCAAAAACACACGGGGGGGGGGGGGGGGGAGAAAGCAAATTCCTCGTTAAATTAATTAATTAATTCATCTGCCAACCTTTATTCCCCTTTCCTACCGTGCTGGGAAAGGGGATGCGAGCAGGGCAGAAGGGAGACGCGCAGGCATCAGGTGATGGGAGAGGGGATTTGGGAAGGAGAAAGAGGTGGATAAAGGAGGGAGAGAGATGGAGAAGCCAGAAAAGCCTGACGGGGGAGAGCCTGCTTCCTACTGAGGACGAGCGTCCCTCCAGCAGCACCCATCCTCGCGTGACCCTTGCCGTGGCCTCACCGAGCTCTGCGTGCCCCCATCCCTCGTTCCCACCTGCTCTCGCCCCCCCCCAAACAAAATCAAACGAAATAGAGCCCTTGGGATGAGACATCAGGTCCTCTGCAAAGCCGGGCTGCGCTGCTCGCTCTTCATTTATCGCTTTTAATTGAAGGCAGTGAACCCCCAGCAGAGAAGCAGGAGGATTCATGGCAATGGGGCAGAGCCGAGCATCCCGTCCCGGTGCCCCAAAGGAGCATCCCCAAGACCAGCACATCCCAAAGCCGAAGCTAGATCAAAACCCTGTGCGATGCAGACATCCCGCACCAGCCTCTGACTGTGCCCTCATCCTGCCTGGCCAGGACACCGTCGATTTTTCCTTCTCTCCAACAAAAGGGCTCTGCCTCGCGCACAACCGCCCCCCAAAATCCCACAGCTGACAAAGAGGAGAGCTGCGCTTCCCCCAGACGTAGCTGCAACTGCTCGAGAGCTGCAGGCTATTAAAAACCCAGCTGGAAATATTGCTTCACGTCTTGCAGGACGTAGCTGGAGCGGGGGGTGGGGAAAAAACAACCCCGGGGGCTTTGCCAAGTGCTCCCGTCCCACCCCCAGGAGCACTGAGCAGGGGGCTGGTGCTGGCGGCACCAAAACGCCCGCGGAGAAACAAGAAGCAAAGTGCCCGAGGAGAGGGAGACCACGGGCAGAATTCGGGGTGGGAACGGAAAAATTGCATCGCGTGGCTGGCTTAAGGAGACGCTCCCGGCCCCTGCGAGCCTTGCTGGCGAGGGAGGCGAAGTTACTTCACCCCGGAGCAGTACGGCACGGCCGGGACCGTGCAGCCAAACCCCACGGCGAGCTGGTGCGGGGCACGAAGTAAAATGCATGGGTTCGGCGGTGGCCACGATGCTGCAGGGACGGGTGGCTGCCTCGCAGATGTGCCCACGGCACCAGGCGCTGGGGGTTTCGCCTCCGTCTGGGCTGCCACCCAGAGGTGGAAGCAGCTGGAAGTGAGGCAGCATCCCCGGGATGAAGCCTCCTAGCCAGCCAGAGGGGCTGTAACCAGCCCCGGGGGTGCTGGCGGGCATCACGGGAGCCTCGTCTGCAGTTTTCGGAGGCGGTCCCGGGGCTTTCTGAGGGCTCAGAGCATCCTTCCCACCACTTCGACTTGAAGGGCACCTCCAGAAAGGGCACCTCCGGCTCCCCTGCAAGGCAGAGCCGAGGTTTTCTCGGCCCGGGAAGCCGCGACGAGCGCCGGGGCTGGCGGTGCTTTTTCAGCACGCGGCGAGCTCTTGGCCAGAGAAAGGAGAAGCTGGTAAATGGGAAGAGCAAAGCGAGCATTATTCAGAGGCACAAGACCTGCGGCGGTGTTTGTTCTGAAATGAGAGCCCAACGAGGGAATTTTTCAAAGGTGGGAGCGGGATTTGTCTGGCCAAGCCACGTGGGGACCATATGGGAAACGCTCTACGTTCCTTGCTTGGTGCTTGCTCTAGGCTAAGGGCACCCCTGTGCAACCCAACCCGAGGCCAACGGGGTGAGGAAGATGCTCCTCATCCTGCCTGGCACGAGGGATGTGCTTACATCAGCTGGATTTGGGAAGGTGGGATGCTCAGAGAGGCCCAGGGATGCTCCTCACGGGGCGATGCAGCCACGCATCCAAGCCGCACATCGCTTGGGTTTGGTCTCTGAAGCACCGAAGCTTCCCTGGCCCTTTTTCGATGGTTTTTTTTTTTTTCCCCATGACACAAGAGTCCAACCAAAACCCCAAATTCACTTGTACAAGCACGCGAGCTGCTTTTAATAAAGGCCCCTGAGCACGTGAAGCCAAGCACCTATCCCAAAACCCCAGAATCGTGGCACGGCTGGGGCTTGGGGACATCCCTGGGTGCCCCTGTAGGGTGCCCAGCCCCAGATCCTGGCGGCTCGGGGAGCTCTCCAAGGAGTCCCCCCGGGCCCGTTTCTGCAGAGCCGCTTTCCAGCTGGGTGCCCCCGGCCTGTCCTGGTGCTGGGCCTGTTCCTCCCCAGGGGCAGGGCTTTGGGCTTCTCCTTGTTGAGCTGCAGGTTTGTGTCAGCCCCCCTCTCCTGCCTGCCCAGGTCCCTCGGGATGCCAGCATGGCCCTCTGGGGTCAATCGACCACGAGCATCCTTCCCTGGGGAAGCACCAGGTCGCTCTCCAAAACCCGTCCCCACTGCCCGCACCCCAAAACCTCACCCCGGTGGGACCTGCGGGGTCCCAGCCGTGCTCCCGTTTGGGTTCCAGCTCCTCCCGAGGAAGGAAGCGGCTCCAAAGCTCCGGCGGGGGAGGCCGGGGGAGCTGCTGCAGCCCAAGCTGGGAAAATATTTCCCGGGCTTGAAAAACAACTTCTAATTACAGATAAAACGCCGTCGGGAGATTTTTCTCCGTTTTGTTCCCCTCCGCCGGCCGGAGCGCTCGCTGAAAGAAAACCACATTAGTCCCCAAGTCGGGATGGCTCGACACGGGCCCTGTATGTACACTGAAGACCAAACTTTGGACCAGAGCCCCGGAAGGTAAACAGCAGCCTTCACAGCCCCCCTCGGCGGGCAGCAGAGCACCAACACCCTCGTCCCGCAGCGCGGCACCGCCCGCGGCACCCCGTCCTCCCTCCTGCTTATTCCCTTTCCGAACGGGACCTAAACGGGACCTAAATTCCCCTTCGTTTCTTAATTCCCCTTCCTTTAAGCCTTCCCCTTCCAGTGGGAAGGACGTATTCTCAAAGCCCTTTCCACACGTGGGGAGGGGAAGAGTTTGTGTAGCAGGGTGCCTGGAAATAGCGCCCGGTTCGTCAGCTGGTGCTGGAGTGTCGCAGCCCGGTACGCCGTCGGTCACCAGCACGGCCGTGGCGGCCGGGGAAAAGTCACTTCTGCACGAAATCCCGGCCTGTGCCCCTATTCCAGGCAGCCTCGAGCCTTTCCAGCTCCGATATTAAACCCCAAGTACCCTTAGCACACATCGAGCCCTGTCCCCACAGGCCCCCAGCGGCAGGTTCTGGGTGGGAAGGAGCGAGAGGACCGTGCCTCAGTTTCCCCATCATACACAGACTGTGGCATCTGATAGAGAAATCCCCCAAAACAACACGATCTCCCCCAAAATTCAACCCGTGAGGATGCTGCCCGGCCCCGCACCGTGCGCCCTGACGCGAGCTGGACAGCTGCGGGCTCAGCCGAGCCCGGCTTCGGTTTCATTTTTCTGCCAAAAGGGGTGGGAAAAAAAAAAAAAATAAATAAAATATGCAAAGCGAAGACGGAGAGCAGCTGTTTCGCGTTTCCAAACTTAAAATGGTTTGGGAGAAAAAAAAAAAAAAAAAAAAAAAAAAAAACACGGAAACTTTTCACGCTGGGTTTCGGCACTGCCCTCCTGAGCATCCCCGGGAGGCGCACGACACCCCAATAACCAGCGCCGCGTCCCCAAAACAGCCGGGGCAGCACCCCAAAAATTGAACGGGCTCCTTGTGCCATCGATCCGCTGGGAACGGGAAGAGGTCGTGAGCCAAAGAGGACGCTGGAGGTGGATTTCACGCCGCGCTGCGAGGCGGGGAGATGCTCGGCGAGCCTTCGAGCATCCCCTCCGCCCCGCCCGGCGCGGGGCCGCCTGGGAAAAGGTTAAAAATCCCGTTTGCGTGCCCCACGAGCCCTCCCCTCTGCAGGAAACGGCCCCATTGTGAGCAGGACTCGGCCGTTTCCGCCGTCGGGAAGGTGGGAACCCAGCGGGACGAGGGGGAGAACAACGAGGAGGAAGGGCCGGGGATGTCACGGGGAGGTGACACGGCCGAGCTGACACCGAAACTCACCGCGGGGGCGGCGCGAAGAACCCCAGAGGGGCGGCTCGGGGGGGGCCGGGGAAGAGCAGAGCAGGATTTCTCCTCCGGGGCAAGACAAAGCAGGAGGAAATCAGAATATAACATAATAGTAACGGCAGTGATAATAACGATAATGACACAAGAGCCCCACGGGGGGGGTCACTGCTCGCATCGGGGAGGTTTTTGGTTTTTGGAAAAACAGCCCTCGGAGCATCACGGCCCCTGAAATCCCCCGAAAGCAGCGGCACCCCGAAAGCAGCAGCTGTGGGGAGAGGAAACCCCGTGGGCGACGCAACCCCGATGATTTTTCTTTCTTTCTTTCTTTCTTTTTTTTTTTTTTTTCTTTTTTTTTTTTGCTGAAGTACGACTCCGAAACTCGCAGCCCAACTTCGGAGCATTTGCATGCGGTTTTGGAGCGGCGCCGGCCCTCCCGCTTGAGCTTTAGAAGCCGTCCCTTACAGAAATCCACGCCACGCACTCAGCGCGAGGGTTTCGCTCGCTCATTCAATGCCTTTGCAGGAAAAAAAAAAAAAAAAAAAGTAAGGAAAAGGAAAAAAAAAAAGAAAGAAAGAAAGAAAAGCTTGGGGGGGGGGTGCTGCCAAGGAAATGGATTTCCTCCTCCTGCGATTTGCTGGAGAAGGAGCCTTTCCTCCTCCGCCAGGCCCCCCCCAAGGCCACCCCCTTTTCCCGTCCCCGGATTCCCTTTTGAAACGTGGCACTGGGCTGGAGGGGAGGGTTTGGGCAGGGGAAGGGGGGATCCTGCTCCGGCCGCTGACCACCCGAGCTGCCTCCACGTAGGGAGGCCGGAGAGGCAGAAAGCAGCGCGGCGGCCTCCAGCCCTCCCCCGCCTCCTCCCCGAAAAGAGGAGAGGAAAAAAAAAAAAAAAAAAAAAAAGGAAAAGAGAGAGAAAAGGGAGCTGGGAGAGGGAAGGAGCAGGGGGAGAGGCGGCGGTGATCCCGGCACCGCTCGGCCTTCGTGGGGCTCTCGCCGGCCCAAAGTTTCCCTGCGGAGGACCAGGGGAGGCTGCGGGGAGCCGCACGGGGCCCAGGAGCCCGCGGTGCTCGTCCCACGGCGCGGGGTCGGCTGCCTGCGGAGAGAGCACCTGGAAAGGGGCAGAAGTCAAGGAAAAGCCCCGAAACGAGACCTGGAAGCACCCATCGGGGCTCGAGGTTTCCTCGCAGGAGGCCGGGGGTCGAGGCAGCCTCCAGGCGCGGGACGGGAGGCCGACGGTGCTCGGGGTGCTGTGCGGGGCAGGGACCGTCCCCAGCAGGGGTGGCAGATTTGGGGGGGGGGGCGGCAGGAGAAGCGGGGTTGGCGAGCGCCCAGCAGCAAGCAGTGAGCCTCAGTGGTGCTAAAGGGTTTTATTTGGGGTAGGGACGGGGCACCCCAAAAGGCAGCGGTGGGGTCCTGCGCGCGCCTGGGTCCATTTTTTGGGGGGGGGGGGAGGTCGGGGAAGGGGGGGGGGGTCCCAGTGCCGGTGGGAGGGAGCTGTGGGGTGAATGGGGTGCCCCAAGGACGGAGGGGGTCCGGTGCCCCAAAACCAGCGGGGGTCTGCCCCATAGCCCCCCCAGAGCTTGCTGGGGTGGTCACCCGTGGGTGCAGCACCCACGGCTGGACTGGGGGCGGGGGGGGGGGGACGGGGGACGGCGACACATGGCGATGGGTGGGGGTGTCCTGGGGGGGGGGGGGGGGGGACACGCGTGGGAAACGGGCCCGAGGAGGGACGGGGGAGCCGTGGGGGGGGGGGGGGGGGGGGGGCCTCACCTCGAACATGAGGGCGATGAGGACGCTGAGCACCAGGCAGAAGCCGATGTCGGCGTGGTTGTGGATGAGGAACTCCTGGCTGAAGAGCGGGTGGCTCTTGGCTCGTCGCCGGAAAGCCATGGCCGGCCCGGTACCGGCTACCGGTACCGCCACCGGCACCGGGACAGCCGCCGGGCACCGGGAGCCGCCTCCCCCGCAAACTTCCCCGGGCCCCGCACAACTTCGCGGAGCTCCGCCGCCGCCCCGCGCAGGCGCCGCCGCCCCGCAAACCCCTCCCCGGTCCCACCCCCGGCTGCTGGGCCGGCCCCGGCCCCCCCCGTCCCCCGTCCCCCGGGTCCCCCTCCGGCCCACCCGGGTCCCTTCCAGCCCGCCCGTGTCCCCTCCGTCCCCACCCGTGTCCCCTCCGTCCCCCCCCCCCCCGTGTCCCGCGCCCCCCCCCCCCACCCGTGTCCGCGCCCCCCCATCCCTGCGCCCCCCCCCCCCCCCCCCCGCCCCAGCACCCACCCGTGTCCGTGCCCACCCCACGAGTGTCCCGGTGCCCCCCCCCCCCCCCCAACCCGGTTTAGGGCCGCTTTTAGGGTCCCCCCTATTCGAGCAGTGCCGGCTCTTTCCACCCGCAGCATCCCCACGGACCCCTCGCCCCCCCCAAATCCCCCCAAAAAGGGAGCTGAGCGGTCCCGGTCCCGGTGCTGGGTGCACACACTTGGTTCCCCGGGCCCAACCCTGCACACCGAGCGCGGTCCTTGGGGTCTCATCAAGTCACGGCCCTCATTAGGGGCCTGACGAACCCCCAGCTTCCCCCTGCCCGTTACGGGAATAGGCAAAGCACCAAAAAGGGAACCAAAAACTGTCCCGAGTCACAGCCTGGAAAAAAACAAACAACAACAACAACCGGGGGCAAATATTTTTCTCTAATTCCGCCGTTTCGGTATTTTTGGAAGTGAGAAGATTTTTTTGTTTTGTTTTTTCTTTGTGGGTAAATCATTCTCGGGTTGGCTCAGGGCCTTGCGTCACCTCGGAGCTGGGTGTTTCGCGCCGTGCCTTGACCCAAAGCAGCAGACGAGCGACGCCGGGACGTCTCCCATCGAGGGCAGGATCTTCTGGACCTTCTCCTCTTTAAATCCCCACGGGTGGGCGAGGTCGGACCCCAAACCCGCTGCCGGATGGGCTGCAGCCACCCCTAGTGCCCTGCCACCTCCTTCCAAGCCCACTTTATCTTACCCCACCTTTTGACCGCGCTCAAAACCACCCGAGGAGGGGAGCGGGGTGGAGGGGACGGTGCCGGCCACGTCCCCAAGTCCCGGTGCTCCCCTGGGCATTGTTTGCGGCGCCGGGAGGGACGCAGGCTCCGTTCGTGCCCTTTTTTCCTGCTCCTTTTTTCCAGGTGAGCGACGAGCGGCACAGGCAGTTCCCGCAGGTCGCTCCCCGCAGTGTCACCATTTGTCACCCCGTTCCTTGCGCCCCGCCGCCCCGGGGCAGGTCCCCGCCACGACGGTGGCGCTGGGGCACGACCGAGGGCTTCCCAAAGAGCCAAGCGAGCAAAACTTGGGCTCGCCAGCCACAAACGAGCAGAAATCCTTTACCCTGGGGCGTCGGAGGGCCTGGCTGAGCGGGGTGGAATGGGGAACGTGCCGAGCTTCCAGCCGTTCTGCGGGTGAGAGACCCCAGCGGAGGCTCCCCAAGTTCCCCCGAGGCCCGGCGACGTTTGGGGAGCTGGAAGGAGGCTCCTGCAGCCACGGCCAGGTTCCTCCAGGCGCCCGCTGGGCACTCAAATCAGCCACCCCCAGCACCCCAGGGCCCCCGTTTCACCCCCACCGGCTCCCATGTGGGATGTCGAGGCGGTGACAGTCCCACGCACCCCTCCGCTCCCGTCCCATGGGTGCCAGCACCCGCAGCGGGGCGCCTGCTTTGGAAGCCTTGAGCAGCATCTCCCTCTGGTGGCCGAGGGACACGGAGCATCCCCGGCTGCCCCGTGGGCTGGTTGCTCACCCCCTGCTCGGTGCTGCGGGACCTTTGCTGCAGGACGCGGCCCTCCCCAGCCTTCTCCTGACCCTTGGCGAGTTTTGTGATCACATCTAAAGCAGATCTGAGGCTGTTCAGGGCAATTCCCAGCGGGTTAAATACATTTATCGCTCACCAGTGCGGCGAGGATGGTGTAAGTCCTTCTGTGGACCAGGGCAGGACAGCAAACCTCGAATGCATTTTCTTTCCCAACCTCGTTTTGCCTGGTGACAGCCAGCACAGGTTTGAGGGCAGCCCCACCACCCGACCTACAAAATATTTGGTCTTCCGTCTCCTAGGTCTGGTTTGGTCATGGTTTGGGGACGGGGTGAGCAGCCAACCACTGCCTGCTCCAGCATCGCTCACCCTAATAATTCATTAACAGACCCCAATCAGCCCGACCGTGGACACGCAGATACGGCTTTGGTCTGATTCAACGTCCCGAGGTTGCCACCTGCAGCATGCAGAGGGTCTGGGCTCCGGCGTGGCCCCAGCAAACAGAGGGGTAAAGCTCTCACGAAGGAATTGGTGGGGGAAAAATGAACCGAGCGGCGCTGAGCCTTGACTTGGGCCTTGCTCTGCCCAGAAGGAAAGGCACCGAGGGGGTAAAGCCCGTCAAATTTCTGTTTTAGGCACTTGTTTGTCCTGAGAAGATTCCTGCTTTGGCCAGCCTTGCAGCCCAGGAGACAGCAGCCAGGTCCCCACGTTGGGCAGACCCGCAGCTCCTACAGGCACTTGCTTCAGGTCACCTTTCCCCACATCACCCCAAAATACCTAAAAGGCAGGATGCCCCAGCTGCCTGTCGGGGTTTTTACATAAATAAGTTTAATAAATACCCAAACCCAGACTTTTAAGCTATTCCAGCTGCTGAGGCTCTCCAGAAGCAGGAGATGCTCCAGGAGGGGAGGCGATTTCCTCACCACGTAGGACCACGTCTGCCCGGCAGCAGGGTTTAGGGTCAGCCTTGGGGGTGGAGGTGAAGCGCGGCGGCCTCAGCTTGCTCCTCGGGGCGGTCCCCTGCTGGGTGTCCTGAAGGTGATGCCACCCCATGGGGGTCCCGGGGGGCCCTGCTGCCCCGCAGCCACTTGTCCTGCAGAGGGAAGAGCTGCTCTGCAGATGCCGGTGGGCGCAGGAGCCCAGGATCGGGCTGATGCTCGCCATCCCGAGGGATGAATCCTCTCCTCTTCCTCCTCCTCCTGCCAGGCAGCCTGGGGGAGGCTGGGCTTCCTCGTCCCCTTGCAGCAGGGTCGAGGAGGTGGCCGTCGCCGTCACCACACCGGCAGAGGTGATGCCTCTAGCGTCGGCAGTGAAGTACACGGAGGAAACCTCGTCCGGGAGCGGGGAGGAGCTGCTGGGCAGGGAGGTGGCAGGGCGAGGACCAGGCTCCTGCCCTGCTCTCTCCTCCCGTGCTGCTCCTTCAGCACCGACCTCGCCTTTGCTGCCTCCTCCGTTTCTCACCACCACCAATTTCGCATCGGTCAGATCGGATCCGAGACGCACGGGAGCGATTTCCCTCGTGGGGAGGCACAGCTCTGCCCCAGGCCTGGCTTTGCCCGCGTACACCTCTCCCACGCCACCATCCCCAAAAGCTGCGTTGATCTGGGACATGTCCCCCGTCTTCAAGGCCAGCCTCACCAGCAGCCAGTGGTGATGGTTTGTCCACCCGTCCTCCAAGCACCCTCCAACATGCAGGAGCGACGAGCCATTCTCCTTTTTGGGAGCCACTGTGGTCCCTTCCACCTCCAAGGACTCGCCATCTCCCGAAATTCCCAAACTTTGCCCCGTCTGGGAGCTGTTCCCAGCAGCCCGATCGTCACCGGCAGCCGCGGCCCGGCAGGATTTCTCCAGGAAGCCTTCCCAGATCTCCGCGGACTTGGGGTGGAGCAGGCTGTAATAAACCACCAGAGCCGCGGCGCCTGCAAAAGAGCAGAAAAGCGTCAAGGGACGAATCCTGGCCGCGTTTTGGTGAGGGGCGGAGGAGAGCCCAGGTCTCTCCTTCGCGGGGATGTGGCTGGGCGTCGTGCGAGCACGGTGCAGGACTCCTTCCCCCCTCATCTCATCCCACTTCTCCAGCCACCGAATGAGAGCCACCAGAGGGTTTCACCCCACATCCACGTCTCATTTTAAGGTACCCGACCTTCCTCCTGGAGGAGCAGGACCAGCACCAGCAGCCTCCCATTCCTGCCGGACGCCAGCTCCACAAACACCTCCTGCAAGCACCCGTGCCCTTCTGAAGCTTCAAACCCGCTCCCCCATCACCGTTCGCTTTTAAAAGCTCATCCGATGCCACTCGGAGCCAACTCTTCCCACGTTTAGCTCCCCGCCAGGAGGCTGCTCCAAACCTCACCTCTCTGATGTTACAGCACCCGCTTACCTCCACCCCAAACTGAGAAAAGCTGAGAAATGAAACTCCAGGTGGATTCGGGTACCCCCAAATAAATCCAGAAGCTTAAGCTTGAAGACATAAAGCAAATATTGCCATGCAACTAAAACAGGTGATGATGCTCGTTTGCTCGAGCTGCTCTCCAAACACGCGATCCAGGCGCTAAATCCAGGGGGTTTTTTACCTAGGGCAGACCCCGACAAGACGGCCCCGGTCACGCCCAGGCTGTGCCTCGTCTCTGCCTGCAGGAACTCGGTGGCCAGCAGCAGCAGGAGGGTGTTTTCCACCAGCATCACCTGCGGAGCAGAGGGGAGAGAAATGTCACTCGGGTCCTTCGGAGGGCTTCAGATTGCTTAAAATGACCAGCACCAGGTCTCATTCGAGACGTTGCTGATTTCTTTTGCACCTACATTGCAAGTTCCCTTTTTGTCCCGGCCCAAAAATAAATAAGTAAATAACCCCCCCCCCATGCTTAAAAATAAAAAATAAAAGAGGATTTCCATGCCCAGGGTACTCACCAGGTAAAACACAGCCACCCTGTGCCTGGAGGCACCCGGCTGGACGTTGACGTAGCAGAAGACGTACACGGCTCCCACCAGGGCATTGAACAGCCTCCAGCGGCACGGCTGGGCCACGATGTCCGTCTGCTGGGCCACCAGCCAGAAGGCCATGAGCAGCCAGTGGATGCCTGCGAGGGGATGGCACCGAAGGGGCAAAAGGGCCCCGGAGGCGGTGGGAGCAGCTCCCCGGCTGCCAACGGGACGGGGCGAAAAGGCTGAGGAGCGTCGGTCTCACCTGCCACAGCCAAAACCCAGCAGGAATAGAGCCTGGTGAAGAGCACCAGGGCCAGGACGCGGGTCCCCAGCATCCCCGTCCTCCAGAGCAGCAGGCAGAGCAGGGCTGCGGCCGGCAGGCGGACGTGGCCGGGTTTCAGCAGGCAGGAGAAGCGGCTGTAGGACACCAACGCCCAGGAGAGGGACAGCAGGGACAGCCCAGCGCTGACACCTGCATGGGGACAGGGGTGCTCAGAGGATACCCGACCGTCTTGAGGACCCCGTTTCTGCTTTAAGGAGCCACCCACAGCATGGCATCCATCCGAGCTAGACAACAGGTCCTCTCAGCTGGAGGATTTCAAGCACCTCACCCCCAAATCTGGTCTCCGCGTCATGCCAGTGCCTGCCCAAAGCGTGAGCCCCCAGCTCCATCTCCGCTCGCCGCGGTCGGACCTGAGCCTGCCACGACTTGGAGACTGGCCTTGCACGTGTCCCAGCTCCATGCCCCAGCTTCTCCCTTTGCAAAACACAGCTGGAAATTCCCCTTTTCTATGACGCAGCCCCCAAACCCTAAATGCTCAGCGCCGCACCACGATTCGGCTGGAGCTGAGGAACGGGCGTTGGGTCCAAACCCAACCGAGGCACCACGGAGATGCTCAGTACGATGTGAGGAGTGGCCGTGCCAGCTGGGAAAAGCCACGGTTAGCCCAGAAACTCCTCCAGGCTCAACCACAGCGGATTTTTAAGCCGTATTTATCCCTGATTGCCTTGCATCAGGGCTTCCTAACCCCCCTGCAGCACGCTTCTCCATCCAGAGCCTGCTCTGCGCCCTGCCGGGTGGGAACACGTCGCCCACCCAAACTCATCCCCCCCTCTGCAACACGAAGCATCCTCCGGGGAGGTCCCCGCTCACCGGGGACAACGCTGGTGGGCTCGACGGCCACGACGACGTACGCCTGCAGCAGGAGGTGAGGCAGGGTCTGCAGCAGGGCCTCCAGCAGCCTCAGCACGCAGACGTCCCCGAGCTGCAGCAGCACCTCCCCGGCACCGGCGCTGCCGCCCGCCTTCGCCTCCAGCCGCGAAACATCCCAGTACCTGCAAGAGGCAGCACAACGGGACGTCCACCCCGATTTTTGGCAGGCGTAGGGAGGCCGGGCGGGTCGTGGGGTGAGGATCTCACCGCTTCCAGAGGCCCAGCTGCAGGACGTGGAGGACCAGGAGCCCGCAGCCGGGCGGCTGGCCGTCTGCCCTGAACCAGAGGATGCTGAGGAGCTGAGGCACGTAGCCGGGTGCCAGGCAGGCGATGGTGAGCCAAAAGCAGCCCAGCTGCCCCCGCGCCAGGTAGTGGATGATGGTGCTGAGCCCTGGAAAAGAGCGGAGAGGGCGCTGGGGGATGCCACCCTAAAGATGCTACCCACAGCCTCCCCCAGGATCTGCAGCCCGCGCCTTTATCTCGGGCTTCCAGCTCCTGGGCTGCTTGTCAGCAGCAGCGCAGCCATCGCCGCCGAGGGGCTTGGCCGAAGGCGGGCCCAGATAAAGGGCGCCGGAATTCGAATTTAAAAAGAAACAAAAAATTCAAATAACTCCTTTTTTTTTAAAAAAAAAAAGGGAGAAAGCGGTGTCCGGATACAGAAAGCTTTTGTTCGGGGAACGGAGGGGGCGCAGCGCTCTCTCCCCTTTTTCTCCCCTTACTCCCACTTTGTCCCCCCCGCGCGCCCCCTGCGCGCCCCCTGCGCGCCCCCTGCGCGCCCCCTGCGCGTTCCCTGCGCGTTCCCTGCGCGCCCCCTGCGCGCCCCCTGCGCGTTCCCTGCGCGTTCCCTGCGCGCCCCCTGCGCGTTCTCTGCGCGCTCCCTGCGCGCCCCCTGCGCGCCCCCTGCGCGTTCCCTGCGCGCCCACTCACTCGCAGCGCGCTCCGCAGCCAGCAGCGCCAGGGAGAGCCCCGGGAAGCCCCCGCGCATCCTGCGAGGAGGAGGAGGAGGAAGAGGAGGAGGAGGAAGAGGAGGAGGAAGGAGCCTCCGGGGCGCCTCCCCCCCCCCCCCCCCCAGTTCCCCCTCTCCCCCTCCCCGGGGATGTGACGTCACGCTGCTGACGTCACGCGGGCTCTTTGGGGTGCAGCAGGGAGCACTGGGGGGTGTTTTGGGGCGATGGGGGGGGGGGGGGGGTTGCAGCATCCCGGTGTCCCCAGATCTCTGCGCGCAAAGCCCCCCCGGTATCCCCCGGCTGTCCCCGCGGGGCTGGGCGCTAGGTGGCGGCCGGGAGGCGCGAGGGGGAGCCATAAATTAATTCGGATGTGCCCATGGGACGGTCGGCTGCCTAATGAAGTCCAAACATCACCGACGGCTTTGTTGGGGCCTCCGGAAAATCAAACAGGAGGCTCCCGAAGCTCTGAGATCCCCTGGGCTGCCGGGGCGGTGAGGGCGGTTCGAGGCTTTCACTCATTTCCCAGTGTTTTGGGTTATTTTATTTTACTGTTGGAAGTTGTACCGAGTTGCTTTGCCACCCTGGGAATTAAACCTGGACTCTGCTGTATTAAAAGGAGCCAAGTTTGTCACCCAGCTCCGTTTCCAGGGTTCTCTGCAGGTCCCCAGCACTGCCCGTACCCTATAAGCTCCCCCCTTGACAGGTGCAGGTGAGCGACGAACCAAAGCCCCTGCGTGTGCTCAGGGATGTGCCAGGGAGCCAAATCCCACTCCCGAGGGATCTGGGACCTTCCCAGGTCTCTGTTCTCTGATTTTTCCAGATGAACAAAATCTTCGCTCACAAATCCAGCAGCGAGGGAGCTGCGGGGGCTCCCACGGGAGCGAGGAAGGCGAAAGGGACGAAGACGAGGCTTCTCCTGGAGAGCAGGTGGGGATTTCACGGTAAGAAACCGGCCAGAGAACATCACTTGGTGGCCTGCGAGCGCTGATCTTTGCTCGGCCCTGCAGAAAGCCGAGATGCTCCCAGGGCTGAGCGCCCTCCCTGGTTTCGCAGCCTACTCCCAGTTGCGCTGGCTGCCTTCCAGCCACTGGTTTGGCCGCGCTTTTCTCTGCCGGATTTCAGCGCCCGGGAGCCCGTCCTGCTACAAAGCCCCGCGGGCCTCCAGCAGAGCTAAGAGCAGAGGACGGTGAATTCCTCTCTCCACATTTTCTCCAGCGAGCCTAGCAGGAGAAGGTTCTCCAGCTCCTCTATGCAAAGCTGTTTCTCCAGTCTTCGAATTATATATATATTTTTTGGTGGCTTGCTGCACTTTCTCATATTTTGACCCCTTTTGGAAATGGGAGCACAAGATGTGCCGAGACCTGCTGGATGTGCTGCTGGAGCTGCACCGAGAGGCAGAACAGCTTGCTGGGGCTGATTCTGGACTCAGTCTCCATGTGGCGTTGGGATTTTTTTTGGAACAAACGCTCCCTTCTGTTCAGAATCAGAACTTCTGGAGGCAAAGGTGCGTCTGATTGAGATTTGAGTACAAAGGCCTCGAAGTGAGCCCGCCTGTACGTGGTGTTGGCAGAGGAGATGGGGCTTCGGGTCAGGGCACGGGAGCCAGATGTCAGTGCTAAGAGGATAATTCCTCTCGGGGTGGGGGCCTCTAGGGCCATCCACACGGGAATTTGTAATTAGAGATTACAGCGCGCATCCTTTAAGTACTTTATTTATTCGATTGCTAAATCCCCGCAGATTGCATTAACCAAGGCCTTATAAACAGGTCCTTTCCTTCCTCTCGCAGTCTCTCTTGCTCTCAGCAGCTTTGGGGTGACAACCCCAATGCCAGCCCAAGCCATGAAGGTGATGCTCCTCCTGCTGTTTGTTCTCCTCGTGGCGTGCCAGGCTGCCACAGGTAAGTGCAAACACAACCACCGGGCACTTTTTAGGTTGACTTGTGCTATCTGCACAAAGACCTGTTAACATGGGGACAATCTTTCTTCACGTGCAAAAATTCAAAGAAAGGTGCTTACAGGCTCTTTTTTTGCAATTACAGTGCCAGACACTGTCATGTGTCGGAAGATCAAGGGCGAGTGCTCCTTCTTGCTGTGTTCCTTGTTCAAGAGATCCATCGGTACCTGCTACAATGGCCTGGCGAAGTGCTGCATACCCTTGTGATGACCATCCGTGGTCCATGTCGGGGCTGGTGGCTTTGGTAGGGTCAGCAGCGGTGACACCCGCAGTGCAATGTTGTCCGGCTTTACCTGGCTGCTGTTTGTGGTGCTGTCTATCCCTGGAGCTGGTGGAAGTCACTTTTGTCACCTGGGTGTCCCGAAGGGAGAGCACAAGGTGGAGTTCTCACCTCTAAGAGGTTTATTTGGGAAGGGGGTCCCTGTTATGGCCCCGCTCCTTCACCTCGGTCAAGCCCATGGAGGGGTGAGGTGCAGAGGGCTCGTGCCAGTCAAGCCTCAGAGGTCACAGTACAGCCCTGCGGAGCCTTCTCCAGCTCATGGACTTCTACACTGCCCTTTCTACCAACCGAAGTCAAAGAGCTGCAGGACGGGGACGCCTTTGGAGTCTCACTGCTCTCCTCCCTCCTTGTCCCTGCCTGTGACTTGTCTCTCTGCCTTTGTCCTCACCAGCTGGCTCCTGCGTGGTGAGGTCTGATCCAGCCCCAGCTCCTCCTCTCCAGGTCTGGCCAACTCTCATTTGGTCTCTGTTGTGATACAGCAAGGGCTGGACACTGAAGTCTTCTGCTGTCTTGCAGACACTGAAAAATATCACAGCCTTACAGTATGGGAGTGATTTGTGCTCCTTTTCTCTCCTCTAACATGTATTCACCACGTCCAAAGAGTCCAGTCTGCAAATTATCTGAGTTGTGTAAGTATCTAATAAAGTGTGGGTATTAAGGCCAAGCTTCTTAAGCCATTAATTGGTGAGGAGTGTTTTGATCGCTCTGGTTCCCAAGGCCTAGGACCACACATTCTGTGGGCCTTGTGTCCAGCCACAGCTTATGGGCAGGCACCTACAAACCTGGGCAAGGTTTTCTAGGCCATCTAGACCTGGGTCCAAGTCCAGAGGAGGTTTGGTCAACTCCACATTTGGGGAGCTCAGATTCATTCAGCCCAGAAAGACGGCTTAAACATCTCATGAGACATCTGTGCTGGTTTTGGAGTAGCAGCTTCTGCAGGCACAGCTAGTCCTGCCTCCATGCTGCAGTTGACGTTATTGCGTAGCACGTTGCCACCACCAAAGGAGTAATCATTAATAACAACCAAGCTCTCCAAGCCCAAAGGTGGTATTTGAACCTTAATCGCTCCTTCCATCTAGGGATTTGAAAGTCCTTTGTACTCGTGAACTGGGGCTTGCACCAGCCGTAGGAGGTAGCTGAGCAAACACAAGGTACCTGCTGTTCTGATTAAGCCGTGCTTTTCCACCTGGATTAATTTTAGCTACTGCAGTTCAGGAAGAAGAAATAACAATAGCAAACAAAGCAGGTATTTGGTGGAATGCCAAAAAGTTGCAGTGACTCTCTCATGGGGCTGGCTTTCAGGAATAATGATAATTGAGACACCGTAGTGGTTGTATAATCATTGAAGTCAAGTGCTTTAAAGAGAATGCAAAAATCTCCACTCGTCTTGCACAGATGAAGAAACTGGGGCATGAACTGGGGAAGTGTCAGCAAGGTCTTTGTCTCCTGGTCTCCTGCCAGGAGGAGGAGGAAGATCTTGAGATGTCCTAAATTGTTCATTCCCTTCCAAAATAAGTGCAGGAATCACTGAGGAGCATATAAAATCATTCTTAATTGTGACCAACAAATGGAGACAACAAATCCTTTTGTGTAGAGCACAATCGCTGACCACATCCCAGAAATCTGAATTGCTTTGTCGTGGCTATGATAGGGCAGGTATGGAAAACCTCTTTTCCAGGAAGCTTCCCTCCATCGGAAAGAAGGATAATGTAAGATTTGGGATTGTACAGAACTGGAAATACCTTCATTGTTTGAAGGGGGTAATAATCTGAAGCTCAACAAGATGGGATGGTTGAAGGCACCACTCAACCAGTGAATGAGGGCAATGGGGAGCATCAAAGACACCTTGCAACCCCATACCCCATTTAGCACTGTCCCCATGCATAAGAAATCGGGAGGCAAAGGCAAAAGGGGTCTTGGCTTGCCTACAGATGAGATGTCACATGGACCTGGATGGCCCTCACGTGTTGAGCCCTGTCTGTGTACTTGTTTCAACCAATGTTTTGCTACACACCCGAGCTGCAAGTGTCTGTCAACACCTTGGAGATGGGTTTAAGCAATAGTCCCTCCCTGATGGGCCCGAAGAGCAGGTCACATCTTCTGCACGTAGTGCCTGTCCTCCAGATGATGCAGCAGAGCTGTCGTGAGGGGTGATTATATATATATATATATATATATATATTAGGAAAAGGCTGATTCTTAGAAAAATTGGTCCTGGCACCCACAAGAAAAGTTTCTTCTGGATTTGGTTGTGAGTGGTGCAAAGGGCCTAATTCAAAAGTTACTTGGAGGAGAGCTGCTCTGTAAAAATTTACCACAGTACAATTAGGTTTAACTATATTTTGGGACCAAATATATTTAACGTGCAAATATTCAATCTCAAAAAAGCAAAAATGAGTAGAGAAAAGCACCAAAAGGAGCAGCCCGGAGGAGCAAGAAGCCTGCAGGCAGCCTGTAAGCTGTTAAAAAGGCTGTGCTGGAAACCTCAGTAAAATATTTGCTTTGACTCAAAAAGAAAACAAAGAGGTCTAAGAAAAATCCCTGCAAGGCATGAAAGGCACATCAGGGGAGGCTCTCACAGGGTAGAGCTGTGGTGAACAGGCGGCTGACAGAGAACAGCAGCTCCCGTACAGCGTGGCAGGTCAGGTTCTGATAGGAGTCAAAGAGGGCTACAAAAGAAAGCAAAGATCCCTTTACAACAGATACCTGAAGGAATAGTAGAAATTTCTGTAAATGGCAGAAAGAAGGCAAAAAGAAACCAACATTCATATTTAACGCATGCTGACTCTGTGCCCTGGAGCAGGGCCTACTCCACGAGGTGTTGAGGCCTGGGAAGTCCAAGGGGTGGACTGGGAGAGTCAGGCACGGCCTCTGTGACCCTCACACCCCTTTTTCATTGTGCAGGACGAAAGCTGAAGGGAGTTTCTCTGTCTCTCTGGGGGTTGTGCACTTAAGGGTTAGCAGAAGGCCGGGCTTGGCCTTGCACTGCAGGACTTTTGCCCCAGCAAGACGCGCCTGGCCCGGTGTGAGAGCTGAGTGTTACCACAAGGACTCATCACTCTCACAGCCTAAGCTACGGCTAAAAGAGCAAATGCGACCAGATTTTCCTACAGGATTTCCTACAGGAAAATCTGCCGCAGGTGTTTCGAGGCAGACCGTTTTCTCCTCAGCTCTGGCGATATCGCAGAGGCCCAGGAGGCTGTGCTGTAACTGCAGGGATGGATTTTTCCTGTCCTCCAGCAGAGGGTTGCACAACCTCTGTGTCTGCCTCTGAGCTGGCCTCCAAGGTCTCCCAGCGCAGAGGTCACTTGCACCACCACATCCGGCACAGATTTGGGGTTGCAGGAGGACCTGAAGCCACCTTTTGGCCCTCTGTGGTGACACCACCCTGCTCGAGCACAGAAAATGGGCAGTGTTGCCTGGTCCCTCAAATTAATTGAGGAAAGCTGATGTAGCCTTGCAGATGCTTCCAGGTGTATGGTATTGGGAGCATCCCAGCACGTGACAGTCCTTACTTCTAGTCCTTAAAACACAGAAGACAGCAACTCCTGCTCAAGTATCTCCTTGAGAAGGCAGACCAAGAGAAGCTGCTGAAGGGTAAATGCAAACTTCTGCCCCTCTCTGACAACTTCACCCAGGGCTGGCTTCTTCTTCAGGTTGACCTGGGCTCATACCAAAGAGGAAGGTCCTAGAAAACCAGCATGAGGGGAAAACAACAACAATAAAGATGTAAAACATCATGTTGGGGTGGTTCAAGTAATGTTTTCCACAAGTCGGTGGCTTAAAATATCTTGCATACAGTGGAGGTAATACGTACTGAAAATATTTTAGTGCAGAAGTTATATAAAAAAAGTAAAATAAAAACAACCAAAGTTTTCCCTTTTTTCTTGTTTTACTCATAACTATTAGATTTCTGTTTTACTTCCTCACTCCCCCCCACCTTTTCGTATTGCAGATCTTTTTAATTTCTGTTAATCAAAGTAGTGTTAATCAAACCTGTCAAAATTTTCCCTTCTGACAGCAGAAATGATGTAATATTAACAACAGCTCATTAATCCTGTTTCTGAATTTTCACAGAAGTGCTAACTTCCCATTTCACACAGCTATTTTTAACCTAATTCCAGCTGATTATTATTTTTCTTTCTGCGGTGACCTATTTTTTACCTTTGTAAAGAATTCAAAGGGAAGCACTGAAAATAAATGGAGTCCATGGTTCCTCATTAATGAGTTGTGGGTATTTTGGGAGAAATTCTTGCCGGGATTTATTTGGTAGATGAATTAACTGGCCAGATCATTGATAGCACTCCGATGCACATGACTGCCCCCATCAAAACCCAAAGCACAATGCTGCAGAAGGCAAAATTAATACTTAGAGCTGGAAATCTTTGCATATCCCTCAAATATCTGGATGACAATATATTAAGATCTACTTTTTTTTTTTTTTTTTGAAGTTACAAGAGCAAAGGCAAGCTTAGGCCCAACACCTTACCATTATTTAGCCATCGGCTCCTAACATACCTACCATATAGCTCTGGCAGTGAATCAAACAGGGCAGAACCTGGGCGTTGGAGCACAAACATTTTTACTGTGCAATCCTCAGAGGTCCCCGGGCACAAGTCTGGCTCTTGCATTCTTCCAGAGATTTCCAGATACGGTCTCAAAGCTGGCAGAGACCGGGGACCATTCCCAGCAGGAAATTTAGATGAAGTCACTCCATGGCGGAGGCTGAGATTAGAAGTGCTCTGCCTTTTCACCTGGGGATAAATCTGATGCAGGTAAGCAAAGATATGATTATCAAGTAGAATATACTTCTGTGCTCATTGAGCAGTTAAATTGAGTAACGCTAAATGGCGTTGCTCACACTAACCACAAAGCCTACCTAAACAGCAGCTTTAAGATAGCTTCAGGATTATGATTTCCTTCCATGTCATGGGGATGTGAATGAAGGGCATGCCTTTGAAAGACATCTGATCTGTGGCCATCTGAGTGGACACGTGCTGGTTAAATCCCACCAGATATTTGATCTGGAGGTGGCCCAACGTGGCTTGCAAGAAGCTCAGTATATTTCTCAAGGCAATACTGCAATATTTTGAAAGCAATACCTCCGTTCCTCACAGGAGGACGCTAACAGAGAGGATTTGTTGGACTGCCTTGATTCTCCCCAAAACTGCAGGGATCTTCTGATTGGCCCCTGGATGGTTGTGAAGAGCAAGCATCCTTCACCAGCCTCCAGAAACCGCATAAAGCCAAGCTCTGCTCCTTCATCTTAACGTGTCTGGGTGGCTGACACTGATCCACGGGACTGTTCCAACCTAGAGCCTCCTCTTACCTGGTAACAACCAAAATCTTCTCGTTATTCAGCCTCTCTTCTAACCTTCTATCCTTCTGAAAAGTGGTAGAGATTTCACATCTTTCATGTATTACATGTGTTACACTGTTATAACCTTACCTGTGCAGTAACTCTGGTCTATCAAGTGCTAGTTCAAGCAGTTCTAGAAATTTAAAGTATCGATAAGAAATAAGAGTTTTTGTTGGCTGCAGATAGAGATTTAAGAGGAAATTTTGCTGGAAATCAAGTAGCTCTTGAGTTGAATGAAAAGCAACAGCCTCTAAGCAAGAAAGTGGAGAATTTTAAGCTAACCGTGAAGAAGCTTTCTCCAGTTTTTTTTTTTTTAGAAAAGCTTGAGAACATGCTTTGTGTTGCTTTGTATAAATACATAAAAATTGTCTTAGTTTGCTTTCTGAATTTACAACTTTAACTTCTGTAAAGCAAATTGAACTTACTGCAATGTGTTGCAAAGTATCAAGCGACCTAGGATAAACACTGGTTAATTAATACAATAATTAAAAGGAGGATTTTAAATTGTATTTTTTTCTGCACAGAAGCTTCTTCCTGTGCCATGGTCCTGTGCATGCTCCAGGGAACACTTAAGACCATGGACATTGTTATAGAGAAAGTGTGTTCTAGATGACTCTTGGTCTCGAAGAGCATTTTTGTATTTCTCTCCTCAGCCCACGATGCCTGTGGAGGGACAAACCTCTTATTAATGTCTTGGTGTCATTTCTCCCTAGTGACGGCACCTCCCAGCCCGCCTTCTGCCATGAAAATCCTTTGCTTGCTCTTGGCGCTCCTCTTTGTGGCATTTCATGGAGCTGCAGGTACGGTGTAAATGATAAAAGCAGATACTGATGTCTCATAAAGGTCTCTGGTCCCCTTTGGGAAGCAGCCAAGCTGCCTCCTGCAAAGTAACTTCACTCATATCATCAAACCTCGCTGGCAGATTACAGCTGATGCATGAAATTAGCAGGCAAGCGCTCTGACCAGCAGTTCAGTGCCTTTGCTACTCCTCCAAAAATCCAGTCTGAGTTGAAAGCACGATGGACAGCCCCCTAATTCCCCTTCAGTGCCTGCATTTCCCCCATTAAAGCTTGCCAACTCTTGGAGCACTTTCATTGTCTCTGGCTCACCCTACAACAAACCACCCCGAATCAAATATTCTTAAGCCACATAGAAAAAAAAAAAAAAAAAAGACATTGGGTCCCGTGTTTTCCAAATATGCTTGAGGACCTTGCACATGGGTTGGGGAGGCAAAAGATCACGAGTCAAGGTCAAAATGCTGCAGGTACCCTCTGCTTGGTGGGGAATCCTATGCAACCACAAGTGTTTTAGGAAGGATTAGGGCTTGTTGGGGGGACCCACAGGGTGCTGGAACCCCAAACTCACGTTATTGTCCAGCAAAAGGAGCTTTTTTTAAACAGCATCCTTGAAAATGGCAAAATTACAGTGCAGGGCACTATGAGCACAAGTGTCAGTAGAGTTTTGGGGTTGATCAATGTGGGAATAGGATGGTAAATGTTCTCTGGGGTTTAAGGATGGGAAAAGACCAGGCAGGCCCAGGGAACATGCTGTATTAATTGGTAGTCTGCTCCCTGGGGCAATTTTTCACCCCTGACAACTAACACTGTCACTGATAAAACCCAGACATCCTTCTGGGAATAGTACAAACCATTCCCAAAAGCAGTCTGAATGGGGATATCGTATTTTATGTGGGAAAGATAAAAATAGATAATAGATAAGAAAGATAAAAAGATAAAGATTTTATGTGGACAAGAGCAATGCTGTGCTGCTTGGCCCAAGACCTAGAGGGCAACGCCCGGCATAGAAGTGGTCATTTTGCATGTGCTGATGGGTTTATCTGTACACAGTGGCCATCTGTATGGACCTCTTGACACCAGGATCTGCTGGGAGACCTGGGTGAAACCTACAGCGAGGACAATAGGCCAGATCTGTGGAAATCCAGGCACACAAAAATAAATCCTCGTCATTCTGCCCCAAGAAGTGGCAGCTTCCCAGCTGAGCTGGTGCAGCTCTCCTGGATTGCAGTCCTAAGCAATGTTTTCTATCCCGTCTCTGCTGTCCGTTCCTAAAATCTGAGTTTCTAAGGGAGTCCTGGGCTTGGAGATACAATTCTTGTATTTGAAGAAGGAATTAGAGCATGTGTTTGCTTGTACTGCCCATAGCCCTCCTCTGGACATTGCGTTAGCACTGTAATGGCTCTGGGTACTTTTTTTTTTTTGTATGGTACAGGCTTTCCCCATCCTCCAAAGAGTCTTATGCGATGTGGCTATCGTGGGACCTTCTGCACCCCTGGGAAATGCCCTCGTGGGAATGGTTATCTGGGGCTGTGCCGTGCTGGGCATTCTTGCTGTAGATGGTAAGATTAAGATTGGACTGGGACAAAGCTGACTTTCCAAATTTTCATTTAACTTCTGTATGGTGGCATTTTCCCCATCAATTCAAGCCTGAAAACCTTGAAATATTCTTTTCTTTGTGTAGGTTGTAGTGTGACCAGTTGCCCAGGATCTCCAGGGATCTGGGAATGATCTCTTCTTGCATCGCTGGATTCAGGGAACCATTGTACTGGTTATTCTTTCAATAAAGATTGGTCATTCTTTCAATAAAAGCAGTATCCAGGGAGATTGTATGGCTGCCAGGTGTGTTGTTGTTATTTGTTTCTTTAGAAATATTACTCATCTTTAGAAATTTGAACAAGAAATCTGAAAACAGGTTACACCTACCAGGAATGTTTACCAAAATAATTTTCCCTCCTGCTGGGATCAAAGCTGGAGTCAGCCATCACTTCCACAGGGAGTATGAGGAGTCACTTCTCCAGTGTGATTCTTCCGAGCACCTCTGTTCTGAAAATCTGGGGTTTCCCCTCCTAGCCCACAGCTTTCAGAGCCGAGAACAGCAGTTGTTACGGGAACTGAGGAGGAGACCCTGAGAACAAAAGGAGGCCGGTGACCTCATTTTAAGATTTAAAGCCTGGTTTTACCCTTGGTTATTTTGGGCTATTTAAATTTGGAGTCAATCTGCAAAATTCATGTCAGATGCAGTAGCGAGTCAGGTGAGCAGAATTAAACCCACGACATTTCTTTACAGTTAAACAACCCGTATCGAAGGCCGATACCCCTGCTATTCAACCACTCCTCTTGCAAGAGGTTTCTCCTGCCCCACCCTGAACCCTAACAGAAAACTCAGAAGGTGCAGGTTGCTCTGTGAGCACTTCTTCCTCCACAGTTGGCCTGCCATGGTCAACAGCATCCTTGTGCAGATAAATTGGCCTCGAGCCCAGCACTCAGAGGCTACAGCCCGTGAGTAACTTTCTGTTTGGAGCCCAGCTGGCCCGGCAGAGCACATGCATGTAGAGCCACGCGCAGCCTCCAAAGCAAAGCAACCTCAGTTAAACGCCTGTTCACAACAGACACAGACACAGACACAGACACAGATTTCTAGGTTGGAAGAGACCTCAAGATCATCAAGTCCAACCTCCGACCTAACACTAAGTACTCCACTAAACCATATCACTAAGCTCTACATCTAAACGTCTTTTAAAGACCTCCAGGGATGGCGACTCCACCACCTCCCTGGGCAGCCCGTTCCAATGCTTAATAACCCTTTCGGTAAAGAAGTACTTCCTAACATCCAACCTAAAACTCCCCTGTCGCAACTTTCGCCCATTCCCCCTCGTCCTGTCACCAGGCACGTGGGAGAACAGACCAACCCCCACCTCGCTACAGCTTCCTTTAAGGTAACTGTAGAGAGCGATAAGGTCGCCCCTGAGCCTCCTCTTCTCCAGGCTGAACAAGCCCAGCTCCCTCAGCCGCTCCTCGTAAGACTTGTTCTCCAGACCCCTCACCAGCTTGGTCGCCCTTCTCTGGACTCGCTCGAGTACGTCCATGTCCTTCCTGTAGCGAGGGGCCCAAAACTGAACACAGTACTCGAGGTGCGGCCTCACCAGAGCCGAGTACAGGGGGACAATCACCTCCCTAGACGGGTTCCAGCCAACGGGTTCCAGCTGTCTCCTGAGTCCTGCCCAGGTGAGCCACGGGTTGAACCCAGGCAAATGAGCACTGTGCCAGAATAACCCTAACCCCAGCTCTCCCACAGCTCAGGGATGCCCAGCACTGATGGTTGGCTTTTAAGGGAAGCAACCCGAGAGCCTACAAGGGACTGACTGTAAGCCAGCAGCCTGCCGTTTGTCGCAGAGCACCTGGCCTCCCTGCAGAACCAGATATTGCCGCAAGTGATTCAGTGCCACCAGTGAAACCACAGCCTTGTGAAGGGCAGGAAACTGGGCCAACGGCCACCTCGCAGGGATTCCCCTGGATGGAGACCTCAGGAAGTTGCCGCGTGGAACCAAACCAGCAATTTGCAGTTTATGTCCTAAGAAGCTTTGCACAACCCACAGCAGCCGAGTGCTTCTTTCACAAACTGGAATGGCACAAGATGTTTTGCACAAAGACCGAGGGCTTTGTGGAGATGGTTCAGCCTTCATGGCACAAAGGTTCCTGGCATAAAGGTGTGCAGGACAGGAGATCTGCTCACCCCAGGGCCCCAGCAGCCCTCCCTGCACACAAAGTTCTCTTTATAGACCATGGGAGAGACGCAGGATTTTTTCAGGTGGGATTTGTCAGGATGATCTGGGACATCACCACGAGGAGGACATGATCTGTAAGGAGCAGGAGGTGAGGAGCTCAGCCCAACAGCTTCATCACTGCAAAAATCTGCCTGTGGCCAGGAGAGTCCTGCCCATGGCAGCTCCTTAAAGAGCTTCATTAAGATGGTAATTAGCTACATCCCTGTGTTGTTCCTCTTCAACAAACGTCCTAGTTCAGTTTTGGGGTGGGGGAGAGAACAGAAAGGGCCCTGCTCCTGAGCAGCATGGCTGTGTCCCCCTGGAGACACAGCTCCAAATGCCTGGTGCAGCTTCCCTCAGCGGGGAGAGAAATTCAGGCAGGAAAGAGCAAAGAAATATGATGAGGGGTTGGGATGCAAGGTATACGGACGTAACCACTCGGAACATACATTATGTATGAGTACATTTTTATGCATATACATATTTACACACGCACACATATACACACGATTGATGAATCTGAAACGGGGTTATAAAAGTACACCACCGATCTGCTGAGAACCAGCAACAGATTACATACAGCAAACTCTTACGTGGCAGAGTCATAATTAAAGCTTGTCTTTCAGAGGACTGCCAGCTGAGCGGAGATGTCATCCCGCGTGGCGTCTTCCCAGCAATTTTCAAGCGAAGCATGGAGAGAGCACGCTTCACTTGAGGAGAGGAATACAGAGCTCCTTTGTGTTGTGAAAGCACATTGCTTGCCAAGGCCTAACAAACAGGGACGCAGTGTGTGTGTCCCAAGACGTGTCCAGCAAACCACAGCAGCAAACGCCTCTTTCGCAAGGTGGGATGACACAAGACCCGGGGCTGAAGGCCTGGGAATCCTTCTCAGAGCTGTCAGAGGAGGAAAGCGATTCCTTGTCCTCTCTGGCAGGGGGAGAAGAGGAAAAAAATGCTTCTTGGCCAGGCATCCTGAGGTGTCAGCGGTCCCAAGGGACACTGCCTGCGTGGCAGAAGCTTTGCAGGAGAGGCTGAGGAAGCCGCTGGCCTTTGCCACGTGGTGGGAGCAGCTGGGATCAAAGTGCTGCTGCCGCTGGAAGCAGAGAGGTGAGGGAGGAGGCTCCTCCAGCCAGCACCCAGCAGCATCTCCTCCCGGATGGGCTGCCCCTGATCCTCAGTCCTGTCCCTTTGCAGGTGCTGCGTGACCCACGGGCAGGGGCTCTCCTCTTCCTCTCTGCCCTGCTTCCTCTTCTCCCAGGGCTGTGACCCTCGGGGCATCTCCCAGCCATGCGGATCCTGCCTCTCCTCCTTGCTGTCCTCCTCCTGATGCTCCAGGCAGCAGCAGGTAAGATATGCATGAAAAGGGGTGTGGAGGATTTGTCCTTTGTAAATGTTTTGTGGGGGAAAATGGAGAATTTGATGATCACAAATCATGTGGCTTCTGTTACTGCGGAACCCCGCTGGGGTCCCTCACACCCCAGATCTTTAAGGAAAGGCTCCCGTTGCAGGTCCTGAAGCAGGAACCTTGCAACAAAGCTCTCGCACTCCTGGGATGAGGCTTCACCACCTTCTCCATACCCCCAGGGCACAGCAGCACTCCTGGAGAGGGGAAGAAAGGAAGCAGGTCCTGCTTCTCCCCATGATGTCCTCCCTTGTGCCAGGAGGGAGCCAGCTCACGTGTTGGAGACCCTCTCCCAGAGGCTGCTGTGGGATAGTGGCGAGCGTCTCCCATCCACGTGCCAGGAACATCGCCCTGTTTCCATCTGCCTGGGTCTTCAGGGCCGGGGACAGTTGTGGTGGGCAAACGTTGGACATGCAGGGGGCAGGACTGTGCTGAGATGCTCTCTTCCTGCTCCCTGTAGGGCTGTCCCTTCCTCGAGGGTCGCCCCAGGACTGTGAGCGCCGCGGGGGCTTCTGCTCCCAGAGGTCGTGTCCTCCAGGGATCGGTCGCATTGGCATCTGCTCCAAGGAGGTCTTCTGCTGTCGGAGGTGAGGTCAGGGCTGCCTGGTGGAGGCTGCTTGCTGGGGTTAGAGGTGATGATGTTGGAGAAGGGGGGGGAATACACAGCCCAAGGGCATGGGGATGTCCCTGGGTCTCAGCCCGGGAGATGCTGCTGGGGCTGCAGAGACCTGGTGTCCTCCAAAACTTCCCACCAGCTCAGCCTGGCCACCACCCACGGAGAGTGTGGGGGCCCTTCCCATGCTGCCACCAGCCCCAGAATCACTCTTCAGAAACAACCCCAAAGGGAGATGGGCATTTCCCTTGAGAAATCCCCACAGAGCTGGGATGGACACTGCCAAACTTTTCCTCCTGCAGGCGATGGTATCCCTGACGGCCTCTGGGGCTCCTCACGCTCATCTCCACGCGGCACATCGAAGCCACCATGTACCTTCGCAGTGCACCGGAGGCACTGGTGACCCTCGACAGCCAAACCACGGCCCCACGAGCACTTCTCTGTCCCCAATAAAAGGCGGTAGTCTGTATTCCCACTGCTGAGGAGTCTGTGTGTCCTGGGGAATGGTGTGCTGGTGTGTGTCTCTTTTCTCCATCTCCTTCCCCCCTGGGGGCACAACACCACTGAGTCAGAGCTGGTCACCCCCAGGGCATCTGAAGCCCCAGAAAGAATGAGAGGAAAAGGATAGTGGAGGAGCTGTCCCTCTCCCTTGTGGGTGTTTTGCGTTGTTCCTTTGAAGCTATTTCAAGGGACGTGCCACTCTGAGGGTTGTGGCGGCCTTGGTCCATCCCTAGCTGTGGAGCCCGTATTTATGCCACCAAGGAGATGCTGTGGGGGGAAATCATCCTGCCCCAGAGGAAATAAGGACTGGTGGCCAGGCCAGGGGGTCACTCGGGAGCTTGGGGCCAGGCTGTGGGGCAGCACTGTGGGCAAGGCTTGGGGCAGACCAACAGTGTTCATCTCAAGGGAGACATGGGGGTGGCCACTGCACTGCCATGGGGCTGTCCCCATGGGAGCTGGTGGGGCAGAGGACATCCCTGTCCTGGGCCAGGGAGCAGGGCAGGGCAGGGAGGGGCTGGGGCCCAACCTCAAGACCCTTCATCTCTTCAGGATGAATGTCCCAAAGCATTTGTACATCGGAGCACTGGGACAGCCCTCTTGGAACTCAGCTCCATAGGAGAGCTGCGGACTCACCCAGCTGGTGTTCCTCTGCTCACTACCTGTTAATCACAGCAGCCATCAGAAAGATAGTGTCCTATTTGTCACATCTTGGCCTGCCAAACACAAAACTGTACCTGTAACGTTAACGGTAGAGAAAAGAAAAATATTATACATGATCCTGCATGTCATGCACAAGTTGATTACTAAGTAAACTGAGAGGAGAGGGAGAGACAAATATTTTACCCTTTTAAGGGACTGTTTGCTGATGGGATCTCCCCCAGCCCACCTGCTTTGCCCTTGGCGGGCGGTTCATGCCCAGGCACCGCAGGGTGCGTGCCCGCTGTGCCCCCGGGTGTCACAAGCTGTGTTGCGTGAGGATAACGGTGACGATTGCAACAGCCCCAGCAGGCACCTCAGCAGCCAGGAGGGACAAGGAGCAACCCCACCATGCCCATGCCCATGGGTCTCTGACTGATTGGCCAAGGGCAGAGGCAGCAGCAGGAAGAAGCCCAGCTCCCACCCACCAGCAATGGCATAAAACCCTCACGTTTAGGGCAAAGCAGCACTCCCTGGCTGCAGGGGCACGTGGACACGAGGGATTCCTGTTGGGTCTCTTTGTGCCTGAGCACCAAGACCTTCATCAGGTAGGTGCACACCTCACAACTCTTCTGAAGAGAAAGGCTGAGGAAAAATCTTTTTCTCGTAGGTGCAGCTAGCCCCTATTTGGGTTCCTGAAAGCTGTGCCCAGTCTCCTGCAGCACCACCTGGGGTTCTCCCCTGGGTCCTTGTCACATTGGTTTGTCTTCTCTGCAGCAGCCCCGTGAAGACCTGCTCCGGGCATCAGCCATGAAGATCCTGTTCCTGCTCTTCCCCTTCTTCCTCCTCTTTCTCCAGGGCGCTGCAGGTGAGAGGAGAAGGAGGGAGATGGGCTGAGGTGTGGACAGCAGTGTCCTTCAGAGGGACCTTTTGGCCTGTGCAGGGATGGGAGAGAGCCCAAGGGGGATGTTGGCTTGGTGGAACGGCTGGAACACAAAGTGTTTTTGTTTTGACCTCCAGCACAGCATCCCAAAGCCCCCTTCTCTCGAGCCACAATCCCTTTGAGGGCTGGGTAGGGACTTTCCATCAGAGCTCCCTCAAACTCATGGAGCAGCTGGGACAGGGCTGTGGGCTGTGATGAGTGCCCCACTTGACAGCTCCGCTGGTCCAGGCACAGCTGGACACGCAGCTGGGCAGCCAGCACGCCTTTCCCTTCGTCTTCTTGCTGGTCTTCCTACCTCTCTGCTCTTGTGTGCACCTGTAGGGGTGTGAAAGAGCCCTTCTGGGTGAGACACCTTGCGTTGGAAGACACACATATGGCAAGCGTGAAGATGATGAGCCCAGATGTTGGCCTGGAATGCATGGAGAGTGTCAGTGCACACACTCTGCACGCACTCACAGCTCACCCAAATTACCGCTTCAACTGTTTTTGTGTCTATGATTTCCCATGGCCCCAGGAAGCTCCCGTGCATGCAGACGAAGAGGGGGATTCTGTACCTTTGGGAGATGCCGCTTCCCTGCCAGACCCATTGGGAGATGTTCATCTCTAGTTCCCTGCTGCAGAAGGTAAGGTCTGGATTCCTGGCTGAGGAAAGGAATTCCTCCTTTATCTACTGAAATGGTTGTTCCAGAACTCTTTCTAGTCAATGCCTGGTAAATACTCTGCTGAATTTATGCACTGTGGGAGAGTCCCAGGAAGGGAGGGAAGAGTCCTCATAAATTTTAAACTAACTTTTTGGAGGTTGAAACAGTTCCAGCTCCCAAGACCAATGTGTCACTGGTCCTATGACACTTTTAATGGCTTTGCAGAGGGCATATCCCTGCTGCACAACAGTCAAGGTTTTCCCTGGGAGAAGGGTCAATGCCACAACCCTGTTCTCGATGACAATGCAAAGACTTGGAGGCAGGGCTACCGCCCCTAAGCATAACGTGTCAGTGGTGTCTGCAGAAAGGGCTGCTGTTTACATCCATGGAGGCTGATTCTTTTGCACCATGTATTTGGTTTTCATAACGGAGGAGGTGGGAACAACTGGGAGCAAGGAAGAAATAAGTTGCAAGCCAGTGACATGCTTTCTGCTTCCTTCTTACAGCACATGGGGTTGATGCCGTGAATTCTGTGAGCAGGATGTCCCCCTCGCTTCTCGCTCCTGGAAACAGCTCCTGACGTCCTCTCCCCTTCCCGCCCCTGCAGTCTCCGCGTGGAGTGCCCGTGGGAGTGGAAGCACTGCTCCTGCTGGGTGCGAGGGCACCCGTGTGCTGGAGACATCCTGCCCCAGGCCTGCTGTCGTTTGGCCAGAGGCTGCTTTTCCCTGCTCGAATAAAGGCGTGCAGTTTGGCATTGCAGCTGGTGGGAAGCGTGAGCGTGTCCTTGTGCCAGAGGGTGCCCAGGGGTGCTGTTCCCCACCAGCGCCGTGGGGACACCGGGGCTGGCAGTCCCTGTGGGGCTGGGCTGTTTGCTGTGGGTGAGGAAGGCGCTGTGCGGGCGCTGCCTGCTGGGGAGGGCGAGTGGGAGCCCTGTGCTGGTGCTGCCGGGCACGGGCATCCCTTGTCCCGGGCAGCCACGGGTGACAGCAGCGCTGGCTGCATGCAGAGGGCTGTGCCTTGGTGGGCATGGCCAGGGCTGCCCACCCAACCTGTTCTGATGGCCCCATGTTCCTCCTTGTCCTTCCCCAGCATGCTGGAGCCCTGCCCGCTAGGGGCTGTGCTGGGAGCTTGGCTGTGCTCTCCCAGTGCTGTGAGTTAGAGCTCTTCTGACACTGTACAAATGAGAAAAAAAAAAAGAAGAATATTGGTCATGATCATAGAGTCAAAGAATCCATGAATATCCTGAGTAAAAAGCGACCCACAAGGACCATCGAGTCCAAATCCTGGCTCCACAAAGCACCATCCAAAACCAATCCCTATGCCTGAGAGCATTGTCCCAACACTTCTTGGACTCCAGCAGGCTTGGACACCAGCAAGATCCTGTCCAGGTACCTGACAGCCTCTGGGTGCAGAACCTTTCCCTCACACCCAGCCTGACCCTGCCCTGTCCCAGCTCCATGCCGTTCCCTCAGGTCCTGTCGCTGTCCCCAGAGAGCAGAGCTCAGCGCCTGCCCCTCCGCTCCCCTCGTGAGGGAGCTGCAGGCCGCCATGAGGCCTCCCCTCGGCCTGCTCTGCTCTGGGCTGAACAAACCAAGGCACTTCAGCTGCTCCTCACATGCCTTCCCCTCCAGACCCTTCACCATCTTTGTAGCCCGCCTTTGGACATTCCTCAGTAGTTTTATGCCCTTCTGACACTGTGGCGCCCAAAACCGCCCCCAGTGCTCGAGGTGAGGCAGCAACAGGCAGAGCAGGGCGGGACAATCCTTTCCCTCCACTGGCTGCAGTGCCAGGCCTCATGTACCCCAAGTTATTTGGAGCACAAGTCCTGTGAGGAGCGGCTGAGGGAGCTGGGGGTGTTTAGTCTGGACAAGATGAGGCTCAGGGGAGACCTTATTGCTCTCTGCAGCTACCTGAAAGGAAGGTGTGGGGAGCTGGGGGTCGGCCTCTTCTCACAGGTACCCAGTGACAGGACTAGAGGGAATATTCTCAAGTTGTGCCAGGTGAGGTTTAGGTTGGAAGTGAGGAGACATTTCTTCTCAGAAGGAGCAGCCAGGCATTGGGACGGGTTGCCCAGGGAGGTGGTGGTGTCACTTTCCCTGGGATTGTTCAAGGAAAGGTTGGACGTGGTGCTTAGGGACATGGTTTAGGATGTGACACTGGTAGTAGGGGGATGGTTGGACCAGATGATCTTGGAGGGATTCTCCAACCTTAATGATTCTGTGATTTCTGGCCCTCCTGGCTGCCAGGGCACGCTGGTGCCTCAGATCCAACTTGCTGTCAGCCAAAACCCCCAGCTCCGTTTCCGCAGGCTGCTCTCAAGCCTCTCCTCCCCCATGCTCTACATCTAGCTGGGGCTGCCCCGGACCGGGTGCAGAATCCCAGCTTTGCTCTTGGTGAACTTCATGCCCTTGGTGATGGCCCAGCCTACTACTATGTCAGGATCTCTCTATAAGGCCTCTCACCCCTTGGGGGAATCCACAGCTCCTCCCTGTTTAGGCTCATCTGTGAACTTAGAATGCGTTTGAGTCCTGCATCCAAACCAGTTAAAAAAACACTGATGAGATCTGGCTCTAAAATGGAGCCCTGGGCATCCCAATGGGGACTGTCTGCCAGCTTAATGGAACTCCTTTTACTATAACCCCTCGACCCCGACCCCTCAGCCACTTGTTTGCCTATGGTCTTTTGTTCTTACCTAGCTTGATGTGTGGCATTTTTCTCCAGAAGGACACTGTGACAGCCAGTATTAGAAGCTGTACTGATATCAATGATCCTCCCCATTATATGCTAGCTGACAATTTCAAAAAATATGCGAGAATGCCTGAGGGGAGCCTCCTTCTCCTTGCAGGGTGCCCGTGCTGCCATTGCCTGCCCCAGCCCACCTGCTTTGCCCATGGCGGGCAGTTCATGCCCAGGCACCGCAGGCTGCGTGCCCGCTGTGTCCCCGGGTGTCACAAGCTGTGTTGCGTGAGGATAACGGTGATGATTGCAACAGCCCCAGCAGGCACCTCAGCAGCCAGGAGGGACAAGAGCAACCCCACCATACCCATGCCCATGGGTCTCTGACTGATTGGCCAAGGGTGGCAGCAGGAAGAAGCCCAGCTCCCACCCACCAGCAATGGCATAAAACCCTCACGTTTAGGGTAAAGCAGCACTCTCTGGCCGCAGGGGCACGTGGACACGAGGGATTCCTGTTGGGTCTCTTTGTGCCTGAGCACCAAGACCTTCATCAGGTAGGTGCACACCTCACAACTCTTCTGAAGAGAAAGGCTGAGGAAAAATCTTTTTCTCGTAGGTGCAGCTAGCCCCTATTTGGGTTCCTGAAAGCTGTGCCCAGGCTCCTGCAGCACCACCTGGGGTTTCCCCCAGGTCCTTGTCACCACGGTTTGTCTTTTCTGCAGCAGCCCTGTGAAGACCTGCTCTGGACATCAGCCATGAAGATCCTGTTCCTGCTCTTCCCCTTTTTCCTCCTCTTTCTCCAGGGTGCTGCAGGTGAGAGGGGAAGGAGGGAGATGGGCTGAGGTGTGGACAGCAGTGTCCTTCAGAGGGACCTTTTGGCCTGTGCAGGGATGGGAGTGAGCCCAAGGGGGATGTTGGCTTGGTGGAACGGCTGGAACACGAAGTGTTTTTGTTTTGACCTCCAGCACAATTTTCCAAAGTCACCTTGTCTCGAGCGTCTCCATGTGACTTTTGAAAATCTCTCAGCAAGTTGACTCTAGAATCTCTCTGGGCAAGATGTGCCAGTGCTCTGACCCGTGTTGCAATTATCTTTACAATGGCTTCTCTGTGCATGTCTTTCTATTGCAACAGGAAATTCTGTCCTCTGCAGAATAAGAGGGGGAAGTTGTCGTGTGGGGGGCTGCTTCTTCCATGAAAGACGTATTGGGAGATGTTCAGGTTTTGAAGCCTGTTGCAGCAGGTAAGGTCCTGGCTGAGGAAAGGGATTCCTCCTTTGTCCATTGAAATGATTGTTACAGAACTCTTCCCAGTCCACATCACCTGCAGAATGCGCTCCGCAGGAGAGGCCATGAAAGGAAGGGGATTGTGGGTTCAGATGTGTGGGTTCAGCCCTGTGTGGGGCTGAAGGACCCTAAGCTTAACCAGCACCTCCCTATTCTCCTCAGCCCCACAAGACTTGCCCAGCCTTTGCAGAGGACTCTCCCATGCTGGCAAAGGGTTAAGGTTACCTTTTGGAGATGGTCAAGGACACGGTCCTGTTCTTGATGCTTCTGCAAAGACTCGGAGTCAGGGCTACCAGCACTAAGGAGGGCACAGTTCTAAGCCATCAGCCATGAGTTCACCTCTGGGCATTTGACTCTTATGTCTCAAGACTCGTTTGTCCTTGGAGAGGAGGTGGGAGAGAGTGGGAGAGAGGCAAAAGGGAGAAGTTTCAAGGAGGTGCCATGCTTGTCTGCTTTCTCTGTACAGGACATGGGGTTGATGCCCTGAATTCTGTGAGCAGGATGTCCCCCTCGCTTCTGGCTCCTGGAAACAGCTCCTGACATCCTCTCCCCTTCCCGCCCCTGCAGTCTCCGCGTGGAGTGCCCGTGGGAGTGGAAGCACTGCTCCTGCTGGGTGCGAGGGCACCCGTGTGCTGGAGACATCCTGCCCCAGGCCTGCTGTCGTTTGGCCAGAGGCTGCTTTTCCCCACTTGAATAAAGGCGTGCAGTTTGGCATTGCAGCTGGTGGGAAGCGTGAGCGTGTCCTTGTGCCAGAGGGTGCCCAGGGGTGCTGTTCCCCACCAGCGCGGTGGGGACGCCGGGGCTGGCAGTCCCTGTGGGGCTGGGCTGTTTGCTGTGGGTGAGGAAGGCGCTGTGCGGGCGCTGCCTGCTGGGGAGGGCAAGCGGGAGCCCTGTGCTGGTGCTGCCGGGCACGGGCAGCCCTTATCCCGGGGAGTCCTGGGTGCCAGCACAAAGGTACAAAGGGACCCATAAGGACCACTGAGTCCAAATCCTGGCTCCACAAAGCACCACCCAAAACCAATCCCTATGCCTGAGAGCATTGTCCCAACACTTCTTGGACTCCAGCAGCCTTGGACACCAGCAAGATCCTGTCCAGGTACCTGACAGCCTCTGGGTGCAGAACCTTTCCCTCACACCCAGCCTGACCCTGCCCTGTCCCAGCTCCATGCCGTTCCCTCAGGTCCTGTCGCTGTCCCCAGAGAGCAGAGCTCAGCGCCTGCCCCTCCGCTCCCCTCGTGAGGGAGCTGCAGGCCGCCATGAGGCCTCCCCTCGGCCTGCTCTGCTCTGGGCTGAACAAACCCAGGCACCTCAGCTGCTCCTCACACGTCTTCCCCTCCACACCCTTCACCGTCTTTGTAGCCCTCCCTTGGACACTCTCTGGTAGCTTTATGCCCTTCTGACACTGTGGCGCCCAAAACCACCCCCAGTGCTCGAGGTGAGACAGCAGCAGGCAGAGCAGAGCGGGACAATCCCTTCTCTTGACCGGCTGCAGTGCTGGGCCTGATGTCCCCCAGGCTATTTGGAGCACAAGTCCTGTGAGGAGCGGCTGAGGGCACTGGGGGTGTTTGGTCTGGAGAAGAGGAGGCTCAGGGGAGACCTTATTGCTCTCTGCAACTGCCTGAAAGGAAGGTGTGGGGAGCTGGGGGTCGGCCTCTTCTTGGAGATAACCAGTGATAGGACTAGAGGGAATGGCCTCACATTGTGCCAGGGAAGGTTTAGGTTAGAAAGCAGAAGACATTTCTTCTGAGAAAGAGCAGTCAGGCATTGGTATGGGTTGCCCAGGGAGGTGGTGGAGTCGCTGTCACTGGTGACCATCAGTACTGGAAGCTGTACTGAAATCAATGATCTTGTGCATCGCATGCTAGTTGTCCATTTCAAAAAATATGAGAGGACACCTGAGGGAAGCCTTCTTCTCCATCCAAGGTGCCTGTGCTGCCATTGCTCTCCAGGCACCGCAGGCTGCGTGCCAGCTGTGTCCCCGGGTGTCACAAGCTGTGTCGCATGAGGATAATGGTGACGATTGCAACAGCCCCAGCAGGCACCTCAGCAGCCAGGAGGGACAAGGAGCAACCCCACCATGCCCATGCCCATGGGTCACTGGCTGATTGGCCAAGGGCAGAGGCGGCAGCAGGAAGAAGCCCAGCTCCCACCCACCAGCAATGGCATAAAACCCTCACGTTTAGGGCAAAGCAGCACTCCCTGGCCGCAGGGGCACCTGGACACGAGGGATTCCTGTCGGGTCTCTTTGTGCCTGAGCACCAAGACCTTCATCAGGTAGGTGCACACCTCACAACTCTTCTGAAGAGAAAGGCTGAGGAAAAATCTTTTTTCCTGTAGGTGCAGGCAGCCCCAGTCTGAGTTTCCCAAAGTTGTGCCCAGTCTCCTGCAGCACCACCTGGGGATCTCTCCCAGGTCCTTGTCACCACGGTTTGTCTTCTCTGCAGCAGCCCCGTGAAGACCTGCTCTGGGCATCAGCCATGAAGATCCTGTTCCTGCTCTTCCCCTTCTTCCTCCTCTTTCTCCAGGGCACTGCAGGTGAGAGGGGGAGGAGGGAGATGGGCTGAGGTGTGGACCCGTGGCAGTGTGGTCCTCCATGTCCAGGGAAGCAATGCCACTTGTTGGAGTGATGCAAAGGTTAGGAGGGACTGTTGAAAAGAAGCCTTCTGAGTGGTCTTTCCAAGAGGACATGGAATTGGGGTGCAGAAAGAGCTGAGAACAAAAGGCCTGGCTTCTTGTGGGGTCAGGAAGGGGTTTGGCTGCAGGCTGTAGCCTGTGTCCAGCTGCTCCTCTGCTCTTGTCTCTGCAAGAGCTCCCGTCAGCAAGGCTGAGGTTAGCACAGCAGCGTCTTTCAGAGGGACCTTTTGGCCTTTGGGAGAGAGCCCAAGGGGGATGTTGGGTTGGTGGCTGACACTCAAAGTGGTTTTGTTTTGACCCCCAGCACTGTGTCCCAAAGCCTCCTTGTCTCGAGCCTGGCTGTGTGACTTCTGAAGATCTCTAAGTAGGCTGTATCCAGAACCTCTCTTGACAAGCAGTCCCAGTGCTCTGACCCATGTTGCAATTATCTCTACAATGGCTTCTCTGTGCATGACTTTCTCTTGCAACAGGAAATTTTGTCCAATGCAGAATTGGAGGGGGAAATTGTCGTTTTGGGGGCTGCCAGTTCGCTGAAACACAGATTGGGAAATGTTTCGGTTTCGTACCCTGTTGCAGCAGGTAAGGTCCTGGCTGAGGAAAGGGATTCCTCCTTTGTCCACTTAAATGATTGTTACATAACTCTTCCCAGTCCACACCTAACCACCAGCATCTGCAGAATGTGCTCTGCAGGAGAGGCCTGGAAAGGAAGGGGATTGTGGATTCAGATGTGTGGGTTCAGCCCTGTGTGGGGCTGAAGGACTCTAAGCTTAGCCAGCACCTCCCCATTCTCCTCAGCCCCACAAGACTTGCTCAGCCTTTGCAGAGGACTCTCCCATGCTGGCAAAGGGTTAAGGTTACCTTTTGGAGATGGTCAAGGACACGGTCCTGTTCTTGATGCTTCTGCAAAGACTCGGAGTCAGGGCTACCAGCACTAAGGAGGGCACAGTTCTAAGCCATCAGCCATGAGTTCACCTCTGGGCATTTGACTCTTATGTCTCAAGACTCGTTTGTCCTTGGAGAGGAGGTGGGAGAGAGTGGGAGAGAGGCAAAAGGGAGAAGTTTCAAGGAGGTGATAAGCTTTCTGCTTTCTCTGTACAGGATATGGGGTTGATGCCCTGAATTCTGTGAGCAGGATGTCCCCCTCGCTTCTCGCTCCTGGAAACAGCTCCTGACGTCCTGTTCCACGGGCCTACAATTGTTTGGCCAGAGGCTGCTTTTCCCCGCTCGAATAAAGGCGTGCAGTTTGGCATTGCAGCTGGTGGGAAGCGTGAGCGTGTCCTTGTGCCAGAGGGTGCCCAGGGGTGCTGTTCCCCACCAGCGCCGTGGGGACACCGGGGCTGGCAGTCCCTGTGGGGCCGGGCTGTTTGCTGTGGGTGAGGAAGGCGCTGTGCGGGCGCTGCCTGCAGGGGAGGGCAAGCGGGAGCCCTGTGCTGGTGCTGCCGGGCATGGGCAGCCCTTATCCCGGGGAGTCCCAGGTGCCAGCACAAAGGTACAAAGGGACCCACAAGAACCGTTGAGTCCAAATCCTGGCTCCACAAAGCACCACCCAAAACCAATCCCTATGCCTGAGAGCATTGTCCCAACACTTCTTGGACTCCAGCAGCCTTGGACACCAGCAAGATCCTGTCCAGGTACCTGACAGCCTCTGGGTGCAGAACCTTTCCCTCACACCCAGCCTGACCCTCCCCTGTCCCAGCTCCATGCCGTTCCCTCGGGTCCTGTCGCTGTCCCCAGAGAGCAGAGCTCAGCGCCTGCCCCTCCGCTCCCCTCGTGAGGGAGCTGCAGGCCGCCATGAGGCCTCCCCTCGGCCTGCTCTGCTCTGGGCTGAACAAACCCAGGCACCTCAGCTGCTCCTCACACGCCTTCCCCTCTAGACCCTTCACCGTCTTTGTAGCCCTCCTTTAGACACTCTCTGGTAGTTTTATGCCCTTCTGACACTGAGGTGCCCAAAACCGCGCCCAGTGCTCGAGGTGAGACAGCAGCAGGCAGAGCAGAGCGGGACAATCGCATCTCTTGACCGGCTGCAGTGCTGGGCCTGATGTCCCCCAGGCTATTTGGAGCACAAGTCCTGTGAGGAGCGGCTGAGGGCACTGGGGGTGTTTGATCTGGAGAAGAGGAGGCTCAGGTGAGACCTTATTGCTCTCTGCAACTGCCTGAAAGGAAGGTGTGGGGAGCTGGGGGTCGGCCTCTTCTTGCAGATAACCAGTGATAGGACTAGAGGGAATGGCCTCACATTGTGCCAGGGAAGGTTTAGGTTAGAAAGCAGGAGACATTTCTTCTGAGAAAGAGCAGTCAGGCATTGGTATGGGTTGCCCAGGGAGGTGGTGGAGTCGCTGTCACTGGTGACCATCAGTACTGGAAGCTGTACTGAAATCAATGATCTTGTGCATCGCATGCTAGTTGTCCATTTCAAAAAGTATGAGAGGACACCTGAGGGAAGCCTTCTTCTCCATCCAAGGTGCCTGTGCTGCCATTGCTCTCCAGGCACCGCAGGCTGCGTGCCAGCTGTGTCCCCGGGTGTCACAAGCTGTGTCGCATGAGGATAACGGTGACGATTGCAACAGCCCCAGCAGGCACCTCAGCAGCCAGGAGGGACAAGGAGCAACCCCACCATGCCCATGGGTCACTGGCTGATTGGCCAAGGGCAGAGGCGGCAGCAGGAAGAAGCCCAGCTCCCACCCACCAGCAATGGCATAAAACCCTCACGTTTAGGGCAAAGCAGCACTCCCTGGCCACAGGGGCACGTGGACACGAGGGATTCCTATTGGATCTCTTTGTGCCTGAGCACCAAGACCTTCATCAGGTAGGTGCACACCTCACAACTCTTCTGAAGAGAAAGGCTGAGAAACATCTCTTTCTTGTAGGCACAGCTAGCCCCTATTTGGGTTCCTCGAAGTTGTGCCCAGTCTCCTGCAGCACCACTTGGGGATCTCTCCCAGGTCCTTGTCACCACGGTTTGTCTTCTCTGCAGCAGCCCCGTGAAGACCTGCTGTGGGCTTCAGCCATGAAGATCCTGTTCCCGCTCTTCTCCTTCTTCCTCCTCTTTCTCCAGGGTGCTGCAGGTGAGAGGGGGAGGAGGGAGATGGGCTGAGGTTTGGACCCATGACAGTGTGGTCCTCCATGTCCAGGGAAGCAATGCCACTTGTTGGAGAGATGCAAAGGTTAGGAGGGACTGTTGAAAAGAAGCCTTCTGAGTGGTCTTTCCAAGAGGACATGGAATTGGGGTGTAGAAAGAGCTGAAGAAGAAAGGCCTGGCTTCTTGTGGGGTCAGGAAGGGGTTTGGCTGCAGGCTGTAGCTTGTGTCCAGCTGCTCCTCTGCTCTTGTCTCTGCAAGAGCACCCATCAGCAAGGCTGAGGTTAGCACAGCAGTGTCCTTCAGAGGGACCTTTTGGCCTGTGCAGGGATGGGAGAGAGCCCAAGGGGGATGTTGACTTGGTGGAATGGCCGGCACACAAAGTGGTCCTATTGTGAGACCTTGTTGTGTCTCAGCACAGTGTCCCAAAGCCCCCTTCTCTCGAGCCATGATCCATGTGAGGGCTGGGTAAGGGCTTTCCTTTGGAGTTCCCTCAAACTCACGGAGCAGCTTGGACAGGGCTGTGGGCTGTGATGAGTGCCCCACTTGACAGCTCCGCCGGTCCAGGCACAGCTGGACACGCAGCTGGGCAGCCAGCACGCTTCTCCCTTGGTCTTCCTCCCTCTCTGCTCTTGTGTGCACCTGTAGGGGTGTGAAAGAGCCCTTCTGGGTGAGACACCTTGCGTTGGAAGACCCACATATGGCAAGCGTGAAGATGAGCCTAGATATTGGTCTGGAATGCATGGAGAGTGTCAGTGCTTCTTCAAGCACTCACAACTCATCCAAATCATCACCTCAACTGCTTTTGTGTCTATGATTCTCCATAGCTCCAGGAAATGCCATAGAGTGTGGACGATATGGGGGATTCTGTACCTTTGGGAGATGTCCCTTCCCTGCCACGGCTATTGGGAAATGTGCAGATTTCGTTCCCTGCTGCAGAAGGTAAGGTCTGTGAGAAATACCTCAATAATGTTCTCAGGGAGGGTCTTGTGTGAAGCTATTTTACTCGTGATTGCAATGGTGGGCATCCTGCAAGCAGGAACACTCAGCAAACGTATATCATAACCTTATATTCCCTATTACCCTGCACTTGATTCCTCCCATTTCCTCACTGGCTTAGTACTACAGGTTCACAAACTATTTGATGCTTATTACTGTATCATATATGTACAATTTTATTTGACCAACCTTTAATTTCTCCTCTTCCTTTTCTTTCCTTCTTCTGTCATGACTAGAGGCCCGCAATTTTCTGTTTTTAATGATTTTGCACTGTTTGCCTTGTTTTTCTTACCTATCCTCCTTATTCTGGGACAGTGAGACCTTCCCCTTATCTGCTTAACATACTCCCCACTGCTATGCCACTGTCGTGCCTGCACAATTACTTTTGAATATGCAAAGTTAATGGAATTTTCCACTGCAACACCACGTTCTACTGCAAAAACACAACTTTGTTTCTCACAGGTCTAGCATCCTGGATGTGGAAAGGAATTCCTCCTTTATCCATTGAAATGGTTGTTACGGAACTCTTTCCAGTCAATGCCTGGTAAATATTCTGCTGAATTTATGCTTTGTGGGAGAGTCCCAAGAAAGGAGGGAAGAGTCCTCGTGGATTCGGAAGTGCCCTTTTTGGGGCTGAAACAGCTCAAACTCCCCAAAACAACGATACCACGCAGTCCCGTGATACCTTTCCAGCTTTGCAGAGGGCATATCCCTGCTGCACAACAGTCAAGGTTTTCCCTGGGAGAAGGGTCAATGCCACAACCCTGTTCTCGATGACAATGCAAAGACTTGGAGGCAGGGCTACCACCCCTAAGCATAACGTGTCAGTGGTGTCTGCAGAAAGGGCTGCTGTTTACATCCATGGAGGCTGATTCTTTTGCACCATGTATTTGGTTTTCATAACGGAGGAGGTGGGAACAACTGGGAGCAAGGAAGAAATAAGTTGCAAGCCAGTGACATGCTTTCTGCTTCCTTCTTACAGCACATGGGGTTGATGCCCTGAATTCTGTGAGCAGGATGTCCCCCTCGCTTCTCGCTCCTGGAAACAGCTCCTGACGTCCTCTCCCCTTCCCGCCCCTGCAGTCTCCGCGTGGAGTGCCCGTGGGAGTGGAAGCACTGCTCCTGCTGGGTGCGAGGGCACCCGTGTGCTGGAGACATCCTGCCCCAGGCCTGCTGTCGTTTGGCCAGAGGCTGCTTTTTCGCGTTCGAATAAAGGCGTGCAGTTTGGCATTGCAGCTGGTGGGAAGCATGAGCGTGTCCTTGTGCCAGAGGGTGCCCAGGGGTGCTGTTCCCCACCAGCACCGTGGGGACGCCGGGGCTGGCAGTCCCTGTGGGGCCAGGCTGTTGGTGAGGAAGGCGCTGTGTGTCCCGGGCAGCCACGGGAGCCAGCACAAAGGTACAAAGAGACCCACAAGGACCATTGAGTCCAAATCCTGGCTCTACAAACCACCACCCAAAACCAATCCCTATGCCTGAGAGCATTGTCCCAACACTTCTAGGGACTCCAGCAGGCTTGGACACCAGCAGGATCCTGTCCAGGTGCCTGACCACTCCTGGGTGCAGAACCTTTCCCTCACACCCAGCCTGACCCTCCCCTGTCCCAGCTCCATGCCGTTCCCTCGGGTCCTGTCGCTGTCCCCAGAGAGCAGAGCTCAGCGCCTGCCCCTCCACTCCCCTCGTGAGGGAGCTGCAGGCCGCCATGAGGCCTCCCCTCGGCCTGCTCTGCTCTGGGCTGAACAAACCAAGGCACCTCAGCTGCTCCTCACACGCCTTCCCCTCCAGACCCTTCACCACCTTCATAGCCCTCCTTTGGACATTCTCCAGTAGTTCTCCAGTAATCCCTTCTGACACTGAGGCACCCAAAACCGCCCCCAGTGCTCGAGGTGAGTCAGCAGCAGGCAGAGCAGAGCAGGACAATCCCTCCTCTTGACCGGCTGCAGTGCATGGCCTGATGCCCCCCAGGCTATTTGGAGCACAAGTCCTGTGAGGAGCGGCTGAGGGAACTGGGGGTGTTTAGTCTGGAGAAGAGGAGGCTCAGGGGAGACCTTATTGCTCTCTGCAACTGCCTGAAAGGAAGGTGTGGGGAGCTGGGGGTCGGCCTCTTCTCACAGGTAACCAGTGACAGGACTAGAGGGAATGGCGTCAAGTTGTACCAAGGGAAGTTCAGGTTGGAAATCAGGAGACATTTCTTCTGAGAAAGAGCAGTCAGGCACTGGTATGGGTTGCCCAGGGAGGTGGTGGCGTCACCGTTCCTCGGGGTGTTCAAGGAAAGGTTGGGTGTGGTGCTTAGGGACGTGGTTTGGTGGGTGACATTGGTGGTAGGGGGATGGTTGGACCAGATGATCTTGAGGGTCTTGGCCAACCTTAATGATTCTATGATTATATGATTAAATGGTGGACTTGGCAGGGCTCGTTTCTGGGTTGGACTTGATGATCTCAGAATTCTTTTCCATCCTAAATGATTCGGTGATTCCATGTTATGACAGAGGCACAACCAGTGTTGCTCATTAGCTCAGCTCTGGCCACCAGCGAGTCCCTTTTGGAGTGGGCTGGACCTGGCTCTTGTCTGACATGGGGCAGCTGCGGGGCTCTTCTCTCTGAGGCCATGCCCGCACCCCCCTGCTTCCAAACCCTCTCCAAGGAATCCCAAGATGTCGTATCATTAACAATATGCGAGGACACCTGAGGGAAGCCTTCTTCTCCTTGCAGGGTGCCCGTGCTGCCATTGCCTGCCCCAGCCCACCTGCTTTGCCCATGGCAGGCGGTTCATGCCCAGGCACCGCAGGCTGCGTGCCCGCTGTGCCCCCGGGTGTCACAAGCTGTGTTGCGTGAGGATAACGGTGACGATTGCAACAGCCCCAGCAGGCACCTCAGCAGCCAGGAGGGATGAGGAGCAACCCCACCATGCCCATGGGTCACTGGCTGATTGGCCAAGGGCAGAGGCAGCAGCAGGAAGAAGCCCAGCTCCCACCCACCAGCAATGGCATAAAACCCTCACGTTTAGGGTAAAGCAGCACTCCCTGGCCACAGGGGCACGTGGACACGAGGGATTCCTGTTGGGTCTCTTTGTGCCTGAGCACCAAGACCTTCATCAGGTAGGTGCACACCTCACAACTCTTCTGAAGAGAAAGGCTGAGGAAAAATCTTTTTCTCGTAGGTGCAGCTAGCCCCTATTTGGGTTCCTGAAAGCTGTGCCCAGTCTCCTGCAGCACCACCTGGGGTTTTCCCCCAGGTCCTCGTCACCTTGGTTTGTATTCTGTGCAGCAGCCCCGTGAAGACCTGCTGTGGGCTTCAGCCATGAAGATCCTGTTCCTGCTCTTCCCCTTCTTCCTCCTCTTTCTCCAGGGTGCTGCAGGTGAGAGGGGGAGGAGGGAGATGGGCTGAGGTTTGGACCCATGACAGTGTGGTCCTCCATGTTCAGGGAAGCAATGCCACTTGTTGGAGAGATGCAAAGGTTACGAGGGACATGACAAAAAGAACCACTCTGAGCGTCTTTGTAAGAGGTCATGGAAGTGGGGTGCAGAAAATGTTTTGGAAAAAAAGGCCTGGCTTCTTGTGGGGTCAGGAAGGGGTTTGGCTGCAGGCTGTAGCCTGTGTCCAGCTGCTCCTCTGCTCTTGTCTCTGAAAGAGCTCCCGTCAGCAAGGCTGAGGTTAGCACAGCAGCGTCTTTCAGAGGGACCTTTTGGCCTTTGGGAGAGAGCCCAAGGGGGATGTTGGGTTGGTGGAATGGCTGGCCCTCAAAGTGGTTTCATTTCGACCCCCAGCACAGTGTCCCAAAGCCTCCTTGTCTCGAGCCTCTCCGTGTGACTTCTGAAGATCTCTAAGTAGGTTGACTCCAGAACCTCTCTGGGCAAGGTTTGCCAGTGTTCTGATCTGCGTTGCAATTACCTTTACAATGGCTTCTCTGTGCATGACTTTCTCTTGCAACAGGAAATTCTTTCCAATGCAGAATAAGAGGGGGAAATTGTCGTTTTGGGGGCTGCCAGTTCGCTGAAACACAGATTGGGAAATGTTTCGGTTTCGTACCCTGTTGCAGCAGGTAAGGTCCTGGCTGAGGAAAGGGATTCCTCCTTTGTCCATTGAAATGATTGTTACAGAACTCTTCCCAGTCCACACCTAACCACCAGCATCTGCAGAATGCGCTCCGCAGGAGAGGCCCAGAAAGGAAGGGGATTGTGGATTCGGATGTGTGGGTTCAGCCCTGTGTGGGGCTGAAGGACCCTAAGCTTAGCCAGCACCTCCCCATTCTCCTCAGCCCCACAAGACTTTCTCAGCCTTTGCAGAGGACTCTCCCATGCTGGCAAAGGGTTAAGGGTACCTTTTGGAGATGGTCAAGGACACGGTCCTGTTCTTGATGCTTCTGCAAAGACTCGGAGTCAGGGCTACCAGCACTAAGGAGGGCACAGTTCTAAGCCATCAGCCATGAGTTCACCTCTGGGCATTTGACTCTTATGTCTCAAGACTCGTTTGTCCTTGGAGAGGAGGTGGGAGAGAGTGGGAGAGAGGCAAAAGGGAGAAGTTTCAAGGAGGTGATAAGCTTTCTGCTTTCTCTGTACAGGACATGGGGTTGATGCCCTGAATTCTGTGAGCAGGATGTCCCCCTCGCTTCTCGCTCCTGGAAACAGCTCCTGACGTCCTGTTCCATGGGCCTACAATTGTTTGGCCAGAGGCTGCTTTTCCCCGCTCGAATAAAGGCGTGCAGTTTGGCATTGCAGCTGGTGGGAAGCGTGAGCGTGTCCTTGTGCCAGAGGGTTCCCAGGGGTGCTGTTCCCCACCAGCGCGGTGGGGACGCCGGGGCTGGCAGTCCCTGTGGGGCCGGGCTGTTTGCTGTGGGTGAGGAAGGCGCTGTGCGGGCGCTGCCTGCAGGGGAGGGCAAGCGGGAGCCCTGTGCTGGTGCTGCCAGGCACGGGCAGCCCTTATCCCGGGGAGTCCCGGGTGCCAGCACAAAGGTACAAAGGGACCCACAAGGACCACTGAGTCCAAATCCTGGCTCCACAAAGCACCACCCAAAACCAATCCCTATGCCTGAGAGCATTGTCCCAACACTTCTAGGACTCCAGCAGGCTTGGACACCAGCAAGATCCTGTCCAGGTACCTGACAGCCTCTGGGTGCAGAACCTTTCCCTCACACCCAGCCTGACCCTCCCCTGTCCCAGCTCCATGCTGTTCCCTCGGGTCCTGTCGCTGTCCCCAGAGAGCAGAGCTCAGCACCTGCCCCTCCACTCCCCTCGTGAGGGAGCTGCAGGCCGCCATGAGGCCTCCCCTCGGCCTGCTCTGCTCTGGGCTGAACAAACCAAGGCACCTCAGCTGCTCCTCACACGCCTTCCCCTCCAGACCCTTCACCACCTTCATAGCCCTCCCTTGGACATGCCCCATTAGTTTTATGCCCTTCTGACACTGAGGTGCCCAAAACCGCCCCCAGTGCTTGAGGTGAGGCGGCAGCAGGCAGAGCAGAGCGGGACAATCCCTTCCCTCGACTGGCTGCAGTGCCAGGCCTCATGTACCCCAAGTTATTTGGAGCACAAGTCCTGTGAGGAGCGGCTGAGGGCACTGGGGGTGTTTAGTCTGGAGAAGAGGAGGCTCAGGGGAGACCTTATTGCTCTCTGCAACTGCCTGAAAGGAAGATGTGTGGAGCTGGGGGTCAGCCTCTTCTCACAGGTAATCAGTGACAGGACTAGAGGGAATGGCCTCAAGTTGTACCAAGGGAAGTTCAGGTTGGAAATCAGGAGACATTTCTTCTGAGAAAGAGCAGTCAGGCATTGGGACGGGTTGCCCAGGGAGGTGGTGGCGTCACTGTCCCTGGGGGTGTTCAAGGAAAGGTTGGACGTGGTGCTTAGGGACGTGGTTTGGTGGGTGACATTGGTGGTAGGGGGATGGTTGGACCAGATGATCTTGGAGGTCTTGGCCAACCTTAATGATTCTATGATTATATGATTAAATGGTGGACTTGGCAGGGCTCGTTTCTGGGTTGGACTTGATGATCTCAGAGTTCTTTTCCACCTAAATGATTCGGTGATTCCATGTTATGACAGAGGCACAACCAGTGTCGCTCATTAGCTCAGCTCTGGCCACCAGCGAGTCCCTTTTGGAGTGGGCTGGACCTGGCTCTTGTCTGACATGGGGCAGCTGCGGGGCTCTTCTCTCTGAGGCCATGCCCGCACCCCCCTGCTTCCAAACCCTCTCCAAGGAATCCCAAGATGTCGTATCATTAACAATATGCGAGGACACCTGAGGGAAGCCTTCTTCTCCTTGCAGGGTGCCCGTGCTGCCATTGCCTGCCCCAGCCCACCTGCTTTGCCCATGGCAGGCGGTTCATGCCCAGGCACCGCAGGCTGCGTGCCCGCTGTGCCCCCGGGTGTCACAAGCTGTGTTGCGTGAGGATAACGGTGACGATTGCAACAGCCCCAGCAGGCACCTCAGCAGCCAGGAGGGATGAGGAGCAACCCCACCATGCCCATGGGTCACTGGCTGATTGGCCAAGGGTGGCAGCAGGAAGAAGCCCAGCTCCCACCCACCAGCAATGGGATAAAACCCTCACGTTTAGGGCAAAGCAGCACTCCTTGGCCGCAGGGGCACGTGGACACGAGAGGTTCCTGTTGGCTTTCTTTGTGCCTGAGCACCAAGACCTTCATCAGGTAGGGACCTGCAGGGCCCTGTCTCTTCTGGTACAGCTGCTCAGCTCAAGTCCATCATGCTAGAGTCCCTGCATGGACCAACTGTAAGATCCTCCCTGCACTCTTGCTCCCGTCTGGGGAGGGGCTGCTCAGGTCTACGGCAGTAAGTGTGGGGCCAGGGAGGTTCCTTGCTGCTGGTAGAGCTGGCAGTTATCTTGAGTTGTTGGTGGGGATGCCCAAGCCCATCTGGGAGGTCTGTCCTGAGCCTGGGGAACACAAGGTGATTGGGCAGGGTGGTTTCAGTGGCCACCTTAGGGCTGTTTGGGGTGGTTGTCAGCACCGATGAATCCTTCATGCAGTACAGTAGCCTCAGGTCCTTCTTTTCCATGACTTGCAGAGCCTGGATCCTTTCTTGACCCTAACCTTATGAGGGGCTTTGCAGTTTTGCAGTGAGACTTGTCAAGAGCATGTCCTGTTGTCTCTAAGCCTGTTTTCTTTCATCCCTTGATTGGGATCAGCTCTGGGGACAGCCAGTTGTGAGGCCATAGATATCGAACCCCTCTGGGGAACCCTTGTGATTTGTGTCTTTCTGTCCATCCGGGAGTCTCATTTCTTTTAATTACTGGGACACCCTGAAATGCTCCCAGCGCATGCAGGGTGGTGCACACCTGAGAACTGTTCTGAACAGTCAAGAAAACATCTTTTTCCTGTAGTTGGAGGCAGTCCATTTTTGGATTCCCGAAAGCTGTGCCCAGGCTCCTGCAGCACCACCTGGGGTTCTCCCCCAGGTCCTTGTCACCTTGGTTTGTCTTCTCTGCAGGAGCCCCGTGAAGACCTGCTCCGGGCATCAGCCATGAAGATCCTGTTCCTGCTCTTCCCCTTCTTCCTCCTCTTTCTCCAGGGCGCTGCAGGTGAGAGGGGAAGGAGGGAGATGGGCTGAGGTGTGGACAGCAGTGTCCTTCAGAGGGACCTTTTGGCCTGTGCAGGGATGGGAGAGAGCCCAAGGGGGATGTTGACTTGGTGGAAAGGCCGGCACACAAAGCGGCCCCATTTTGAGGCCTGGTGTCTCAGCACAGTGTCCCAAAGCCCTCTTCCCTCAAGCCACAATTCCTGTGAGGGCTGGGTAAGGACTTTCCATCAGAGCTCCCTCAAACTCATGGAGCAGCTTGGACAGGGCTGTGGGCTGTGATGAGTGCCCCACTTGACAGCTCCGCTGGTCCAGGCACAGCTGGACACGCAGCTGGGCAGCCAGCACGCTTCTCCCTTGGTCTTCCCGCTGGTCTTCCTCCCCCTCTGCTCTTGTGTGCACCTGTAGGGGTGTGAAAGAGCCCTTCTGGGCGAGACACCTTGCGTTGGAAGACCCACATAGAATCATAGAATCATTAAGGTTGGAAGAGACCTCCAAGATCATCTGGTCCAATCATCCCCCTACCACCAATGTCACCCACTGAACCATGTCCCTAAGCACCACGTCCAACCTTTCCTTGAACACCCCAGGGACGGTGATGCCACCACCTCCCTGGGCAACCCCTCCCAATGCCTGACTGCTCTTTCTCAGAAGAAATGTCTCCTCACTTCCAACCTGAACCTTCACTGGTGCAACTTGAGGCCATTCCCTCTAGTCCTGTCACTGATTACCTGTGAGAGGAGGCCGACCCCCAGCTCCCCACACCTTCCTTTCAGGCAGTTGCAGAGAGCAATGAGGTCTCCCCTGAGCCTCCTCTTCTCCAGACCAAACACCCCCCGCTCCCTCAGCCGCTCCTCACAGGACTTGTGCTCCAGGCCCTTCACCAGCTTCGTAGCCCTGCTCTGGGCACACTCCAGGTCCTCGATGTCCTTCTTGTAGTGAGGGACCCAAAGCTGAACACAGCACTCGAGGTGCGGCCTCACTAGAGCAGAGTACAGGGGGACGATCACCTCCCTGAGCCTGCTGGCCACACAATTCCTGATACAAACCAGGATGCTGTTGGCCTTCTTGGCCACCTGGGCACACTGCTGGCTCATGTTGAGGTGAGCATCAATGAGCTCCCCCAGATCCTTTTCCTCTGCTCAGCTTTCCAGCCACTCTGCCCCAAGTCTGTAGAGCGCTTCACGGGATTGTTGTGGCCAAACTGCACAACGCGGCACAGCCGTGTTGAACCTCATCCCATTGGCGTTTGCCCATCGACCCATCCTGTCCAGGTCCCTCTGCAGGGCCTTCCTACCCTCCGGCAGATTGACAGTTAGCCCAGTTTGGTGTCACCTGCAAACTTACTGAGGGTGCACTCAATTCCCTCATCCAAATCATCAATAAAGATATTAAGGAGGATGGGCCCCAACACCAACCCCTTGGGGAACGCCACGGGTGACCAGTCACCAGCTGGATTTCACTCAGTTCAATACCACTCTCTGGGCCCAGCCGACCAGCATAGAGCAAGCTTGAACATGATGAGCCCAGATGTCGGTCTGGAATGCATGGAGAGTGTCAGTGTTTCTGCAAGCGCACACAGCTCACCCAAATTATCGCTTCCACTGTTTTTGTTTCTATGATTCTCCATGGCTTCAGGAAATGCCATTCTCTGCGCACAAAGAGGGGGAATCTGTAGCTTAGGGACATGCCTCTACCCGGCCAAAGCGATTGGGAGATGTTCAGTCTTCATTCCCTGCTGCAAAAGGTAAGGTCTGGATTCTTGGCTGAGGAAAGGAATTCCTCCTTTATTCATTGAAATGGTTGTTACGGAACTCTTTCCAGTCAATGCCTGGTAAATATTCTGCTGAATTTATGCTTTGTGGGAGAGTCCCAGGAAGGGAGGGAAGAGTCCTCATGGATTTGGAAGTGCCCTTTTTGGGGCTGAAACAGCTCAAACTCCCCAAAACAACGATACCACACAGTCCTGTGATACCTTTCCAGCTTTGCAGAGGGCGTATCCCTGCTGCACAACAGTCAAGGTTTTCCCTGGGAGAAGGGTCAATGCCACAACCCTGTTCTCGATGACAATGCAAAGACTTGGAGGCAGGGCTACCACCCCTAAGCATAACGTGTCAGTGGTGTCTGCAGAAAGGGCTGCTGTTTACATCCATGGAGGCTGATTCTTTTGCACCATGTATTTGGTTTTCATAACGGAGGAGGTGGGAGCAACTGGGAGCAAGGAAGAAATAAGTTGCAAGCCAGTGACATGCTTTCTGTTATCTCTGTACAGGACATGGGGTTGATGCCCTGAATTCTGTGAGCAGGATGTCCCCCTCGCTTCTCGCTCCTGGAAACAGCTCCTGACGTCCTCTCCCCTTCCCGCCCCTGCAGTCTCCGCGTGGAGTGCCCGTGGGAGTGGAAGCACTGCTCCTGCTGGGTGCGAGGGCACCCGTGTGCTGGAGACATCCTGCCCCAGGCCTGCTGTCGTTTGGCCAGAGGCTGCTTTTCCCCACTTGAATAAAGGCGTGCAGTTTGGCATTGCAGCTGGTGGGAAGCGTGAGCGTGTCCTTGTGCCAGAGGGTGCCCAGGGGTGCTGTTCCCCACCAGCACCGTGGGGACACCGGGGCTGGCAGTCCCTGTGGGGCTGGGCTGTTTGCTGTGGGTGAGGAAGGCGCTGTGTGTCCCGGGCAGCCACGGGAGCCAGCACAAAGGTACAAAGAGACCCACAAGGACCACTGAGTCCAAATCCTGGCTCCACAAAGCACCACCCAAAACCAATCCCTATGCCTGAGAGCATTGTCCCAACACTTCTTGGACTCCAGCAGCCTTGGACACCAGCAAGATCCTGTCCAGGTACCTGACAGTCTCTGGGTGCAGAACCTTTCCCTCACACCCAGCCTGACCCTCCCCTGTCCCAGCTCCATGCCGTTCCCTCGGGTCCTGTCGCTGTCCCCAGAGAGCAGAGCTCAGCGCCTGCCCCTCCGCTCCCCTCATGAGGGAGCTGCAGGCCGCCATGAGGCCTCCCCTCGGCCTGTTCCGCTCTGGGCTGAACAAACCAAGGCACCTCAGCCGCTCCTCACACGCTTTTACCTCCAGACCCTTCACCACCTTCATAGCCCTCCCTTGGACATGCCCCATTAGTTTTATGCCCTTCTGACACTGTGGCGCCCAAAACCGCCCCCAGTGCTCGAGGTGAGGCGGCAGCAGGCAGAGCAGAGCAGGACAATCCCTCCTCTTGACCGGCTGCAGTGCTGGGCCTGATGCCCCCCAGGCTATTTGGAGCACAAGTCCTGTGAGGAGCGGCTGAGGGGACAGGGGTGTTTGGTCTGGAGAAGAGGAGGCTCAGGGGAGACCTTATTGCTCTCTGCAACTGCCTGAAAGGAAGGTGTGGGGAGCTGGGGGTCGGCCTCTTCTTGCAGATAACCAGTGATAGGACTAGAGGGAATGGCCTCACATTGTGCCAGGGAAGGTTTAGGTTAGAAAGTAGGAGACATTTCTTCTGAGAAAGAGCAGTCAGGCATTGGTATGGGTTGCCCAGGGAGGTGGTGGATTCACTGTCACTGGTGACAACCAGTACTGGAAGCTGTACTGAAACTAGTGATCTTGCCCATCGCATGCTAGCTGTCAATTTCAAAAACAAAGAGAGGACACCTGAGGGAAGCCTTCTTCTCTGTCCAGGGTACCTGTGTAGCCATTGCCCTCCAGGCACTGAAGGGTGCATGCCTGCTGTGCCCCCGGGTGTCACAAGCTGTGTTGCGTGAGGATAACGGTGATGATTGCAACAGCCCCAGCAGGCACCTCAGCAGCCAGAAGGGACAAGGAGCAACCCCACCATGCCCATGCCCATGGGTCTCTGACTTATTGGCCAAGGGCAGAGGCAGCAGCAGGAAGAAGCCCAGCTCCCACCCACCAGCAATGGCATAAAACCCTCACGTTTAGGGCAAAGCAGCACTCCCTGGCTGCAGGGGCACGTGGACACGAGGGATTCCTGTTGGGTCTCTTTGTGCCTGAGCACCAAGACCTTCATCAGGTAGGTGCACACCTCACAACTCTTCTGAAGAGAAAGGCTGAGGAAAAATCTTTTTCCTGTAGGTGCAGGCAGCCCCAGTCTGAGTTTCCCAAAGTTGTGCCCAGTCTCCTGCAGCACCACCTGGGGTTCTCCCCCAGGTCCTTGTCACCACGGTTTGTCTTCTCTGCAGCAGCCCCGTGAAGACCTGCTCCAGGCTTCAGCCATGAAGATCCTGTTCCTGCTCTTCCCCTTCTTCCTCCTCTTTTTCCAGGGTGCTGCAGGTGAGAGGGGGAGGAGGGAGATGGGCTGAGGTTTGGACCCATGACAGTGTGGTCCTCCATGTCCAGGGAAGCAATGTTATTTGTTGGAGTGATGCAAAGGTTAGGAGCGACTGATGAAAAGAAGCTTTCTGAGTGTCTTTGTAAGAGGTTTGGCTGCAGGCTACAAGCCTGTGTCCAGCTGTTCCTCTGCGCTTGTCTCTGCAAGAGCTCCCATCAGCAAGGCCTTCATAGGGACCTTTTGGCCTGTGCATGGATGTGAGAGAGCCCAAGGGGGATGTTGGCTTGGTGGAATGGCTGGCACACAAAACTGTCCCATGTTCAGGCCTGGTTTCTCAGCTTAGTTTCCCAAAACCTCCTTTTCTTGAGACTCGCCAGGTGGCTTTTGAAGGTTTCCAAGCAGGTTGACTCCATAACTTCTCTGGGCAAGGTGTGCCAGTGCTCTGACCCATGTTGTAATTATCTTTACAATGGCTTCTCTGTGCATGTCTTTCTATTGCAACAGGAAATTATGCCTTCTGTGGAATCAGAGGTGGAGTTTGTCGTCCAGGGGGCTGCCGGTTCCCTGAAAGGCATAATGGGAGATGTTCACTTATCGTTCCTTGCTGCAGCAGGTAAGGTCCTGGCTGCAGAAAGGGATTCCTCCTTTGTCCATTGAAATGATTGTTACAGAACTCTTCCCAGTCCACACCTAACCACCAGCATCTGCAGAATGCGCTCCACAGGAGAGGCCTGGAAAGGAAGGGGATTGTGGGTTCGGATGTGTGGGTTCAGCCCTGTGTGGGGCTGAAGGACCCTAAGCTTAGCCAGCACCTCCCCATTCTCCTCAGCCCCACAAGACTTGCCCAGCCTTTGCAGAGGACTCTCCCATGCTGGCAAAGGGTTAAGGGTACCTTTTGGAGATGGTCAAGGACACGGTCCTGTTCTTGATGCTTCTGCAAAGACTTGGAGTCAGGGCTACCAGCACTAAGGAGGGCACAGTTCTAAGCCATCAGCCATGAGTTCACCTCTGGGCATTTGACTCTTATGTCTCAAGACTCGTTTGTCCTTGGAGAGGAGGTGGGAGAGAGTGGGAGAGAGGCAAAAGGGAGAAGTTTCAAGGAGGTGCCATGCTTGTCTGCTTTCTCTCTACAGGACATGGGGTTGATGCCCTGAATTCTGTGAGCAGGATGTCCCCCTCGCTTCTCGCTCCTGGAAACAGCTCCTGACGTCCTCTCCCCTTCCCACCCCTGCAGTCTCCGCGTGGAGTGCCCGTGGGAGTGGAAGCACTGCTCCTGCTGGGTGCGAGGGCACCCGTGTGCTGGAGACATCCTGCCCCAGGCCTGCTGTCGTTTGGCCAGAGGCTGCTTTTCCCCACTTGAATAAAGGCGTGCAGTTTGGCATTGCAGCTGGTGGGAAGCGTGAGCGTGTCCTTGTGCCAGAGGGTGCCCAGGGGTGCTGTTCCCCACCAGCGCCGTGGGGACGCCGGGGCTGGCAGTCCCTGTGGGGCCGGGCTGTTTGCTGCAGGTGAGGAAGGCGCTGTGCGGGCGCTGCCTGCTGGGGAGGGTGAGCGGGAGCCCTGTGCTGGTGCTGCTGGGCACGGGCGTCCCTTGTCCCGGGCAGCCACGGGCCCAGCAGTGCTGGCTGCGTGTAGAGGGCTGTGCTGGGCAGTGTACTTCCATGTCAATCTCTTTCTGTTGTGTGTAGCACTCTCTTCATTGGATGAGTGCTCAACCCATGTTTCCACGAGTGCCGAGGACTTACAGTCCTGCTTCTTGGTGGGAAAGAAGTGATCTTGTATGCTATGGTGTTGCTGTCTGTGCCCAAGGGGACGTGGACTGTGCTCCAAGAGGAGGGATCAGATTGCACACTGGTGTTTGCCCATGTGTGCGTGAGCTCTGAAAATTCACCCTCAACCTTATTGGTGCTGTTTTGGAGGCTTCCACCACCCTTTCAGTAGCCTCTTCTCATCCCCAAGGGCTTGATGAGTTCCTGCAGTTCCAAGGGTCCTGTTCCCAGGGTCCTAGGGAAAGAATGAGGCTGGCATGAGAACAGATAGTGCTGCTGCACAGTATAGACAGTGGCTGGGCTGTCAGCAGCAATGGTGCGAGATTTTTGAGGACATGAGCTTGCTGCCGCTCCAGCATCAGCTCCCAGGCTGAGCAGTGCAGCACTGGGGACCCAGGGGTGTTCCTGTGCCCTTGGGCTGCCTGTCCTCCCCTTTCTTCAACAGCCACGGGAAATTTTACAATGGGAATCTGGGCGAGGTTCATGGCATTTCGATGGGAGATGCCCACTACCATCCCACAGCAGCCTATGGGAGAAGCTGCTGACACCTCAGGATATCTGGCCAAGAAACATTTTTTCCTGTCCTCCCCCTGTCAGAGAGGACAAGGAATCGCTTTCCTCCTCTGACAGCTCTGAGAAGGATTCCCAGGCCTTCAGCCCTGGGTCTTGTGTCATCCCACCTTGCGAAAGAGACGTTCGCTGCTGTGGTTTGCTGGACACGTCTCGGGATACACACACTGCGTCCTTTGTCTTTGGAAACTGGCACCAAACTGCTGCCATACCACAAAAAGGAACTTAATCTACTCTTTAAGAAGCTGTCCTAGCAAAACTGTGTCTTCTGGGTCTTCTGATGGACATGGCCCCTCTGTCCATCCAGAACCTGCCTAGACCGCTAATCTGCTTCACAGGTAATCTACTCACTTGCTTAAAGTTTGCTGGTGAGTACACCCTGCACCCCCACACACCTGTTGTGGGGCACACACAGACACTCAGTGACCCACAGCCCTGCTCCAGCTGTCAGTGTGGAGCCCGCCCTCGCCTCCCTCACGCCGGTCCCCCAGCAGCTGGTTTGGGGGCACACACCGCTCCTGCCCCATGGTGGGGGGTAGCAGGCCCTGCTGGATCCAGGACCTGATGGCAGGACCCCTCTGACTCCGGCAGCTGGCACCGCAGTAACCACAGGGCCTGCACCCGCGACCTGACTGGTAGCTGGCCCTAAATTCATTCATGCACACCCCCAGGTCTCACCAGTCCTGGCACGCACACACACGAGAGAGAGAGTGCAAATAAGCAGACAGAGTTAAGAAAAGATTTAATGAGGAAATATAAGAAGATTGGACAGAGTGCGGTGATCAGGCACAGGGCTTGGTCAGACAAGCGTACTGACCAGCCCCAATTTACACACAACTGGCCCTTTTATACCCTTTTCTCCCTATCCCCCATTTTTATCTCCTATTTCCCCTTCCCCTGCACACCCCATGTTTTTGCAGAGATCTGCAGCTTCTGCACTGGAGGCCATGGAACTTTAGCGGACCTGGGGCGTGTCCAGAGCAGGGCTACGAAGCTGGTGAACAGCCTGGAGCACAAGTCCTGTGAGGAGCGGCTGAGGGCACTGGGGGTGTTTGGTCTGGAGAAGAGGTTCAGGGCAGACCTTATTGCTCTCTGCAACTGCCTGAAAGGAAGGTGTGGGGAGCTGGGGGTCGGCCTCTTCTCACAGGTAACCAGTGACAGGACTAGAGGGAATGGCCTCAAGTTGTGCCAGGGGAGGTTCAGGTTGGAAGTGAGGAGACATTTCTTCTGAGAAAGAGCAGTCAGGCATTGGGACAGGTTGCCCAGGGAGGTGGTGGCATCACCGTCCCTGGGGGTGTTCAAGGAAAGGTTGGACGTGGTGCTTAGGGACGTGGTTTGGTGGGTGACATTGGTGGTAGGGGGATGGTTGGACCAGATGATCTTGGAGGTCTCTTCCAACCTTAATGATTCTGTGATTCTACACTCTCCCTTGCCCAGGGACCCTTGGCTCACACCTTATCAGCAGTAAGGTTCAGCCTTTCTGGAAGCGGTGCCCGTAGCTCATTAGCCCACCAATTAGTGTGGCTGGGAGGATTGTTTCTGGTGATTACCCCTCAGCCTAGAAGTCCTCCATCAGATAACCCTACTGGAATGAACGTTCCCACATTCTCAGCACCAGAGAGACCTAGGAATAACAAAAAGTGTTCAATGGACGACCACCAAGGTGCTGCCGGGCCCGGAGCCCCCGTGCTGTGAGGAGAGGCTGCGAGAGCTGGGGCTGCTGGGCCTGGAGCAGAGGAGGCTCCGGGGGAGCTCCCCCATGGCCGTCAGGACCCGCAGGGAGGTGCGGAGAGGCCGGAGCCGGGCTCTGCTCAGCGGTGCCCAGGGCCAGGCCCAGAGGCCCCGGGCCCAGCCTGGAGCCCCGGCGGCTCCCCCTGCCCCTCAGGCAGCACTGCTGGGCTGGGCGGGTGCCGGAGCCCTGGCACGGGCTGCCCCGAGAGGGGCCGGGGGCTGATCTCTGGAGAGCTCCCCAAGCCCAGGGACGTGGGGCTGGGCACCCTGCTCAGTGGGACCCTGCTTTAGCAGAAAGGAACCTCCAGAGGTTTCTTCCAACCTCAACCGCAACTGTAACCAACCGCCTCCCTTTCTTATTGTCCCTTGTTGCATTGGAAAAGGCCTTGATGATTACCCATAGAGGAACTGACACTCTCCTCTATACACCCTTACAGTTATCTTGCCTTTATGACTTGACATCCCTGTGGTGTGCAAAGAGACCAACCTCTACTACCAAAACTCCCAATAGGTATACCCTTGGAGTCAGGGTACCAGAAAAGCTCTTCCAAACACCTTGAGAGGCAATCACTGAGTTGAATGTGCAGCACAGCTCCCTCCTTCCATGCAAGGGCTGCCACTTGTCCCAAGGTATGGCTGCAGAAGCCATGACTGTATCAGTGGTTTATTTATTTACCTGGAATGTTCTGGGAGCAGATGCAGATGGACTGGGTTGGTTGGTTTACTGACCTTAACATGTATCCTGGTGTTACTCTCTATTTGAATAGTCACTAGACAGAAACTGTTATGGGTATGACCTTTGGCATGTCAGGTGCACAGACATCTTGCCACAGATGAAAGTGTTCTTTCAATGCGTACAGGTGAGAGGGTTTTCAATATTCTGCATGTTCTTGCACATCACATATGAACTGACTGTTAATCACATGGGAGAAGGCAAAGAAGAATTCATTTTTTTTTTTTTTTTTTTTTTCTGGGATCAGACTGCTGCTTGCTGTCTGCACCAACCAATTGCTTTGTACATCCTGAAAAAATTTCAACAAGCCACTGCAGCCCGTGTGTCTGCTGTGCACCAGAGTGTCACAAGACGTGTTGCATGAGGATAACGGTGAAGACTGCTGTTGCAATGTTGATTGCCCCCAGCAGGCACCTCAACAGCAGGGAGGGACGAGGAGCAACCCCACCATGCCCATGCGGATGGGTCACTGACTGATTGGCCAAGGGCAGAGGTAGCAGCACGAAGAAGCCCAGCTCCCACCTGCTATAAAACCAGGGTGTCTGGGGCAAAACAGTACTCCCTGGATGCACGTAATTCCTGGTGAACCAAACCCATCACCAGGTAAGTAATTCCAGGGCCTCTTTCAGGAAAGATGCCATTCAGTCTCTCTGTGCAAATCCATCTTCCTGGAACCATCTAAATTGCAAACTGTTGGAAGAATCTGTGAATATAAACAAGAACTAGAGGAGGCTGGGAAAGAAAATAAACGTTCATATGAGTATTGGAGCCCAGAGCATTTGGAAGCTGGAGCTGGGGTTTCCTAACTGCAGGGGAGACTGGTAAGGTGCCTTGATGCTGGAGGAGACACCCAACATCTTCTGTTCTGGGGGGAGCAGGGACTTCACGGGGCAAAGTTCAGGTAGCAAAATATATTTTTCATCTTCTCAGGCTTCAGACAACTCAAAAGGTTGAATTGTGTTACTGTTTCTGGTCACCAAGAATTTCCTGCCTTCTTGCTCCTCCCTGGGGCTCGGCTGCATGGAGCGCTGGCAGTAAATGTGAGGCTGGGGAGTTTTCTTATTGCTGAGAAACCTGGGAATTAATGTGAGTTGAGGTGGTACAGTCCCTGACTGAGCCAGGATGACCTTCCTGAGCCTTGGGAAGCAGAGGTGATAGAGCAGGGTGGTTTCGGTGGCCAGCTGTGGACCACCTGAGGTGTATAGCACCAACTAGCCCTTCGTATAGTGTGGCATCTCCAGGCGCAAACATTTCTCTGACTTCCAGAGCCTGGATCTTTTATTGACCTAACTATTGGAATTGCACTGACTATTGACACAAGCATCTCCTGATGTGTAAACCATCTCTGCTTTGGCATTTGATTAAGAAGAGACAGAAGTGAGAGAACAAATGCACTAGTGGTACTTCTGACCTGCTGACTGTGCTAGAAAGTGTATCTCGTGTCACCCCTTGATTCTGTATCGCAGGAAAATTATTTAATTCTGCTCAGGAGACAAACATGCCCTGTGAAAGTCCTGAGGGACTATAAATATTAAAAGTAATTTTTCTTTCCTTATAATCTGAGTTTCAGTAGATGCTGTTTTGAATAAAATGGCAACAATTAACCATGAGTCTTCTAGTCTGTGTTTTGGGGAAAACACCAGGAAGAACTGTGAGGAATCATTGAATCATAGAATGGGTTGGAAGGGACCTTAAAGATCATCTAATTCCAAGCCCCCTGCCATGGGCAGGGACACCTTCCACTAGGCCAGATTGCTCAAAGACAGTGAAAAAAACTCTAGTTTGTCCAACAGGCTGGTACTTCCCCAAATGCTTCAAGAATATCCATGAACTTGTAATGCTGAGTCTTTATTACCTCCTTTTGTTGGTGATGGTGCTTCTGCCGTTTGGCACGCCATGTGTGCCCAGCCTTCTCCTTGCCCTTTCTTTGTTGCCTTGTTGTCTCCCCTCTGCAGCTCCGTGAAGACCTGGGACAGGCGCAAACCATGCGGATCCTGTACCTGCTCTTCCCCTTCATCCTCCTCTTGGTCCAGGGTGCTGCAGGTGAGTAGAGAAGAGGGCAGTTGGGGTGAGGTGTGAACCCCCATGAGTGGGGTTCTTCATGTCCTGGGAAGTGATTTGCCAGAGATGGGTAACGATTAGGAGGTGTTGGTTCCGATGAACGGCTGGGCTTTTGTGTTTGATGCTTTGTGCACATGGTTGGCTGAGATCCACGGGTGGTATCAGCCCCTCTAGACCCACACACAATTTTTATAGGTATCCCATACTCATGTTCTTTAACTTTTGCTCTGTGCAGGATCCTCCTTGGTTCCAGGAAACAAGGAGCAATGTCATCGAGAAAAGGGCTTCTGTGGATTTCTGAACTGCCCTTTCCCCTTTGGCATCTCAGGGAAATGTTCAAGATTTTTCTTTTGCTGCAAAAAGTAAGCTTTGGGATTGGAGATGAAGTTGGGCTGCGACTGTGATAGCAGAAATAGCTGCTGTTGTGTTTAAGCCCCGAGCCTCGCTGCTGGCTTTGTGCTATACATGCTCCAGGGCAGAAACCAGGGGAGGTGGAAGGATCTAAGGAAAGGAGAAGGTGCCCTGTGAGGGGCAGGAGGAGCCATAAGTCAGACAGCACCTTCCCCATTCCCCTCAGCTCCATGGGGCTGCCTGACCTGGGGGCTTTCAGAAATCCTTCCCCGGGCTAGAAAAGAATGAAGGCTGTCCTGTAGGTAGTGTGAAGCTGAGGAACCACTCCCTCCTCTGCAAATCCTTGGAAACAAGGTTGCAAACAAGCCATCTGCAATACAAGCTGATTATCTGCATTGGGATTAGTCTTAATATGTCATTACCATTGTTATCCAGGAGAAGTGATATGCACAGGGAGATAAAAAAAGAAGGAAAACAGAATAAAAGTAGATGACTTCAAAGCGTGCTTTCTCTCTGCAGATTATTCGGTTGAACAGCTGGACTTTCAAAGCAGGATGTCCCCCTCGCTTCTCGCTCCTGGAAACAGCTCCTGACGTCCTCTCCCCTTCCCGCCCCTGCAGTCTCCGCGTGGAGTGCCCGTGGGAGTGGAAGCACTGCTCCTGCTGGGTGCGAGGGCACCCGTGTGCTGGAGACATCCTGCCCCAGGCCTGCTGTCGTTTGGCCAGAGGCTGCTTTTCCCCGCTCGAATAAAGGCGTGCAGTTTGGCATTGCAGTTGGTGGGAAGCAGTGAGCGTGTCCTTGTGCCAGAGGGTGCCCAGGGATGCTGTTCCCCACCAGCGCCGTGGGGACACCGGGGCTGGCAGTCCCTGTGGGGCCTGGGCTGTTTGCTGCGGGTGAGGAAGGCGCTGTGCGGGCGCTGCCTGCTGGGGAGGATCAGCATGGGCATCCCTTATCCCAGGCAGCCACAGGTGCCAGCAGCGTGCAGAGGGCTGTGCCTTGCTGGGCATGCCCAGGGCTGCCCATCTGACCCCATCTGGTGGCCCTACAGGTCCCACCACACAGCAGGATGGGACCCCCATCTCCCTCATCAGCTGCCACATCCCTTCTGGAGGGGTCTGATCCCCCAGGCAGCACACAAGGAGTCCTTTATAGTTCTTGGAGGGAATATCATACAATCCTAGAATGGCTCAGGTTGGAAGGGACCTTAAAGATCACCCAGTTCCAACCCCCTGTCATCAGCAGGGATGCCACCCACTAGATCAGGTTGCTCACAACCTCATCCAACCTGGCCTTGAACACCTCCAGGGATGAGGCATCCACAACCTCTCTGGGCAGCCTGTTCTGGTGCCTCACCATCCTCTGAGTGAAGGATTTCCTCCTCACCTCTAATGTAAATCTCCCCTCAAGCAAGGGCCAAGGCAAAGGGCTCAAGCTTAAAAGAAGTCCTCCAATGATGTTTGGGAGGGTCCTGCTTATCACAGCTGTTTCTCATGCAGCACTGTGATTCAATGCCATGTAGCAGCTCCACGTGAATTCTGGCTTTGAAAACAGGCAGCTGAACCTTGTAAAGGGGTGGGACGAGCACATACCATTCCCTGTGTCTCTCCTGAGATGGCAACCCTGTACCTGGAGGCCCCAGGGCTTGGCACTTTCCCTAGGAGGGACTTTCAGTCTTGTCAAGATGGAAAGGAAGTGCTTCTCTATGTTGTACTTGATGATATGTATGAGTCTGCTTTCCTACTGTACTCAAAAAGCAGACTTGTCTCAAGATGAAGGTTGAAGCTCAAAAAATCACCAAAAAGAAGCTTTCTGCTCGAATTGAACTCTAGGGAAACCTTGACAGCTGGTGCCTGGCTGCCCACCAACTCCTCCTGCGTTATGAAATAACCACAACTCTTGTCCTTCATGTTCACAGTTTGTGCTTTGTCCACAGACCTAACCATAGAAGGTTACCTTGTGGAGCAGCGCTGCTCAAGAGAATATAAGCACTTTGGACAAGCTTATGTAGTTCAGGCAGAACTGCAGGGAGGAAGAAAGAGGTCAAGCCAAGAAGAAATATTTCAATACCAAATATAATGTGATCTGTGCAGTACGTACTGCTTGAACACCTACATTTCTAGTGCCATCTGATATTGCTCTTGGACTCTGTGTGCTGTTGTAGAAGAGTGAAGGTCTCTTGCAAGTCCTGCCCGTTGAACACCTGTAATTCTAAATGTTATAAGTAAGGTTTAAGGATCTTATCTGTATGGTGTGTTAACAGCGTTGAACGCTCTTTAGTGTAGGAAGTTGTAGCAGAAACAGCAAGCTAGATGTTGCTTTTTCATATTGTATTTGGTCTAATAATGAATACAGCATAATTATCCTGCTTATCTGCTGGTTAAATAGTAAAAACTGTTTTTTTTATAAGACAATTCATTTCCACTCTTGCATTTCTCAGCACCTGTTATGGTGACTACTGAAATCACCCTGATGCTTTCAGACAGCTTTGTTTCTGTTCTGGTGTCTTTTTTTTCCCCATTAATACAGAGCGCTGGGCTTGCTTTCATCCACAGCAGCGTGGCCAGCAGGGCAAGGGAGGGGATTTTCCCCCTCTCCTCTGCTCCGTTTTTTTGTTTGTTTGTTTGTTTGTTTGTTTTTTGGGGGGGGTTGCAAGACAAAGAGAATTTTTTGCTTCTTTTCATTTCCCATACTTGCTTCCTAGCACAGTGTTACAAGGCCAATGGGGGGAAAAGGAGAAAGGAATCCTTGCCCTATTTAAGGGTTGCCCTAGTCACCATGCTACCCGAATTTGGCATGACAGCCCCTGCCTTTGGCTATGATACAGAAATGATGGGGGAAAAAAATCAGGATATGAATTTTTATACCACTACGTAAGAAATTATGCTACAGAGGATTAGAAATCAGATGGGACACCTGAGGATAAGATTGTTCCCACCTAAGAAGTGCAAAGAAAGTCACAGGACATATAAGTGCTGTGTTTTTGGCACACAAACAAAATCACCTCCTGAGCAGCATTTCAGAAATGTATGTATCCCAGTTAAGAACTGGAGGCAGTGTGTCATGGGGTGGCAGAGGAACTAATGAAGAGAGACAGGCATAAGCTATAATTCTCCAGCTATTGGCTTTTATGCATCTTCTCAGAGGGACAGGTGAAAAATAAAAGGCAAAACTTACACCTTTTGCTGTGAAGCTGCAGGACAAACAACTTCCTGGAGAGCAAAGAAGTGGCTGAACCTGTTGCACTATTAAAAAAAAATAAGGAAATAGGCCTACATCTTTCCAGGAATGATCCCAGGCAGCTTCCAGCAGCCACAGCATTGAGTCCCATGTGCTGATGTTTTAACAGATTGTGGGTATCTCTTTGTTCAGTTATTTCTATTCCTCTTTCCCAAAAGAAAAGAAAGGGTTTCTGCATGTCTTTGTTTGTTTGTTTGTTTTGCTTTTTTTGTTTGTTTTGAAGAATTTTGGCATCTGAGTACCTTCCCACAAAGGGAAGCTGAGTTCTTCCAGCCAGTTTATCTCTTTGTACTGAAGGGTAAGGTATTCAGTCCATGTCTATCTATCCCTTGACAGCTACATGTCTCAGAAAAACCCAAATTAAGGAGCAGTTGGCACACTGTAAATTGATAACCTTTGGAGTTTAGGTATCAAACCCCAGGTACAGTCGTCACCCTCAGCCCATGCAACAGACACCCACGTTTCAGCAATGTGAATGCTATGCAATGGCAATTTATTCAAAATGAGGGAAGGCAATGCAGAATACCTTTGGATTTACTCTATATCGTAAAGCTTTTTGCATTAAAAATGAGAGGTGCTTGAGACTTTGTTGTAGCAGTATCCAGTGGTTGTAGCAGGAAGGGGATTCAAAGAAAGTTCCTGGAAGAAATTTTCATAGCTCTTGAATGGACAGTCCACGAAGTTTTTATACATCCCATGGCCTGCACAAAGAGAAAAAAGAAATGTATTTGCATTCCTTCCCTACTTACTCGCAGTCCATGCATATTTTCCTCCTGGGTATATACATTCCCAAATACCTAATGTCAGGTGCAAGTCAGGCTGGAGCAGTCTTGTGCACTCACACCTGTGAGTGGGAATGGTGCTTTCTGATTGCCCCAGGAAAAGCAGGGAATTAAATTGCTGTCCCTTGATATTGGGGTGAGTGCGTTCATTCCCGAGTGAAAATAGAATAGGTTATCTTTGGTATGAGAGTTTCTTTTTATGACATAGTTGCATTTTTTTTTACACACGTCCGATAACACTCAGATCTCTGTTCACCCTGCAGTCAAAACTGAATTCCCATTTGTTCCCCACACACCACAGCAACCCAGCTCTGAAAATATTAAACTCTGCTGTTTTGCTCCATCAGGGGAGTTATAAAGTGGTCAAAGAGACCTGGGGCAGCACATGCCTGACATCTCTGACTATACTTTGCCCTTCTTGCTGAGGCACATCATGGAGCACATCTCAGGAGAAAGAGCACCACGGAGCTCTGCTAGCAACCTACTTCAAGACCAGACTGTCCTCATGACATCTTATTTTTTTTTCTTATGTCCAGTCTGAACATTCAATGGCACTTTGGGGTTAAGGACATGGGCAATATATTTGTCTGCTATGGATGAACCTCAGTGAATGGCAAACTCACGATTTGCAGCAGGAGCGGAACCCAAAGCAGTTTCCAACTCTGACCAGGTGGATGGGACATCTTCCAAAGTGGCAGGACCCTTTCCTACAGAGAAACATGTCCCGCTGGGGTGAAGACAATCCTGCAACAAGAAGAACAAAGTTACTTCCCTCCGATTCTGCAGGGCAGGGTGAATGCAGTCTCAGTGCCAGCAGGATTTCCCATTCGTTGAGCTGCCTTCACCAATAACTGTTCTTAAGGACTGTTGCCCAGATTTGGCCACGTGGAAAGGACAGGTAAGAGCAGAGCTCACAAAGCAGATTTACAAATCCTTCCCTGCTTTATCCTCCCGCGTATCGATTTTTGCATGGACTCTTCTGCATTCCAGTGTGTCCTGGTTTCAGTTAGGACAGAGTTAATTTTCCTCCTAGTAGCTGGTAGGGTGCTGTGTTTTGGATTAGGATGAGAAGAGCGCTGATAACATGCTGATGTTTTAATTGTTGTAGAGCAATGCTTACACCAAGCCAAGGACTTTTCAGCTTCTCGCTCTGTCCTGCTAGCGAGCAGGCTGGGGGTGCAGCAGGAGCTGGGAGGGGACAGACCCAGGACAGCTGACCCAAACTGGCCAAAGGGGTATTCCATACCATCTGACGTCATGCTGAACAATATATAGGGGTGGCTAGCCGGGGTGGGGGGGCGGCTGCTCGGGGATAGGCTGGGCATCGGTCAGCGGGTGGTGAGCAATTGCATTGTGCATCACTTGTTTCGTACACATTATTAGTAGTAGTACTGTTATCATGATTATTATTATTGTTATTATTATTTTCCTGTCTTAATAAACTGTCTTTATCTCAACTCACAGGCTTCACTTTCCCGTTTCTTTCCCCCATCCCGGAGAGGGAGGGGGGAGGGTGAGCGAACGGCTGTGTGGTGTTTAGCTGCCGGCCGGGTTCAACCACAACACAGGGACAGCATTTTCAGGGAGGAGGTCAGACTGATAAACGCCTATGTGGCATTGCTGAACACTTAGGGGGAGGTCTCCCAAAGTCCCAGCCCCGTATCTTGGTCATGGAGGCAGAATATCTAGCATTAAAGCACAGGTTAGGAAAGATACAGACCTCCTGGCTCCTTGTCCTTTATCTTATGGAACAGAGACATGCCTCAGAGCCTTCATTACTGGTTCCTATCCAAAAATAGTTGGCTAATCTTCATTTTTGCCCACATATGCACCACTTTGTTGTTTGAAAACCACGGCCAGCACAGGCAGAGTCTCGGGTGTCTAACTCCAGAACATTTAGCATGAACATTTTAGGAAGGCACCAGCAAAGAGGATTTTTTTTTTTTCAGCAGTCATCATTTCTCCAACTTTGAAAGAGTTTTCACAGGAGACATGGACAGCACAGGCACCAAGCTGAGTATTTGATTAACTCCTGTTTGGTTTCTATTAATTTTAACTAATAGTGTTTAAAATGCACCAGGGAGCTTGCTTCAGGTGCACAAAAATCACTTCCTAGCATCCTTTCATTTCTTTTCATCTTACCTGGAGAAACCTGGAACGCCAGGAAGAGGAGAGAAAAGAGCAGGTAAAGGATCCTCATGGCTGCAGATCTGCTGAGCCACTACAGGGAAGAGGACCAAGAAAGGTGTGACAGACAGCCCTCAAACTTACTGTCTTCCGAACTGTACAAACATTGTAGTAATCAAAATGGCACTTATATTACTTTTTCTTCAAACTTTCAATAAACCTAGTAATGCCTATGTGGCCTCATGACTGCTGTGTGAGCATTTCTGGGAAAAGGAAAGACATATGGGGCAACATGCTTTCGGGATATGTGATTATTAAATTATTTTAATTCAGATTTCCTCTCACATTTTGCAAATAGCCCTTAGCCAAAATGCAGACATGACCTTAGGTTTGGTTAAATGTTTTATCTAATAAATAAACAACACTAAGCAGAAAGAGGTGATCCTACAGACAAGCTTACAAACTACAAGAAGAAACGTTCATTTTGCAACTTTAAAACTTATCAAGAAATAGCAGCTAAAAGCTACTTGCTCAAAATCATCAGTTTTATTCTAGAATGATTGAAATTTTAAAAAACAAACGTGCAATGACTGCATTAAAGCAGTCAATGATTAATGCAACTAATATTGGTAAAATGGGATAAGTTAGCCTAGAGGGGGCTTCTGGATAGAAAGGAGGTATTTAATCATATATTCTGATCCATCATTTCTGATCCATACATTCTGATCCATCACAAATTATTTTCTCTTAAGCAATGCAGGGAAACGAGGTTGTGATGGAATACTGTATTTCTGCAAATAGAATGACAGAGAGTAGCCCAAAGGGGATTTGCAATTAGTATCAGAAGTCCGCTCCAAATATTTGAAAATTATTTCCATATTTCCGTATTTGAAAATATCAGGAGAAATGAATAAACAAAGTTAACTTAATTCTGAAAATGAAATAAAGTTCTTAACATAGATACCAAATATATTCTGGTTTCTGCCTAAGAAGCCAGCAACTTCTCTGGACCTCAGTCCTTTTTAAAACAACCTGACCCAGACCCATTTTTTCCTAGGAGTTAATAAGCAGAGTATCTTTATCAAAGCCTACTAGGTATTAGCTCTTATTTGAACTGCTTACTCAATCTGTGTAACTGTGTAGATTAACATTTTTAGTAACTTAAAAATTTAGGTTAATAATGCAGAGGGTTTTTTTGTTTGTAAAAAAAAAAAAAAGAAAAAGAAAAAAAATACATAACAGGAGAAGATATTAAAAGAAAGACTGAAAAGAACCGAGAAGTTACCAGGTACTAGATGAGCTCAGAGGTCAGATGAACTCTTCTTGGTCCCTTCCTTCCACGGGGCTTTAGTTGTGAGATGAAAGCGTCTTTTATAACATCTTTGCTATGGGTAGTGACGATTGCTTTCTCTTTCCACCAAGTATACATCGAGCCAATCAAAATGGGACTCATCTTTTTGGTGACTTCTAATCCAACCAGAATCAAGTTGCTTCTCACTTCCCAGTCAAAAAGCAGGGTTTGCCTCAGCCTACTGAAGATTTGCTCCTGGAAAATCCCAGGTTCTCCATGCAATACCTCTTGTGACACTCCGGTTTGTGTAAGATGCGTTAAACCACAGTGGTATGTGTCAAACATCTTGGGACATATGTCGAATCATTCCTGGTTGGGAGCAACAGAAGGCACTGCAATACAGAGCATCTGTGTGTTCTCCCCATTAGTTTATTTTCTGTTCCATGAATGCAGAATATAAGAACATAGAGCCTTTGGGAATAGTCTAGCTACAATCTCATGCAATAACCAAAATGCACCTTGGATTTGTATAGTGCTTAATTGTGTTTATTCTTTTGTTTCCACATCTTCATTTATATATTTTTTTCAGTTCCTAACATCTGTCTTGCCTGTTTGTTCATAGGTAAACACTGACGTTCCTAGAGAAGCACCCACAATGAAATTTTAAATTGCCTTAGTATAGTTTTGAAGTAATACCCTGGTGGTCTTCATGCTGATTCAGGTTGCGCAGGGGTTTTCATGCATGCAAACTATATTCCCTAGGAGGAAAGTGAACAAGACGTTTTACTTCAAAGGTGCTCCAAAGGTGCTCTGAAGGTATTGCAGTGCCTAGTGTGGGCTATACCACCGCCAGGTCCTGTAGTGTGCATCCAATATTTCTTTCTCTTTTAAAGCTGGAGAATTTGTACCGGAGGATCAGCAATATGAGGAGAGGCTGAGGGACCCATCTTTGTTCAGCTTGGAGAAAAAGATAGTTAAAGGGGAATCTAATTACTGTTCATAACCACCCAATAGTAGCTATAACGAAGATGGAGCCACACTCCTATCTGAGGTTCACAGTGATGAGAGGTAACAGACACAAACTTTAGCTGGGGAAATTCCAATTAGATATAAAGTTAAAAACCTCACACAATGAGGGTTGTCAAACACTTGAACAGGGTCCCAGCAAATTTGTAGTATCTTGATACCTGTGGATATTCAAACTCAATAGACAAGGCAATCCCATCTGTCTTTGAAATTGGCTCTATTCTGAAGGCACAGCTGTGCCTCCAAACATCCACTCAACTTTACTTGGCTTTATGGTTCTATTCAAAAGCAAAAGCCAATCCAAACTCAATCTGTAAATCCATACAACAAAGATTTGAGGAGCATCAGCAGCCTCTAAGGTCTGTGGATCGTTTCCTATTTACTAATCTTCCATCGCACCAAGTCACTTGTTAAGTTTGGTGTACCCAGCAGCTATCCAAAGACACCAATACTAAATATTTTTTCACATCATATTTTAATTTACACCTCCCTTCAGTCAACAAAACATTGTTTATGTATCATTTTAATATAACACTCAAATTATATCATAATAGGTTATGATGCATTTGCTATTTTCAATGACAGGTGTATTTAACAGACTGAAATCCATCTTCAAATGGCACCATGGCTCAGAGATCATTTATTCTCAAAACTAAACTGAAATATTTAATTTCTTATTGAGTCCTAAATTTAGTTACTAGTATGGTAATTTTTTTAATACTTTGATATCAATTTCATGTGTACATACATATGTGCATACATGCACAGGCACACACACACACATAGAGAGAGAGAGATAGAGAGAGAGATACATATGAAAATATGCCTACAAATGATTTCCCTGAAATTCATATCCTGATATGAATGAGGTAGCTTTTTATTTTCTACATATTTTTGAAAATGAACAGGTTTCTTTGCAGTATAAAAAACTGATAGTTCAATTCCTGGTGTGTCTATGAACTTCTGACCATAAAGCAAGAAAATGGAGGGAAAGAAAATGGCATAATATGTAGTTGCTTCACAACTTGCCAAGAGCTTGTGGTTAGCTTGCCTACCAACCGTAATTGTTACTCAACCTGAGGCAGTTAGGAGCAAAATGAAGGGATAATTCCAAACTTTGCTCCTAATAGTTTTCTGGTTAAAAAAAAAAAAAAAAAAAAAGTAGAAAATATTAAGAAGGTCTTTTATAGTATCATTTTTATTGAATTATTTAATTATTAATAAATTATTTAATAAAATTATTATTAAAGTTATCAAATTTTTTAATAAATCTCTTATTTAAAATGCTACTACACCAATACCTGACTGCTGTTCCACCCCTCACCTCCAGAGGACAGTTTGTTCATTGCAATGAAGGCTCCAGGCATCTCCAGGTCATTGTACTCAGGCACAGCCAGAACACTGTTCCTCATTTGTGTGATAATGGCACCCCTTAACCTCCTTCATGTGTGTTGAACTGAATTCTTGCCATAAGGCATAACCATTGCATAGGAGGTGAATGCATTTTAATGCAATTGTGGAGTGTGCAGTATAAAGAAATTCAGATTCCTCTAGATTCACTGCAAAAGCTGTTACCAGCTGTTGTACTACCAAAGTAAATCCACCCAAGGTAGGATAGCTGGTATTTAGATGGTGTTCTGTATTTATAAGTGCATCTGTAATGGATGTACTTCATTACAGCTAACAGACAAAGCTTCAAGACAAGTTTAGATCATCTCAGTTAGTAACAAATATATATACGTGGTTATACACTTTGATCAGTGCACTAAAACTATCTAACCAAGATGATGAATTTAATGATCATGTAGTAATCTTGATTAACCAAGGAGAAATCATAATATGAGGTTAAAATCTCCATGGACAGATCCCACTCCATCTTCTCTTTGATTTGACAGCTAAAGGTATCCAAGCTAGGAGCAGAGTCCAGCCCTTTGGTGCTACTGTGCCAGCAGTAAGGTCCACACAGTGGGAATGTGTTTGCTGGTGTCCTCGTCCCCTCTTTGTACCTCTTTTCTAATTTGTGTCCTGTCAGGGGTCCGACGTCATCCAAAATATTGTTGTATTTCACTTTCATGAGGTCCCCTCAGGAGCGAAATGTCTCAAACGCCTCCAGGCCCACTGAAGGAAGTGGCTGGAGATACCTTGGCATTTTCTACACTGCTAGGCAACGATGACAGAGAAAAAGAGACAGAAAGCATGCAATCTGTCTCTGGCATCTCGGTCCAAAATAGTAAAATGCCTTGGAAAAGCAGCTTTGAAGCTACTGGAACATGTACCTGTTGTACAATAGCACCCATCACAGAGAGAAACTAGGTTTCATTCCTGACCATGGTCACTGCAAGAGTCTTCCAGGAACGTGGCCATTGGGGGGCAGAGGATCAAATGACCTCCCTTTTCCCTGGGGTTGCAGCAGGACACAAGTGTTAGATCATAGAATCATAGAATCATTTACGTTGGAAAAGACCCTAAATATCTCCAAGTCCAACCATCACCTAACACCACCAGGTCCACCACTAAAGCATGTTCCTAAGCGCTACATCCCCATATCTCTTAAATACCTCCAGGGATGGGGACACCACCACTTCTCTGGGAAGCCTGTTCCAATGCCTAAACTCTCTTTGTGTGAAGAATTTCTTCCTGATATCTAATCCAAACCTCCCCTGGCACAATTTGAGGCTGATTTCCTCATGCCCTTGTCACCCACCTCGCTACAGCCTCCTTTCATGTAATTGTAGAGAGTGATGTTTCCCCTCAGCCTCTTTTTCTCCAGACTCTACAAGCCACCAGCCCACCTGTGTGTTACTGCTTATGGTGAGAGTATTCCTAGGAAAAATCCCCTCCTTCCCCACCAAACACAGCCAAAGTTCAACCATATGAATGCCATCAGAAGTAATTTTATTAAAGGGAGGAAAGAAGTGGTTTCTGTGGTGAGGCCTGGTCCAAATTTATGTTTTCACAGATGCTGTTGTTTGCTTCAGTGCAAAGGAAACTTGTGAGAGCAAGATCTGGTGCCACCAGGAGTGATGGGGTCAGGGTGATTGAGAGGCCACTAGGTAGATGCGGAAAGGATTTCCAAGGAGAATCCAGGGAGTCATCAGTGCCTCCACCCCCTGCATGGTGAAAAAGACACAGTCTCAGCTTACACACCAGGAGGTTTTCTGCAGTGATGTTATTTTGGGGGGATCTCTCTGCTTTATGTCATGGCACCACAAGATAAGCTGCCATGGAACGTGAATGCCCCCTGAGGACCCTCCGTGCCAGCAAAGCTGGTGTTGGAGAAGTGAGAGAAGATGTTGTCAGCAGCTGTGCCTCTCAGATGTTACTCAGGAGAAAATACCAAGAGGATCTCAGTCACTGCTGAGGTGATGCCTTGCACTTTCACATACCTCGCACAGCAGGAACCTCCATTATGACACGTTCCAACCCAGTAATATGGCCGCCGACATATCCCTGGAAAGCAGATTCCATTTTGGAGTACACAAGGGTCGACTGGCCTAGGGAAGAAGTGCTGACCTGCACGGCGAAAAAAAAGAATAGTTGTTTACCACACAAGTGAGCAGAAGTGGATGCACCTTCTCTCTCCTCTCTAATTCCTCTTCACATCTCAGAATCACAGAATCGCAGCATGGGGGCACCCCTGGGTACCCCTGTCCCCCCCCTACCCCTGTAGGGTGCCCAGCCCCATGTCCTGGCAGCTCTGGGAGCTCTCCAAGGAGGTGCCACAGGTCCATTTCTGCAGAGCTGCTTTCTATCTGGGTGCCCTTGACCTGTCCTGGTGCTGGGCCTGTTCCTCCCCAGGACTTTGGGCTTCTCCTTGGTGAACCTCTTGACACTCCTGTAGGCCCACCTCTCCAGCCTGCCATGGTCACAGCTTACCTGCCACTCCTTGGAGCACCATGAAGAGGACAGCCAGGAGCTGGTAAAGGATCCTCATGGCCACTGCTGAGCTGTGAAGTCCTTATCTGCAAGGAACAGAGACCACAAGACCAAAATTCACCGCATGGCCTGCTCCCTCCTGATTGGGGGAGTGCTTAAAACATGTCCTGAATGACGAAACCCAGAGGCTTATAAAATACAGTGAACTTGAATGAAGAATGGAGTGGAAACTGCATGCTTGGAGACATTCAAAACCTCCCTAAATGCACCTCTGACCCAACCTAACCACATCTTCTTTGAGCAGGGATTCAGACTAGAAGTCCCCACAGTTCCTTTCAACTTAAATTGTCCTGGTCTTCTTGCATTGAAAAATGATATTCCAGACCTGTATGACACAGGACAGATTCCTCTGAAACCAACACAGACCCATGAATTTTACTTTCAACCCTACTGTAGTTCACAAGTGTTCAGGGACTGAGTCTACTACCATCATCCTTCTGAAAGTCAGAAAAGGACTTATTTATCTCTTGAACTCAGCCAAAATGGGACTGAAATTTGGGCAACTTACATAGCTCAAAAGGCAATCTCTGATGCCTACAGTGGATGTTTCTGGGTCTATCTCCACTCCCTTTGGAGATCAGCAAAGACAGCTTCCTCCTGCAGTCCCTGCAAGCCACCCGTGGTTCTGCAGGACATGCACACATCGCCACGCTCACTGCAGTAATGAGATGGGAGGGGTCAACAAGTGCTGAATACTCGTTGGACTGAAGAGGAATGAAAGCAAAAGAAGTGGAAAAGGGGAAGGAGGTGAGGGTGCCTGTCCAGGACAAGGCACGGAAGGAGCTACCAGCAGAGAAGGTGCAGGATCACTCACCACTGCCTTCTGTCTCTCTTCTCCAGCAGATGCCCCAGACCCAAACATGCTTCTTTATATAAAATTTGGGGTTGCTGGCAGAGCAGTCATGGGCCAATGAATGAAGTTTTTCCCAGCTAGCTTTGTTCTGCACTTTGGTGTCTTCCAGTGAGACAGGAGGCTCCGTTTTGGAACTGCTTTGACCACAAATCCCCCGATCTTGGTGCAATCCATCTTAGAGCATTTCACTTTTTGTAAGAGACGTTAGGCCACAGGGTTATGTGAAATACCTGGGAACATGCAACGACTGCTGCCTAGGTCCTGCAGGGTCTTTGTTCTGCCTTCAGCGTGCAGCTTAATTGTCTAGCTTGCAACAGCAGCATGGCCATTGTGTGCCTCTGTAACATTTTGTCCTTTACATCTATCCTGGTTTTCTTTTGTCCATGTCAATAAAAGAATGAGCACTGCTTTGTTTTCAGCTTCTTAACTGCAGAGTTAATAGTTTACTGCATAGTAGTATATGAAATTTTAACCCAAATGCATATAACCTTTCATACAAAATCATAATGGATCACATTTCTATTTCTACTGCTGCTTCTTAGAGTTACTCTTGATTTTTTTTTCTGCTGTTTCAGTGTCCTTCCTAATACAAACTTCCACTTAATCTTTCTCAGGCTGCCCAGACTCTGGCAGGATAACCAGCATACCTGCCAGCCTCGTATTTATTTCTCAGGTTATCTGGTCCTTGTTTCTTTGGGACCTTCCCACTCCCCCATGTTACCCCATCTCCTCTGGATGCACCTTTGCTTATCCTACTCTCTGCTATAGAAGTTTCAACCCCTAAAAAAAATTGTCAAACAAATCATTGTACATGAACCAGCAACTTAAAAAAGTGAAGCCATGCTTGATAACTTTCAGACTTGATAACCTGAGAAGTTTGTTTCTGTAGTTTAAGGATGGTGGGAAGACCCAGATGCATGCAGCTGCTGCCAGCTTGGCAGTCAGACTGTGCGGTGCTGTGTCCCACCAGGCAGGAGGTCTGGCCCTTGTCAGCTATAAAGCTATCAGATTTAGAGTTGCTTGAGTTGACTAAAAGGAAAGGCAGTTCAGATTCCCACCTTCAGGTTATTTAAATCTATGTTTTGGCCCCATCTTCATGGGTAAAGTCTCCATGAAGCCTGGCTTTGTAATGAAGCCTGAAGCACAGACAAATATTACTGTTGCTCACGCAGTGCTGTGGCAGAAAACACCAGGCAGCAGATGAGATTTCCAGGCAGCTTTTGGCCAAGTCAGGTCTGGGCAGGTTTCCACGGTGCCGGCCAAGGCCACTGAACAGGCAGCAGGACATTTCCCCAGCTGGATTTCATGTTATCCTTGCTAATTGCAGACGTGCCGTAAGGACAAGTGTTGGGCAATCGTACCAAAGGTCTGTTATCCCTTCCTGTCATTTGCACAGAGCACACTGGTAGAAGAGGATGGCAAAGAGAGGGTGGAGGATCCTTTTGGCCTGAAGTTGTCTGAGGACTCCTTGACATCAGAGGTAAGCCACAGCAGGATAGAAATGATAAATAGAAACAAAGGGCTTAATTCAGTGACCTTCACCCCAACATCCAGAGGAATTTGCAGTGCTCTGGGTGAGATGGGGCTGGCAGACAAGGTTCAGGAAAGAGGAGACCAAGCCTTGCTGGAGCAGCCTGGCTGGTCAGGAGGGACACAAGGACATCCCATGTGGCACTTGCCTAAGTGTGAGCAAACGAATCGATCCCTGAATATTCATAGAGCACACAAGTCTGTGGCATTCTGGGTGATAAAAAGATCTGTTTCAGGCCAGCTGGGATTTTATATTTATATTTTGTATTTATATTTTGTATATATAGCATTTATATCTAAAACTTTGTTAGCATGACCACATGGAAGGACTCTTCTTCTAAATACTAGATGGCTTAATACACATATATACATATACATATACATATACATATACATATACATATACATATTAGTGTGAATGTCCTAGGAGGACTGTAGAGAAATGAGAGAGTAAGAAATAACATCATTATAAGAAAGTAATTACTTAGTATCCTGACTGGTATTGACTAAATCATAGATTGGGATAGCTGGATTTTTTTTCCTATTTGTATGTTCTTCAGCTAAGATAAAATATAAAGCAAGTTAGAAAAATCAGCCTTTATTTGTTAGAATACTTATGTATTATGAAATAAACATACACAGACATTATATATATATAATATAATAATGATGCTACGATTCTATGGTTCTATGATTTTATGGTTCTCTGATATATGTGCCTGCATGTAGTCATTAAAAGAAGAACACAATTTAAGTGCTACACACATCCTTTGCAGCATCATGGAGAGAAGAAAGTAAATTAGAAGTACTGTGAAAGTATATCTGGTATACAATATTAATTCATGGATTGTGTATATTTAATTACTAAGGTACAGGTTAGGTTTAATTAGTAAGATACAGGTTAAATATGGATACCTTTCATGATCTTGAGTAGCCAAACTGATATTTGAAGTCAATAACAATATACAGTGGTTAAAATAGCAGGTAGTTTAATTACCCTGTTTCAGATATTTAAAGTAAGCTTGCCAACAAATATAACAACAGATACAGCTTGACCAGGGAGGTTTTGGAGTCTCCCTCCTTGGAGATCTTCAAAAGCCACCTGGATGTGGCCCACCCTGGATATGGCCTCCAACCTCAGCCATTCCATGATTACGTGTGTTTCTGTGAATTCATGTGCTGAAGATCTTGTCCCAGTATTGGCAGCACAGGGGAACACTTTGGCCTAAACATATTTGGCTCGTTGGCTGCTGGGAAGTGATGTTTCAACTGCTGGGAAATGCTGTGAGAAGCCCGAGTCATTGGCTGGCCGGTCTGTGGCAGCTTTGGCATCAGCAGGAATATATAAACCCTGTTGTTTTGGGGCAAGGCATCACCCTGTGAAGCTGAGCACCTCACTAAGAAGAACCAGGTAGGACAGACCAGCCAGAGTGCCCCCCTCTCCACGTGTTACCTACTGATGCCTGAAGTCCTCTAGGATGAGCTGAAAACAATTGGCAAGGAGAAAAAATGCTTATCTCTATGAAAATATCCTTTGCTTATCTAAAATGAAAATTGTCATTCCAAGGTGTCTGCTTCTGCAGCTTAATTAAAAGCTTATGAACAATGAAAAGTATAATACTTGATATTTGATATTTGATTAATGCATTTGAATTATTATTGTAGTCAATAATGGTGATTCTGTATGATTATATTGGTTTGTATCATTTGCAATATTTAATTAGAGCCTGAAAAATGGGCTGATGCTGGGGAGATGCTTTGAGGCTTTCAGCTGCTGTATGTTATAGAGGTGTTATGAAGAGAAGGGATAAATGTCTCCTTAGATTTTTCTGTAAAGATATTTTCAAGGAGTTGCTACTGCTTTGTAAGCTACAAAAATCATTATTATTTCTACAGTTAAAGTTTCTGAGCGTTCATTATCTAGAGAAATTAGAATGGTTTAAGTCATTATCTACAAATCCCTGAATCAAAATACGTGATAATTAAATAAAATGGACACTTTTGTCATTAATCATCTTGCCACAAACATGCAACACCACACCATAATGGAAGTATTGATGCTTTTGTTTATGTAGCAATGTTGTATAAGTTATAAAAGACACCTAGAAAAACGTGCTTAAATTATAAGAATTGGATAAGATGTGGAGGATATTTATTTTATTTTAAATTATAATATTCAGGGTTTATGAAATTTGCATGTAGGTGGAATGTTGACTGTCTTTGCATGCAATGGAGAGAAAATTGCTATACTCATTTTATTCTTTTAAATTTTATATGCATAAAATACATTTCCTTCATCTCATGAACTGAACTTTAAAATATATATTTGTTCAGAAAGTGGTATTTCAATAGATTGATTCTAGAACATTTACTCAATTGCATAAATGACAACTTTTATTCAACTTTTATTTACAAATTGCAGCTTATATGTCATCCATAATTTTGGGTCAAGTAATGGCCAATGTACCTTTTCCTGTGCTTTTCCCTAGTAGCTGTTGTACCTTGTGCCACTGCATTTGGACATGAAGATCATTTACCTTTTCTTTGCTGTGCTCCTCGTAGTGCTCCAAAGCTCTTTAGGTAAGAGATCTATAAACTCAGAGGAAACCCTGAGGGGATTTTGTGAGTACAGAAAGGGTAAAACAGAAATAGAAATAAAATGGGTTTACATCTCGGGCTACTTCTGTAGTAGTCAAACACTCTGTGTGTGATCGTTGACCCTCCTTTGGAAATGAAGAGAATTTAATGGTGTGGATGTGGCCAGACCACATGCAGACTGGGATATTGCTGTCATGCTACAGCCCTGACTCATACTTGATCTTTGCGAAGGAAAATCAAGACTCAGCTTCTTTGCACAGGTTTCATGCGAGCACCTAACAACGCCGTGCAATGCAAGCAGGCTGGGGGTACCTGTTCCACAGACCACTGCCCCCCAACCAATACAAGAGCCTTTGGACGTTGCCAGCAAGGGATCCCTTGCTGTCGGACTGTGGTGAGTTGAGGATTTGATGAAGACTGGGTGTTTCATGGGGGAATGGGTTCATTACTCACTTTAACACATCCAGTCTGCCCTTGGGATGTGAAACTCCTCCAGTGCAAGCTCCCAAGGGAGAAGGGACTCTGTATACTCAGAGGATTTCCTAGGGGTTTCCTCGCTTGCTCCCTGGGGTCAAAAATGATGCAGCTCGAGTGCCTTATAGGAAAGACAGTTCACAGTCAAAAGTCTTTGGCAGAGATAAGTAATTAGCTAGAAATTGTATCTTTTCTCTGCAGTTCCCATTACCTGGTCCAGATGCCTCATGACAAGTAATATTGGCTTTGGAGGACACATTTCTCAATAGGATGTGCATATTGTCTAGGGACCCATGAAGTTTTGAACCAGTAAATAGGAAACCTGCATGTTTTATATTGTAAAGTCTACCAGGACTCACTCGTGTTCAGAAGAAAAACCTGAAAGTCATGTTGTCTATAATTGTCCCCTTTTTAGGGAAAAAAAAATCAAATTCCTTAGCAGAATTTAAAAGTTTCTCCTGCATATTTATCCCAATACAAAACAGGAAAAAAAAAGCAAATGTACACTCTGCTTCTACTGTTTCTAATACTTAATTTTCTGTTTCTTTTTGCTGCAAGATGTTGTAGTTGCTCTTGGTTTTGGACACTCATTTAAACTTTGTTCAATAGTAATGGCAGAGACATTAAAAACAAAGAGTGAGCAGCAGATTTATATAGAGAAATTCCATATCTCCATACCAGAGACTTCAAGATACGAAAGAAGCTTCAGGAACAGAAGCTTCCTTGCATTTCATTATTAAGTAAAATAGAAAGGTTTTCTATTACATGATTACAAACATGATTACAATTTAGCAGCAGAAAGACTGTAGAGACCCTGCTAAGAATTCCTGAATTATCCAGGAATATTTTTGCTCTCAGTGCTTGGTGCTCAGTCAGTTCCTTTTATTCAAATATTTTCCTGGTTATAAGAACAAAATCTGAAAGTTTCTTTTCTCTTTTGCAGTATGACTAGTGTTTGCCAGTATCTTAGACCAGCTAAGCAGATCTCCTGGCAATTTATGAGAGACATCTTCCCTTTAGAAAATCTGGAATTTGGGGCTAAAAATATGGTTTTAACACACACACACACACATGCAAACACACGTAAACCCTAAAACACAAACAACAGAAGAATGACAACAAACACCTCAACAAACAAACTGAATGGCCTGAAGAGACTGCGAAAGTGATCCTTGGACCACCCAGAAAAGACTAAGCTTTTTCTTTTTTTCTAAAATAAAATAGTTTCCTAACAAAACTGCACTGCATCCCAGAGCGCAGATTATTGCCATGCAGAAGTCTGTCCCCATGAGAGGATGCAGAACAGGTTCTCGCCTTGGCCTCCAGAACAGATGCTCGTGTTTTTCTTTTATATATAAAATATAAATAGTAATAATAATAATAAATAGTAGTAATAATGGGATGAGCACTGAAAGATAAAGTCTCCAGGAGAGGCTGAATGCACAGCTGAGGTTTTCAAATTTCATAGTCTAAATATCTCTACAAATTTTAATAAACTTGCTCCAGAAGACTTGTGTCTGAGCCTTATACCTGCAAAGAATTGTCTTGGTTTGTGTTTTTGCTGTAAGACCTGGATCCCATCTCAGACAGCGTTAGTGGGACATGGGGTAAAGTCCTCCAGGAAACCAAACCCCTATACAGACAGGAGCACGGCCTGATCCTCTTCCTTATCAGATTAACTAGCAACAGTCAGGGATAACTTCCCCAAACACACTGTGATTAGGCTAGTTAAAAAAATGGAACAAAGGGGCCATGTTCAGGGCACATGGCAGTCCAAAACCAGCTCATAGCAGCTGATGGGATGGAAAGCGCAGATACTTTTAGCTGTCCCTCATCTCAAATCCTTTTGCCCTGTGTTCTGGGATGCTGGGGATGGGAAGGGGAAGCAAGGGACACTTCTGCACCTCATAACAGCAGGTGCTGAGACTCCAGGGTGATGGACATGCATCCAGACAGCACAGCGCTGTGGTAAATAGTTTGGCTCGTTAGGATCCCACTAATGTGATGCTCCTCTAGACCAAATAAAGGTAACAGGAGCAGAATCACATAGATGTGGTGAGGCAGTTTCAAGACCTAAAGAAGCTGGCCTTCTGCCATGCTAGGATTTCTCTGCATTGCTGTTCTCTGCTGTTCTTGGTGTGCAGGCAGGTGATGGAGGACTGGAGAACTTCTGAACCCCACCCTGGTTTATGATTTACTGACATAACATGTTGCCACACACAGACTGCTGCAACCCAGACACTCTGCAGGATGATTTAACAGGACTCAATGACACATGCGCTTAAATTAACTTAATTTAGTTAAATAAGCTTCATTTACAGGTTGATTTTTTTATAGACAACAATAACAACAAAAACCACCCTGACATACACAAGCAAATGTCAGCAATGTGGTTTCACAGTGACTTGCTTTTATTAGAATTGAAGCTGCAAATCTCTATCAGGGCTACAAGAACTCCTTCTCAGATCTCCTCGTGCTCCCAGGAGTCTTCACCCCATGGGAAAGGCTCCTCAGGTTTGCACCAAGGCTGGGATTCATTGATGTCAAAAGTCTGGAGATGTCTCAGGTTCCCAGAGCTCTTGTCTGCCTGGTCAGTGAGGTATCAGTTTTAGGAACTGGGTGTCCTGCAAAGAGAAATGAAGTGCTTAGCTATTCTGCCTATCTCTGTCCAAACAAGTAAATGATGCTTTCCCGTCTCAGGCTGGTGCAGAAATCTGGTAACACGTGGGGTTAGACAACAGGAGATCCTTGGGATCTGGAACTCTGCTCTGTGCTCACAGAATCACAGCGTGGCTGAGTCTGGGCACACGCCTGGGTGCCCCTGTCCCCACCTGCCCCAGCAGGACGTCCCTGGGCTCGGGGAGCTCTCCAAGGAGCAGCCCCCGGCCCCTCTCGGGGCAGCCCGTGCCAGGGCTCCGGCACCCGCCCAGCCCAGCAGTGCTGCCTGAGGGGCAGGGGGAGCCGCCGGGGCTCCAGGCTGGGCCCGGGGCCTCTGGGCCTGGCCCTGGGCACCGCTGAGCAGAGCCCGGCTCCGGCCTCTCCGCACCTCCCTGCGGGTACTGACGGCCATGGGGGAGCTCCCCCGGAGCCTCCTCTGCTCCAGGCCCAGCAGCCCCAGCTCTCGCAGCCTCTCCTCACAGCACGGGGGCTCCGGGCCCGGCAGCACCCTGGGGGCCCTGGGCTGGGCTCTGCCCGCTGGGCCCAGGTCTCTCTGTGCTGGGGGCCCAGGACTGGACCCAGTACTCCAGGTGCAGCCTCACCGGTGCTGAGTAGAAGGGCCATAAGACAAACCAGATAAAATGGAGGATGTGGATGTTACCACTCAGCACACACCACAGTTTGCTGGCTGCAGCTGCTGATGACCCAGAATGCCTGACGGGCATATGGCTTAAGAATAAAACTAATTTAGGAATAAAGCAAGCATGGTTGACCCTCTCCCTTTCTTCCATGCCCTCAGAAGTGTGACAAGGCCTCTCACTTTTGTTGTATCCTTCAACATGATGTTTCACAGAAAGCGAATTCAATTAAGTATAAAGGCAAATAATTAAAAATAAAAGTAATTGAACAATTAAACAAAACAACAACTACAGCAACAACAGATTTATAATATCCAAAAGTGTGTGGATCTGTTACAGCTCCTTTGATGTGAAATGCCACCAATGGCAGAGTTGGACTGTGACATTACAGCATTGCTCCCTCAAGTACAGCTCCAATACATGCAGAAGCTTTCTCATGGGTGCTGAAGAAAAAATGTTGGACTTCTACAGGGTGGAAGATCTCTTACAGTCTAATTTGGTTTAATATCTGACCCTTTGACCCAATAAAGCAACCCAGATGGAGAACTGCATTGCAGGTGTGAGTCCTGACTTGCTAATGGTTATGCTGTGCTGAAAACCTTGGGGTTTGGTGGTGTGAAGTTCAGTGCTACTGCCTGTGTGGATTGAAGAGGAGTCTTCAGAGCTGTCTGAAGCCAGCTGTCTCCACACTGCTTAGTAGGGGCAGAGTTTGAGGATGAGCTGGTTGTGCCCTGGCACCAGGCTCATGCTGGAAGAAGAACCAAGTTATTAGCAGTATGGAAATTCTCCCTGTGGCTTTTTCAGAGAAAGCAGACTGGCATTTTTCTTTCCTCTAGCCTCCTACAGGTAACATAACATTCACTTTGGTTATGTTTTATATCATCTCTGTCTGAAACCTGAAGCCGTTTGGTGCACCAGGGACCAAATAATATAGAATGCCCATGGGCTTCAAAGATGAAGGAGGCAGGACAGGACACTCCTTTGAAACTAAATTTCCTAGGGGTTCAGAGGCTAATCCAGCATCAGCTCCATGGAACTGTGTGCTGCCTGAGCAGCAAATATTCTGTTTAATTCCACAAGGCTCTGTTTTTGGTTATCAGCCAAATGCCCAGGAATTAGAGTGTTGATTTTTTTGGTTGGTTGTTTTTTTTTTTTATTATTATTTCTACTTTTTGGAGGACATAAGAAGCAGGAGGAGGTGTCTTTCTGCATGCCAAAGAGAAAGAAAAGCCTAGTAAATCTATTTGTACTTGCATGAGCATTGCACTGGAGGAATTCATCTTACCATTTGCAGCATTTCAGCTTCCCACCACGGCAGGTCCCAATGTCAACCAGAGAACCAGAGCATGCAATAAAAGAGCAGGAGCCACGGTTTTGCCGGCATGCTAAGGTGTCAGCAGCTTCTTGGCTGTAAGCTGCAAAAAATTCAAGGGAAAATTCATGTTCATTTGTCAAGGCAGAGGATAAGGAGAGTTGCAGCATCAATTTAACCAGGCCTGCTCTTGGTCTAAGCAATTCTACATCCCTTCTCTGAGTAGACTGGCATTTGCTGGTCTAGGAAAGTAAGTACAAATTTGAGTCTACTGCAAACAGTGGAGAAAGATTAAACTTCTCTGAAGACCCCATAACAGTCTGGAATGATGCATGTGCTCGAAACCCATTTAATGCACATGGACAATAGAGTTCAGGCAAAGCACCACAGTCTCAACTACTTTTTTTTTCTTTCCCCAAAATAGAGGCCTACTAGTCTAGAACACACACTGACAAGGTGCAGGTGTGAATGTGAGAAGAGAAAGCTCCCACATTGCAGCGTGAAATGCATTGTTACATCTTAAGTATCAGCCTACAGAGCTGCCTGAATACACAGGAGGACCATCTTTTTGCTATCATGCCGTCAGACAACTGGACACAGGATGGATAAGGCTAGAAAGAGACCACCAGCAAGACTATCAAGGACCTTGACTCAATAGGTTAAAGGTTAGGGCTACAACTAGGGAAGGGGACTTATAGTATGTCAGTCGGAGCCCAAGAGCAGAGAGGTTAGGACTTCTCTGCACATTAGCCTCCATCTCACATATTTTCTGTCTTACCTGGAGCAGCCTGGAAGATGAAGAAGAGAAGAGCGACAAGGAAGAAAAGGATTCTCATGATTGCCAGCTAGTGATAGTCTTTGCAGGCGTGAAGATACCTGAAGATGGACGGAAGCTGATGAATGAGGCAGAAGATGGTTACTCCCCGTACTTATAAAGGCTCTGGGACTGAGCAGTGCAGACAATTAGGGGGTGGAGGAGTGGTTGTCTGTAGAACAGAGAGTTCATTGCCCTATCACTATAGAGATTGGTGATGTATGAAGATGTTGCAACCCGACACATTCGAAGATGCCTGACCTGAATGATGACCAAACCATGTTAGCTGACCTGAGGAGCCAAAACACCCTGTGCTCGCGTGCCTGGTGCCAGCTGGTGGGCTGCACCCGGGCAGGACACAGGATTGGAGGAGGAGAGAGGTGGGTTTCCATGACCCACAACGCTGTAAACCATGCAGATTTGCTGATGCCCCGTGGCTCTTGGCCATGGTGTTGTGACAGACTGTCCCCTTCCCAGCCCCAAGGCACTGCTAGCATAGCAAGGCTGCATGGAAGTGGGAGGCAATGGACCCTCCTCTTTTTACGGAGGAGTGGGTCAGAGCTTCAGTCCTCACTGGGATAGGAGTTGTAGGGCTGCAACTGGAGGAATTGGGAGTGAAAGGATTGTGGACATTCCCCCTCCCTGCCTGTGAAATCTCAGCATGGTAATACCTCTGTTCTCCCAGATTTTCTCCTTGCATGGTTCAAAGCTCAGTTATCTACATCTTATATTTCAGACCTTAACCATTAATTTTTAAGGAACCTGGAAAATGAAGTCATTAGACAGAAAGGCCTAGAAGGAAGACCACTGTGCATTGTGCCACCTTATTATGGGAGACTGCATCCCAAATCCCTTTCAGCACCCAACTATGTCTTGAAAATGGTGAGGTTATGTGCCTCACTGCTGCTACCAGCATTGAATTCCTGTATCCCACTGACAGTTTCAACCTTCTTCCAAAGCCTCTGTGGAGACCTCAAACCTACTCATTCTCTGCCCCAAATGACTTCAGTTTAATAACATTTTCCCTTGCAGCTAATCACCTTCCTGATGTGGTTATAAACAGAATCACATCTCTCTGGCCAGTTCCTTAGATTCAGCATACCAGGTCTGCTTGTGTCTAATTGTGTGTGATGTCTTCACATCTCTTATCACTTTGTAACGTTTTCCTATATCTGAAAAATAAATAAAATCTCATCTTTTTTTTTTTTTTTCTCATGCCTGTGAAGGACCATCCATCTATAGGATGGACCAGAGGAAGTGTCACCAGACCGTTGTACAGCACTCTCAATATTTGTGCTTGTCTACAAGAATTGCCACTCCTGAGGCATATGAGAACTGCACGTGTGGTTTTTTTTTTTTTTTGCAAACATCATAAGCCAAGAATCATTAATGAAATGAAGTCATGAGGGTGCTTAATTTTTTACTGCTTCTGTGTGAGCAGCAAACTGAAACAATTGGGAATAAACAGCAGGAATTCAGCTATGTTTGAGCACAGAGGACATGGACTTCTGTGTCTGGGAAACCAGCTGCCACAAGTTGGGTGTCAGGCATGAAGTGGGTGCTTCAGCTTGTGAAAAAATGCATTGGTTTTCTACGTCAGGACTAGGATTTTAGAAACTAGCAAAATTCTTCTTTACAGTGGATGGCAGATGAGGAAGTTGAGGAGAAAAAAGAAGAGGCAAGTGGCAAAGTGGACAAATTCCCTTAATTGCTTCATGAGCTGTTGTCCCTGCCCAACAGACTGGGAAATTATGTAATGCTGGTGGGACAGGTAGGACTGACAGCACTGGCATGACCCCATGAGGTCCAAGGAAAGGAAGGGGAGCCTCAAATCTTCCTGTCTCATGTGAAGGGCACAGCACCCAGAAGATGCCTGGGGATATCAAGCTTACATTTCCTTCCCTTCGCACCCCCTGGACTGACAGTGGTGGGTTGACCCAATACATTGCTGTAGTGATGTTTTTGGGGAACACGATGAGGAAACAGAGCTCCAGACCTCTGCCAGGATCTGTGAGAATTGGGGTGGGCAGTGATGGTCTATGGAAAGGGCACATATGTCTGCACACACTGCCCAGAGCAGTGGCTGAGGCAGAGGCACAGGTTCCTAAACGGGCTGTTGCCTTCACGGTCCCATCCATGGAGATGAGAGGTACACGAGGTGACATTATGTCCCCCTCTTTGCAGTGCCTCCTTTTTTTTTTTTTTTTTTTTTTTTCCCTGCAGGAAGGAGATCAGGAAGGAATCCTCTGTTATTTCTCCTATGTTTTCCTCAAAGATGGTCTTTTATGTTAAAACACTCACACGCTATGTCTTGAAATAGTTTTTTTTTTTTTTGAGCAAGCACTGACCAGCCCTCTGATTTCTGCTCCGTGAGCAAGGGCACAAATGCAGCCCCACAACACAAAATACTGTGCACCCGCTCAAGGTTTCGCGCACACACGGCTCCATCTCTGAAAGCAGAGCATCAGACAAGAGGGAAAGAAAGGGGCCGTCCATGCTCATAGAACATGGCCAGCAAAAAGCAAGACCCCAAGGGTGAAGCTGCTTGCCACCACATTTGCACAGGCTTAATGGAGAAGGAAAATGCACTTGAATAAATTTTCTCCTGTCTGTTCCAGGGGTGTTGGTTTTGGGGGAGAGATGCTGCTGAACCAACCCTGCTGGTGTTGGCATGTTACACGCTATTCAACGCTCTTTGGACCCAAAAAAATATCAGGAGAGGGAATGAAAGGGGGAACAGCTCCATCTTCCTCACTGCTCTCCCCCAACTCCAGCTGGAGAGCCCCAGCAGTGCTTGTCCTGAGTCCTAGCTCCTTCTTCTGGAAGGTAAATACACTGGGGCCATAAAAGCCCCCCAAAAGTGGCTCAGGACAGGGAAAGGGAACTTAGGTGAGGTGCCTTGCTTCTTCCTTCTCCTTGGCACCAGGGGAAGGTGCTGGCAAGCAGCCCCCAGCACAAAGGGAAAGCAGTGGGGCTGCTACTGATAGGAAGCTGTCATTCCCGAGGTGTGCATTAGGGTTAATATTTGACCTGGTAGCAAAGGAGCAGGCAGAGGAGTATGCACAGGACCTGCCCTTGTGAAAAAAAAAAGGCAAATTCATCACCCAGAAAAAGTAACTTCATCCTTTTGACTCACCATTCCTTCGTGGACTTGGTAGGTTTGTTGTTTTTTATTTTCATATTGGGAATTTTCCGCTTTTATTCTGTTTTATGAGCTGTAGGACAAGGAGTGCAAATGTCTCCAGACCCGAAATAGTCTCTGCTTTGAATCATAACTGATGGGCAATTAATCTGCCAGAGCAGAAGGGCAAAATCAGTTTAGACAAAATCTTTTACAGCCTAGGAGTAAATAAAAAGCAGTCAGCAAGCTGAGTTTCCCTGTCCCAGAGCAAGGGGCAAGGAAGAAATGACAGCAAGTGTCACGGACACAGGCAGGCACAGAGGAGGTGGCCGTGGGCAGAAGGTACAGGATGTTCGTTCCCCTTCGTGGAGCACTCGATAGAGGCTGCTCATGCATGAAACCAGGTTTCAGTGGGGGTATCCAGGCCACTGCGCCAAGTGCCTGCCCAAGATCAGCCACGGGAGCATCTCCAATCTGGCTCCCTACCATGGAAGAGAGCTGTGAGGGGGAGAAGTCACCCATCAGCAGATTTTGGGGAAGTCTTTATCACAATCAGTATTTTGAAAATGGGTCCATCCTTCAGGTAATCAAACGAGATTTTTTGAGGTCCTGTAAAGCAGCTGAGAAGGAGACTTTGTAATTTCTTTATACCATCTTATCTAAAAATAGAGGTGAGTGGGTCCTGGAGAAAAAATGATAATAATACAGTTGCCTGAAGATTGGTTGGATATTCTGTAAGGTTATCCCAACCAGAAAAAGTACTTGAGGTGGATTCAAACATGGGTTACTGCTATGTTCTTGAGCCTTTTCTGTTTAATAAGCCACAGAAATAGGTGCAATGTGTAGCCCTATGGTGTCATTTAGCACTTACAGAACACAGTCCCATTGCTGATGTTAATTCAGAAGGGGTCTAACCTCATGTGACAGATCCAGAGCTGCAGAAATCAAGAGGTTGTTTTTATTTAATCTGATTTATTTATTTATTTATTTTATTGAATAAGAAGTCTCGTACAGTATCTTTGCAAAGTAATGGGGAAAAGTTGGACGTGCTGTCCTCTTCAGGCTTACAAGACAGGATTGTTTGATGGGGAAGTTAAGACAAGAGGAAGGAAATAAACAGACACACAACCTCCGTGTTAATTTGACCTTTTCTGATTTCTGCATTTCCTCTGTGTTTCTGATTGGAGTTCTTTTTAGACTATTTAAATCCTCTCCCACCTACCCACCTCAACCCTATTGCCACCCCCCAAAAAAAGGCTACAGTTGTAGGGAAAGAACAATCTCTTTGGCTGGTTATCAACTGAGATTCAGAGACATGGAGATCAAGTAAATTGCCTAAAAGTAGACTCCAGTGTCTTGTGGAAACTCCTTTTTATTTATTTTAATCCTAATGCACCTGGGTGAAATCAGCCTTGTGTTACCCTATCATCCTTTTAAGATAGGTATAAGAAATTGACTCCAAAATAATTGACTTCTTGCTTCTATGACTAGTCATGGTGGGAGTAAAGAAGTTGATTGTGAGTCTGTAACTGTAGGAGGATGCAGTGAAAAAAATACCTTGGTTTTGCACTCTAGCATTATAGATCTCGTGGTTATATCTGTATTTCCCCCCTCTTCCAAAAACACAGAGAAACCATATCCAAAATACCTACTGGGTAGGTCCGACATATGAACTCTCCCTTGAACTATGTATGGGAATTGCTTGGATCAGTGGCTGTTATCCAGGCCAAAAGTTGCTGGGGACTGTGCTAAAAAATTGTCATTTTAGCATACACAAAGCCCATGGCAACAATTCTCTTTTTGTGTGTGTGTTGGAGGGACGGAGCTCCTTGTGAAAGTTTATTTCTTTGAAGTTTCTCCTACATTTTATACCTCCTTCTTCCTGTGTAGGAAAAGGCACGGGATAACTCTCCCCTCGTAACATTCTCCAAGCCACATTTCTTCTTCCAGAAGACTTTTTTTTTTTTTTTCCCAAAAAAGAAATCTTTCCTGCCATGGTGTCTCTCAAAGCTTTGCTTTTCTGACTGACGGGGTGCTTAATCACTTTTTTTTTTTTTTGTGTTTAATCATGTTTCCTACAGGATACAATCACAGGATGGTTTGGGCTGGCAGAGACCTTAAAGCCCGCCTGGTTCCAGCCCGCTGCCATGGGCACGACCCCTGCCCCCAGCCCAGGCTGCCCCCAGCCCCATCCAGCCTGGCCTTGGGCACTGCCAGGGATGGGGCACCCACAGCTCCTTGGGGCAGCCTGCGCCAGGGCCTCGCCGCCCTCATGGTAAACAATTTCTTCCTAATGTCTGATATAAACCTCCCCTCTTTTATCTTGAAGCCATCCCCCCTTGTCCTACCATTATCAGCCCATGTAAACAGTTGCTTTCCATCTTTTTTACAAGCCCTCTTTAAGTACTGAAGGACCACAGTGAGGTCTACTGCAAACTTTATGAGATGGAGAAACCTGATTTTCATGAAAGTCATCATTCATTGATGCACCATGTGTTTATACATGGCATCATTATATTAGGTTATTTTTTTCCTATCACTCTTCTTAAGAGTAACTTTCCTTTAATTTTCTTTTACGACCACTGCTGAATACAGGTCTGATATTTCTGAAAACAATTTATATATCATGTAAAACCTTTTTTCTGTGGAGTGATAGTTCAGACCCCATCACTGTGTTTGTACAGTCAGGACTATACATATTTCATGTTTGCAACAGCATAAGAGCTTCTTGATTGCCATTTTGTCATCCACCCACTATCAAGAGATGCTTGTACAGTTCCTCACACTCAGCTTTCAGTCTTGTCCTCTCAACAACTTTGGTTCCACTATCAAACCTGGTTTCTGTTTTAGCTGTCACCTTTTCCAATCCCCTTCAGAATATGTGAAAGTTCATGGGCTGATTTGTTTAAAGACATTGCTAGACTCTACAAGCCTCGATTAAAAAAAAAAAAAGTTAAAAACACAAAGAAAATTGCTGCTAGCAACAATAAGAGATCATAGGATCATAGTTACTGGTTTAAGAAGACATTTATTTTTGTGTGTGAATAAAATAATAATATATTTTTTGCTTCACATGCTCCAAGAGCTGCAGGAACCTGAACAGATTGAACAACCAAACATCCTTGTGAGGTAGGCTGGAATAGGTGGCCAAGGTGACAAAGTGGCTTGTGTATTGATTAAAAGCAAAAAAAGGGAGTGACTTCAGCAAGGAAACACCTGGATCTCCAGAAGCAGTGCGCTAACAGGATGTGCCCTCTGGAAGCTTCTTGGAATGCTCATTTGCAGGTTTAGACGGAGGAGGAATCCATCAAAATCACCTCCTCAAGGCAGTGGAGATGTTGCTGGTATGAGGGCGCTGACCCAGCCTTCTCTTCTTACTCTGCCAAAATCCTGTAAAGATGCAAAGGCTCTTGTTGTTTTGCTGAAGTGGAATCCAAGCTCAATCTCTAAAAGACTCAATAGCTGCTAATTATATTTCAGAATAAATGTATGGGGTGGGTTCGGTCATGAGCTATATCAGCCAGACCTATAAATGTGGTTTAAATACTCCAGGGCACCTCAAATGCCACTAAACACCACAATTTAGTCTACTGAGTCAAACCTTTTGTGTCCCACTTCAAAGATTTCTTTCCTAGTAGGTTGAACCTTCAGCTAGAAAAAAAATGATGTATCTCAGAATACCCTGATGGCCACTGCAGTGAATCAGCCCAGCTGTAAATCTAACAGCACGATCGGAAGATATTTAATCCTGAACGTTAGCATCCCTTGATATCACATATGGGACATTCTTCCCAGAAAGAGAATTTCTGCAGAAAAATTACACCTGAAAGCAAACTCAGGAGGTTCCTTTCCCAGCCCCAGTTCTCCTTGGATCAGATGTTCTTACAGATATTCAGGGTTGGTAATCCCCCATCTGCTCTTACCAGTCTGTTTGATATCAGTAGAAATTATTTCCTAAAGGGAACAAGCTTTCATGGAGACGGGGGGATCGAGTCATTCTTTTGTAAAACCATCTACTAGTAGGTTGCATCTGCACCATTTATTCTCCTGAATTCCTAAGTGAATTCCTTCCTTATCACTGAAGTCACAGCACTGAACATGCCCTAATATTGGTGTGACTTGGGTTCCTTGAAACCACTGAGTCTGTCGTCTGAGCAAACTTGTGCTAACCTAACAACTGAGGACCTCCATCTGCTGAGCAAATGCTATGAAAGCTGTTCCCTGGCGCCATCTCATCGCACTTTCTTCAGTTACTGGGAACCTTTAAATCCTGGCAAGTCTGTAAATAACAGAATAAGGAACCCCGAAAAACTCAGAAAAATAAGGATGTGAGTCCCTAACTGTTCATTTTGTCAAAAGACACAGGAACCTTTCCTAATTTGCCACTGAATTCAGTTTGTGGGATAATTGCTGCAGTGGTCAATGATCATCACATGGCAATGAATTAAACAGAACTATTCTAAGAACTAAAATGCCCAAGGAGTATGTTTTATCCTAAGCTAAACTGAACTCCCCAAATGCATATTTAAAAGGATTTAAATCAGGGAAACTCCAGACCTTATTAGAAACTGGTCTCCAAAGTAAGAAGTGAAATACCCATGCAATTGTCTCCATCCACTCACAAATTCACTGATCGTCACCTAAGAGGTGCACAGTTGTGGGAGGAAGGAGAGAGAGTTTTTGTATTTCAAATTGAATTTCTAGGTCATTTTGGAAATGAAAAGAACAGAGAGATGGAGGACACATTTTTCCCTCTGATAAGTGAAAATGCTGTGAGATATTTTCCTAATAAGCTCCTTTAAAAAGTTAGTTTTTCCCATCAAAATTCAAAATAAAAGAATGAATAAAAATAAAGTAAAAAATACTGAGTTCTGGGAAATGTTGGCCCTACTGGTGCTTTACCCTCGTATATAACTTCCAGGAAAATTAATTGTTTCCTTAAACATACATATACATGGCCACCCTGACTCCAAATCTCTCTCAAACAGCTGCCCTGCAAGACCCACAGAAACTCACATCCTGCTCAAGGAAACAGGAGGAGAAATGGCAGGAGAAAAATGCCCCCTGACACCCCTCGGCCCTGCAGCACGTACTTGGAACAGCATTTCAGCAGCCCCCCGTGGCATGATCCCGAGGCGGCAAACGTGGGTGGGCATGCCCCAATGCGGCAGAAATTCCCCTGGCTCCTGCACGCCACGGTGTCAGCAAAAGGCGCATCGGCAGAACCTGTGGGAAGAGGAGGACGTTAGGATCTCAGGTTTTTGTTTAAAACGGTAAGGATAAATATGCAATAAATCATTCATTTTAAGGAGGAGAGCTCTGATGAGCATGGATGGTCTTGGGATGTTGGGCACCAGTCCAACAGCATCACATTTTGCCAATCGTTGCTTTTTCTGCTACACACACTTTTCTGCTTGCATCCCCTTTTCGTTCTTGGTAGGATTTAGCTTGCATCTCACCTGGAGCAGCCTGGAAGAGGAGGAGGAGAACAGCAAAGAGCAGGTAAAGGATCCTCATGGCTTGGCTGTGGACTGCGTGCCTGCGCGAAGCTCCTCAAAGACCGATAGGGGATGAAGTTTGTCTGAGGAAGAGGCAAGGGAAGGCAGCCCGTATTTATAGGGCCCATGAACAGGCTGTGAAATGTTGATGGCTGAGCCCTTTGTCAATAAGTAACTTCACCCAGCCTCCTGGCAAGCAGTTTGGCTATCCCCCTTATCACAGGCTGCAGCGAAATGTGCAGCAAAAATGTCGCAACCTGCAGCAGTGAATTTCCACTGCCCGTGTCGGCCGGCTGTGTAATGGGACCACCAGCCAAGCCCCACCAGGCTGCACCAATTCGCTTAGCTTTTGCAAACCTGTTTGCACCAAAGGCACAGGGATGGGTCGTGCAGTCTCTTGGGAGCCAGGCACTGCCAGAGCCCAGCCCCAGCACTGACTCTGGGTCTGTCATTTGCTGGCTAGTCATGGAGCATTTTGTCTCCCCAGCCCTGTTACTGGAGAAAAGCATTGGGAAACGTTTGAGTTTTGATGTGGTTTTGCTTCCCCACTTTTTATACAAGATCCAAGGTGCCCTTACCCACTGCAGAGAGCTGACATGAAGGTCTCTTCCTCTTTTAGTTCCCACTCGTATCCCACCTTGAGTGCTTTGCACTTTTACCAGCTTTTGATGTCCCCTTTTGTTTCCCCCCTAATTGCCCCAAAAGGTTGGGAGAATGGGCTGGATGCACAAGAGCTGCATGGCTGATACGGATGGGCTGGCTCTCCTTGCAGTGAAGGGAAGGTGATTTCCAGATTCAAAGTGAAATGTTAGCAGCTGTTCGAGGCACTGACTGATTCCGAGTTCCTGGAGGACCTTTCAGTGGCTACATTTAGCCCTGGCAAAGCTGAGTTTGCTGTATGAGAGGTGCAGGTCTGCCACTGACTTTTAAAATGCTGAGGTTTGGTGAAATGGGCAGACAGAAAGCCCAGAAGTGCAAGGGCTTGGGCTTCACTTCAGAGCCTGATCACGGGGGCTGTGAATTTTTTGAGAAGCATTGTTTTGGGGATCAAAGCACTGAAGCTTCTTCGTGAAATCCTGGGCTTGTAGATGCCAAACTACTGCAGCAGCTTTGCAGCCACGGGACGCTACCCTTTGTCCATACACCGTCACGCGTAAGTAGGTTAATACCCATCAAAGCCCAGATGTTCCTTCAGTTCCTACTTCTGGCATTCTGCTTCAGCTGTTTGCTTCCTTATTGCTCCATTTATTAGATTTAAGTGGAAGTTAATGGCACGTTTGGTCTAAGGCTGATCAGTATGTTGAATACTTTACTGATGACTACGTTTAACCTACATGCTAACTAGCAAGCTAAGAAGGTAGCAGCAAGGTGAGTTACCTCCTAATGCAGAGAATAGCAATAAAATAAACACTGATTTTGCTCTTTCACCCATCAAATCTAATCACCAGGAACTGCCAAACACTCCAGAATGTTCTTTTTGCATACCACTGCCTTGGATATTACCCCTTTTTGGCCAGCAACCCTCCAGCTTTCCACGTTTCTACTGGAGAGGAGAGCAGGGGTCTGAGCTTTGCGACTCCTGCCTTTTCTCTTCCAGCGAGCTGTCAGTGGGTGAAGGACACCCTGTGATAACAGCTGAGAGACAGACACCTGACCTGCAACATAAACACAAAGAAACCAGCAAAATCTCACCCCCACTTTTATTTTTATTGATTTTTTTAATGGGGAAGACCTGTTGAAATATGGGTTTTCCCCCGTCTGTCTTGCATTTGGAGAGGCTGACAGTGTTGTGAGGCTTAGCAAATGGGTGCATGTTCTTTGAGCGCTCATTGCTCCCCACAGGAGTTCATTTTAGGGATGAGTCAAGTTCCCCGCAGACAAAATCAGAATGTGGCAGTGGGGAAGGTGGTGACAACTCTTTGCTGCCATGAGCAGCATTTGAACAAGCTCCACTTGCTTTCGGGGATGCACCATTTCCCACCTGTGGAACAAACTAAATCTACTACAGAGTCAAATGCTTAACATTTCAGGGGTGCAAATTGCCAGAGTATTCATGGATCTTGCTGAAAATCCTTATTTCTTGCAGAAGGAGAGCAGCACTCCAGGAAAGCGAGCACCAGTTTAAGCCTCGCCAGCGCAGGCACAGCCTGCGAATGTCATTCAGTAGGAAAATTCCACCACTTTGGCTCCTAGCAAAAACAAAGACAGGTGCAAGCTGGTTGCTTAAAACCAGGCCAAACCTGTATAAAATGCCCGAAGAGCAGAACCATGTGTGCAGCGGCGACCTGGGGCTGGGACACAATGCTGTGAGCACGGAGCTGTTCCCCGCGGCAGTCAGGGCCGGGAAGGAGCCCCGCAGAGATCTCTGTTGAACTTTAACTTCCCGAGACGAGCTGGGAGCTCCGGGAGGTGCCTGCCGCAGAGAAATCAGCCTAGGCAAATAGTTTGAAGGGACTTCACTTATAATCTTATGCAGGAATACTACAAGGCAAGTAGGACATAAATAATTTGATAAAAATATTGGTAGCTAATGAGAGAAAGGGAAGAAACATTGTATTCTAAAGACATTTAGTTTTGCTTTTGAGATCAGCAAGATGGTCAGATTAACCCAGCAGAAGCTCCTTCACCTGTGCTCCAGCAGTTAAGCACAAAAGGACATGGTGCATCCTCAGATGGAGATCTCTGGATGCTCATGAAGGGAGCAACACCTCAGAAGGGTGCTCTCTTTATTTTGCTCCATTTACAAATAGATTTGTTTTTGTAAATCCATAAGGTATGGATGGATATTTAGGTTCAATCCAATTTTGCTGAATCTTGCCCTGGCAGCACAGCTTTACAGAGGCATCACTGCAAGTAAAAGCTGAATTGTTGGTGGGGCCAGCTCTTGCAAACGTTGTCTTGTCCTGATAAAGGCTAACACAGACTGACTGAGTAGATTTTCCCCCTTTCTGCAAGGCAGGTATTTTTCTCGTCTTCTTCCTTCCCTGGATGACTACCTCCAGCTAAACGTAGTTCATTAAAATCACTACATACCGTGTTGGTTGCTTTTTTCAGCAACGTTTCCTCTCAAGCACAGCTTAGAAGCTAATGACTAGTAAAATGTTGGGATGAGGGTTTTTTAGGGTCTAAGAACCATGGTGCTTTTGGGAGAGGTTATTGATAAAGAGGTACGTGCATTTGGGCAATGGTAAGTCTTGATTTTGCCATTTTAACTATGAGTATGTGTTTAAAACCACATAGGTGTGTGATTATTTAGAAAAGCATGTACTTAAAACCCACTAACACCAAGCTTGTGTTAACATATGCTTCAGTATTCTCCTTACATTCCTAATTACAGCACAAATCCTTACGGTACATGCAGAGTGATTTACGTTTATAGTGCTTCTTAGTCCATTGGTCAAAAACAGAGTAAATTGATGCATTTTGATAATACTTTGTTCTTTTTGACCTTTATCTGAAGCTTCCAATACTTAGAAAAAATTGATAAAAGAACGTAGACTGAGATCTTATGTTCCTCTCATCACCATCACCATGTTTGCATAGGGTAATTTCAACCAACACACTAAGTTTTCCCTACTTCTGTGGCTGATTGTTCTACTTTTACAGTTTTCCTCAGAGGACATTACTGTCAATCACATTTACAGCTCTCTTCTTGGCAGTGCAGGTGACCTCAGGTGCAGGGTGGTAAGAGATTTCCACTCTGTAGCTCTACCTGGATCCCTTTACAGGGATCTACATCCCTTTACACGTAGGCATATAACTCATAGATCAGGAAAGGAGTAGCTCACACTGATCAGTCTGCAAATCCATGAGTAGACATGACTACTGGCATGTCCATTTATTAACTTCCCATCCCTTGAGGTGCCTTTTGGGACTGTCTTGCTAAGGGCACGATGAGAATGGGGACGTGAGGTCTGGTGTAGCTTCATCCATATTAATATAAACACTCTGTTCAATACACTTTGCTTTTGAGCAAAATGCTCCCACGTGATTTATCAGTAAAGAGTTTCCTTAAACTTTCTAGAGGAAGAAAAGCATAGCAAAGAGAAAATAGAGAATCCTGATGGGTGAGAGAGTTCCTAGCATCATCGAAAAGGCACAGATCTGAGGTGGGCAGAAGAGGCTGGAAGCCACCTGTGCACGTAAGGTTCAAGGACGCTGACGTGCTGAGGTCTGGGAACCTGGTCAATTATTATCTATTAGCAGCCTGGCTACCCTTGGTTGCTTTGATCTCCGTTGCATACGTCCTCATGTTGCAACCCGTACAGTGAGTCAATCAAACAGACGTACATGCTGGGGCTGAAAATCGGTGTGGTGAATGCAATGTCCTCTGTGCTCCTAAAGTCTGTGCAAAAGGGAGATTCCTGGAGGCGCTGAGGATCCTGTGTGGATGGTATTGTAAGAAATAGCACAAAAACATTCATGTTAAGAATTAGTGTGTACATGACTAGAAACTAAAACACCAGAAGCATTTTCATTAGTGAACAGTGTCTAAATGCTTCTCTCTGTGCAGCACCAAAAAGACTGCTCCTCTGGTCTACCTGGAGGTTTTCTGTTCATTTTTGCACCATCATCATCAAAAACAAAATCCACAGGAGCTCTTGTTAGTGAGGAAGCTGCTAATGCTGTAGCCACAAGAATTGGAGTCACATATATCAGACAGGTCAGTGTGGCATCGACCTTCACCTGCATATGTGTGGTTATTTTCGTGGGTAATAGACAAGCCTGTTGTGTCTGCCATGTCCGAAACCTCATTATAACCTGCTGAGGTGTAGCTAATACAGTCAGTGGAGCCTGGACAGTGATTCAGCTGACCTGTCTGTGTCTGCACTCTCAGATTAAATAGTGTCAGGACATGAGCACTGAAACCTGATCATCCGTAATATTAAATTATTGGAACAGCCCTGACAGTTTTGACCTCTGCTAGCTCTCTGCCAAAAATTCCTGGGCTGTTTCAGTGATAGGTCCAGGCTAGGAACTGTTCCAGCAGGCAGTCTGATGTGGTAACCTTGTTTTGGCAGCTAAGGAAGGTGCATGATACTATGGCCACACCACACCATAGGATCTCAGGACCTAGAAAAAGGCTCTGTTTACATGTATAGAAGTACGGTTTTCCAATCTGTATGTGCAACTAATTATACTGATGGTATTCTTTATTTTTATATATATATATTTTTCTACCAGTTGCAAATGGGGCTTTAACAAGCTGCTTCAGCAGCCACCTCCCTTCCTCCTACCCATAGCTCAGCTGTCTGCAACACCTCTTTGTCTTGCTGCTAGAAATATTTCCTGTGCTTAATTTGGGATTAATTAACTATTACACAGATTGGCATCCTGATTAAATTATGTAGTTGCGCACTCTCTCTGTGCCTGTCTCTGCCTGGGTGCCACTGTCACAAAAGAAAAAAATCACAGTGATGAGGTGCTTGTTAGAGGCATCTAAATCCTGTGCTGGAAGTCAAGTGTCTCAGGTCTGTGCCTCCCTTCTTTGGCACTGTGAAGGATCATTACCAATCTAACAGACAACAAATCCATGGAGTTCGAAAAGCTGCCTTGAAGTATAATTCTTCAAGGAACAAAGAAAACAAGCCACATGAAGGACTCCCTTAGAATAAGTAGCTACTCACTTCACTTTACCTGATTACTTCATTTCTAGTCACCTGGAAAGCAGCTTACATCTCCTGAGGTCAATGTCAGAGGCAAACCGTGGTTATGCAACCCATGACGTGATCAGGTACATAATCAATTTCCAATGAACAAATCAGTGCATTGCATAACATACACAGGGGCTGGATGGAGCATTTGCTTTCCCCTCTCCAGTGGGCTGTATCTGCTGGGGACAGGAAAAGAAAGGGGAACACCTGCCTGGGGACCAAGATCTCCGTCCTTGTGCCTTCATCACCAAAATGTCTGCTTCTCAATTGCTGTCTTAAGATCTTTCTGTGCAAAGTGGTAGCCCAGGTGAAGCAGAGAGGGAATTTTACCACTGCTGCTGGTTGCATTACACCTCTACGTGCCCACGTGGTGATGGCTGTGGTTGGGGGACAGACAATGAGTGCTGACTTGGGGAGGATTTTCTGGCACTGCAGCTAGTTTCAGTCACTTTCTTGCTTCAACTGTACTCTTTGTGGGTTGAAAATAGCTCAGTATAGGACTATGCTATTTCTTAGAAACCGGGAAAAGGACCCTAACCATTTCCTTGATATCTGCTCTCTGTCCCCTACATACCTCCTGGAGATAGGGATAGACCATCATCTATCAGCCTCTGGGAGTGCTGTGGAAATCAGCTCTCTGCCTCCCTCCTTCCTTCATCTCCCCATCCACGCATGCTGCTTCCCCACCATGCTGCCCCCTCTTTTTCTCCCTGCTCCTGCTTCCTCCCACAGGCCAAACCAACCTGATTTTCATCAGCTGAAGTTAACAAAACACTCGAGGCCGTTTGCAGGGACTCAGCCCCATCACCACGGTGGCTAAGAGGGTCACTTCCAGTCATGTCAATGTCTCTGCAGAGCCACCCACGGCCATCAGCTCCTGCTCCCCTGAGCATGACTTTGCTGAGAAACCAAGCCTTCAGCAGCACCTCAACCCCCTGCCTAGGACAGGATTCCTCCTGGGTAATGAGCCCAGACGCCAGCAGGCGATGGATGACCTTTGGAAGGCCAGGGTTTGCTAGCAGCAGGCAGGGCTGCATTGCTCAAAAGCCCCCCGTGCAGTTTGCACACCCACGTCTTTGCTGGGGGTGTAAGGCATGGTTTCACCCACCCCCATCTCTGGCCCTTCAGAGGGGCACTGCACACAGCTTCGTGGGCGTTGGTACAAAGAACATGCGTAGGTGTTTGGCTTTGGTATGGGATTACAGGAAAATAAAAAGAAAAAAAGCATGTCTTACAGAAAAAAAAATACAACACCTCCTCACGGGCAAGCCCCACGGATCACTGCTCCTCAGGTGGGACCTGCAAGGCAAAGTCCTCTGAGCTGCCTTTGCTCTTGCTCAGATCTGAATCTACTGTGTGCATCATCTTTCCTCCTATTTACCTTAATGCTCCACTGACGATGGCTCTGATGTCTTCTGTTCTCCACCCAGCACTCTGGGAAAGGTGGTAAGGAGGTATCTGAATTCTGCTTTCCTTCACACGTCGGTGAAGTCCATGGACATCTCCATCCCGCTGACTGAACGAAGGCTGCTAGCTCTCTGCTCCTGAGCTGGTAATTCTGAATTTGTTTTCTGAATAGCGGAGAAAAATGCACACATTTAGGCACCGGCCTCTTTCAGGTGAGTATTAGGATGCAACAAACAGCACCTGAGAAAATAATAAATACAAAGCTTCTTAAATCAAAAATAATTGCTTTGTCATTTTGGCTGGTCATTGTGAAAATCCACAGAAAACAAGGCAGGTATTTCTGAGCAGCTAGAGCTGCAAAATCGTTACAAATATATAAATTCAGCTGAATGCAGCCTCCCTATGACCAGTGGTGGTTGGGTGAATGTTATGTTGAATGCTTTGGTCTGTGGCTATTCCAAATAACTCATCATGGGAACAGGAGTCCTTGTGAATATGCCCCTTATCAAATGGACAGAGAGACTTGGAAATCTTGGGGCACTGTGAGCAGGGAACAAACAAAAACATACAGGGAGGGATTGTTTGGAACATCCTCATCCCCAGAGCTGAATGTGGCATCCAGTTCTTCCCCTTCACAGCTCGGCTTACTGCAAAGTAGGGGACTTAAAGCTGTACTTTATTTGGCCTTTTAAGGGAAAACGAGAGACCCAAAGTTTGGGATTTGGATCTTGATAGACTTCTCCATCACTTCTCCAGCAGTACTCAGATGCTGAGAAAAGAGGCTTTAGAAGCTGTTAGTTACACTGTTCCCAGGAGCTGGCCTCCCTCCAAAATCAGGAGGATCTTTGTCCTTGAAAAGGTCCAGCAGAACAAAAATGACCAGACCTTGGCCACTAACAGGGAGATTTGACCTTGCCCTCAACTCAAACGTGTGTCTTCAGTCAACAGAGAGGAGGGAAATGAAAATGAAATAGGAAAATGAAAATGAAGCTTCCAGTGCAGTCATGGGGTTGTGATGGAATTGAGCATAGACCCATGACACAAGAGTAGCACAGATACTTATACAGATGGAAAAAATCTTTGCTGCCTGACAATATATTTCAAGTCTCTATACTATCATTTTCATAGACACAGAAAATCCAGAGCTGAACCCAATCTAGTATTGGGAGCAGGGGTCCCAAGTCAGGAAAGTTGGACTTGTGCTCACAGGTTTCATGTACAACTCCAGACAAGCTCATTGCACATCAATATTTAGAGCAAACTGTTTTGTAATAGCAGACCTCAGTAGGAATGATCATGATTTTCCGAGAACTGGATTTGCATTGGAAAATGAAGATATAACCTGAAACATCATTTGGTACAAGGGTTTATATTTTTATAAAATATTTGTTAGCTTTTTCGCCTCATACTTTCTCATCAGATATCACCTCAAAGATTTCCTTGTTCATGCAAGCCAGAGAGTTTTAGCAAGAAAAATTCAAAGACCCTTAATATTATGAAATAATTAGGTTTTTAAGTAACCTATAGTTCATTCTCTTGCATGGGAGACCTCAAGTTCTACTGCCTGATAAACCATCCCCTTGATTAAACCTCATCACCAACGAGCTCTTGCCTAAATAGTCACTCAGATCACATTTGTGTTTGTTTTTGTTTTAAACAAGACTTGAAAAAGTCTTAAAAGTTCAGCCCATTGAAGAATGAGAATAATCTGTAAATGTCATCATTTGTTTGAAATGTAAAAACTGTTCTGCAGTGAAAAACTGTCTGCAGTTAAAATATATTTTTTACCAGACGTATACCAGAGTAATTCATCCTAGCAGCTACAATTTATTCAAGTGTGCTAACACTCCCAGCAAAAGCATCTAGCAACCTGTACTGTATCAGCTTGACTTGTAGAAGATCTGCACAAGGAGATACCTGAGTTTCTTTTCATTCAGAAGAGCCAAAAGGACAGAAAATCACATTACAGACAGATTGGTGGCATAAATATCCCTCCTGGTTCAGCAGAGACGACAGCTGAGTGAAAGCAGCCAGCATGTACGGGTTTTAGCATGTACAGTGTTCAGCTCTGCCACTCTCCCCATGGCACAGCTATATGCAGACCATCCACAGCTAGGTGCCATCTCTGCTGCCTTTGGGTGTTTTCCTTGCTCATTTGTTCTTGGAAGAGCCAGGGACATAAAACAGCAGTGAGGTAGCGACATCTGGAGGACAGCCACCAAGGAATTCTCACCCAACCCATTGGTGACACACCGATAGCTTTGGGACACGGAGCAGGGGGCCTTTAGGTCTCGGTTCATCAGAAAAATGAGAATGGGAGTCACAGGAGGGTGCACGCTCTAGGTTTTTGGAACAGGGATAGGAACAGTGGAGACACTCTGAAGGAGTTTGCCATCCTTCTTTCATCTGATTCTTCTGTTTTCTGCCTGCAGATGAGATTCCCCAGCAATGTCAGGCTTGGTGCAGCCCCAGGGCTCTCTAGAGCTGTGATGCCCAGCTGTGGGGTGGTCTGAGCTTAAGGACTTCCTATGTTCCCTTCTGCTTCCATCCCCCAAGTCACCAAACAGTGTTTGCACAGCCCCAAAGCCTTCTCTGTCTCTCACGTTGTCCCCCCCAAAAAAATAGATTGGGGGTTCACAAGAGGTTGGGAGGGGACACAACCAGGTAGAGGACTTAAACTAACCAAAGAAGCTTTCCATGCCAGATAACGTCATGCTCAGCAATAAAATGGGACAAGAAGAGGCTTAGGGGTTAGCCATCTTTTGCTCAGGAACTATCTGGGCATCAGTCTACAGTGATGAGTGATTGTCTTGCTTCATTCCATTGTCTTTCTCTCTTCTTCCACTCTTTCTTCAATTATTAAACATTTTTTATCTCAATCCACATTTTTTCTTGCTTTTACTCTTTCTTTCCTCTTCCTCCATCCCTCTGAGGGCGGTAGGGAAGTGAGTGAATGGCTGTGCAGTGCAGCACTGCCTCCCAGGGCTAACTTGTAATGCCTTTTTGGGACACCCCACCTGCCAGATTGCCTTGGCTGACCTTCCTTCCTGACTAAAGGGCATTTTGGTGCCTACATGAACTTCTGAAGATGCTAGTCCAGTATTATGTTCTGTCCAAAACACCAGGAATATTCCTGAGTTCATTAGGGGTGTGAGCTCAAGACTACTTTGTTAGGTGAATCCGACACTTGTGCTGTTCTCGGGGACTTTGGGGTCAATGTTCTCCTCTGTGTGCAGGACACACAACTGTCAGACTTTGCTTTCTGCTAAATGCCTGACCCTGGAACAGGCAGAGCAGCCTGGACCTGCTGCGGATGCTGGGGAAATTAGTGTTTTCTGTTTCTCTCTACCCTTCGTTGTCTGTCTCAGTGCTCCTTTGTCTCTTTTCATTATGTTCCCTGTTTATGCCTTTAAAAGTTCACTTTTAAAGAGCCATTAAAAGAGTTCAACTGCTTTTAATGAATTATAACTATGGGCATGCCTTCCAACAGCTTCAAGTCTTCTTTTTTTTTTTTTTTTCCAGCCCCCTATCCCCTCTGTCCTTCTCATCAAAAAGTGCATGGGGGACCAGGCAGGGAGCAGGCAGAGATTTGCCCTTCCTGATGACTAGTCCTGATAGCTGGGTTTCGGTTCCTCACAGCCAAATGTTTCAACAGAATCAACAGAAAGATGCAATCATCAGAAAAACACAGTGGGGCAAGTCCAGTGACAGCCACCAATGTGGTGGGGGACTTGGACACCTGACATACAGGGAGAAACAGAGAGTTGGGTTTGTCCAGCCTGAAGAAGAGTAGGTAAAGGGACGTTAACCACCTACTAGGAGGGTATAGGGGAGATAGACCCAGGCTTTTCTCGGAGTGCACACTGATAAGACAGGAGGCAAAAAATAAAAAATTGCAGCCACAAGACAGATTCCCATAGGGTGCCAAGACCGCAAATGCCAGTGCTGCAATGTTAACTTGTCCTGCTGATGAGACTTAGGAGACTCAGGAGACTGCAGGCTGGGCTTGGGGGTGTTCAAGGAAAGGTTGGACGTGGTGCTCAGGGACATGGTTTAGTGGGTGACATTGGTGGTAGGGTGATGCTTGGACCAGGTGATCTTGGAGGCCTTTGCCTCCAACCTTAATGATTCTGTGATTCTATGATTTTTTTTTTCTAAATGCCCTCATCTGGAGGCAGATGCACTTGTCTTTGTGTAGGGGTTTCAGGGCCAGGAGAATCAGTGCCAAGGCATGGCACCACGGCTGGGATGTCCAACAGATATAGGGCAAGGGAAGGATAAAGCTACCCAGATACTTCCCAACACCTAGCCAGCAAGGACAGACCTCTGCCAGGGCTCATTTGCTGCCCTCCACCAGCGCTGTGGGATATGGAGCAGGAGAGCAAAAGAGGCCGTCTGTGGAATGCCCATCCCACAGCACTACCCCACCGTGGTGGGACAGGCTGACCCCGGTGTGATTTGAACACACAGCCTTCTGATCTGGAGTCAGACGCGCTACCATTGCGCCACGAGGTCAGGGATGAGGGATGTCCTCCTCAAACCTCATTCCATGCCTCTGATTTTATGGCCAAAGAATGCTCCTTTAGGGAAAGGGATTTTGGATCCATCTGACGACGGAGTGGGAGCATCATTGCCAGCTGCTCTATTAAGCCTGGAAGGAGGGCTTTAAATGAGGAAGAAGATGAAAATATGACAAGACCACTGCCCCGAACATCTCCTCTCCTAGGAGAGACATGGTGTCTCCTGCAGAGCCAGTGGGATGGCTCTGCCACTGCCCTGACATAGGCTGTCCCAGACCAACTGATCAGCAGGGCAGGACCTTGTAACACCAAAATCTCTTCTGGCATACATCGGACAGGGTGGATGGTGGCATTAAAGCCAGGAGACCCTGGACTCAGCCCACCCCCCGGCTCCTGGGAGCTCAGTGCGCAGCCACAAGGCTCAAAGCCCTCACTTTGATTGTGCAAATTCTGTGATTGTGCAAATTCTTTGATTGTACAAATGTCCTCCAGCAATTGAGATTTCTAGGAGACTGCAAGACCTATCAGAGAGGTAGGGGCAGCTTTCCGGAGGGATGCACGGGCACCCTGCCTGTGGTCACCTCGGGGAGGACGCCGGCACCACCCCGACCACGTTACGTGCCAGGGAGCCCCAGACCAACACCCTGACCTCGTGGCGCAAGGGCAGCGCGTCTGACTCCAGATCAGAAGGTTGTGTGTTCGAATCACATCGGGGTCAGCCTTGGGCAACACTCCTCACCCTCTCTATTGCCTCCGCTTTTAGGGACGCCTGCTCGTCCCAGGGGGGACCTCTCCCCTAACTCCTGGGCAACCCAGGAGCTGTGCTGGCCTGGCAGAGCAACGTGGGGTGGCACCGGCAGGGCCGGGCAGGTCTGAGGGGCTGAGGGTGATGTCCCCAAGGAGGATCATAGCCTCCGGGAGAAGTGGCTGGCTGCAGGGTTAAAACCCAGTGCTTCCTCCTCACCAGGATTAAGGGGGAGGATGTGGGGAGCTCTAGGCTGCTCAGCTTTACCTCAGAGACTCCATGAACAGTGTGGGGTCCCAAAAGCCATGTCCACACACAGCAAGGGCGTGAAGACAGCTATGAAGAGTCGCCATGGATTTCCCAAGGGCAGACCCATCCTGGCCAATGCAGCAGGTTTCTTTGAGAGGAGACTTCTGCAGCAGGCAAGAGGGGACAGGGGAAGCTCGGTTCATCCTCAATTGGATTTCACCTCTCACAGGATGGCCCCAGCCCAGCGCTGCACCATGACGCAGCGGCACAGCCTTGAAGCAGAACCATGAGGTGGTCGGATGGGGCCACAGGCAGTGCCTGGAGGCCCAGTGGATGTTCCTCCCTGCTTGGGATGCTGCTGAAGGGGCTTTTACACCATGAGGGACACGGGCGGCCCAGTGGGGGCACAGGGCTGGTGAAGGGCCGGGGCCAGTGGCGCAATGGACAACGCGCCTGACTACGGATCAGGAGACTGCAGGTTCGACTCCTGCCTGGCTCGGCACTTTTACTCTGCTCGTGGTGCCCCCACTCCTTCCATCGGGGTCTTCCTCCTGCTGCCTCTTGTTCAGCCTCGTGGGCTTATTCTCTGCAGGGTATTGTTAATCCCTGTGATAGGGGCTTCAAAAAGCATTTGTTAGGGGAAAAGTTCAAAGAGGTGCAGAAAAATAGGGGAAAGCACAAAGCTAGACTTGCTCCCTGTTGTCTGTGCCTTGTACTTGCTTGGACTGAGGAGGCCAGGCTTGGATACAACGCCCTGAAATTGGTCTGTGAAGTGCTAGAAGGGATCAATAACACCTCATCTTGAGCTGGGGGCACTGCTTTTAACTGCCCAGCCCAGCATGGAGTTGCCCTTCAGAGGTGAAGGGACACACTGATGGCTCCTGTTCAAGTGGTTGTTCTCCAGGACCCTGTATGTCACCCAGCCTGCAATACTGCATGGCATTATCCCATCCCAGGTGCAGGACATCTCATTTGCCTTTACTGAACTCCTTCTCCCTGTCCAGGTCACTCTGAATGACAGTCGTTCCTGTTGGTGTCAGTCATGAGCTCATCCCACCCCGTTTCTGTGTCAGTGAAGATGTTCAACAGCATCAGTGTCAGCACTGATCCCTGAGGAGCAGTAGGAGCCATTAGCCACCTTGTGCACTTCCAGTCCCTGACCATAACCCCTCAAACACAATGTCCCAGCCTTTTTTCCAAGCACTCCTTGCCCACAGTTACTCATTAGCCTTCAGCTAGCTTTCGCTCAGTGGTGCTCAGTGGGAGAGCAGATCTTATGAGGAAAACAGGCCCTCAGAGATCTCAGCGGAAATTCTGCCATCCCACAGTCCCAGGAACTCACTTTTCCAGGCCTAAAGTTCCCCAAGGAGTGATGGCTCTTGAAGCACATGGCACACTCGCAGCTTTGACATGATAAGTTACAAGATGATGCTCCCATGGTACCAACACCAGAGAGATGGGCAAAAGGCCCGAAGGAGGAAGGACCTCAGGAGGAGAGCTGCCCCCTTGCACCTCCAGGACAGCCAGGCCCTTTCAGGGTGAGCCAGGCAGGAGTCGAACCTGCAGTCTCCTGATCCGTAGTCAGGCGCGTTGTCCATTGCGCCACTGGCCCTTGCCCCCAGCCCAAATTGTGCCCCCACCATGTTTTCTGCACCATCTGCGTGTGTTGGTGGATGGAGGTAACTTGGGGCACTGCTCTTTACAGCCCAGCCCAGCATGGAGTTGGCCTTCAGAGGTGGAAGGACACACTAATGGTTCCTGTCCAAGTGGTTGTTCTCCAGGACCCTGTATGTCCGGGGATTTCGGACAGTCACCCAGCCTGTGGTACTGCATGGCACTATCCCATCCCAGTCCCTGACCATGCCCCCTCAAGCACCACATCCCAGCCTGTTTTCCAAGCACCCCTTGCCCAGTTACTCATCAGCCTTCAGCTAGCTTTCACTCAGTGGTGCTCAGTAGGGGCTGACTGGCTCTTCCTGAGCCCTGTTCCATCCCCAGCCCCCTTCAGAGCCCCTGCAGGGATGGCAGTCCCAGGACCCCAGCAGGACCAGGGCCAGTGGCGCAATGGACAACGCGCCTGACTACGGATCAGGAGATTGCAGGTTCGACTCCTGCCTGGCTCGGCATTTTCCTTTTCTCCATATCCTGGCCGTGATGATGGTGACAGGCACTGCTTTCTCCTTTGTGGTCTGCCTTCTCCTGGCTTTTCTCTCTTTTCTCTGGGCTTCTCCCCCACCACAAGAACAAGGGTAGAAAATGCAATGAAAATAAAAGGTTCATGGGTTGAGATAAGGACAGGGAGATCACTCATCCATTACCATCCCAGGCAAAACAGATTCAGCATAAGGGAGATTAATGTAATTTAGTACCTATTGCTAACAGACTGGAGTGGTGAGAACTAAAAGCAAATGAATTGGCCATCCGTAAGATCTCACTACCCATGGCTAGGAGGCAGGAGGCTCCAAGGCAGGAGGAAGAGGAGGACAGACCATGCTGCTTTGGGCTCAGCTAGGAATCACAGCTCTGCTGAGCCCTGGGATGCTCCAAGCGCTTCATTGACTGGCAATCACAGACGGACCTCCCGTGGGGCAGCAGGGATGTCCCCTCTGACCCACCAGAGCAGCTGAGGAGCTGGGGCCACCATCTTCCCTTGCTGCCTGGCCTCCCAGGGGGAGGATTCAGCACAGACACCATAGCAGGATGGGTGCTGTCCTCACCCTCATAGGTGGGTAAGGCAAGGCTATCATGGGTAGAGATGGAAGGAGCTAGTCTTCCCAGTTCCCTCCAGCCACCAACAGGCAGTGCAGAAAACATGGTGGGGGCACAATTTGGGCTGGGGGCAAGGGCCAGTGGCGCAATGGACAACGCGCCTGACTACGGATCAGGAGACTGCAGGTTCGACTCCTGCCTGGCTCACCCTGAAAGGGCCTGGCTGTCCTGGAGGTGCAAGGGGGCAGCTCTCCTCCTGAGGTCCTTCCTCCTTCGGGCCTTTTGCCCATCTCTCTGGTGTTGGTACCATGGGAGCATCATCTTGTAACTTACCGTGTCAAAGCTGTGAGTGTGCCACGTGCTTCAAGAGCCACCACTCCTCAGGGCACTTTAGGCCTGGAAAAGCAATTTACTGGTACTGTGGGATGGTAGGATTTCTGCTGAGGTCTCTGAGGGTCTGTTTTCCTCATGAGCTCCACTCTCCCACTGAGCAAAAGCTAGCTGAAGGCTAACGAGTAACTGTGGGCAAGGGGTGAGGGCTCTGATATGCTTGGGTCCTTGCATCCTGACCTGGTGGCACAAGGGCAGCACATTGGTACCCAGGTGAGGCTGGTGGCTGAGTCACATCAGGGTTGGACTTGGGGTGTCCCTGTGGGCAGGTGGCCTGCCCATGCTCCCTGCAGGCCCCATCTGTGCTGCAGGACTTGGCAAGGTGCTGACAAATGCAGCAAGACGGAGGTGAAATGGAAAGGCAGATAGGGCCTAGAGCATGTCATCTACCAGGTCAGAGTGCTGCATCAGTTCAGCCTGAAGGGGAAGAGTTAAGGAGGGATCTACATTTTGCTGTGGGATTTGTTGTGGCGTCCCTTGCACTAGGTTGGACCCAGCTCTTCTCCTTTTGGGATGCCCAGCTCTGCCATAAGGGCCTGCAGGGCAGGAGGCTGCTGCATTGCTTTTACCCTGCAGAGAAGAAGCCCACGAGGCTGGATGAGAGGCAGCAGGAGGAAGACCCCGATGGAAGGAGTGGGGGCACCACGAGCAGAGTAAAAGTGCCGAGCCAGGCAGGAGTCGAACCTGCAGTCTCCTGATCCGTAGTCAGGCGCGTTGTCCATTGCGCCACTGGCCCCGGCCCTTCACCAGTGCCATGCTCCCGCTGGGCCGCCCAGTGTCCCTCACGGTGTAAAACCCCCTCGGTGCCCGTCACCAGGCCCTTCAGCAGCATTCCAAGGAGTGTCAGGCACGTAGGAATGTCTGCTGGGCCCCCAGGCACTGCCCATGACCCGGCCGCCTCATGGTTCTGCTTCAAGGCTGTGCCGCTGTGGGGCCATCCTGTGAGAGATGAGGATGAACCGAGCTTCCCCTGTCCCCTCTTGCCTGCTGCAGAAGTCTCCTCTCAAAGAAACCTGCCGCATTGGCTAGGATGGGTCTGCCCTTGGGAAATCCATGGCGACTCTTCATAGCTGTCTTCACGCCCTTGCTGCATGTGGACATGGCTTTTGGGACCCCACACTGTTCATGGAGTCTCTGAGGTAAAGCTGAGCAGTCTAGAGCTCCCCACATCCTCCCCCTTAATCCTGGTGAAGAGGAGACACTGGGATAAAACCACCTCTCCCCACTGCCATGATCCTCCCTGGGGACATCACCCTCAGCCCCTCAGACCTGCCCGGCCCTGCCGGTACCACCCCACGTTGCTCTGCCAGGCCAGCACAGCTCCTGGGTTGCCCAGGAGTTAGGGGAGAGGTCCCCCCTGGGACGAGCAGGCGTCCCTAAAAGCGGAGGCAATAGAGAGGGTGAGGAGCGTTGCCCAAGGCTGACCCCGATGTGATTCGAACACACAACCTTCTGATCTGGAGTCAGACGCGCTGCCCTTGCGCCACGAGGTCAGGGTGTTGGTCTGGGGCTCCCTGGCACGTAACGTGGTCGGGGTGGTGCCGGCGTCCTCCCTGAGGCGACCATGGGCAGAGTGGTCTGGTGGTGTGATGGACAACACCTGGCTGGGATCAGGAGACTGCAAGGCTGATTCTTGCCTATTTTGACCTAATATCGTGCCCATGGCCTTGCCATGGTGGAAATGGTGGGGATCAGGCTGCCCGGGTGTTCCTCTGGAAGTGTTGGGTAACCAAACTTGGGCTTTGCCTTGGCTCTGCCCCCCTCCCTTTTCTTTGTCATGTCTTCTGCCAACAATATGACCTTTTTATATCAGAAATCCATCAGGCATTTTTCTCAATTATAACAAGTATGACATCCTTTTTATATGTCCTTTTTCATCTGAACCTACTTGAGGACTGGATAGAGGCAGGGCAGCAGCACCAGCACCTCTGTCTTTCCCATTCCCATACCCTTTCTCTTTCAAAGTGTGCTGTTTCCTGTTCAACCCATCTGTGTTTTGCTCCACTTGCATCATTTCCCATCACTCTGCCTTCAGCCTAATGTCAAAAATTCTGACATCTTTGCAGTCAGTTCTTACTTGCCATGAGCTCATGTTAACAACCTTCGAATGAGAGCTCTGACACTGCTACTAGTATTTATTTTTCTTTCTAAAGAAAATAAACTCTCTGAGTGTACAAGTTTTGATGCAGTGCAGTATTTATCACAGCTATTAAGAATGACCCATTTCAGTAAATCCTTGATGAATGAGGATAAAATAATGAGAGAAAGGTCATAAAAGCAAATAAAAATTAACCCCAAAGCTACTGGAATGTTATAAGTGATAGTTTAATAGACACATAAATTTTCTGCAATGGATATAGTTATCTAACTATGCTTAAAACAGTTTGCTTGACTTGTATAGTCAATGAGTTTCTTGTCCATAGTCTGTATGTACTGTGTATAAATGCAGTAGATAAATAATATTAATTAGGAGGAAAAGAGTGCTGCTGAATTTTATCAGATTTCTATTAACGGATAATTGTGGGGTAACAAATCCCAGTATTCTCACCTGGGCTAATCCTAGAATCATTAGGGTTGGAAAAGACCTCCAAGATCTAGTCCAAATGGTAGGGTGCAAGTCTATACGGAAATGCTCTTATATGAAAAAAATAAATCTGAGCAAAACACTGTCCGAAACCCTTCCTATACAAGTTTTTGAAAATGATCTTAATTTTTAAATGAAGTAATTGGCAACATGTGGTGACCATTTTCCAACTGTAAAAGGTATAATTGATTGGCAAGGCACAAAGTGCTAGGGGAACATCTGCTGGGGTGGGATTCTGCCTTAGACATCTGAATGTGCCTGCAAGGAAGGTGCCTACCTGTGCACTGAGCAGCAGAGCTCCCATTATTACTGTAGTTACATGGTTTTATGTAATTATATGCTATATAAAGTTATATAAAGCTATAACAAGTTAAGATTATAGTTGTATATTTGTCCTGAACGTGGGGCACTCACTCCATCAAGCTCGGTGTCTGAAACCAAACCTCTTCCCTGCTCTCCAGACCTATTAAAGATCATCAGATGTTTCCTCTAAATTAGCAATGCAGAAGACAGAGAAAGGAGGCGGGCAGCTCCCTGTCAGCCTGAGCAAGCCCTGCCTCACAAGACCTTTTCTATCTCTTCCCACTCAAGCCTCCCACAAGAGGGAGCCATGAGCTAGCTCATGGGCTCCACCAGCCGCAGAGCCAGGCAGGAGATGCTTTTTGCTCAGTGAACGAGCATCCTTCCCCAGGCCAGGCTGGAAATTCAGCTTATTTATCATTTACCAAAATTAATTTAATTTAAATATAATATTTATTATATATTATAATATATTATATTATAATATTATATTATATATAATATATAATATATATTATAATATTTATTATATATATTATATATATATATATATATATATATAAAAAGAGGATTTTGAATGTTAGATCATTAGAAAAGCACTCCTCTTCTAGCAGGTGATTAACATGCTTGAGGTATTGTATCTCTCCTTCATTTCCCATGGGAAAAAAATAAAATAAAATAAAATAAAATAAAATAAAATAAAATAAAATAAAAAATAAAATAATAAAATAAAATAAATAAAATAAAATAAAATAAATAAAATAAAATAAAATAAAATAAAATAAATAAAATAATAAAATAAAATAAAATAATAAAATAAAGGTGAACATTTCCAGTCCTTAATTAGGCAGAACAGGGACGTTTTTTGCAATTTTAAAAATAAGTTTACAAAATCAGAAGTCTAGATTCCTGCTCCAGCCTGATGAAGTGCAATGTTGGATCTTGTTTGAGAGCTGAGACGTTCCCCTTGGCTTCAGCTGGAATCCGAGACAGCTGATGTTTCCCCATCAGCGCCTTGTTTCTTCCATTTCTCTGCAGTGCTGCAAGGGACCCAGACAGACCTCCTGCCACATGGCTGCTCGGGAGACCCAATGGCGCCTGCAAATCTGAAGTGAAAAGCTAAGACAGAAGCCAGAAAAGTGGAGAACAATGCACGTTAACCGAGGGGAAGGCTGCTATTGTTGACATCGAGGCCACTGGGTCAGAACAACATCCATAAATATCACGTGCAGGAACAGACTCAAGTAGGTGGCACTGTTTTTGAAATAAAAATAAAATAAAATAAAATAAAATAAAATAAAATAAAATAATAAAAACAACACATCCTTTTCGTTTGTTGACAGAAAAGTGACAAAGCATTTCCTCAGGACTCTTTGGAGCAGTCAGTGGGCAAACACCTGTTTCTGGCTTATGGGCACCCCCAAAGCACTTGGTGCTGGGGAAGAGAGCAGCACGAGCATGCTGGGTTGAACAGCTTCCATAATAGCTACAGCATCCTGCAGTGCTGACCACTTCCAACACATCAAGATTTTCCTTTGTAAGTAGCAAAATTATGTTTTTAACAATACAGCAAGTTCCAGAAAATGAAGTCCTCGCAGTCAGAGCACAAACCAAGCCAGTTAATTGCAGGCTGCTCTAACACCTTGCTCTTGGCGAAAGGCTCTGGACTTGAGGAAACAAAGCCTGGGAGAACAGTGGTACACGCTGAGTCCTCCCTGGGAAGGCTTTCTGCCATTTTCTGCATGATTTCACCTAAACGCATCACAAAACCAAAAAGGCTTTGTCCAGAAAGGCTGGTGCATTCTGACTGACACGTGTTTTCCATACGATGCACAACACTTCCAGGCTGAATGCAAGTGTAAACCCCTGAACCTTAACTAATCTGCAGCTTTCCTTACTGACCTGCTGCTCTACCTCTGAGGTGTAAGCTCTTCTCAGTTCTTCTACATTCTGCTGAAGTTCAGGTGCTTGCTCTGAGTGAAATAAGAGTGGAGATGGAAATGCCCTGTGATGTGTGCTGGCTTGACCTGGATGGGTTAACTCACCACCTGGGTGTTTTCTAAGGTGCCTGAGAGCAAAACGAGCAAACACAGGATCCAGGAGACGTGGTTATCTGTCAAGATCTGCACTTTCTTGTGCATTTCACCTTTCTTCACACCTTCTGATTGCTCTGCTCTTCTTTATTTTCCAGCATTTCCAAGATAAACCAGGTAGGGTGCAAGTCAACCACTCCTGTCATTTCAAGGAAAGGGTCCAAGATGTCCTGAATGAGTTAGGAGCCTAGGAGAATATTAAACGGTGTTTACTCAACTATATGTAGGTGTTTACATCTCAGTGTCTGAATCTATTGGGTATTTGGCCACACAAATCTTAGGTGGTATGAATGGCATCCAGTTGTCATATGTAGACTGTCACAGAGGTTCTGTATCTTAGGTGGTATTCCCATGAGAAGTCTTGGAAACCCTAGAGCGGCCCAAAGGAGTTAGGCCTATGCATACGGGCAAGGGAATTGAGTCCAGATTGTCAAGCCAACTAATATTTTCAGAAAGAAAATTAGTTATTTAGTTGGTTCAAATTTTAATTCCAGGGTAGGCTAATTCCATGCAAAATTAGTTATTGATGAACGGAGACTGCAAGCACTGCAGCAGCACCTTGAGCCCTCTGCTACAGCCAATATCATAATTAATCTCCTGTCATTCCCGGGTGCCTCCTCTCCCACCAAAATGATGACAGGCTTTCTCCAGGCAGTCCATTCCCAGCCACCTTGATGTTTGAGGTTAACAAGTAATGAAGCTCTCTGGGCAGGTCGATATTGAGAAGCAGCCTTCCCAGTGGCTTGGTAAGGAGGTGTAGCTACCTCTCGGCTTGCTTTTGTGCCCCTCTGCCATTGTTCAGGTTTAGCAGCGTGCAGCGGTCAAGCTGTACTCATGGCTCTGTGGCCCGCCTTCCACACTCACCACTGCCAAGGTCCCCGGACAGCCAGCTCTGTTCCCACAGCCCTATAAAGCAGGAGTGCTCCTTCCTCCCCTGCTCCACATTTCTGTGCTGTGGTCCTGTCTCCTTATGCTGGGACCTCCTACCATGAAGCTCTTCTCCTGCCTACTGGTTGTTCTCCTCTTCCTCTTCCAGGCTGCTCCAGGTAAGGGGAAGAACCTTGTGGGGTCTGCATTTACAAGGTCAGAGTCTTGTTGCTACTCCTTTTAGGGACGTTCCCTATTAGTCCTGGAACTCAAGTGGAAGATGAAGCCAAAGTGACCAGATATCAAACCAGAACTTTCTGACGGAAGGCCCTGCTTAAACCACAACAGGGTTGCTGGCTTCTCAAAACTCCTTGAAGTTTCTTTATGGCCTTTGGTGGCACTGCTGGAAGAAGGCACCATGGAAATGATCTGCCTCTTCATAACCCGGGGTCACAAGTCCTCTCTTTCAAGTACTGTAGGAAAGGGGCAGAGGCATTCCCTTGTATTACTCAGGTAGAACTACACCAGAGAAGTTTGTGTTGGCTCTGTGAATATGCTGGCTCCCCTTCCTCAGCCCTTCTGTTGCCCCAGTTCATTTACTGACTGCTTTTAGACTAACTTCTTCATATTTAAGGAAATTCCCCGTTCTTGGGGTAAAGCTTTCAAAAAAGGAAGGAACTGGGCAAATCTGCTGTCCCTTGTAACTGGACCAGATCCCAACACTTGGTTTTGTGTAAGGTATAGGTACATCTCAGGGCATACAAGCACCTTGCTGTCCCTTCCATGACCAACCTGCAGCACTGCAGTCCCAGAACTAAGGGGCATCCAAAGGCTGAGCTGTCCCTGCCCACTAAAAGGATAGGATATGATCAAGGTCAGGATATGATCAGAAACAACAGCTATCTTTTTCTCTGGTTGTACAAAGGCCTTCCTTGGAGTCTTGTGAGGTCCATGAGGCTTCTCAGAACTTTCGGAGAATCTGTCCTGTTTTTTTGGGGTATTTGTATCAGACCCCTATTAGGGGCTCAAGGGGTTTCAGGAGGAGGAAGACCATGGGAAATGGACTGATCCTGCAGCATAACTGGGAATGCTGTTCTTCCTGTAGGTCTCGGCTTGCCCAAAGATACCTTACGTTGTGTTCGCTACCACGGTTTCTGCTTCCAACCAAAAGCCTGCCCACCGCCATTTGCTGCATTCGGAACTTGCTCTGAACGTCAGAAAACCTGCTGCATAGGTACGTATGGAAACCCTGCCCAGGCAGGCAGCATTTGGAGAGGAGATTAGCTGGGGGCCTGCTGACTGCATCCACACTGCTGGGTTTAACAGGCCCCAGCTGACCTCTTCCTCATAAATTTGTCTAATCCTTTCTGGACTTGCTTATTTTGGAGCTCCTCGGTAGTCAATGAATATCATTATGTCTATACATACTTTATATCCAGCTGTGCTGGTCTGACCTAAAGTTCATCCAGCATGCTGTATCTGACCATGGCCAGAGGTGGATGCTCCTATACAGTTAGTTTGTGTGGCTGCAAAATGAGTATAATGAGCACCACAAGGGTGTAATTACACTTTCCCATACATTCTCCTGGCTTTCATGAATTTGCAGCTCAGGACTTTTAAATCTAGGCATCCTTGTGTTTTAAAAGTCCTTACTGGATTTTTTCCCTTAAGTTACAAATTTATTCTGTATGTTTTAAAACCTCTTCCCTTGTGATTTTATTCTGTACTGCAAATGGAAAAAATAATCATTCTGCAGCCATATTCTTCATAAGTTTACAATATTCCTCCTTCAGTTATTTCTTGTCTTAGTTGGTAGACCACAAATTTCTCTTCTTACAGAAGTGCTCTGATTAGCCCCATAGTCCTTTGTGTCTTTACATTTGAAGACATAGGAACCAGAACTTCATGATAATTTCCATGTATGAGTGTGCCAGTGGTTCAGATAGCGATGCAATTATGTTTTCTGTTTTGACTTAAATCCTTTTCATTCCAGACGCTACATCAAACCTCCATACTTGTCAAGAAGAAGGGGGCCACTGCGTACCTCCGAAAATCAAATGTCTGCAAGGGCAGCTGGGACTTTGCCCTCGCAAAGGATGGAAGTGCTGCAAAGAAGTGCAATAAAGACTTCACAGAACTGCAGAAAACCACAGAAATGCAGGGACAAGAAAACAAACAAGCTTTCTTCCTGGTGTTGTAGAGAAGCTGTCTGGCTTTCTCAACATATGAAGTATATAATTACTTACAGCCAATATGTTTTTAAAATCTATATAACGAAGGCAATAAATATTAAACAAAGAGTGTAACAGTCACATAAATGCTCAGAAAGAGGCAGAATGTCTCTGCCTTACACCCACGCAGAGAAATCCACAGAAGCATAGCCGTTACGCCCTTGGAAACCACATCCCCTCGTAATCTAGACTCAACCTCCCTCCCTCTTCTGTCCTGCCGTGCAGCTTGCAGTGCAGCACTTGGGCTCCCTGCCTGACTGAACTTCGCAGCCTTCTGGAAGGCGGCTGCCGTCGTTCTGCCTGCAAAGCCCCCAGCACGCTGAGGTTTCCTGAGGCTGCTGGTGCATGTCACAGCACCCAGGATGAGACCTTGCTGCTCAGTAGCTCCAGGGATCCTGGGCTAGGCGCTGTCTCTGGATCAGGCTGTGGTGGGAAGACCCAGCTCTGTTGTGGTTGGAAGCCTTTGGTTGGCGTCTTCCTCCAAAATGCACTCTTTGGTCTCATTCCTTGGATGCGGTTAGACAATTCTTGGGAAATACTGAATGTGCTCAGCTCTTCTCCATCCCTTTGTCAGGCAAGAGGGTTTTTGGGGAGCTTAGCACCTCTCAGGATGCAACCGATGTCTGCAGAGCAAAAAGCTCACAAGTTCTCAGTAATTAGAATCATTTGTGCAGAACTGTGCCAGCAGATGCAATCTCAATTTAATTGGCCTTTTTTAGAGAGCTATTTTTCAGAAAATGGTATGGGATCATCCTATCTTTGCTCCAAAGCAAAGCCTCTTTGCATCAGGAATAAGACGACCATTTGTGACAATGACACCTTTTCCTTCTACTAAAGAAAGAGGTACAGTGACTTTTCTGTGACTGCCTCATACTAGCGTTGCTATTGCAATAACTACATTTTTTTGGCACTGTAGTTTGATTTAGGGGCCTAAACCTCTCTGCACAGGGTTTAATAGAAATGTATAATCTGTGTAACAAGGAAACAGTGTAAGTTTGTCTAAACAGACACAGAAATACCACACATACAGGCTTGGTAGAAGGAAACTGTGATTTTGTTGAACGCTGTCCTTTCTCTACCTAATATAGATGTGTTTCATGGGTTGCTTCAACTGGTGGGAATATTCCAAATCTGTTCCATACTGTTCATGTGGTACGCCCTTCCTGATTACCTGAGAGCTCAAGTATTTCTGGTTTATTGTCAATTAATAAAGATTTATTTATTTTTGCAGAAATGTTTGAACAAACACTCTTGAAATTCATGCCCTGTGAATGCTTCTGAAACTCAGTCAGCAATATTTCTTACAAGGAAGTACTGAAAAGAAACCTATGTATGCACTGCTTACAAATGTGGAAATTAATACAAAGTTCTTTGTTCTTATAAGTTTTTTTTTCCTTTTTTTTTTTTTTTCACTATGTATGCTTTATGCCTACACATGAAAACGCCTGCTTCTCTGCCAGAAAAATGCCACTTGATTGTGCTTGTGTATTGGTCCCAAATGTTAATATGACTGGTATTTCTTTCCTGCCAAAGCTCTCTGAAGACATAAGCAGACAGGTAAGCAAGGAAGATGTAAATCAAGATAAATTTTAAGTCTCATGGGTGCATACAGATGCCAGTCTCCAAAGCTTAATCAGTCCGGTGAGCTGGACACAAGCCATATGCGTATATATACTCTCCAAGAAATGTCCCACAGGTAATACGCCCTTATACGTAATAATAAATGGGAAATTTATGGCCTTTCTCAGCCCAAATCGGCCTCTCATTAGTATCTAGAGACCCATGGTGTCCTCCTAAAAACATGGTGTCCCATGTGTCCACCCTACAAACACCCTTCTTGCATTGGTGCCCAGAGAAAGCTTCCAGCTGGTGCAAGGGTTTAATCAATTTAAATTAAATCAGTTTAATTGATTTTCTGATTTAATTGTTTTCTTCAATGAATTCTTTGCACTCTTTTAATACCCCTAAGGGTGTTTTCTTCCAAGTCTATTGCTGGCAGCTCAAGATGTGTTTTACATACATATTCCCTGAGAGTGTGCCATGAATCAGGCAGATGTGTGTGTCTTACAGCTGGAAAGAGTGGAACCTTTCCCAAAGCCACAAATTTTTTAATCTAGCATGGATTAGTAATGGGGAAGAAAGATTTAGAAATTATTTATCATTTTTTTAAGCAGTTGGGCTTTGACGGTAGGCTGCCCTTTGTAATTTTGGCTAGACAAGAAGGAGAGCAATTAATACAACTACACAGAGGGGAAAAAAATCCCTCAAGAGAGGAAAAAAGCCACAAATATATAAGTATTATGTAGTAGACATCAGAACAAGCTTATGTTCTGCCTGCACCAGTTGATATGAGTTATATTAGGAGCTTTAAATGTCAGCGGCTCTTCCTGGAGGAGTCTTGGAAGAACAAGCAAGAGCAAAAAGTATAGCTGCAGATGGCTCGTCTGCTTCAGAAGTGGGCAGGAGGAGCCTATATTCTTTCATTTCACAAGAAACTGAGGTTTTTGAGGAAAGCGTGTCAATGAGTATGTCTGAGGCACTGTAGGAAGCTGCTGTCGCTGGCTCTCTGCCTCTCACCAGGCATCGTGCCGTGGAGGAGTCAATGGAAGGAAACAGTGGCTTGCAGAGCTCCCACTCTTTACCGTCCTCCTGATTTGCCTGGTCTTGCTTATCAGCATCACATCGCTTTACAGGACTGAAAGCAATTAATCTTGAGTCACTCCACCATTTTCCTGCCTCTGTGGTGGCTGATGGACATGGGCAGAGCAAGATCTGCACACTGAAATCCAGCTGGCACAGATGGAAAAGCCAGACAGATTTGAGCACACAAACCTTTATCCAGACCCAAACCAAAAGCAGCATCTTCCAAAGCTCCATGCAGGCTGAGAAAACTCTTTGCTGACACATACTTGATGGCCTGTGGAAACCAGGCAGTTCTGGGAGCCAGGAACCTCCTCCCCACTGACTCAGGCAATCAGATAACCAATACAGCCATGAATTTTAGCTCGCAGGCCCACCTTTGGAAGGTGTTTTTTGCTTTTCCCCTAAGATTGGGAGATGGTGTGATGAAGTATTTCCTTTTTTTTATTTTTTTATTTTTTTTTCTCTTTTGGACCACAACCAATTGTTTGTACAAGTTTACACTTGTGCATGGTGGTTGCCTGGTTTTGCCTGCTTAGTTACTTCCCTCATCACACAACACACCAGCCACAAACACTGCCAACTTATTAGTTACTTATTAGAGTTACGTGACTTTTCTAAGGCAGGAGGATTAAAGCAATCAATAGTAGTGGCTCTGAGAGCCCTGCTGAGCTGTTTACAGGCCACGACACCAAACAGGAGAGCAGGTCCAGCAGCCTGGTGGGTCACCTGTTGGAAAGTCATCCTGAGGCTTTGGTTTGGGTTTGAAAAATGTTGCAGTTCTGCTTTCACTGGAGAAAAACAAATCCTACTAGAAGGACTCTGGGACATTAAGCTCCTTCTGCTTTGCTTCTCTGATCCCTTTCTCATTTCCTCGCCTTAGTTCCACTGCTGGAAGCATGCACATCTCAGCAGGTGACCCAGGGAGCATGGTGCAGGTGTATAGAGATAGGATGGGGGGGCATCAAGGTCACCCCCTTGTCCCACCACCCTCTGGTTAGTAAGGACACAACTGAGACACAAGACAAGGTCTGCAAAAGCAGTGGGGGATGAGAGCACCCAGCTCTTCTCCTCCAGGGGAATCATCTGTCCTACAGGGACCCTGGCTTGTGGGGTGAGGTGTTGTTCTTTCCACATACATTATGGAGCATGGTGTGGAGGGAAATCCCACAGGTAGCTTGGGATTTGGGGCAGGGTATCCACACTGACACAGAATGGGTGTCCTAGGGACACAGTAAATGAGTCCAGAGGGATTCCTTGCACAGAAGAGGTGGGCACACTGTCAGCACTGTGCATCTGGGGCATTATTGGTGAAGTTTCTGTGCCACGCTCCAATATTTTTCATATATGATCTGGGGTGAGTACAAACCCCATCCGTTCTCCTTGTCACCCCGTGATTCTGACAGCACTGGGTTTAACCAAAGGCCGATCAGCACCAGAATATTGTTGGACTTTAACGTGCTCTGCAGTCACCTTCCTTTCTGGGGAGGGTGCTCTGGAGGGGTGGGGACTGATGAACATGTTTTGTGTCAGACAGGAGATGGAAAGGAAGATAGTGGGGAAATCATTTGCAAACCAAACCCAGATATACAAATAACCAGAGGACATAAGTACCCTTGGGCAAGCAGTTGTGCCCTGCTTCAGCAAAGCATTTGGGCACACACAGAGCTATAAGTTCCTGAGTTTTCCTGATGACTTGATAGCCCTAGAGGTTAAAAGAAAAGAAGTGGGGGAGTTATTTTTGAGACGACTGCAATTTGTCCTCTCCCTTCCATGTCAACCCTTTGGCCTATCATTCAGCCACAAGAGATGCTCAGATGTGTACCCTCTTCTCCCAGACCTGGATAAAGAAAATGAGGGGTGTGCTAGCACTTGACCGCTTTGTATCAGGACTGGCCAGCCTTCTAACAAGATGTTTTAACCCATTTGACCCTAGAAGAGTCAATAAAATTTGTCTTTTGTTCTTCTTGGCTTTAGTTGCCCCCACCTAGGCACTGGTGTCACTTGAATTGTCCTAGGCTATCCTGCTGGGCTTTCAGAGTGTCCTGTCTGCCACTGTCACTCGTGCAGAAATCCCCCAAATTTGGGCATCTTCAGAGATGTAAATCAGGCTCCTTGTGGTTACCAGTACAGAACAGCATGCTTGGATTCTATTCAGTGTATCTGAATCAACATTTTATGATGGAGAAGGGAATTTTTAACCTTGATCCTAAGCTATCCAGCTTAGGATGCATTCACAGGAGCAATTACATGAACACAACTGAAGGAACAGCACAGGCAGCAACCAGGCAAGGGTAGCTGGAGTACTGCATGCTGATTTTACAGCCAGAGCTACATATCTGTCACATAATTCCCATCAGTTGGTGCACTGCCGAGCTAACCGGCCACCACCTCCACCAGCGCTGTGTGGTCAGCACACTCAGGAATGAAGCCTCCCAAATTCCTCGGAAGCCAGAGCTGGGGTGGCCTTTTTGGCAGGGAAATCACGGCCGGGTTTCAGTTGGAGAAAATATTCACATGGGCTCAGATCAAAAGGAATCACTCCTAGGCTCTCCTCCCTGCAGCTCCTCAGGAGCCTGTCCCAGGAGGCTGCTGCCACCCAGCCCAGCACCTCCCTGGGCTCTTTGCTAGCTTGCTGGTGAAGGACAGAATAAATGCTGCATCTCTTTTTTATTATATTTTATGGTATTTTATTTTATTGTATTTTGTTTTGTTTTTAATTTATTTATTTAATTTAGTTTATTTTTATTTTATTTATTTTTTATTTTATTTTACTTTAGTTTATCTTCTCTTTTTTAAAACTCCTTTTCTTTCTCTTTTCTTTTCTTTTCTTTTCTTTTCTTTTCTTTTCTTTTCTTTTCTTTTCTTTTCTTTTCTTTTCTTTTCTTTTCTTTTCTTCCTTTTCTTTTTATTTTCCTTTTTCTTTTCCTTTTCCTTTTCCTTTTCTTTTTCCTTTTCCTTTTCCTTTTCCTTTTCCTTTTCCTTTTCCTTTTCCTTTTCCTTTTCCTTTTCCTTTTCCTTTTCCTTTTTCTTTTTCTTTTTCTTTTTCTTTTTCTTTTTCTTTTTCTTTTTCTTTTTCTTTTTCTTTTTCTTTTTCTTTCACGTAGCTGTCTACAGCTGGCAGCCTCCCAGCCCCACATGCCAGCTGCCAGGCGGAGGAAGCGGGGAAGCCGACCATCGGCGAGCACAAAGCAAGGCAACATTGTTTGGAGCTGCAGCACTGGGTCAGAGCGACACGGAGGGTTGCTGAGCAGGGAATGTCACGGGGCTATAATTAACTCCTGCCTGCTCCCTCCTTCTTTCCTCCAGGATGCCATCCCGCTTGCCAACAGCACGCAGAGACTTCTGCAAAATCCCCCGCTCAGCCCTGCTGCTCTCCAACAGAACCCAAGCAATGGGGATCCTTGGGCTCGTTTTAATCTTCATCTCCCTGATCGCTCACGGTAAGACCAGGCAGGCTGAGGGTGGTAAGCAGAGGTAGCTGGGAAGAGGAAAAAAGCTTTCTTTGCTGTGTGATCACATCAAAATGTCAGAGGTATTGAGGGGGGAAGGGGTCCTCAGGCTTCTGGATGAGATAGTGGATAAAATGGTAAAATGTGCGATTTAATTCCCATGGGTAATGCAAATATGGGGCAATGCACTGCCTTTCTGGGAGCAGACCGGCCAGGGAATCCTCAGAAATGTCTTCTGCTCTGGGCTCAATTTTTGGATGCTCCAGGAGAATGTTTCTTCTCTTCTCCAGGCTGCATTTGATGTTGGGATGGGGATCCTGGGAGCGCTCGCTGCAGTCGTGCACGCCCAGCTCCGTGCACACTCCCGGCGTTGGCATGGCCAGGCACACGGTGCCCTGGGAAACTCCACCAACTTGTATTTTCTCACCTTGCTAGCTCGGGCGTTTTCCCACCACCTTGCTGCTTCTTTCCACAGGGCATGCACATGGGCCGGACAGCTGTAACCACGAAGGGGGCTTGTGCCGCGTGGGGAACTGCATCCCTGGCGAATACCTGGCCAAGTACTGCTTCGAGCCCATCATTCTCTGCTGTAAAAGTCTGCCACTGACCACCGTGAAGAGCTGAAGGTGGCCAAAAGAGCAAGCTGCAGCACGTGGAGAGCTGCAGGCTCTGCTGGTGAGGAACAGGCTGCGGCTGGGGAGGAAATCCTGTGCCTTTCTATGGCTGTGGCTTCCCTGCTCCAGCTCCCTGAGGCTGTGCATTCGCTTGTGGACTTCTCAACACATCTTTTTTTCCTTTCACTGTGACTTTTTAATGCCGCCCAGGTTATATATCTGCCCCTTTTGTCATCTGGTTGTTACCTGTCATGCCCAGATGAGGAACTGCCTTTCTCCTTACCCCGAAACAATAAACCTGAGGTTTAGCAGAATGAGTGCCCGTCTGTGACTGCGGCTGGCACCCAGCACAGCCGCTGCTAGGGACATGCTCTGCCACTCTCCAGGAGGGGATGCATCCTTCTTCTCCATCACTTTCAGTGCAACAGATATAGTAGGGGTGTCCTGGGTTCATCCCTCTTCCATGAAGCAGCAAGAGGAAGGAAGACACCAGGCTTGCTTGCTTTAAGTGGAGGAAGAGATACGAAAGTGATGCAGTGTTGCCCTTGGCTGGTCTCCTCACCTGTAGGCTGCATTTCTGGTGCTCCTCCCTTTCTCTGTAGTCACCCAGCAACGTCTCAAAGCAATTAGAATGTTTGCACCTCATGCAATCATTAAAAAAAAATAAATCAGATTTTATGCAGCTTTCTGCACGTAAGCTGCATCAGCCGAAATCCATTAGCTGTCCAGTTCCACTCTTGGCCCTTCTGTGTTTTTGTGGCGTGAAATTTTGATCCCCCCGTTTGCCAGATTGCTCTTGGTCTCTCTTTCCAGGTAAAAACACTTCCCTCTGGGTCGATCAGTTCTGTGAAAGCAAGCAAACAGTGATGTAATGAGGGAGCTATGCCAGTTAGCTGAGGCATTGGCCAGAGCCAGGGAAAAGTCCTCCCTGGGAGATGAAATTCTTGCTGGGATGAATCAAACAGGAAAATTCCCATTGACCTCACCAGGGTCAGGACCCATCGCTAGAGGTCCAACAATGAATTCATCCAACTTGAGGATGAATTCACGAGCAGCCCGGATCGTCTCCCGGGGTCATCCCAGCGCAGGCAGAGCACGGTCCGGGACACCGAGGCACGCGGGGAGACGCCAGCGCTTCCCCGGTGCTCCCAGCGCCTGGACAGATGGACAGGAGCGCCGGCTGTTGGCTTGGGAACCGCCACTGAAAACAGATGGGGCTGAGCCCGGAGCCAAATTCCTCCCCAGCTCCGACCGACTCCAGCCCGGCTCGCCAGCACGCGCTGCTGTATGGACACGGCACAGGCAGGGGTTTAAATTGAGGCGCCCTTCCAAATCAAACAGCTCTGTTCTCAGCTTCGTCCACAAAGTTTGTGGTTCACGCCTCTTATCTAGGGACTGCTAGCCACCATATTTATAGCCTGTTTTCCTAAGAAAGTGCAGCAGATGAGCTCATGCAGCTCATCCTGTGAATCTCCCTGCCAGATGCTAGGCCGCCTGCCCCCAATAGGTTTTGAAGCAATCAGCCAGCCAAACTTCAATTAAGGTAAGGTGGAAATGCTCAGGCAGCTTATAGGCAGCATTACACCTCTGGCAGTAATGTGACAATAAATGCAAGCTGCTGCTAAAAGGCACGATCCCACTCTCCCCGAGTTGTGTGCTCCTTTGCTCACTGATCTGGCCAGAAATGATCCAAAACAAACCCCAGAAAAGAAAAAAGAAAAAAAAAAAAAAGCCAAAGATTTGTTGCCATTTCTGCATGATAAATAAGATGAATGGACACACAGGCAGGGAGAGGAAGGACCAAGGACAGAGATGGAGTGTGGAGAACAGCAAGCTGCAGTCCAGGGACTCCACAAAACCCTTCCCCGTGGTTTCTTGAAGACCCATTAATTCTCCTGAGTCACTGCACCCAGTCACCAGCCCATGAGGAGCTGCTTAATCATCAGTATAAGGTGCTTTGGTGTGAGTGTATAGGATGCTACTCCAACTGATTACCCTCAGGATGGTGTATTCTGTAACCCAAGGGAAGAAAAAGGCACCTGCAGCCATGCGGACAGCCAGGGTAGAGCCTTACCCTCATGCCTGGTGTGTTGACCAGCACGAGCCTCCCAAATAACTGGAGATGTTAGCTCCCAACACATGGCTGAACAACCCACTCACTGGAATTTGTTTGCTGTTCCCAGGCAACACGGCAGTGTTTGTTTAGCAGAGAAAATAAATCCTGCCCTTAAAATGCCATTGTTAAACAGAGCTGTGTAATCAGCACCAGGACGATGGTCAAACAGAGTTCTGTGTGGGCAAGGTGAGCTTCATACTTGTGGGCAAGTCCCTCACGTCCTGGGGACACAGGTCTGGCACCACACCTACCAGCCCAGTACAGATGTCTCAGGTGCCCCAGAGCATCCCAAATGGTAAATGTCTGTTTAGGCAACTGGAATGAAAGCTAGATCTCCACCAACTTCACTGAGAACTAAGACATCTCAAGGACTTGAAGACCTATGTGTTCTGGATGTATGTAGTGGATGCCCAGTCCCTGGAGGTGCTCAAGACCAGGCTGGATGAGGCCCTGGGCAACATGATCTAGTGGGTGGCATCCCTGCACGAGGCAGGGAGTTGGGACTAGATGGTCTTTAAGGTCTCTTCCAACCCAAACCATTCAGTTTTGGGTGGCTATGACTCACCAGATGTTTGTAGGCCTGAGCACGCATAAGATTTTGGCATTATCCCCCCAAATCTCCAGCAGGCTCATGGTGAACAGGAGACATGACAGCCTGCTGGGCAGAGGTTCACACCAGAAGCTTCTCTTGCAAAGCAGGACTGGCACAGGGTTATTTAGGAGAAGTTTGGAGGATCAGGAAAGTCTCCTGAAATGTGCTGAGGCCTTACTGCTCATGGCCTAGTCATGAACAATAACTGTGGGGAAACCAGGGGGAGACAAATTTAGCAATTGATTTTATGATGGGATGATAATTTACCATATAAAACTTCTCTCCCCAGAGAAGAAAAGTCTGAGTCGGAGGAAAGCTAGGATAAATGTCACAGATGTGTTGTTCTTACTGTACCTGAGGCCTTCCCTCATGGCCGCGGTTATGGCAGGAGACAGATGGTCCCTTGGTTTGGTGAGGATGGATGTCATTGCGGTCTGTAATGAAAACCTGCCCATGGCCATGGAGAGTTTGTGGGCCAGATCTGATCCCAAGCTGAGCCCGTGGTCACTTTTTCTGAGGTTCTGTACTTGTGCTTGTTTTTCTCAGGGTTTGATGAAAAAGGAGGATGGGGAGGCATCACAAGATTGTGTTGGGCTCCAGGAGACCTTCCAATTGCCGAAGCGTTTGCCCCTGCAGATTTACTGCTGTGGTCATCTGCACTGCTGTAAATATATCCCAGGCTGAATTTTAAAGCCTGGGCTCTCCAGGTCCTGATGGTGGGGACTCCCCTCCCATTTGGGGTCCTGGGGAGGATGGGGATTGACCTGACTCCTCCCCAGCCCCCCAGCCCCTGAGACACCCAGGAGCGAAGTTCTGTTACTGAGCATAAACCATCCTTTGTGTGTTCCGGGCTCTGAAAAAAAAAACACATCTGTTGGCAGGTTTGGGAGTGAGGAAGAGATAGAGAGGCTCAACAGAGGCTGAGTCCAGCACGACACAAGGACCACGCAGGAAGGAGCAAGCCCAGCTGCCATCAGAGCCATTGCCTGGGGGACAGAGACTTCCTGCCCCCAATTTCTGGGGGAAATCTGCTTTTTTTGGTATCGGCTGGGTTTGGCTCCTTTTCCCAAAGCATGCTCACCGCAGCTGCAGGCACCAAGCAGTGCCACCAGACATGCAAAGCACCCCCAGATTTCCAGGGCCCCTTTCCCTTTTCCCAAATCTTGCTCCAGGTTGCACACGGCCAGTTGGCATGGCATGTTGTTTAAACATTTGGTGTCCCATGACCCAAAGTCCAGCTGGCAAAGGGCCCCTTACTGCACTGTTTGATGAAGGTGATCCTTGTTCCCCTCAAGCAGCCTGAGTTTTACAGTTTGCACCCAACCTGCAAATAAAAGGCCATCAAAGTGACTTGCAGAGGGAAAACGGAGGAGTTAGTGATGCCCTCTGCTGCTTCACTGCTGTAAAAAGAATCCTTTGTAAGGTTTCTATTTCTTCTTCCACTTTTTTTTTTTTCTTGTTCTTTTCTGTTTATGGGAGATTTATGCTTTCTATTTGCTTTGTGTTGTTTACTGAAGTTGAAATTCAGGTCCCATGTCTACTAATTTCCTGGAACTGACCTGGAGAACTAAAACAAACCAAGGGTGATCTGTGATATACAGGCTTTTCCTAAAGCTCCTGCTCCTGCTAATTGCAGAGACGTGCTCCAGCTTTCCTATTTAATAAATCCATAAAGGAATATGTGGAATTGCTATTTTTCTTGACAGCCGTAAACAAAAGCTTTGCCAATGATCACTTTGCAGCCCAGAACTTGGGAAATGCAAACAGACCTTTGATTTTTAAGGATCCCATGCTTTTCAAGCTAACCTTGTGCTGTCGGGGCGTGCTGGGGAGGGGACTCTGGATTTTTTCACGATCGATTCTGTCAGTGCTAAGGACAGAGATTGGGAGCTGGAAATTAAAAGTAAAATAAAATAAAATAAAAAGGCACAAAACTTTTATCCTGCAAATGCTTGGATGGGTTTTCAACATCTCATGCTCGAGCCTACAAACACGAGAAGAGCCAGACTCAGTCAGCCCCAACATCCTGGCTCCAGCAGCAACCAGAAGCAGCCTCCCCAGTGCTCGGTGCAGTTTGTTGACAAAACCCTTCTTTTTTTTTCCTTCTTTTTCCCCCCCTGTAAAATGATGTGTCCGGGAGTGGGCACATCCCAGTGCAACTGTTTGCCATCGTGTTGAAATGCACATGAGATTGACAAAGTTCCCTCCCGTCCAGCAGCATTACGCAACCCCCCAGCCCTATAAATCCCGGATTTTCCCTCTTCTCTATCTCTTTACAGCCCTTCACTCCTCCCCACGGGGAACACCCACCCACGCTCAGCCATGCGGATCCTCCAGCTGCTCTTTGCAATCGTTGTCATTCTCCTCCTCCAGGATGTTCCCGGTAAGGACAAAATATTTGCAGGGGTTTCTGCAGGACTGAGAGAAGAGGAAAGGCAGCTCCCTACCCCCAGGTAGAAAAGGACATGACAGAGCCCTCAAGTCTAACCAAGTCAAGGCTGACCTGACTCTTGCTTCCCAGGAACAAATTTCTTCTGAAATTATCTCCACGAAATTCCTGGATGCAGGTGTCCCAAATTCATGGGCTTTATGTCTTCTCCTCTCCATCCTCTCACATCCCTCCCCGAAATGCTGAGCCTAAGCCAGGAGCTTGAGCTCTGCTCCTGATCAGGGCACAAGCCTGATCCCCTACAAAACAAGGAGAACCCTATGAAATCAAAAGGCATCTTTCTAGGGAAGGTAAGTGGGGGGAAAATCTGAAAGATCTTTTTTGTTTCTTTGTTTGTTTGCCTCTTTTCTTATGGGATTCTGTTTGAATAGAGAAGCTCTGGCTGGGCTTTTTGAGCTTTTTGACTGGTTTCTTGTATATCTGTGTTAGGACTTCAGGTCTCACTCAGCTCTGAGGTCACTATGGTATCACTAGGGCTATAATGGTGTAGCTGCTGTGGAAATCAACCCAGATAATCAAGAAGAGGAGAATTCCTTCCTCTGTGCATTTACACTCTCATTTAATTAACTTAAGTCCTAGGGATAAAAGAAGGAGAGGGAAGGGCTTGCCCACTCTGGTGGTGCATACCCATCAGGGCATCCCTCCAGAACCCCCAAACTTGGTATTCTTGCTATGTGTAAAGAAAAGCAGCATACCCCTTCTTTATCAAAATATGAAGACTTAAAATAACAACAACAACAACAACAACAACAACAACAATAATAATAATAATAATAATTCCAGCTCCAAAACCACCAGCTGATAAAACACCAGCTCCAAAAATCACATCTCTGACTGTTGGTGTTGCCCAAGGGTTCTGCCTCCCCTGACTCATCCAGCCCAAAGCCGGGCATTTCTCCTGGGCTGGCTGTTAGGAGACTTGCTGGGCTTGGTGTAAGGAGGTTTTCCTCCCAAACACATCTGCCCTTCACCACGAAGCCAGCTGAAGCTCCTGGTTCCAGCCTCAAGCACTGGTTGCTCAGCCAGTGACACCATGGGGAGCTCCAGGTGGGTTCCCAGGTCCGCTAAGCGTGTGTCTCCATCCTCTTTTCCCCCTGCAGCAAGAGGCCTTTCGGACAGCCAGCAGTGCAGGAACAACCACGGGCACTGCCGGAGGCTCTGCTTCCACATGGAGCGCTGGGCTGGGAGCTGCAGCAACGGCCGCCTGCGCTGCTGCAGGTGAGAGCGACCATAGTGGGACAGATCCGGCACCCTGGGCACCAAAACTGTCCGTAGGAGCTGCTGTCAGACACTGCCATCCACATCCACAGCTGGGTTGGTCCATCACCAATAAACCTCTTGGTTTTCTATATCCTCCTGCGTCTGGAGTGCAGCTGCGTTCCCCCCTGAGAAGGATTGTCCTGCCCCACGCTTGGGGTTTGGTTCCTTTGCCCACACGGAGTCATGGAGGGAGGATGGGATGCACCGGGGTGGCCAAAGCGTCTGCAGATGTGGCAGAGGACCACGGGGAGGTCGGTGTCCTTCCATGGGCCTTGCCCAAACCAGCCGTGCATCCTCTCTCCTAGACCATGCCACTGCTTGTCACAGCCATTGTCAACCACTTCTCCTGCTCTATCTACAGTTCTGGGAATCCACGATTTTGTTTCTGCATGGAGCAACTCTCATGTGAGATCTTGCTTGCACAGCGGGAGGTTTACATCAAAAGAGAAACTACCCGTGAGGGTGATGATAAAAACAAAAGGAGTCAAAAGGAGGTTTTTTTTGCCTTCATTTGCTAGCAGGAGACACTCTGGGCTGAGCCTGGTTGTGTGCATGGGGCAGAAGAAGAGGACCAAAGCCACCAGCAGGGCTTTGGATGGGCTCTGGATGATGACATTTAGGAAGCACTCAGTTTTTGAGGGTAGTTAAATAGCTGAAGAAATGCTGTTTGCTTAGAAGGAAAAAAAATAATGGAGAAAACTCCTGCCAGAGGAGAAATGATGGATATGCTTGTGAAAGAGAAGGAGACCTTGGGGCCAGCAGACCACAGTCTCAGCCAGGGAGCCCAGGCAGGGTTAGGTCAGGCTTGGTGACAGCAGGTGGCAGCCCCAGCCTGCTCCTCTGTTTCTGCAGCAGGAAGGGAAGGGAAGGAAAAAGGAGGCTAAACTTTCCCTTTTCCACCCTGAAACATGATGTCTGCATGGAAACTGCCTGGTGGAGGAGCTTTGGTTCCACGCTGTGGCAGGGTTGTGTCTGGAGGAGGGACAGCTGGCACGGGCTGGAAGCACGGGTAGAGTTTCACCCCTCATCCATGCAGGGAGTTTTAGGAAGTGAAAAAGTAAATTTTTGCATTTCAGACCATATCCTAGCACCACATGAGGGGCTGCCTCTTCTCCTGCATATGCTGAGCTGGTGGGTGGAGGTATGAGTAGGAATGGGCTATGGCCAGGTGGTCCACGCTTTACACCCTTTACACCAGGGAGTAAATGTGGTCAACCGTGGTGCTAAGAAGGATGGGGAGCTGCCCACTATGATGTGCTCTGGAGCAGGACTCCCAGGAACAGGACATTACCTAAGAGAGGTGACACAGGGTGAGCAAGAACAGAAATGTCTTGGAAGTGCGAGGGGAGAGGGCACCAAGGGATACGAAAGTCTCCTCAAGAGAGAAGCTGGAAGGCTCATCTCCTGGAAACACCACGTGTAGTATCTGGGGGTGAGCCAAAATTCTCACCCAAAAGCTTCCTGGGGCTGCGAGACCCCCAGCTACCCACAGCAGAGACCCAGAGTGGCCAACCCACTCTGCAGTCTGCCCGAGGGACCAGTCCTGTCCTGGAGGAAACAGAGGGAAAACAGTGAAACCAGTGACTGGGCTGCACTGGTTGACACCCGGGGAGATCTGCCCCACCTTCCCCTCCATCTAAACTCCATGCTTGAAGCTCCAGAGCTGAGCTCCTCCTATCACCGCGAATTAAATCAACGAGGGACGGGGTGCCCACGAGCTCCGGGGCTCGCAGTATCCCCAGCCTGGCTCCTCTCACCCCACGGGCTGCACAACCAGTGCCTTCACGTGGTCCCATCTCCTGGACGCTGCTGCTCTCCTCTGAGTGATGGTGCAGCTCCTCGGGGACCTCGCAAAGCTCAGCCAGAGGTTAGCAGCCGCCCCAGCTCGCTCGAGCCATCAGCCCCATCGAGCAGATAAGGCTCCCCCGATAATGGGACCTGCCGGCAGCAAGCCTCCAGTTTTCCACCTTTTTGAAGTCTGGCCGGTGAGGTTTTGCAGAACTTTGTCCGTTTGCCAAAGTAACCAACTTCCAGCTCCAGCCTTCTTCTTCCCTCTTTTTCCCCCCTCTTCCTCCTCGCTCCTCCAAGCGCCCGCCTCTCCGTGGGGCTGATAGGGATGCTGGGGGGGGGACACGAGGGGCTGATGTCATTTGTTTTTGGCTCTGAGGAGGAGAAGGAGCTGCAGGAGGAGGTGAGGGTTGGACACGTCTGTCTCTACCCAGCCTGGCGCCGGGAGCAACTGGGAGCCTTCCTTTCGCAGCCGCCTCCGCGCCTTATCAGGGGCAGGATGAGATCTTGGGGACCGTGCCGGTGCCGGGGCTGCGAGGGGAAGGAGGTGGGGAGAGCCTGAATGTGAGCCTTGTGAGAAGCACACCCGGACGGACGCGTGCGTGTGAGTGCGTGTGAGTGTGTGTGTGTGCTCGCTGCTGGAAGCCGCTCCTGGCAGGAGCCGCGCCGGGAAATTGCTCCCAGCAGGATGGAGCCAGCTATCAGCCGAGAAGAAAGCGCCTCTGTGCCCTGTCGCCCTGCTTCTGCTGAGTTTAACCTCTCCCGTTCCGGGCAGGCAACCTGGAAAATCCTACGGGACTATCTGCGAAGGGTTCAGAAGGACCCCTTGCCATCAAAGGAGGAGGCCAAGCCCTGCGGGTGGAGGGAGGGAGGTGGTTCCCTGCTCAAAGTGGGGCTGGAGGTGCTCTCAGGCAGGGCTGGCTGCAGATTTACCATGGAAATGGTTTTGAGATGGAGCATCGGGTCCTCCTCCAAAGGATCTTGGCAATTCTTTTCCACCTTGGGACAGAAAACCTTCATCCTCCATAAAACAGCAATAACCCCTAACGCCACTCATTCTTCTTCTCTCCCCAAAATTAGGGTTTGATCAGAAAATAAATCAATATTTTTAGACAAACCCCAAATCAGACTGTGCTTCCTCTCTCCTACAATACTGCCATGGGGAGAGAATAGTCTTTGGGACGTGCGAGCTGCAGCCCAAGGAGAAAGGCAGCCCCAGAGAGCCATAATCTCTAAATGTTTCTGACCGTGCACCCAATTGGTAAAATATTTTTCAGCGTGAACCTCCAATATGCATATGTTTCTGGATTTATGACATTATCTACATGTAATACTGTACTACCATATTGAATACATTATCAAACATACATGAAAATATAAATTAAAAAAGGATGAGATGAAATAATATAGTATTTTATTTATTGGTGGTGTGAAAGTATTTTCTTCCTGCACCCCAACAGGTTATCTTGTCCATGACCCACTTTGGAGACCCTGCTCTAGAGGAAAAAGGGGATTTGGGACTACAGCCCTCAAGGCATGGGGCAGTAATGTAAACACTGAGTGGTTCTCTTTCCAGCTGGAAATTTTTAAAATTGATTTTTCCACTTGGAAAAAAAGAATAGCATTTTGAGTAAAAATCAAATAGATCTTGAAAAATTAGGAATGCTTTAAAATCTGGGTCACCTTCAGGGGCTCCTCCACACCTAGCTGCTGTTTCGGGATGGCCTTTCCCATCCCAGCAGAACCGAGCCTCATGCGGGGTGAGCGATCCAAATACCTACAGCACAAAGGTCTCCATTTCCTCTGGCCTCCCTGGCTCCCCTGAGAGCCAAAGGAATGGGCTCTGAGCACCAAGAATCACGTCTTACAAAAGTTTTCTTATCTCTGCAGAAGGAGAAGGGAGCCAAGCCGACCAGGCACCATGGAGACACTTGTGTCTGTTAAATGAACCCTGCCAGCAATGCCCCGGCACCTTTTTAATGTGAATAAATGGATGTCCTATTTGGATGCCCCTGTGGGAAAGGGTACGGCCATGGAGGCTGCTCCGTGCTGACCTCTCCTCATCCACGTCAGCGCAGAAGCGTGTCTGTAGGTCAGCGCCGATGGCTCGGCGTGTACCGAAGCACATTGTCCAGGCATAAATAAATGACTTCATCCTCTTGGCGAGGCACTCGGGGCTCTTTCGGGAGCGCCACGTGGAGGAACGACAGCGCGGGGGCCACACAGCCCCGCTCTCTGCAGGGATGGAGCCGGTGGAGGGCTCCAAGACAAACACCGCTGAAAGCTTGTGGCTCTTGGCCTGGAGACGTCCTGGGACGAAATGCAGGGCTGAATTTGGGGAAAGCCCCCTGAGGAGGGGTGCTGGATGAGCCTGTTCTCCTCTCCATCCTCATTTCCCCATGGAAATGGGCCGTCAGCTCCACCAAACATCGCTCCTCCAACCCGCAGTGTTCAGTGGAGCAGGACCCTTCCTCAGGCCTGGGAGGGACACGGGAGCTGTCAGGAGGCGTTATTGTCCAGATCTTCGGGCCGCTATCAGCGACTCCCACGCGCTGGAAGTGAGATATGTGTGACAACATTTTTTCCACATGCCGGCTTATCGGGGCCGAGAAGAGGGGAAGGGGCTGGGGAAGGTGATGGGGAAGAGAGGGGGGATGGAGGGGAGGTGCGTGGGTATGAAAGCCCAACCACCCTGTCCTTCGCCCACCCTGTGCCCTATGAAAGGAGAGAAAAATATTTTTTGGGGGGGAGGAATGCGTTCACAACGTAGTTGTGTTGGATCTGCAGCCTGCTGGCCCACTGGGGACCATCCTGAATTCCTTGGGTAAGATCCTAAAACCTGCTTCCTGAAAACATCTCTCTCAATTCATATGGGTGTATGTACAAATGGAAAGACCTTCTGCAAGGATATTGGCTGGGCTAGCAAGACCCCACGGGGTATGATCCCAGTTGTCAACTGCATCTCGTTGAGTTTTTTCAAGCCCTGGGAAGGCAGGGTCTTGGCCCACAACCCTGTTTTGCAGAGCAGAGCCTGAAACCTGCTTTTCCCAGTCTTTGGAGAAGACAGGAGGAACAGAAATCCAGCACAGCTCTTCAGTCCATTGCCAGGCTCCGATCAGAGTCGGCACCACCAGGGTCACGTATGGAAAAACCTTCAAAATGCCTTCTGAGGCCAGGCAGAGCCATCCCACCAGCCACTGCCAGCCCCCAGGCCACCAGCTGGACCACCCTGAGACAAAAACAAACCCCAAAATGTGTGGGGACACATCCTGTGCCTCGAGCGTGGGAGAGGCGAGTGGGTTTTGCGTGGACGAGCCTGCAACAGCAATGCTCTCATGATGGCTGTGGTCATCCTTAGCTCAATAAATGAGGTTTGTAAAGGAAAGTGGTGTTATAAAACCAATAAATACCCTTGGCAGGGCGGGTGACTCGTTTTTCTGGAAATTCTCTCCTTTCTGTACATAAGGACAATGCATCCATGTCCAGCTCTTGAGAACAGAAGACACTTGCCACCTTGTCCTTCCACTGTCCAGGAGATTGAAGAGGAGAGCTTCACTTAGCTCATGAAAGGTCTTCCAAACTCAAACACCCAAAAGATAAGTGGTCCAGCTGAACTGCAGGGTTGGCAGCGTGGCAGAGGGCAGAGCCACGTCCCGTTGTGTCCTTGCCCAGGCGCTTCTTGCTCTTCCCTTTGCTGTTCTCTGCCCTTGTGGCTTGTGGTCACCAAAGGGTGACCTGCTCGGGGTGGGTGGTAAGTGCACCAGGGGGAATGAAATTGGGGTAAGGGCCATGGACTGGGTAACATAAAGGCTGGCCAGCTTGCATGTGCACACAGAATTAGGAACAGGACAGAAATATATGGGCCCAGTGTCAGAGGACAAACTGCCACACGTCATCGGGAACAGAAACAAGGCAGCTCTCACACGGAGCAAAAAAGCCATCCTTTTTTCCTTGAAAAGACAATATTTTTCAACCTGCTGTGCACATGCGTCTGTGTGAGCAGCAAGCTGTCCCCAGGGGTCACGCCACCCGAGCTGGCAGCCCTGCTCCCTGTTCCTGGGACTGTCCTTTGCACTCACGAGGTTAAACACCGGGGAGCAGAGCACGCACTGCCTTCCTCCTTTCCTTTCCTTCCCTCCCCTCTCCTTTTCCCTACAGCAATGGGGCAGTGAGTACACAGGCAGGCTTGTGACATCTGCATGGGGAAGGATCAAAAAAGACTGGGTTGATTTTTGAGTGATGTGGGGAAAACAGTGCTTGTTAGCAGGGAAAACCTGACGTAGCAGATGGTAAATGCCAAGGCATCAGTGCACCACGAAGCCTTTTGGGAACTTGTTGTGGGCCCAGCAAGCAACCACCCAGCAAAAGGTTGTGGGGCTGCAGACTTGATCCCATGGTCAGCAAAACCACCAAAATTGGGGTTCCCTTCCCTCGATAAGCAGCAGCCATAAGAGTCAGAAGTGCCTGCGCATGGCTTTGCCATAAGCACGTGGGGAAGCATTTGCTGAGTGTGCCGATGTTTCTGGAGGCAGACAGATCCCAAATGAGCATTCAGCCATGATCAGCTGTAGAAATCACTTGTATGAGGCATGGGGAGAACAGACAGGAGGCATCCCCCAGTGTCTCGTCCTCCTTGAGACATCCTGGGACTAAACTAGATCTTTGGACTCCTTTAGCCACAAAATCAAAAAACACATGGAACAAAACAATTACCGGTAACATCTAACTTTCATGGTGCATCCGATGCTGGTGCCAAAACATCCCCAGTGCTGATGCATCTTCCAGGCAGCGACACAACTGCTGAATCAAAACTCTGCGTTTTATTCCGGGCTGAGCCTGCCTGAGCCCATGTCATGGCAAACAGGAGGTCAATAAAGGCTCGCCGTGGGAAATAATCTTATTTTAGGTTTGGCGCTTGTTCAGCTGCGGTGTAGAGCTGTTCCTACAGCATGTGATCTGTCACATGGAGGGCTGGCCTCCGTTCTTCTGAACGGCTCTGCAGGCTTCCCTGCCTCAGTTTACCTATCTGTAAGATTAAAGCAAAGATAAAGCAGTGTCCCAAAGCTGAACGCTCATGAAGAGATGGAGGAATTGAGGCTGAATGAGACCTCAGGGTGTCTCTGATCTTCCACTTGGTCCTGGGATAAGCTGAGGAAGATGCCCCAGGGTGTCAAATGCCATTTATTAGATTTATAAGAAATACCTTAATATATTATCTTTATAATATCTTTGCAATAGTAAAGACTATCTTGGGATGTGGACTGTTGGAGACATCTCTACCAAAGAAAGTGATTTTTGACGTGATTAAACCTCCCACAGAAACATCCCGTGACCCTGATATATTTTCTTTCCCTTGAGTAAGTTGAAAAGAGGAAGCAGTCAGCATGAAAATCCCTCCATATACCATCCAGAAAAGAAAAAAAAATAAAAATCTAAAAAAAGCTATTTTTACCTCTTACCATGCAACTTTCCTTCTCTGGGGGGGGATGTGAACTCATTTCCCTCCCCACCCGCCGTCCCTGGAGAAGACAGATCGGAGGGGGTCACCCTGTCACCCTGAGCCTCCTCCTCCACCGGTCCCCAGGGTGCCCGGCCGTGCCTGCAGAGGCCGTGGGAGTTTGGCTACTGTTATCCAGCTCTTATCAGCCCTAATGTGCAGCCTGTCACCGATCCCACTTAGCTCAATGACCCCGGAGTGAGCCCCGTCTCCAGAGGACCCCGCTATCTCCGGACCGGCGCAGACCTTGGCTGGAGCCGGCGTCTTCTGACGACAGAGGAGCTGCCCCAGCTCCCCACCCTCTCCCGTTGCTTCTCTCTCAGGTCTGGCACGGGCTCGCCTGCTTGTTGCTGACTGAAATAGCAGCAGAGATAACAGCCCCGGGCGGGGAGGCAGTGGTAAAATTTCCATTCACAAAACCATCCTCCTCAGTGCCCCGGGGAGAACAGCCTGGCCACCGGCGTCCCCTCCTCCCCATCTTCTCTTCTCCCTCCATCTCTCATGCCTTCAACTTCAGGGTCTCCAGCCTTACAGGTAGGGAAATGAGGGTGTGGAAATGTCCGTGCTGGAGCTGGTGGCTGCCGGGTTCCTGAGCTCTCTCCCAGACCCACAGTGTCTCTGTTGTGGCAGGCTGGAGGCCTGTTTTCATGTGTGGAGCTACCCAGATTTTCTTTTTGGAGGCATTTTACCACCTAGAAGGCCACGAGGGAGCTTGTCCTTCCCCATCGCAGGCACCTCCACCTCATCTCCGCATTCCATGTCATGCCCACCACGTGGTCTCATGTCCACCTCCAGACCCATCAGATGAGGACACACAGTACCCATCCCTAGGGACTGCTTGGAGATACCCAGATGGATGCCGAGGGATCACACAGCCCCTGGGGTTCCCTGACTGCTTTCTCCCCTTGGTTTGACCAGGCTCACCACCACGTGTTTGTGGTCCAACCCACCTCTGCTGATATCAACTGGAGACCTGTGGCCAATCTCTTCCTTCCCTCCTCTCCTCTTCTCAAGGCTGCCCAAGCCATGTCTGGAAATGTAGTTTGGCTACCATAACGCAGATGTTGTCACCACATGATGTCCCATCCTGCTCCAGAGATGGGACCCAGATCGTCCCTCCTACCAAGGAGGGAATTAAACAAGTGTCTTTCTCCACACTCTTTAAGGACTAGGCCCTTGCTCTCAACCCCAACCAAGGAGCACCGAGCCTTACAAACCTTGGGCAAATTTTGTCCATCAGTACATGCCAGAGACCATTCCCAACAAGCCCTCCTGGAGTGAAGAGGTCTTAGACCTAACACACTCCCAGCAGACCATGAGACTTTCAAGCAGTCCAAAAGACTTTCCTGGCCTGCCTTTGTCTTGGTGGCTTCCTCTCTGTCTGCAGTAAGAGAATTTTAATTTCCATCCTTCCCTCCATTATTCCCTTATATTCCTCTTCCAGCTTCTTCTCCTTATCTCCCACCACCTTCCTGTTTTTCTTCCTTGCCCAGCACCCTCCAGCCGCCCCGGCTCCTGGACCATTGGCTTCTTCCTCCAGCCGGTGTCCTCCTGGAGATAGCCCCAGGCCTCCCCAGGGACCACAGGCGACCCACGGGGCCCCCATCAGGAGAGGGTGGTGGTGCTGACCCCATGCTGAAGGAAATGGTGCTCGAAGGAAACAACAGCAACGGGCTCCCGGAATATCTCCTCATAGGGCTACCCCAGGGATGCGGAGATAAGCAAAAAATAAGCCTCCTTCAGGGAGGAAAGAGGAGGAGGTCAGGGCTGTTCGCCTGAGATGTTTGTACATAAATACCGGTCCTGGCTTTCCCGGCAGGATCCTGCATCCTTTTCGGAGCGGGGATAATTTTTATTCAGGCTCTGCTCACCTTGGGACGTGCAGCTTGACATCCAGGGAGGAGGATGCTCCAAGCTATGGGGGTGACGTTAGGGGGGGCAGGCTCTGACGCAGCCATTCCCAGCAGAAGAGCCTCACTTTTTTTGGTGTTTGTTCCTTGGGTGGGTGCCAGTTCAGGGTTAGGACCTCATTTGATGCTGGAAAGACTCAGGCCTGTGAGATGGGGCCACCACTTGCCCCTCGGGTGAGGCCTACAGGCTCTTGGTGGATGTATGGGGCCAAGGTGCCACAGGCCCTGTCCACCACACATCTCGGTGGGCCGGTTCCAGTGGCTATGGCTAACAACCCATTTCAATCTAGCTGAATTGCTACCTAGTCAGCTAGAAAACACCCCGACTTCTGACTTTCCTCCCCAAAAAAGACTTCTCCAAAGCCCCATGACAGAGTCATTCTACCCTGAAGTCTCAGTTTAAACACGTGCATCTGATTCTACTGCAATTAGCACAAAACACATTCACCGTTTCCATCTGCTCTTCCCAAGCCGAACCTGCTGCCCTCCTCTCACTGAATTTATCAGATATTTGGCTGGAAAGCACTTCAGGAGGCAGCGGGGGTGGTGAGACCTTGGGAATGAGCCCTGGGAGGAACCCGCAGCTGCCTGCTTCCCCCGTGCCGCTGTGGCTGTCACGAGATGCTCTCCTGGCTCCCCCGGGTCATCCCACCGTAAAGCTGCTCCTCATTAGCTCCTGCTCTGCCTATCTTTTCTTTTCAGCACCTTTGTGTGCACAGCCAGCTGGGCTCATCATGCAGGAGGCCTCTCAAACCTTCACCATCCTCGTCTCCAGCTGGAGGTTTCCAGGATCAGCCAGTGCCACGTTTCCTTTGCACAGGAGATGGGCTGGAGCAAGTCATCGCCCTCCTGCCCCTCCTTGCTGTCCCTGTAATCCTGTAGAGACAGCCAGCCGAGGATGGCAATGCAAGTTCTTGCTGACGAAAGCGAGACTTGTGCATTTAAGTGCCTAAAAATATGTCGACACCTCCACAGCAACCTGTGACAGTGAGACCCGAGAAGAATAACGCACGAAACCTTTCCGAGGTGGTGAGAAAGGACAGCATGCAGCTGCAGTTTGCTCCCCACTTTTCTGCATCCCTTGGCAAGACCAGTTCCCAGCTGGAAGCCCCAGCCAGGAGGCACTTGCCCAAACCTCTGTTTGCAGCTGCAAGGGTTGAGGAAGCTTCTCGAGCACACGGGCTCCTGTTAGGCAACCGGGTGTGCAGAAGCAGGGGTTCAGTCACCCTGCCGCCACAGAGATTTTATGGTGCTCAGCTTCCTATTCATTCCTGATGCACATGTTCCTGGCTTTATTTTTTCTTTTTTTCTTTTTTTTTTTTTCTAGTGCATTTTATTTATTTATTTTTTCCTTTCTGTGCTGTGCTGAAGCAGGGCTCCTTGCTTAGCAGCCAGCAGGCATTGGAGATGCTCCCACTAATTTGTGCTGGGGTCAATCCTTGCTAGGAGCTGTGACACCAGCAGGGCTGGGACTTGATCCAATCCCTCCTGGAGGCACAGAGAAGGATCCTGCAGCTCTGTGCCATCCAGGAGATGGGATGAGAAGCAGCAGACTGTCCCACCTCCCTAGGGGAGCCATTCCCAAGCATCCATGGGTTGGAATGACAGCAATCATCCCCCAGCAATGAGATCTGCTCCAAGATGGGCCCTTTTGTGATGCCCTGCAGCACTTTTTTCTGTAGTTTTCTGCACAAATTCCTCCTGCATTTTTTAAAACCTTCCCGGACCACCAGGTGGCACCAAAACCCAGCCCAGCCCGCAGCAGTTTGCTTTCCCCTCGGGTCTGGCCTCATCCTGCAAACCCTGAGGTCCCCAGCGGGCTGCTGCTGGGACGGATGCGCATGGGCTCTGTCCCCGCAGAGCCTCCCTTCCACCCCTGGGAACCTCCCCGTCAGCCTCTGCACAGTTTTTTTTTACTAAATAAATTAAAATTAAAATTTCCTTAGATGACTTTTAAGGTCCCTTACAGCCTAAATTGTTTTGCGATTCTATGATTCTGTGATAGGAACAAGCCCATCAGCCAGGAGGCCAGGTTCCCACCTAGCTTAGGGTCTTGTCTTGGCCGTGGCCAACCTCTGAGCCTGCAGAGAGAGGCAAAATTATTAAAATTATTAAATACTTCCCCCAAAGGAAGAGGGGGAACAGGCAGAGCTGCTCTCGGTGGAGGACACCGGAGTGCCGCTCCTGCAGGAGAGCAAAGGACACAGGAGGGGATTTTGCTTTATCCATCCCAATGTCCATGTCTGAAGTACCCACAGCAAAATGCTCTGCATGCAAATTGTCACAGCGTGTGTCAGCGCCTCAGCTGCTCTCTCACTTCTTTTTTGCAGTTGATTTCCTCCTCCGGGGCCAGCTGGAGGTTTCTGTCAGACATGAGAGCAGTCCCTTCCCTGGTGCCTCTTGTGCAAGCCCACCATCTGAGCAGGGGCTGACCGCAGGAGGACGAGGAGGGGAAGCCGGCTCTCGCTTCCCATCACAAGCTGGGACAGACGGACGGAGATTGCATCCGTCACAAGCTGGGACAGACGGACGGAGATTTCAAAGCACAAGCTCAGCAAGTGCTGGAGGGAGGAGGTCAGGAAGAGGTGCACGGGGAAAGCAGCTGACATTTGGCTCACACTAAACCACCTCTCCTGGGTTTTCTGGGGATCGGGGTAGGGTATGAGTAAGAACAAAGGCAGGCAGGTCCCGCAAAGGGAAATGAAAGCACAGTGTCTGCCCCAAAGGGTTTCAACCCTCCTGACACATGGGTGGAGAGCACATGGGAAAGGTGCCCCAGAGGGCAGGTGTTTCCCAAGAGGGGCATCATGGTCAGCCTGGGATCCTATCACCTGCTGAAGTCCCAACCACAGGAGCAAAGAGAGCGTTTTATTCCAAAAAAGCTGGGGCAGCAGCCCCCCCAGAAAAGAGCGAAGCAGTTCCCATGGATTTAAAACTCACCCCAAAATCCATCCTGGACTGCTAAACACAAAGGCTGATGGTTGTGCTTGCTTGAAGTCAAAGGAGGGGAGATACCAAAGGGAGATGATGAAGCAAAAGAATATTTTCCATGTTTTACATGCAAAACGCAAAAAAAAAAAAAAAAAAAAAAAAAAAAAAAGCTATTAATGTTTAATTTAGATGAGGATTTTGCCTTGCCAATGATTAAGAGTGCCCAAAAATCAAAGTCCTGGCAGCAGAGCTGGAAAGCACCAGGAGCAGAAGCCTGGAGTGGTTTCTGCCTTCATCCTCCCCTCTGCCCATAGCCAGAGCCGTGCAGAGGGACAGAGAAACACAGAATCCCAGAATCATTAAGGTTGGAAAAGCCCTCCAAGATCACCTGGTCCAACCACCCCCCTACCACCAATGTCACCCACTAAACCATGTCCCTAAGCACCACGTCCAACCTTTCCTTGAACACCCCCAGGGACGGTGACGCCACCACCTCCCTGGGCAACCCGTCCCAATGCCTGGCTGCTCTTTCTGAGAAGAAATGTCTCCGCATTTCCAACCTGAACCTCCCCTGGCACAACCTGAGGCCTCATGAACCTCCCAGGAACAAATGATATTCTTGGCATTGCCTCCCCATGGGGCTCTGCTCTCACCAGCTCTCTGCTCACCCAGAGCTGGATTTGCTGCTTCCCAGCCATGGTGGGAAGAAGATTTCTGCTTTTTGCATATGTCATCCGGCAAAGTCACTTGATTCCTCGTGAGCTCACTGAGTCACCAGGGCTTGCACAACCGGAGTTCCCGGTTTGTGAGGATCTGCTGGGAGAAGGGGGAGGATGCTGCAGGATGAGTCCCAAGCAAGAAATGACCCCAGCAGGGACCTTCAGCCTTGCAGGGAGCTGTAAAGCAAAAAGGGCTCAGAGGGGGGTTAAGGTCCCAGACTCGAGCTGCTGCTGGGCAAGCTGAAACCCAGCAGAATTAGCTGACAACCAGCATATTTGTTGATTCTTTTTTAAAGCCACATGCTTCGAGAGTGAGGGTTTGAGCTCAGGCATCCCAGCTCCCACACCAAGCTGAGAGCTGCATCTGTGTCCAGCTCCTACAGCCAGCAATTCTCAGGCAGGGTCAGGGCTTCCCTGTCCTTTTGGAGGTGAAAAACGCAGATACGTTGTCTAAAATGACCCAGGGGACCGATGTAGGCTGGCTAATTCTCAGTTGAAAGCAATAAAGCCTGGTACATGTACTTGAAGGCAAAAATACGTTTCTATTTCATTACTATTGAGCAGCAAAGTCCTCGGGTTGGGTAATCTGCAACGTTTTGCAGACTGGGTGCTTCATCGCCCCGTGATGGGAAGAGGAAAGCTGGTGCTGAGCTGGGCAATGTCAGCTTTGGAGGACGAACCGTCAGCAGAAGATGCTCAAAGAGGGCTGCAGTGACACAAGGTCAAGGAGAGCAATGTGAGGGAATGGGGTGAGGGCAGGAATATTAAAGATCTTCAAAGAAAATACTATAGTGCTGTTTCAGAAGTTAAACATCAGTGATTAAAAGTGGCCTATTAGGGTGAATTAGGAAAAAATGTGGATGCACACACCCAGAAGGAACCCACATGGAGAAGCACACTTGCTCTTATCCCAAGCCAAGGTTTTTGCTTATTAACAAAACCTGATTTCCATCCCCTGGTCCTGTGTGATAATGGTTTGAAACCCTAGAAATGCAAAAAAAATATGCCTACATTATTTAGTTCTTTCTTCCTTTCTTCCTTTCTTCCTTTCCTTTCTTCCTTTCTTCCTTTCTTTCTTCCTTTCTTTCTTCCTTCCTTCCTTTCTTTCTTTTTCTTTTTCTTTTTTCTTTCTTTTTTCTTTCTTCTTTCTTCTTTCTTTCTTTCTTTCTTTCTTTCTCTTTCTTTTTCTTTCTTCCTTTCTTCCTTTCTTCCTTTCTTCCTTTCTTTCTTCCTTTCTTCCTTTCTTCCTTTCTTTCTTCCTTTCCTTCTTTCTTTCTTTCTTTCTTCCTTTCCTTCTTTCTTTCCTTCTTTCCTTCTTTCCTTCTTCCTTCCTTCCTTTCTTCCTTTCTTCCTTTTCTTCTTTTTCAGTGAAACTCTTTCTGAATTTAGCCATGTGAATCCTGCAGCAGCTCCTTAGCAGCTCGCTGCCACGTGATGTTGAGGCAGGTGATTTTACCAGAGATAAGAGGAGGTTGCTCAAGACCTCCTGCTGGTTTCCTTATCTCATTCCTGTAGTGGTGGATTTTGCTCCAAAGGCTGAAGCTTGCCACAACCAGAGCAAACATCTTTTTCTCTGATACTCTAAAAATCCCTGCAAGAGTAAAAATTAAAATTAAAAGTATTATTATTAATAACAATAACAATAACAATAATAATAATAATAATAAAAAGAAGAAGAAAAGGTTTTCTTTCCTGCCTTATTTGGGCACATGAAAGATTTATAGGCTCCTTGGAAAGCATCTCTAATGGAGAACCTTTCTGGGCTGGATTCAGTTTCGTCTACCAAAGGAACCCACCTCAAAAATGGGCATTTCTCCTGCCCAAATGGACTGAAAAAGGAACGGCAACTTCATCACTTCCTCAGAGAAGAGAGAGGCCAGCTCTCCGTGCAAAGCCTTACTTTGTGCTTTCAGTTCTTGAAAAAGACAACGAAGCATTTGCCAAAAACCAGGTGGCTGCTCCGGGAGGATCAAAAAGGACAGCTCAAAGACCCCAGAGCAAGGCAAAATAAATGCTTTTGTAAAGGTGCTGGTGTGCCACTTGTAGAAAAAAAAATAAAAATAAAATAAAATAAAATAAAATAAAATAAAATAAAATAAAATAAAATAAAATAAAGAACAGCAAGAAAACTATTTGGAAATAAGGAGGTATTGGAAAAAAGGGTAAGGAGCTTGGGTGATGGTCTGCAGCATGCATGGTCAGCGGTGCTGAGCACTTGTGAGCTGCATCGTGCAAAGGTCAGGCCACAAGTCGGGTCCTTCTGCCTGTTGTCAGCCAACAAAACCTCACAGCAGCAAGGAAATATCTGCAAAAGCAAACAAGGACCGGCACCGCGAGGGATCGCAGCGTGAGGCAGAGTCTGAGTGAGGCTGGGCAGGCCACGAGGGGTTTATTTGCTTTTTGGTGATGATTTTCATTTCCGAAGCACGGAGAAAAACACAGCGAAGGGTGTCTTTGCTGGTTAAAGATTATATTGAAAGGAAGCTGCTGGTCCAAGGGCCTTTGCCCAGTGTATCGAAGCACAAACACACTTAAGGACATGCCCCAGTGTTTGTGCAGTGTTTATTGGAGATGTTGCTGGTGCGTTGAAGTTTATTGAATGCAATTGCTCCGTTGTTTTTTGTTTTGTTTTGTTTTTCTTGCTTTGCCCAAGCTCAGCAGGACGAAGCTGGGAAGAAGAGGATGAATGGCCCGATTTATCTGGTGCTGCTTGGCATCACCTTGTGCCCTGCAAGTTCCTGCAAGGCATACATCACATCTAAACCCAGCAAAGCCCACCCGCTCATCACATCCCTCCCGCTGTGTGTGCAGGGCTGAGCATCTGCTCCCTGCTCCTGCTCGCGGAGAATTTGTTGTATCCCCACCTCTCCCAGAGGGGGCTGAGAAAAATGTATATACATGGTTTTTCTCGTCAAAGTGAAGCTTTGGCACCCTCGTGGTCTGGAACAGGACATGAAACTGGGTCTTAGAACGACCTGCGGCGTTCACAGTTCTTGCGAGAGTTGGCCAAAACGTCAAGTGGAAACGAAGTAAATTGGCACGGTGCGGACTTGCTGGGCTTCCAGGGGAAAACTGCAGAGGATGGTGGCAGGATGGGGGTGGGATGGGCGGGGGGTGGAGGTGGGATGGAGATGGGATGGAGGTGAGGTGGTGGTGAGAAGGAGAAGGGAAGGAGATGGGAAGGAGGTGGGATGGAGGTGAGATGGAGGTGGGATGGCCGTGGCATGGAGGTGAGATGGAGATGGGATGGAGGTGGGATGGAGGTGGGCAGGGAGGAGGAAGAAAGCAGTGGGATGGAGGCAGAAAGCAGGCAGGCTGGAGAAAGGAATCACACAGTTTGCAGAAGGGAAGCAGCTTGGATGGAAGCAGGACAGCGGAGGAAAGCGAACGGGATGGAGGCAGGCAAACAGGTTGCAGGCAGGCTGCAGAAGGGAACTGGGAAGGTTGGAGGAGGGAATTAGGCAGGATGGGGTGGGAAACGGACGGGATGGAGGCGGGCCGGAGAAGGAGGAGGAGGAGGAGGAGAAAGAGGAGGAGCAGAAGGAGGAGGAGAACCAGGAGGAAGAGGAGGAGAGCAGCGGGCTGCAGGCAGGAAGGGCACGGGGGGGGGGCGGAGGCGGGGAGCAGCAGTGGGCGGGCGGGGAAAGGGAAAGGGGCCGGGAAAGGAGCAGGGAAAGGGGCAGGGGCTGGCAAAGGGGCAGGGAAAGGGGCCGGGGCAGAGGAGGAGCCGCCTGCCCGTGACTCAGCCGCCCGGAGCTGCCCCTTCGCGCAGCGGGGCCGGGGCGAGCAGCGGGAGCGCAGCGGGGGACGGTGAGGATTGGGGGGGGGACGACACGGGGAAGGGACGGGTTCAGCCTTTGGGGGGGCTTTGGGGGGCTCCGTGCTGCGGCTTTGCAGCGGAATCGGGGGCAGGGCTCGCAGCTCCGCTTGTTTTTCCAGCTTGGTTTTGGGGTCGGGGGTTCGGGGGGATGCTGGCGCAAGGGGAAAGAGCAGGGGAAGGGCAGGGGAAGGGCAGGGAGGGGGAGGACGCCCTAATTTCCAAACAGGGGTCGGGTGGGAGCAGAAGACGGCGGGGTTGTTGCTGAAGGGCGATGAGGAATGTCCTGTGGTGCTCGCCTGGCTGGGGACGGGGATGGAGAACGGGGATGGGGACGGGGATGGGGATGGGGTTAGGGGTGAGGATGAGGGTGGGGAAGGGGAAGGGGATGGGGGTGGCCATTCAAGGGGACCCTCTCCCATCCCATGGCTTTGAGATGGAGAGGTGAGTGCAGCCACTTGCATCAAGATGCCCTTCCCATTTGGCCAGGTATCCAGCCTGTGCCAGTGGCTTGGCTTTCCTGGGAAGGGTTGGGTGTGGGGACGAGTGGCTGACGCATATATATATATTATTATTTTTTTCAAAAAGGCCAAAAAACAAATCTAATTCTCCCAATACAGTCATAGGTGGAATGGAGTCACCACACCACGGGTCTGGTGCGTGCCCCTGGGCCACCAAGCTCACCCAGCTGGGCTGGCCAGCTCCGTCCCTACCCTGGCTTTTGTTGTGGCTCCGTCACACCGGCAGCCAGAACAAAGGACAAAGCTCATTTGGGGCAAAAGGCTGGAGGAAAGCACATGACAAGGGCTTTGCTGAGCACCTCCTGCCCCCGAGGGCTGGGGCTATTGCAGCTGCAGGGGTGGGCCAGCTTTTATCTTCCTCACCCCTATGGAAAAGGGCGTGCGGGTGCCTCCCTGGATGCCCGGAGGGCTTGGGGCCAGACGCCGAAGGAGCCAAGAGGTGCTTCAGGGCTCTGACTTATCTCAGGGCCTGAGCTGCCCGAAGTGGGTGCTGGTATGAGCAGCCTGTTTTGGTGTGGTTTCTGTTCTGACTGGGGCAGGAGGGCGGGGAAATGCCTGCTTAGACGGGACTGACACACAGATCTGGGGGCGAGAAGACCTTTGCGGTGGGGCGCTGCAGTGGAGGGGTTTGCTCAGCATCCGCTGCGTGACCCTGCCCGGCACCGGGCTGAATATTTGCAGCTCTGTCCGTGGGAAAGCAGGCAGGGGAGCACCTCTGGCTTCGAGATTTGATCAGGAGAGATGGAGAGAGCAACTGGGCCATGTCTCCTGCCACCCTTGCAGACACCCGTCTTGCTGCGGCTGCTTTCCTCCCTCGCTCGCTGCAGCTCCTCTCCGTGAGCCCGAGGGTTGCGCTCAGCCCAAATTTCTTCTCAAGCCTCCAGATGGCTGAATTGCAGGCGTTCTGCACAGGTAGCTGCTTTCTGGCCTCAACTTCTTGCTCTTTATTCGAGAAATGTCATTACTGGATACGTTGGGACCCAAAGCAGTGGGGCAGGGGATTTGCTGCAGCCCAGGAGGAGGTGGAGCGGCTCGGGGGGCTCGTTGCACGCCCCAAGCACCCTCCTGCGACCTGGAGAATCGCCCAGGTGAAGTCTCAAGAAGTCCAACAACCTTTGCCAGGGCAATATTGAAGCTATGAGGCTGTGGGTCCTGCAGGAGAAAGGACTGGGCTGTGCACGAGGCCAGGCTGGGTTTGCTGCTGCCTTTTGGGCTTTCGGGGGCTCGTACAGACCAGGCGGTTCCTCCACCCATGTAGGCGAGGAACAGGGGCATTCGGTGGTAGGGACCCTCCCCAAAACCAGCTTTGCCTTTCCCTGTTGCTTCTTCCCAGCACTGCAGGTCTGGTGAACGGGGCGAGTCGTGGCTTTTATTGCTGAATTAGCCTGCACCACCCCTGGGAGAGCTGCACAGAAGCAGAACCGGCGTGCTTGGGGACGGTGCCAAGGCCGGGAGGGGCAGCAGAGGCTGCCTGCAGGTGGACACCCCCTTTGGAGACCTTTGGGGGCAAAACCAGGGGTGGAAAGGGAAAAGATCTCGCTGGAGCAGCGTGCAGGAGGAAGCAGAGATCTGCAGGCACGGCTGCCCTTACGCAAGTTTGAGTTTTGGTGCCGTTTTCAGGGTGGCGGTGTCTGAAATGGCCGCAAAGCTCTCCGGGGAGGGGACGGGTGCGCAGGGAAGATAGCGGCGGTGGGGAGCGGTGACGGAGCCACAGAGGGGGCCGTCTTCCTCTGCCTTTTTGGGGGGGGGAAAGAGGGCGAAGGCAGGAGCCAGCAGCCTGTTTTTGCCGGCCGCAGGCTGCCCCCGTGACTCGCTCTCGGCGGAAATTCGCTCTCTGCAGCCAAGATTTACCGCACGCAGGGCGCTTGCTAAAGCTGGGGGGGTGGGGAGGAAGAAATCACGTGAGATCGAGGCTTTCCCCTTCCTTCTCCACCCAAATCCTCTGGCAAACCTTGGGATAGCGTCATCCAGCTGAGAGCATCGGTCTTTTCCCCCCAGAAATGCCCGCTCTCAGCCCGTTGCAGGCTCGGCGAGGGGGTTGTTTGCTGAAATGGCCGTCAGGCTGCGGGTTGTTTGGGTTGCACAGAAGGAGACGAGGCTGCTCCTGGCCATGAGCCACGTTTTGGGGTGTAAGCAAGCTTGCAAGTGGCGGTGTCCTCTTTCAGCTCCGTCTCTGCTTGGCTGCAGCTGGAGGTGTGCAGCCTGTGTGGTCTCGTAACCTGAGGATTAACCAGGCTGTTGTGCTGCCAGACCTGGGGTGGTGTAAACTGGGGGGACTGGGCTCATCCTTGCGGACAGAGGGGTTTGAGCCCACTCTGTTGCTGCTGCACCGGGCATCTTGGGGCACAGAAATAGCCTGGGTGTAGCTCAGCTGCCTCTGGTCAGGCTGCTGCAGCTTTATCAGGGTGCTGGAAGATAAATCCATGCCTTGCCCACCAGCGTTTGGGTGCTGTGACTGTCCAACCCAACGGGCAGGGTCCCATTGAGACCCACTTGATGCAGAAAAGGCCTCCCAGAGAGGCCAAATGGTCCTGTGATTGGACTGGGAACACCTTCAGAAAGGTGAGATTTGGGGGGCAGCAGGCCCCATGCGTTGCTGAAACTCAACTCAGCTTTTGGGCTGAGCATCCTGCCGAAAGCACGAAGGGCTATGGGGTTTAAAAATCAATAAGTGGTGGATGAATGGGGGAGAAAAATGAAAGAGGGAGGCTGCAGGCGCCTGGGCTTGCTGCTGGCAGAAAGTAGGACACTGCTGCTGGGCTTTCTTCCCTGGAAAGGCTAAACTTGGCTGCGAGTGGGTGGAGGCAGCCTGGAGATGTGTGCACGTGTCCCCATTGCTCGCAGAGCTGCTGATGGGAGCTGTGGGGCTGCTCCGGCGTGTTTGGCCACAAGGGTTTAAGCCTGGGCTTGCAAAGGTGATTACGCACCCGGCTTGCTGAGATGAGTGGGAATTAGAGCCTCAGCCTCTGCTGCTCAGCGCTGCTGTGAGTATCCGAGGTTTTTAGGGCTGCTCAGGGGAGTTTTGGAGAGGGCTTTTGGTGGAGGGGGGCACCTGAGTGTTTTTGCAGAGGTCGAAGAGCTCGTGGCGTGCCTGAGTCAGGTGTGGGGACGTGGAACCAGCTTGTGCTCTGACATGGGGGGGCTATGTTGAGGGCTTGCCATGCCCTTGTATTTCCCCCATGTCTCCGTTCCCTGAACTGGGACTTTCCTGGCACGCTGCCACTTTTCAAAGCCTCCTGAGAAGTCCCCATGGGATGGGAGCTGCTCGCAGGTCACCTCTGCGTGGGCTTGAGCTCCCCACCCTGTGCTGTGAGCACATTTGGGGTCCTCAGGGCCACGAGCTGGCCAAAATGAGGCCATAAACCCCAAAAATGTGCTCTGCAGAAGCATCTTCAAAGAGTGTTGCAGCAAAGAAGGGACTGGCGAGTTTCCTGGGGCTGCAGCCCTGCAGTTTGATCATTTATTCCTTATCCTTTGGTTTTATGGAAGCAAACACAGCTCTTAATGCCCTCCAAACTCAGTCCCTTGGACCTGCTTCAGAAGGGACTTTTACTGCTGCTGCTAATCCCGCAGCAGACGATGAGCAGGGGTGCCTTGTCCGATGCACTTCTGAGTGGCAGGGGGGATTATTAGTGTGCTCTCATGTCTTCTCCTGACCTTTGGGGTAAATTGGGGTTGTCAAGGGCTTTGTGTGGGCACGTTGTGGTCAGAGCCCATGCTGGGGAGGTTTCCAACGATTCCCAAATCTGGCTGCAGGTGGAGCGACCCGTGCCGTAGCCAAGATGTGGCCGTCCGTGTCCATCCTGTGCATCCTGGTGGCCTTGGCCAATGCCCGCAGCATTCCTTACTACCCACCGCTCTCCAGCGACCTGGTCAACCACATCAACAAGCTCAATACCACCTGGAAGGTGAGTAATGGGATGGTGTTGGGGGAGGACAAAGGGATGATCTCCGTGGGGCTTGGTGGCTGTGGTTTGGGTAATCTCCATGGCTGTGGTTTGGGTTTCTCGCCGCCATGGTTGCATCAAACCAGCTTTGGTCCCAGTTGGCTTCTCCACTGAGCTGGTGCCATCACGGATTCCTGCTGTGGTGGTAAGTGGTGATGAGCTCGTAGACCAGGAGGAAGATCTGGAGCACCAGGCTTGTGCCCTTGGTGGCTGTGGAGAGTCCTGTGCCACCTCTCCTTGTCTCTCCCCAGGCAGGACACAACTTCCACAACACTGATATGAGCTACGTGAAGAAGCTCTGTGGCACCTTCCTAGGTGGGCCTAAGCTCCCTGAGAGGTGAGTGCTGGGGGAAGAAGATGAGGGCCCCCAAAAGCTGCTGTAGATGCTCCTGGTGTGTCTGCAGTGGGTGGGGGGTCTTTCCTGGCAGGCTGTGAGCGGGGTTCCCCTGGGTGCAGCTCACTTTTTGGTACCTTGTGGACATCTTGCATGGGGTTAGTGTGGTGGGGAACTTCCACCCCGTGTTGTACGAGCTACTTGAGCAATCATATAAGTCGTAAGCCTCGAAACTCAGAGCACTGGAGGAGCTGCTGGCCTGGTCTGAGGACTTCAGCAGTGTTCACTCTCCTTCAGCAGTTAATAACAGGAGCAGTCCTCCTCCAGGTCACCTCCTGAGCTGTCTGGAGAGGGCACTGCCCCCGGTCCTGCTTCACTGGGGTTCCTATGACAGGACTTCCCTCTTTCTCCCTCGCAGGGTTGATTTTGCTGCAGATCTGGACTTGCCAGATAACTTCGACTCACGGAAGCAGTGGCCCAACTGTCCCACCATCAGCGAGATAAGAGACCAGGGCTCCTGTGGCTCTTGCTGGGTAAGAGCACAGGTTTCAGGTCATGTCGATACGGGGTTTGGCAGACAGCAAGCAGGCTGCTGAATTTGCTACTGAGCTTTAAAACTGGGGGGCACGGGGGATTCTGCGATGTCTTAGCACTTCAGTGGGCTTGTCCCAGCCACACTTGAGCTTGGTGCTCTCAACTCCTTCCCAGGAGGGGACAGAAATCTGCCTGGTTTCTCTCCCATGGCCTACCCTAACCACCTTGCCTTGTATATTTTTTTTGGGGGGGGGTTGCCCACAGGCCTTTGGTGCTGTAGAAGCCATTTCAGACAGGATCTGTGTCCACACAAATGCCAAGGTGAGCGTGGAGGTGTCGGCAGAGGACTTGCTGTCGTGCTGCGGCTTCGAGTGTGGCATGGGGTGAGCTTCTGGGGGCACTTGTTGGCTTCGAGGCGGGGTGGGAGGAGCGGGGACACAGCCCGAAGATGCTGGTATTGTTTCAGTCTTGTCTTTTTAGTCTTCCCCCTCAGCACGAAGCCCCACTGCTGGCTTTTGCTGTAGATGGTAGAGTTGGGTGGGAACATGGAGGTGACTGCATGGCCTGAAGGCCCGCCTGGGCCGTGTCCTGCCTCCACCAGTAGCTGGCCAAAGGGAGGGTCTTTCAGTAGCCCCAAAGCCTTGTTTTTTTGGCAAAATTATTTTACCTGTGGCTTTTGCAGTCTTTGGGAGCAGGGCTGGGAGTTTGGTCTCCGAGCTGAGTGGTTCTGGGGGCAGAAGCTGACCAGGGACCTGGTGAGGAGGCCCCACTACTTTGGGATTTGGAGACATGACTGCTCTTAGCTCCTTCTTGCCCTGAGGCTTTAAAGGATCAACTTCAGCTTCCTTGGCCTGGCTGGAGCTCGAACTTCTGCCTCTTTCCACAGGTGCAATGGTGGTTACCCCTCCGGTGCGTGGAGGTACTGGACAGAGCGGGGCCTCGTGTCTGGGGGCCTCTACGACTCCCACGTGGGTAAGTCCTGGATCATAGCCTTGTGAAGGCCAAGAGGAGCATCCTCACTAAGTTATGGGGCAGTGCCCTTCGGGACGTGCTGATCTGCATCCTCGTGGCTGTACCATGGCCTTGAGCACCTCCGCTAGCCCCGCTGGCTGCTCCTGTCCCCATGGCTCCCTCTGGCCCCCCATGTGGGACAAGACACCCATGTGGCACAGTAGTCACACCTACCACCACACAAAACTGGGGTTGGGGCAGGTCTGAATCAGTCTGTGGATGTTTTTGTTGGCCTTGGACCAATTTAATATATTTTGGCTGGGGGCAGGAGTCTTCCTGCCATGTTTCACCTTCCAAAAGCAACTTCCAGACTGGAAACCTCTGCCACCACCTCCTAGCAGGGCCATAAGGTGGTTCAGGTTTCCGTCTTTTCCCTCACCTTGTCAAGAGGGTGGCGGTGGGAAGCAGGTCCAAAGGGAAACCTGCAGCGATTGCTCATCTGGTGATGACCTCCTCTTGCCCTCACCCCACTGATCTGTGGGGTTTCTGGGTTAAAAGGATCATAATTTTGCTCAGGGCATCTGTTGCCTTCTCCAGCTTGGCTGCTGGGGCTGGGGGGTTGCTCGGGGACAGCAGGCTCATGCCACCTCTGCCTTCCAGGCTGCCGTCCCTACTCCATCCCACCCTGTGAGCACCACGTCAATGGCTCCCGGCCACCGTGCACTGGGGAGGGAGGAGAAACCCCCAGGTGCAGCCGGCACTGCGAGCCTGGCTACTCGCCCTCGTACAAGGAGGACAAGCACTATGGTAAGGAGGTGGCCTCCCAGCAGGAGCTCCGTGAGGTGGGTGGGATGAGACCTCTTCCCAAGCAGTTTTATGGCCAACATCCTCAGGATGGGTGCTCGTGAGCCTGTTTGGTGCACCCATTTGTGCTAATTGAGATGGGGGAGGTGATCTGGGTCCTCTTGGTTGCGGTAATGTGGGTGCAGGAGGTGACCACCTGGGTTGAAGAGCACGGTGCTGAGTCTGGCCTCACATCTGCTTCCTTCCTCCCTACTGGTAGCTGGGACTCTACGTGGAGGGTTGTCTGGCTGCTTTTTGCAGATTTGTCTTAGCATTAAGTAATTTTTCTTTTAGAAGTGAATCTGGAGAAGGGGAGAACTTCCCTTTCCACAGAAGCTGTCTGGTGTAGGTCTTTGGGTACAGAATGGGACCCTTGGGTTAAGCCAAGGGAAGAGGGATGGTTGGAGCCCACTTCCCCTGCTGAGCTGTGCCTGTGTCTCCAGAGCAGCTGGGTTTGAATTTAAGCTTTAAGTGGAGAAAGGGCACACTGAGCAGTTATAGTGCAGCCATTTGGAGATATGGGCCCAACAGAACTGGGCTGATGGTAGGACTTCTTCCACCTTGCTAGGCATCACATCCTATGGCGTCCCTCACAGTGAGAAGGAAATCATGGCTGAGATCTACAAGAACGGACCGGTGGAAGGAGCCTTTATTGTCTACGAGGACTTCCTGATGTACAAGTCTGGTGAGCATCGGCACTGAGACTGGTCCCTACCTCACCCATAGGGTCTGTCCTGCATGGCCCTTGTCCCTGTACCCAAATCTGAAGGGAGATCTCGGGTTCATATTTGTGTATTTGGTGTTGTGAGAACATGAGCAGATAACATCTCCTTTATCCATTGGTTTGTAGCAAGGGGAATAGGATTTTAAGAGTGGTTGAAAGGGAAGCCCCGAGAAGGAACTCCCAAAACTGCATCAGAGTTAGGATTTTAGGTAAAATCGTGGCAGATGGACGTCAATTCCTTGCTTTGGGCTGCACTGCCTCTGGGCCTCTTGTCAAGTGCCTCCTTCCTAACTGTCTCTCTCCATTTTAGCTTCAGGTTTGAGTTCATTTAACCAAAAAGGGAAAACCCCAAAAGAAAAACCACCAAAAAACCTTTCTCAGCCGGTCTCTGGGTTTTCATATCGAATATTTTGGAAGCTGGCAGCTCTCTGCGGGGGGAAAGCTGTTGATGTGTTGGTGCTGCCTTGCAGGGGTGTACCAGCACGTGTCCGGGGAGCAGGTCGGAGGCCACGCGATCCGGATCCTGGGCTGGGGGGTTGAAAACGGGACCCCCTACTGGCTGGCTGCTAACTCCTGGAACACCGACTGGGGGGATAACGGTGAGGAGCACAAAGCTATCGGTGTCAGGGGGGCTGCCCCCATTCCCCGGTCTCCTTGGGCACTCGGTGAGGCAGGGGAACTGACGTGCCCCGGTGTCCTTCCAGGCTTCTTCAAAATCCTCCGAGGAGAGGACCACTGCGGCATCGAGTCCGAAATCGTGGCCGGCATCCCCCGGACGGAGCAATACTGGAAGAGGGTGTAACTGGCCTCGTGCATCACTGCTGAGTTGATCAAACCACAAATAATCCCGAGTCCCCGATGCTTTTAACCGATAGCGGGTTGGGCGCAGAGCCCCCACTCTAAGAGACGATAGTTGAGGTTACTTTATTAAAGCTTTTTATCTTTTTGTTTTGTTTTTTTTTTATTTTTTAGTTGTATGATGGAGCTGGAGGTGGCAGGTCCTGTACTGGTGCCAGCTGCCGTCTGCAAGCCCTCTGCTCCTGGTGGGTCGCAGCCGGGGGCACTCCCTGCTCAAAGGACTGCTGGGGGGCTTGCTGGCCTCTTTGTGCCGTGGTCTTTGGCTAGCCCGGACCCCTTCCAGCCCAGTCTGTTACTGGGAGGGAGGGAAGCAGTAGCTTTGCGCTGGGAGCAAGGATTTGGTGGGGCAGCAGAGACGGAGGCTGCTGGCAAATCCAGGCGTGGCCGGTGCACCCCTGGCTGGGGCGGTCTGACTGTTAGCAGAGAGCGTGTGCCTTGTTGAATTGGCTAAACGTAGTCCCATTAGTGACAAAATACTGATGAACTTGATGCGGGGCTGCCTACAGCCCCTCCTGCCTGTGACACGTCCTTTCTGCATCGCTTGCTCTGCTCCATTCTTTCGGCTGCTTTTTAAACCACTCATTCCTCAGCTGCTGATGTTTTTTAATTATGTTTTTTTTTTTTTTCTTTTTCTGCTGTAATCTGGGGTTATTGATCCTAGGGAAGGGCCTGTCTGGAGCTCCATGAGCTTTGATCGAATGTCCTGCAGCATTCAGGAGCACGCTGGGAAGGGCAAACTGCTTTTGGCCAGGGCTACGCAGCTCGGGCCATGCCTTGGCAAGGGTGCTGCTGCGTGTTGCGAGCTGGTGTAGTACTTTGGGACTGCAGATGATGTTCTCCAGGTCTGCCACAGGGAGCTCATGCAGATGCTTGGCGGTATCTGGCGAACTTGCACGCAACTGAAGCTTTCTCTGAGCCACAGGTGGCAAGGAAGTAAAAGTAATCTTATTTTTGTTATTGGGGGAAGTGTAATAGCAGTGTAGGAGGAATCATGCGATTTGCCAACACTAATATAGTGAAAGAGCTTTTGATTTTCTTTTAAAGCACAAAGTATATTGCTGAGCTAATGCTACAGGGCTGAAATAAGTGAAGCAGGCTCTCCCTTGTACTGTAAAATAGCCCCTCACCTCTGCCTACTGAACCAGTGAGACAGAGCTTTGGTGTGTGTGAATGAAACAACCGTGCCAATAAACGATTTCTCCAACGTCTCGTCTCCTGCCCCTTGTTGACTTCTCCTTCAGGAGCTAAAACCATCCTCAACTCTTCTGCTGTTGCTTTGCTGTTGTGGAAGCCGGGTGAGGCCCTTTTGTGCCAGTGCAAGCTGTCCCTGCCCCATCCTCTGGCCATGCTGGTGGCAGCGGGGCTGCAGCCGCTGCCTGGGACCTGCGCTGGCCCCCGAGCAGTGCCAAGTCCTGGTGGCACAGAGGATGCTTCACCAGGGACCAGAGGGAAGCCAGGGGTGCAGGGCTGGGGAAACAGGGATGTAGCCGGGCACCGGAAAGCACGGCAGCAGCCCAAGGGTGCTGTGCCCCGACCCCTGCTGAACACGCTGCGTTCAGCCCCTCGGGCCTTCTGCTGCAGGCTTTTAGGCAAGGAAACCTCCAGACCAAGCCCAGGGCTACAAAGCTGGCACTGCTACGAGAGTATGGAGTAAAACGAGAGGCGGGATACAGCTAGCTGGATAGGGTATAGCAAGGCTGGAGCTCAAGAGATGAGCAAGCAGCAGCTGTGCAATAGACTGGTCTTGACCTTGAAAGGTTTCTAGAGAGCAGCAGAGCCCCCAGAAGGGCTGGCTGTAGTCTCCCAGCCTGCAACATGCTCTAAGGCTCTAACTTACCTCCCGCCTGGCTCCAGCTCCATCCCAGAAGAGCAGAGAAGGTCCCCAGTGTAGGCACAGCTTCCCCACTCCTCCTCTTCCCAACAGGGACCGGTATAAAAGTCAACGTACTGAGCGTTAGCTGTCTCCCCCCGGGTTACAATTCAGTTTTCAGGCCCAACCTATAGGGCATTACGGTGATGCCCTGCAAGGAAGCATCTGCACTTCATGTAACTTGTGCAACAGCGGGGAACTAGCACAATAAGAGAAATAACGGCGGAAGAAATTCTCAAGCACTCTTTTTTTTTTTTTTTTTCCAAAGAAAACTTTAATGTCAACAACAGGAAGCTGCACAAAGGGAGCTACCGCAAGGTTTTTGAACAACAGCTTAAAACTATCTACATAGGTACTCGTGGAGCAGGGCTGCTTCCTCCAAGTAACAGTCTGGCCACACAGGCTTGGCCTTGCAAAGGCCACCAAACGCCCCTGGTAGGGGTAGGCTTTGCCCTGTCCTGCCCCAGGCTGTCCCCCCCCCATCACACAGCCAAAGCAGCAGTGAGGGATTAGGGTGACTGAAAGCAAAAATCCAGGAAAACGGGACTTGAAAGTCGTTTCCTCTTCCCACCCCTGGCGTTCCCTGTGGGAACGCAGCCTGCTTGAAGTCCAGGCTGATGGGTTTCGAAGCAGCAGTGGAAAGCTCTTCCAGTTTGCACGTCAGACTCACTCGCAGCACCCCAAGCTGCAGCCAAGTGGGCCAGGAAAACCCGCCTGGGCCACCCCAAGCTCCCTCTGGGCTACAAAAGTGCAGAGCCCAGAGCATGCAGCAAAGGTGGGTGGCTGTGCTCACATTAGCCCAGGGCAACTCCTTCCCACTCCCTTTCACCACCTCCCCAGCTGCTAAAACCCAAAGCTTTGCAACGCACAGTGCCACCTGTACGAAGGAGCTGCAAGAGCCGGCTTTGGGCAGGGTGCACGTTCCAGCAGCCAGAGCAGCACGCCTCCGACACTGAGCAAGGAAAGGGCTCGTTTCAAGCCTAGCAGCCTCCTCAAATACAACGACAGAAAGGTGAAGATCGCCCCTGGTTCCAGGTGCCAGGAGGGCAACCAGCCCGGGCTGGTGGCCAGAAGATGGCCAGAGCTTTCTGCTGGCTAAGTGCAGTGCCTCCTGGCTGAAGCCAGAGCCCTCCGCGTGGGGAAAAGGGCTGTGTAAGAAAGGGAGGCCAAACCCCAGAAAAGGCTCCCGTCCCGCGGCTCTGAGCTGGAAAGGGGTCTCAAAATCTCAAGCAAGAAAAGAGGCAACTGGAGTTTCTATTTCAACCATCCTAACCAAAAAAAAAAAAAAAAAAAAAAAAAAAAAAAAAAAGAAAAATCCAATCGGTAGTAATCAGGTAAACTGTCCAACAGGAAAGGAGGGAAAAACCAAAATCCAAATTCAACCGCAAACAGTAAGACTCCGATTGGTGCTTGCAACCAGCCACGCAGGCAGCAAGAGAGGTGAGGAGCGGAGCCTGGCGACGCCATGCTGTCCCCCCAGGGGCTCCAGGCCACCGGCGTCCCGTCCTCATCACCGCCCGCGGGCCCGGTGGCACCCGGCTGTCCCCACCAGCAGGGGCAAGGAGCCTCCCGCCTCTGCTGCCCGTCCGCCGACCATCTCTTCTCTCCCACCGCCTGCCCGCCCTTCAGTTCTCGCCCGCCTGGACGTACTCTTCGGCGGCCTTGGAGATGGTGCTGAGGTACTGCCAGCTGAGGGCGGCCAGCAGCATGGCGCACGACAGGTAGATGGGGGAGTAGTGGTGGCGCCGAGGCCATGGGGCCGCCGGGCAGGCTCATGGCGCGGATGGAGGCGATGATCTGCTGCGTCTTGTTGGACGAAGGGTCCGTGCTGGGGATCTTCTGGTAGATCTGCGGAGGGAAGGAGGAATAATGGGCTCCTTAAACAAGGGAAACACATGCCCGGAAGAGGAAGATCATGGGGCACAAGGCATGGTCCTCAGGAGTTAACTCAGTGGGGGACTGCCCTGGAGCAGCAGGACCACGGAGGTGATCGTCCCCCTGAACTCTGCTCTGCTGAGGCTGCACCTCGAGTGCTGTGCTCAGTTTTGGGTCCCTCACTACAAGAAGGACATCGAGGCCCTGGAGCATGTCCAGAGCAGGGCTACGAAGCTGGTGAAGGGCCTGGAGCACAAGTCCTGTGAGGAGCGGCTGAGGGCACCGGGGGTGTTTAGTCTGGAGCAGAGGAGGTTCAGGGGAGACCTCATTGCTCTCTGCAACTGCCTGAAAGGAAGGTGTGGGGAGCTGGGGGTCAGCCTCTTCTCACAGGTAATCAGTGATAGGACTATCAGGAAGAACTTCTTTACTGACAGGGTTGTTAGGCATTGGGATGGGCTGCCCAGGGAAGTGGTTGAGTCACCATCCCTGGAGGTCTTGAAAAGCCGTTTAGATGTAGAGCTTAGTGATATGGTTTAGTGGAGGGCTGGTTAGTGTTAGGTCAGAGGTTGGACTCGGTGATCTTGGAGGTCTCTTCCAACCTAGATGATTCTGTGACTAGAGGGAATGGCCTCAAGTTATGCCAGGGGAGGTTCAGGTTGGAAATGCGGAGACATTTCTTCTCAGAAAGAGCAGTCAGGCATTGGGACGGGTTGCCCAGGGAGGTGGTGGCGTCACCGTCCCTGGGGGTGTTCAAGGAAAGGCTGGACGTGGTGCTTAGGGACATGGTTTAGTGGGTGACATTGGTGGTAGGGGGATGGTTGGACCAGATCATCTCGGAGGTCTTTTCCAACTTAATGACTCTGTGATTCTGTGATTCTAAGGCCCAGCTGCTGCATGGGGCCAGGGCCCGCTTCCCTTGAGAAGTGCGTTAAGCCAGGCAGCCTCTTGAGGGCACCCCGTGATGGGAGATGGGCTGCAGGGCCTCAAACACAATCCATTGACTGACTACAGGCGGTGGTGCTGGGGCAAGCGGCTCTAGCCCAGCAAACCTCACTCACTGCCGGCATGCTGCAGCCCACCCCAAACCAGGTGACAGCCACCTCAGTCGGATAATGCCATTGTTTTTGGGGTCTTCTTTTCGTGGTCTGCATGAGTTTTCTGGAGGCATCCAGACCTTCCTCTAGGCTAAGGTGTCACTGTCCCTTGTCATAGGTTTGGTCTGCCTGCAGAAGAAGCTCTAATAACTCACGGTTTTGGGTCTCCCACATGCAGAATGATCTAACAGCCCTCACTGGATTATTTTTTCCCCTAGGAGTCCACCCACCAGCTGTCCTTCCACATAAACTTTTAACATCCACAGCGCCCCAAAGCCAGGAGTCCCACTGCTTAACAACCGGAGACGAGCTGCCCTCATTTACTGCTGCCCATGAAGTGGAACCACAGACTGCATCACACTCGCTGCAACTACGGACACGGTGTAAACAAGAGCGCTCACCATGGAGCTGTCTGCGGGGAGGTGATGCAACCTGTTCAGAAGAACCAGTCCTCTTGCCCGCTCAGAGAGAGGAAGCCCTCACGCTGTGAAAGCTGACTCATCTTGCTCTTGACCAGAATGAAGACAAGACCTTGGTCTCTGCCTCTCAACGCAGGCGCAGACCGAGGGTATATTTAAGGAATGTCAAGCACCCAGTTTGGTCCAGGCCAAAACCATGTCAGGCATCGCCATGCCCTGGTGATGGACTAATAGAGACGTAACAAAGGGATTAACAGGTTCGTGGGTCTGCAAGGGACTGCCAATTCCACACCAGGAACAAGAACAGCAACAGCCAGAAATGACTCGAAGCAAGCTGCTCAACCTACCTCTTCCACATACTGGTACATGATGGCTTTGACAGCCTGTATGTTTGTGGCATCCATCATCAGAGTGACGGCTTGTCCCTTCCGGATCTTCACTACGCCCCTGAACACCTGCTTGTTGTTATAGCAGGCGGCCAGAGTGGCGATGGCCATCACCTAAGGAGAAAAACAAAGAGCCCTCACTACATTGCAAGGAGCCTGCCCAGGGAATAACCTCGGCCCAAGCAAAATCAACGGCAAAACACCGGAGTGGAACCACAATCCCACCTACCGCACGCACAAGCAAAGAAAGAAGAGAGAAGAGAATAAAACAGGTCGGAGTTTGCTCTAAATAAAGATACCTTCACTTGGAGCATTTCCTGGCTCTCTGATGAATTATTGCAGCTGCAGGATGACTTGACAAAGAGGCAGCATGCATTATGTCAATTAATAATGTGGGTGAATTTGACAACCCAAAAAGTTGCCTGCCATTCCTCCCCCCAGCCCCACTTTGGACATTCAGTCCCTCTTCCATAGTTTTTTCTTTTGGTTTGGTTTGGTTTAGATTTTAAAGACACATAAAATTTCTACATCTCTCAAATTTGTTTCAATTCAGTGAATAAGCCTAAAAGTGAATTGAGATTGAGGGTCATGTATCTATCCCCATGTTTTTGGCCTGACTTCAAATGGGAGGACAAAGAGGCCTACGCATTCATGCCGTGGATATATGAGTCAGAGATTTTTCGCCTTTTCTCAACATCACTGGTGTTTTCTGAGAGAAACAGCAGGTTTCTGCTGAATGGGGACTGAGGGGTCATAAGATGGCGTAGAACGCCACCACTTCAGGTAACCATTGAGGCGCTGTTCATTTCTCTCATCCTCGCGAGACAGACAAGAGGTGGTCATGTTCCTGGTTTTCTCTAAACAACCCTAGATTTCTCATGCACGTTCCCACTTTCTCTGGCCAATTTCCACCTTCCCAGGCGATAAGTTGTTCCTCACTTTCTTCTTGTGTCCTTCTCAATGGTGAAACGCAAAAAAGCCCCGTAGCTTTCCAAGGCTCGTTTTGGGGAATTAGAAAGCAGGTATTCTTTCTTAACAGCGCTTTCTTAACTCCCTTCAGGTTATTGTTCCATATTTTGTGTTCTATACTCGTCGTTTCCGTGCTCTCTTCAGGATGTGTCCAACGCTCGGGTGTCCAGCTGCACGTCAAGGACATCCCTGGCTCCCAGGGGCAGGTCCCAGGCCGCAGGCCGACCTCCTGGCCTGGACCCCAGCCTGGCAGGCGTGGCTCCTGTCAGCGTGGAGCAGCCATCTCACGTCAGCATTGTCTCACCGCAGCCAGGAGACCTCTGGCGGTGCTGACATCAGGGGCACCTCGACACCCTTGTGATGCCACCACAGTCACTGTCGCCCTACGGCCTCACAAAAGGTGGCTGGCTATAAGAGCCCTGAGCGGCGCGCCTGCGGCCAGTCCGGCTGGTGGTACTCGAGAGCTCGACGTGCCATTGCTGGAAGGAGCGAGGCGGAGGTGTTGCACGAGGCACACGCAAAGCCATTCTTTTTGCACACTAGCCATCGAGGTTCTTCGGTAATGTCATCAAATATATCTACGTATATGTACCTCATCTGTCCTAAGTAGGGTCTTGCCCACTGTAACCTATCATATTTGCCATTTTAATAGCAATGTTTGTAATCCATACTAAGAATATTTAGCTATAGTACTACAGACAACTTTGTTGAACCTAGAAAGCTAACGTATATTTGCTGCTGGAATATTTTCTTCTTGGTTCTCTCTGTAGTAGTCCTGCTGGTGGCACGCGAGGCGTCGAGGTGAAGCCAGCGAGACACGAAGCGTCGACGTCCTGCCGGCGACCCGCAGCGGAGGTGCTGAGGACCAGAGGCTGCTGATAACCACCTGGCCCCGGGGCAGCCTACCACAGGGGACAACCAACTCCACAGCGCGGCAGCTGCAGGCACCATGAACCATCAGGAGCAGCCAGAGGAGGAGGCCCCTGGGGACGAGACGTGCCCCATCTGCCTGGGCCGGCTGTCCAGCACGGCTCGTGTGGACCCCTGCAGGCACTCCTTCTGCCTGGGGTGCATCCTGCCCTGGGCCACTCGAAGAGAGACACCTGCCCACTGTGCCGCGGGCGTATTGGGACCATCGCACTCGTGGTGCCGCCCGCCCAGCACGACGCCTCGCCCCGCCGGCCCCGCCGGGGATTGCAGCGCAACGCGGGGCTGGAGCGGCAGCAGCAGCAGCAGCAGCGGCAGAGGAGCCCCTCCAGCTACCGCTCGCGCAGCGTCTCGCCACGGCGCAGGGAGCGCAGCCCCGCCGAAGCACGACGGCTCGTCCGCAGCCGCTCCTGGCACTCGGAGCAGGACGGGCACAGGCTGCCACGGTCCCTGCAACTGCAGTACCCCGACGCCGAGGACATAGCCGAGTACATCGCCTGGCTACGTCGGGTCCAACTGGAGGAGCCGGGGTCTGGCGACCACGCGGGCCGCCACGCCAGGCCCCGCAACTGAGCAGCCGACCGGGCCTCACCTGGGGACGGGCTGGGGGTGGCAGCCACAATTACCCCAGGAATAAATTATGACTTTTCCACCCTGCAAAGCCTCTGCCTCCACTTCTTCCTGCATAGGTCAGCGGGGGGGCTGAACGCAGCCCTCTCCCGCTGTGTCCGCGCCGCCAAGTGGGTTGGGGACGACTGCTGTTGATGGGGAATGGCTGCGGGTGGCGGGTCCCCAAGTGAGGCTGGGGGATGAGAAGCCATTTGGGAGCCACAAAGGTGACCTGGCCCAACTGGGGAAAAGGCAAAAAGCAGAAGAGGAGCAAAAGGCTCCTAAAACCTGGCAGCAGAGAATGCCTGCCAGCCGGGGAACCGGGCCTGGGAACCTGCAGCGGCCTTGGAAGGCGCTGCTGGCCTCCTCCTGCAAGTGCAGCCTAAGGGTACCTAAGAACCTGAGACTTCCTGGATGCATTCCTGTTTGACATGATTTAGGTGTTCCTGCTCCGGCAGGGGGATTGGACTAGATGATCTTTCAAGGTGCCTTCCAATCCCTAACGTTCTGTCATTGTGTGACTGTGCATCACTGCACATTCATCCTGGCCAGAGAAGGCTCAGGGGGATCTTAGCAACGTCTAGACACCCCCAAAGGGAGGATGCAAAAGAAGACGGAGCCAGGCTCTTGTCAGCAGTGCCCAGCAGGCGTCCAGCTCTAGGTGTCCCTGCTTGGGCAGGACGGGGTTGGAGCAGATGACCTCCAGAGGTCCCTTCCATCCCCAACCCTTCTGGGAGCTTCCTGCTGGGTAAAAAACAGGCCCTTTTGATACCACGCAGGGTTCATAGGATGGCGTAGAACGCCACCGCACTTCAGGTAACCATTGAGGCGCTGTTCATTTCTCTCATCCTCGCGAGACAGACAAGAGGTGGTCATGTTCCTGGTTTTCTCTAAAAAACCCTAGATTTCTCATGCACGTTCCCACTTTCTCTGGCCAATTTCCACCTTCCCAGGCGATAAGTTGTTCCTCACTTTCTTCTCGTGTCCTTCTCAATGGTGAAACGCAAAAAGCCCCGTAGCTTTCCAAGGCTCGTTTTGGGGAATTAGAAAGCAGGTATTCTTTCTTAACAGCGCTTTCTTAACTCCCTTCAGGTTATTGTTCCATATTTTGTGTTCTATACTCGTCGTTTCCGTGCTCTCTTCAGGATGTGTCCAACGCTCGGGTGTCCAGCTGCACGTCAAGGACATCCCTGGCTCCCAGGGGCAGGTCCCAGGCCGCAGGCCGACCTCCTGGCCTGGACCCCAGCCTGGCAGGCGTGGCTCCTGTCAGCGTGGAGCAGCCATCTCACGTCAGCATTGTCTCACCGCAGCCAGGAGACCTCTGGCGGTGCTGACATCAGGGGCACCTCGACACCCTTGTGATGCCACCACACAGTCACTGTCGCCCTACGGCCTCACAAAAGGTGGCTGGCTATAAGAGCCCTGAGCGGCGCGCCTGCGGCCAGTCCGGCTGGTGGTACTCGAGAGCTCGACGTGCCATTGCTGGAAGGAGCGAGGCGGAGGTGTTGCACGAGGCACACGCAAAGCCATTCTTTTTGCACACTAGCCATCGAGGTTCTTCGGTAATGTCATCAAATATATCTACGTATATGTACCTCATCTGTCCTAAGTAGGGTCTTGCCCACTGTAACCTATCATATTTGCCATTTTAATAGCAATGTTTGTAATCCATACTAAGAATATTTAGTGCTATAGTACTACAGACAACTTTGTTGAACCTAGAAAGCTAACGTATATTTGCTGCTGGAATATTTTCTTCTTGGTTCTCTCTGTAGTAGTCCTGCTGGTGGCACGCGAGGCGTCGAGGTGAAGCCAGCGAGACACGAAGCGTCGACGTCCTGCCGGCGACCCGCAGCGGAGGTGCTGAGGACCAGAGGCTGCTGATAACCACCTGGCCCCGGGGCAGCCTACCACAGGGGACAACCAACTCCACAGCGCGGCAGCTGCAGGCACCATGAACCATCAGGAGCAGCCAGAGGAGGAGGCCCCTGGGGACGAGACGTGCCCCATCTGCCTGGGCCGGCTGTCCAGCACGGCTCGTGTGGACCCCTGCAGGCACTCCTTCTGCCTGGGGTGCATCCTGCCCTGGGCCACTCGAAGAGCCACCTGCCCACTGTGCCGCGGGCGTATTGGGACCATCGCACTCGTGGTGCCGCCCGCCCAGCCCAGCACGACGCCTCGCCCCGCCGGCCCCGCCGGGGATTGCAGCGCAACGCGGGGCTGGAGCGGCAGCAGCAGCAGCAGCAGCGGCAGAGGAGCCCCTCCAGCTACCGCTCGCGCAGCGTCTCGCCACGGCGCAGGGAGCGCAGCCCCGCCGAAGCACGACGGCTCGTCCGCAGCCGCTCCTGGCACTCGGAGCAGGACGGGCACAGGCTGCCACGGTCCCTGCAGTACCCCGACGCCGAGGACATAGCCGAGTACATCGCCTGGCTACGTCGGGTCCAACTGGAGGAGCCGGGGTCTGGCGACCACGCGGGCCGCCACGCCAGGCCCCGCAACTGAGCAGCGACGGGGGCCTCACCTGGGGACGGGCTGGGGGTGGCAGCCACAATTACCCCAGGAATAAATTATGACTTTTCCACCCTGCAAAGCCTCTGCCTCCACTTCTTCCTGCATAGGTCAGCGGGGGGGCTGAACGCAGCCCTCTCCCGCTGTCCGCGCCGCCAAGTGGGTTGGGGACGACTGCTGTTGATGGGGAATGGCTGCGGGTGGCGGGTCCCCAAGTGAGGCTGGGGGATGAGAAGCCATTTGGGAGCCACAAAGGTGACCTGGCCCAACTGGGGAAAAGGCAAAAAGCAGAAGAGGAGCAAAAGGCTCCTAAAACCTGGCAGCAGAGAATGCCTGCCAGCCGGGGAACCGGGCTGGGAACCTGCAGCGGCCTTGGAAGGCGCTGCTGGCCTCCTACAAGTGCAGCCTAAGGGTACCTAAGAACCTGAGACTTCCTGGATGCATTCCTGTTTGACATGATTTAGGTGTTCCTGCTCCGGCAGGGGGATTGGACTAGATGATCTTTCAAGGTGCCTTCCAATCCCTAACGTTCTGTCATTGTGTGACTGTGCATCACTGCACATTCATCCTGGCCAGAGAAGGCTCAGGGGGATCTTAGCAACGTCTAGACACCCCCAAAGGGAGGATGCAAAGAAGACGGAGCCAGGCTCTTGTCAGCAGTGCCCAGCAGGCGTCCAGCTCTAGGTGTCCCTGCTTGGGCAGGACGGGGTTGGAGCAGATGACCTCCAGAGGTCCCTTCCATCCCCAACCCTTCTGGGAGCTTCCTGCTGGGTAAAAAACAGGCCCTTTTGATACCACGGAGGGTTCATAGGATGGCGTAGAACGCCACCACTTCAGGTAACCATTGAGGCGCTGTTCATTTCTCTCATCCTCGCGAGACAGACAAGAGGTGGTCATGTTCTGGTTTTCTCTAAACAACCCTAGATTTCTCATGCACGTTTTCCACTTTCTCTGGCCAATTTCCACCTTCCCAGGCAATAAGTTGTTCCTCACTTTCTTTCTTCTTCTCGTGTCCTTCTCAATGGTGAAACGCAAAAAGCCCCGTAGCTTTCCAAGGCTCGTTTTGGGGAATTAGAAAGCAGGTATTCTTTCTTAACAGCGCTTTCTTAACTCCCTTCAGGTTATTGTTCCATATTTTGTGTTCTATACTCGTCGTTTCCGTGCTCTCTTCAGGATGTGTCCAACGCTCGGGTGTCCAGCTGCACGTCAAGGACATCCCTGGCTCCCAGGGGCAGGTCCCAGGCCGCAGGCCGACCTCCTGGCCTGGACCCCAGCCTGGCAGGCGTGGCTCCTGTCAGCGTGGAGCAGCCATCTCTCACGTCAGCATTGTCTCACCGCAGCCAGGAGACCTCTGGCGGTGCTGACATCAGGGGCACCTCGACACCCTTGTGATGCCACCACACAGTCACTGTCGCCCTACGGCCTCACAAAAGGTGGCTGGCTATAAGAGCCCTGAGCGGCGCGCCTGCGGCCAGTCCGGCTGGTGGTACTCGAGAGCTCGACGTGCCATTGCTGCTGAAGGAGCGAGGCGGAGGTGTTGCACGAGGCACACGCAAAGCCATTCTTTTTGCACACTAGCCATCGAGGTTCTTCGGTAATGTCATCAAATATATATCTACGTATATGTACCTCATCTGTCCTAAGTAGGGTCTTGCCCACTGTAACCTATCATATTTGCCATTTTAATAGCAATGTTTGTAATCCATACTAAGAATATTTAGTGCTATAGTACTACAGACAACTTTGTTGAACCTAGAAAGCTAACGTATATTTGCTGCTGGAATATTTTCTTCTTGGTTCTCTCTGTAGTAGTCCTGCTGGTGGCACGCGAGGCGTCGAGGTGAAGCCAGCGAGACACGAAGCGTCGACGTCCTGCCGGCGACCCGCAGCGGAAGGTGCTGAGGACCAGAGGCTGCTGATAACCACCTGGCCCCGGGGCAGCCTACCACAGGGGACAACCAACTCCACAGCGCGGCAGCTGCAGGCACCATGAACCATCAGGAGGAGCAGCCAGAGGAGGAGGCCCCTGGGGACGAGACGTGCCCCATCTGCCTGGGCCGGCTGTCCAGCACGGCTCGTGTGGACCCCTGCAGGCACTCCTTCTGCCTGGGGTGCATCCTGCCCTGGGCCACTCGAAGAGCCACCTGCCCACTGTGCCGCGGGCGTATTGGGACCATCGCACTCGTGGTGCCGCCCGCCCAGCACGACCCTCGCCCCGCCGGCCCCGCCGGGGATTGCAGCGCAACGCGGGGCTGGAGCGGCAGCAGCAGCAGCAGCAGCGGCAGAGGAGCCCCTCCAGCTACCGCTCGCGCAGCGTCTCGCCACGGCGCAGGGAGCGCAGCCCCGCCGAAGCACGACGGCTCGTCCGCAGCCGCTCCTGGCACTCGGAGCAGGACGGGCACAGGCTGCCACGGTCCCTGCAGTACCCCGACGCCGAGGACATAGCCGAGTACATCGCCTGGCTACGTCGGGTCCAACTGGAGGAGCCGGGGTCTGGCGACCACGCGGGCCGCCACGCCAGGCCCCGCAACTGAGCAGCGACCGGGCCTCACCTGGGGACGGGCTGGGGGTGGCAGCCACAATTACCCCAGGAATAAATTATGACTTTTCCACCCTGCAAAGCCTCTGCCTCCACTTCTTCCTGCATAGGTCAGCGGGGGGGCTGAACGCAGCCCTCTCCCGCTGTCCGCCTGCGCCACCAAGTGGGTTGGGGACGACTGCTGTTGATGGGGAATGGCTGCGGGTGGCGGGTCCCCAAGCGAGGCTGGGGGATGAGAAGTCATCACGGGAATGGGAAAGTGTTGGGGATGGGAGCAGCCGCCAAAGTTGACCTGGCCCAACTGGGGAAAAGGCTGACAGCAAAGTGTCCTAAAACCTAGCAGCAGAGAATGCCTGCCAGCTGGGGAACCGGGCCTGGGAACCTGCAGTGGCCTTGGAAGGCGCTGCTGGCCTCTTGCAGGTGAAAGCAAGGAACTAGAAGAACAACGGGCTGTCTGAGAAGGAGGAATTGCTCTGGGAAAGGTGCCATTCTCAGAGACTAGGAAGTATCGGTGTCTATCGCTTGTCTCAGGCGAAACACAGAAATTAGCAGCGTCTTTTGGCTGCTCCAAGGAGGTGGTGTCCTAGATTGGACTAAATGATCTTTCAAGGTCCCTTTCAATCCCCAGCATTCTGTGGTTCTCTCACAGATCTGATACGTAACCCTTCCGCCTCCAACTCCTCATCAGCTGGGCTGCAGATGATGAAGAACCACTTGAAAGCGATAACCTACCTGGGGGATCGCACAGAAGTTGAAGACGCTTTGATTTTTCAGGCGGGACAGATACGTAAGGACATCAGGGACGTGGTGGAGAGCGTTGGTGATGAGCTCATTCAGACACTGGACAGCCATATCTATGTTCTCTGGTTTGGCAAGGTCCGAGAGCTTTTTTGCATATCTGCTCCAAACCTGAAGAGCAAGGTAAGAACTCAAGTTAGAGGGTACATTCATGCTGCGAAGGAGACATCAGTAAGTCTGAGGTCTGGGGGAAGAACCCCCACAGCCTTGAAGGACTAGGGCGTACGAGGCTAAAGAAGAAAGGAAAGGCTCTGGAAACCTGACAGTAGCCTTCATATATGCTAAGACTATGAAGAAAAAGGATGTATCTTCATGTCTTCTACAGGTAGGGCAAAGAAGTACAGCTCATGTGCCAGGCTGGTATCGGGAAATGTTCTATCAGACAAGGTCTGCCATGTGGGGAGAGAAAGAAAATTCCTTGGAGGGCTTCAAGAACAGCAGACAAGCATCTGTCTGACAGGCAGAGTTGATCCTGCCTTCGGGAATAGACTAGGTAACCTCCCAAAAAACCTCACCCAGTCTTTTTCTCCCTCATTCCCAGCTCTGACTTAATAGGGAGAGGAGAAAAAGCTGCCCAACAAGCTCTTAGCAGCGGGGGGGAAGATGTCATCTTGTCACCACATCAGTACCCAACAGCTGTAGATAGATGTAGGACTTCTGAGTCAGGTGTCATTTGAAGAACTGTTATTATTAAAGGCATGTACAACCAACAGCAGCAACCTTAAAATTGAAGCAGACTGTCAAATCTCTACCATTAACTTTGATTTAAAGGGATGTGAAAGACACCACAATTTTAGCTGTGCATGGCCCATTGGCTACATCCACAACAGATCTTGGACAGTAGTCTGAGAAGATTGTCAAGGGACATGAACAAACAAGCCAAAGCAGTGGAAAAACCCTGGCCGTAGGGATTTTGAAGAAAATTCTAGGAGGAACTCTTCCAACGAGAGGCTGCAATGCACTATCAGAGCAGCAAAGACAGTACCTACATTATTTATTAGCACAGTACGTGCAGTTCCTCATGAAACACAGCAGAAAAGCTTGCCCAACAGCAGTGCTCTCCCTTACCTCTCTGGGCCAGAACTCCCTTCCCTCCAGCTGGTCCTCCAGATAGTCACGGATGATGTTGGTTTTCTGCAGGAAGAGGCCCATGGAGTTTGCCAGCTCCGTGTCCTGTCCGACAATCGGATCTTCTAGCTCTGATGCAGAGAAGAGACGGGAAAGGCCTATCCCCACCAGCCCAGCTACGTAGTGACAGTACTGGGACGCACCGGGAGGGCAAGGGACAAAAAAAAGGTAAAAGGAACAGTTACAAAGAGCTGCCCACTTTGCACAGCACATTTTTACAAAAGTGATGCTTAAGGAGGTAATTCGTGGTGTGTTTTCTGCAAGTTCTCCTTACACATCAGCTTTCCCATGCCCAAACACCTTGCCAAGGGTGTCCTCTGTCATGCCTGTGACTGTTGGTGCTACCAAATGAGCTGCCCGCAACAGGACCCAGAAACATGTGCTGGTGGGGGACACCACCAAGCCACTGGTGAAATCTCCACACCATCCCTCCACAGCTGCCCTGCATTGAGGAATAGCTCCTCATGATAAGGGAAGCTGCACGTGCAGACCTTCAGGCCCCAGCAAGGTAACTTTCCTACTGATGTTGAGCGTGTCTGGGTTGACTTACCTTATCCCACTCACGCTGAGAATCCACCTTCTTCTCCAAGAACTCGGCCATCCCGACGCCCATCTTGTGACAAATGTCTGAAATCACATCCTGGTAGACTTTCGACAGGTTCCTGAACTCCATGGAGATCTGCAGCACAAGCCAGCAAGAGGAAACAAAGACAGCAGGGGAAAAAAAAAAAAAAATCAGCAGAATTCAACATTTACCAGTGGACCAGAAAAAGACTTGTTTAGCAGGCTCTTATCCCACCCTGGCTAGAGATCTAGGACAACTCCCCCAACAAGAGTTGTTTCAAGGCCCTCCAAGCACAGGCTCTCTCCGTCCTCAATCTCAACGGTACAATCTCTGGCAGCAGATCAGACACGGCGATATCTTTGGGAGGACTCTGCAGCTTGGACCGGTATCATCTGGGAGGTGCAGGACAAAACTAGCTACGCCTGGTGTGCAAAGTTGTTTCTCAAAATTTATGAGAGCATCCAACATGACGACCATGGGAAGGAAAGGGGAGGTTCCTGGTGCTCTGTTCTCCTCAGTCTTTTCCAGCTTTGTCTCTTGCAAGACACACGAGTGCCCTTTGCACAACGGGAAAGGCATCAAACAACAGGGAGAGTGTGAGATCCCCCCTCCTGCATCTCCACAATCTTCTCAGTGATTCAACTGCTGTGTAAATTAAACGCATGGGCTCGGCGTCAGTCTGAGGGGCTGGGATCCCCTACGCAGAGAAGAACTGCTGGTGAGCGCATCCCTACCAAATATTATTAAAATCATACCTGAATATGAACTGCCATCACCTGAGTGCATAACACAAGCAAAACAGAGAACAATGAAGTTCCCTAAACACCTTACCTACAGAAAATCTCTTCTAAAGTACCACGGCAGTGGCATACAAACCACGTTTCTATCGCCATGCACTAACAACTCCCTGGCACAGCTCTCTCCTATCCCAGGCAGAGCCTCAAAGTTTCCACTACACTTTGTTCCTCCAAATGACAACCCCTTTCCCACTGCTACGGAAAGCCTGATAAGGACAGAAGAAATTTAAAGCAGAAGAAGGCTGAACAAAGCAGAACTTCCTCCAAAAAAATGAAACGCTTTTTTCTATGTTATACCGTTTCTTCAACGGAGCTTTAAAAACAAAGCAAAAAAAACCAATCCACCAGCTATTTTTTGATCAACGTGAGCAACAGCAAAACAGATTTAATATTGTTTAACTTGCTACGGGAGATGCAGATTCCCTGCGCCTTCATTTTAGAAAGATCCTTAAACTATGAACAGCAACGGTGCTTTTTATCGTAAGCTCTACGCTGAAGACCTCCAGACTCCTGCAGATCCTGAGCAGATCCTGCAGGACTGCTGCAAACGTTGTTCCTCCCATAAGCTGGACACCAGGCAAGTCTTCCTCATCTCCCTCTGCTCGAAGGGTCACAGGACAGCAAACCCATAAAATCTACGGGCTCTGCACCAGGAACCCGATGCTCCTGCGGGTGCCTTACCGTGGGGAAGTCCTCCAGCACCTGGCGGTCCTTCTCCTTGCTCTCCATGTACTTCCAGTCCGGTTGATAGAGATAGGAGTGAAACTCGTGCAGCATCGGGACCTTTACGTCCAAGCTGATGGTCATGTCATCCTCTATGGTGTCCAGGGCACGCAGAACTAGGTAGAAGATACAGACGGCATGTCTGCGGGAGGAGAGAAAACAACCGTCCCTGACTCAGGATTGCTTATTATTTGGGAAAAGCAGCTTAGGTTCATCGCACGGCCCCATTTCCAGCTCGCCACCACGCATGTGCCGCCAGATTGATGGTGTAATGTAACAACGAATGGCTTACGAATGAGCTGCTCAAACACCAGGGCAGCAGGAAGCGGGTTGGGGATGGGGAGCACCGTCTGCCCTGCTCAGGGCCCCGCAGCCCTGCTCTGACTCCAACCTAAAGCTCCACGCAAGCTCCTCGTGGGCTGACCCCTGGGAAAGCTGCAGCACACCCGAGCCAGGGTTGGAAACCTGGCTTTCTCCTCGGAGCAGAGCGTTCCTTACAAGGCTTTTTTGGCTATTTACCACTGGGCAGGGCACTGCAAAAGCCAAGCCCGCGAGCGAGCTCCGAGGCTCTCGGCCAGCGCTCGCTAGGACCCAGGGGACAGAGCCCGAGGTCTGTTTACAGGAAAAAAGCAAATTCAAAGCAAGGACGGGGAGGAAAGCAGGTGGGACTGTTCCTACTGCTGCCTCTGCTCTGCACCTGGAGCCCTTTTAGCGAGCCTGGGGGGAAGAAGAGGACCTCTTACGGTGCAACGGGAACATCAGGGTGGGCAGATAGAGCCAAAAAGGCTCTGGATTTATCTCAGGCTTGCCGCACCCAAGCCACGCAGGAAGGAATCACAAAGGAAGGGCACTGCTGTGAGGGGAAGCCCGGAGAAGATGGCACTTCCCTCCCGTCCCCCTGGCACGAGGTACTGAGGCTCTGGCAGCGCCCAGCCCGCGTGCCCGAGCACCCCAGCAGAAACTGTGGGCTCCCTGCTTCCCCAAAACCCTCCTGAAATGAGGAACGCTGGATTTACGCGGTAATTCCCCAAAACCTTAATGAGCAGCGACGCTTCGAAGAGGTGATGCGCCCATTAATTGCTTGCCAAAGGGCAACTAGCTGGGACTGCTTAAGTGTTAATCGTCAGGCGAAGGCAGCGCTCTCCTGGGATGAGCAACGCACAAGCAGCAACTCGGCAGAGAAAAGAGTGGTGTTAGAGGCAACACTTAAATTTGGCACTTTTTTCCCTTAATTGAGGGGTATCAGAAGGGTGATCTGGGCTGAACCAGCAAAGCCAGGCTTCGTCTGAGGACAGCAGCATGGTTCTCGCCGAAAATCACGGCGGAAGAGAAGCGCTCGCTCCTACAGAGCGAGGCTCCCTTCCCGAAAAGATGCCCTAAACGCGGGGCAACGGGCTGGACAGGGCCCTGGCACCCGCAGCACAGGATTGATAGGGCCAAAAAGAAAGCAAGCCAGACGAGGCCGAGCCTCCCAGCCCAGCAAATCGATTCCTCCGGTACCGCTGCTGCTCCGGCGCCGCGAGCACCATCTGCCAGTTCCGCCTCTCCCTCCCTCATCCCCGAACTCTCCAAACGCAGCTTTGGCAAACGAATTTCTCCTGATCCGCTACAGAGCCGGGGCCGTAATTCAACAGCAATCCCCGCACGTAGGTTGCAAACAGCCGCCGACAGCATTTTTAGGATGCCAGGCGGGAGTTTCCATGCCCTGGGGACAGGGAGCCTTCACCATCCCGGTAAGCTACAGCAACGGGAGGATTAAAGAGCTAAAGACAGACAGGAAAAATTACCAGCAGATTACAAGATTACCAGCACCCCATACGGACACCGCAAACACGTTGCGAGGTGTTTTGTTGATTGGCACCTTCGTTTCTCTTTTTGGCTGTTCTAACAGGGGAAAAATAAGTTCGGTTTTCGGCCCCGCTCACGCTTTTCCGAGCCGCCGGATTTCTCGGCTTTTCCTGCAAACCATTTCACAACCGCTGGAGCGCGGCCGCGGGGCAGCGGCCCAAACGCCAGCCCCGGGAGCCAGCCGAGTCCCCGGGACCCAGGCACAACACACGCGCCTACTTCTGGGAACCCCTGCTTTTAACCATTAACGCGGCGTGGGATTGACTGGGGGAAGCTCCCCAGACTGAAAATTAGGAACGTAAGGGAATATTCGGTGGGCGGAAAGAGACGCACAAGACCCCAAGCTTGCATCCCCCTTTTCTGCAGGGGTCAGCAAGGGCTGTAAAGCAAACCTGGGCGCCCAGCGAGCCTCGAGGACCCCCGGGACGGAGGTCTGGAGGCTGCTGCTTCCACACCAACCTCTCTGTCGGGCTCCAGACCCTCGGTCGGCCGCAGCTTTCTGCTCGCCTCCTCCCGCCGCGCCTCTCCGGCCCTCCCGGCCGGCGTGGCACCCAACGCCAGCTCCCGACGCTGCCAGGACGCGCATTCCCAGGGTGTCACAGGCAGCACACGGGCTCTGCCTTTAACCTCCTGCTGCCAGACGAGCTGCGGCGACCGCCGGCGGGCCCAAAAAACCCCGGAGCCCCGCTGCGTGGGGAGGGAGCAGCTGCGCCAAGGAGCCCAGGGGCATCGCCGCGCTGATTTGGGCGGGAGGGCCTGGGGTCCGAGGCCGTCGCACGGTTCCCCCCTCCAAAAAAAAAAAAAAAAAAAAAAAAAAAATCCCAAATGAGCAGACCTGGTGCTTCGGGGCATTGCACAGACCCCCCCAGTACCCAAACCGAGCAGCCCCAGTACTTGGGGGCATTACAAAGACCCAAGCAATGCCCAAACTGAGAAGTCCCAGTGCTTGGGGGTATTGCACAGACCCCCCCCCCCCAGGACCCCCCCAAGCAGCTCCAGCACTTGGGGGCATTGCACAGACCCCCCCCAATACCCAAACTGAGCAGTCCCAGTGCCTGGGAGCACTGCACAGACCCCCCCACCCCCCCCAAGTAATCCCAGTGCCTGCGGGCATTGCACAGACCCCCCCAGTACCCCCCCCAGACAGTCCCAGTGCCTGAAGCCTTGCACAGACCCCCCACAGTACCCCCCCAAACAGCCCCAGCGCTTGGGGGCATTGCGCAGACCCCCCCCAGCACCCAAACTGAGCAGCCCCAATGCTTGGGGACATTGCACGGACCCCCCCCCCAGCACCCTTCCTAAGCAACCCGAGTGCCTGGGGGCATCGCACAGATTCCCCCCAATACCCGAACCGAGCAACCCCAACGCTCGGGGGCATTGCACAGACACCCCCCACCCCCCCCAAAGCAACCCCAGTACCTGGTGGCATTGCACGGACCCCCCCAGCACCCCCACAAAGCAACCCCAATGCTCGGGGGCACCGCACAGCCCCCTCCCACACCCCCCAAGCAGCCCTGGAGCCTGATACCTTTGCACCCCGACCCCCCCCCACCCTCAGCTGTGCCCCCCCCGCCCCCCCCCCCCCGTTGTGCCCCCCCCCCAGCTCACCGCAGCTCTCCGTCCAGGGCCTGGATGACGGCGGCGAAGCTGCGGCTGGTCTGGTTGAGGTAGCGGTAGCAGGTGCGGAGGCCGAGTCCCAGCGAGTCCTGGGGGGACAACGGGGGGCACGGGGGGGGTTGGAGGCGAGGTGGGGCCGGAGGAGAAGGGGGGCAGGGGGTGGCAGCCCCGCTGCGCTGCCCCCGCCGCCCCCCACCCCGCAGCCGCCCCAGGGCGGCCCGGGGGGGTCCCCGCGGGGGGGACAGCGCCAGGGTGCGCTTGAACAGGGACACGGCTTTGGTGCTGGCCGCCATCGGGCAGGAGGCGGCGGGGGGGGCACCAAAGGGGGGGGGGTCACCGAGCCCGCTCCGCCCCGTGACCGCCCCCTTAACCCGCTGAGCGCCTGGCATGGTGCTGGGCACGGCACGGGAGGCTGCAAGGAGCGGGACGGGGCAACGCATGGGAAACACCGAGCTGCTGCAAGGCTCCGACACCAGCGCAACGCAAGGGAAGCACCAAGCTGCTGGGAAGCACCGGGCCAGGGCAATGCATGGGAAGCACCAAGCTGCTGCAATGCACGGGAAGCACGAAGGTGCTGGGAAGCTCTGGGGCAATGCACACGAAGCACCGAGCTGCTACAAGGTGCCGGTGCAACGCACGGGAAGCACCAAGGCGCTGCAAGGCACGGGGGCCCGTGCAACATAAGGGAAGAACCAAGCTGCTGCAAGGCACCAGGGCCGGGGTAATTAATGCACGGGAAGCACCGGGGCAATGCACAGAGGTAGCAAGCTGATGGGAAACTCCCGGGGTGTTGCAATGCATGGGAAGCACCAAGCCGCTTGAAAGAGCAGGTGCCCGTGCAACGCATGGGAAACATCAAGACACTGCAGGGCACTGGGGCTGGTGCAACGCACGGGAAGCACCAAGCTGCTGCAAAGCATCAGGGCCAGGGCAATGCATGGCAAACACCAAGCTGCCAGGAAGCACCAGGACAACACAGGGGTTACACGAAGCCGCTGGGAAGCACCAGGGCCGGTGCAATGCACGGGAATCACCAAGCCGCTTGAAAGAGCCGGTGCAACGCATGGGAAACACCAAGACGCTGCGAGGCACCAGGGCCGGTGCAATGCACGGGAAGCTCCAAGCAGCTGCCGGGGCAATGCACAAGAACGAACCATCAAGCTGCTGCAAGGCGCCGGTGCGATGCATAGGAAGCTGCAAGGCGTCGGGGCAGCGCAATGCACGGGAGACACCAGGACAACGCACGGGAAGCACCGGTGCAGCGCACGAGAAGCTCCAAGCAGCTGCGAGGCAGCCGGGCCGGTGCAACGCAAGGGAAGCGCCAAGCTGCTGCAAGCAGCCAGGCTCAGCACAACGCACGGGAAGCCGGTACCGGTGCAAAGCACGGCCAGAGCCGAGTCGCTGCAAAGCGCCGCCGGCGCTGCGACGCCCAGGGAGCAAGAAGCACGCCGCAGGGCAGCACCGGGGCCGCGGATGCTCCGAGCCGGGCGCACCGCCCCAGCTGCCGCAACGCACCGGGAGCGCCGAGCCGCTTGCATGGGGGCTGCTGCGACGCGTGCAGCACCCCGGGGCGCCCAGGACCCCCCCCCGAACCCGGTGCGATTACGCCCGGGGAGCGCCAAACCGGGGGGCGCGCAACGCCCGCAACCGGCTCCGCGCACGCCGAGCAGCGGCGCACGCCCAGCTGGGTGCCGACGCAAAGCGCCGGGGGCCGTGCAAATGCCGGGGAGCGAGGCTCAGCGCGATGCCAAGCCCCGGGAGCATCGCGAAGCCCCCCAAAAACCCGCAGCGGGGCCGCGCACGGAGCCCTCCCGCCCCCCCCCCCCCCCCCCCCCCCCCCCTCCATCACCCCGGGGCCGCGCCCCGGGGCATCCCCAGCCTCTCACCGGGTCGATGCGCGGCATGACGGCCCGGTAGCCGCCCATCTTGAAGCGCAGCAGGTTGTAAATGTCCTCGGGGTGCCCCAGCCATGTCCGCAGCAGCTCCATGGGGGCCCCGCTGCCCGCGCGCTCCCGGCACCGCCAAGCGCGCTCCCGACGCCGCTCCCCCCCTCCTCCTCCTCCTCACCCCCCTCCCGCCGCTTAACCGCTGAGGGGGCGGGCCCCTCGAGCCGCCTCTCCGCCAATCAGCCCGCTCGCCCCATGGCTCGGCAGGCAGGCGGGAGCGGCTATTGGTCGGCTGCTCGTCGCACCAGAGGGGCGCCGGCCAATAGGAGGGCGGCGCGGCTGGGGTGACAGCCGGCGGCGGGCGCTGAGTGGACAGCGGGCGCCGCGGGCACTCGCGTGGTGCCGGGAGCGCTGAGAGGGGAGAGGGAGGAGCCAAGATGGCGGCCGGCCTCCTCTCAGCGCCCGCGGGGCTCAGTTGCCGGCTGCCCTTGGGGGAGAGCTTGCTCCTAGCTCCCACTTGAACCCTAGGAGCATTAGAATTGGAGAAGACCTCCCAGACTACCTCGTCCAGCCATCCCCTGACACCAGTATCACCCATTAAGCCATGTCCCCAAGCACCACATCCAACCTTAAGTTCCCCCTTTCACCACTATCTCCACTAAACCATGTCCCTAAGCACCCTATCCAACCATGAACTCCCCCTTCCACCACCACCATCACCCACTAGACCCTGTACCTGAGCACCCCATCCAGCCCTCCACCATCACCCACTAGACCCTGTACCTGAGCACCCCATCCAGCCCTTCCTTAAACACACCCAGGGGCTGTGACTCCACCACACCTTCCTGGGCAACCCATTCCAATGCCATGACACAATTTCACCTCAAAATTTTTATTTAAAAAGGGCACCCAAACCACCATACTTCATTTTCAGGCCTCCTCTTTCACTAAGAAAGTGTCTCCCTCTGACAAATAGCCTCTCAGGCCTGGGCACAAGCTGAAAAACAGCTTGCAGGGCACACTCGGAAGTGATATTAACCACCCCTTTTGTTACCAAAACCCCATAAGTTCAGCAGCCCCATCACCCACAACCACTCAAGGGCATTGCAGTTCACAGGGGAGAGGCCATGAAACTCCTCTGGGAAGGAGCCTGCTATTGAGGCCTTGAACTCCAGCATTCCCAGGTGATTCACAATCCACCTTTAGATCCATGAGATGTTTTCCTGCTGAGACACCCGTACAGCTGAGCCAAGCTGCTGGTGCCATCCTCTAACAGGGCAGCAAGAGATTCTGGAGTCCTCCCACTTGTGCTTATACCTCATGTTTTAACCAAGAAACCATCAAAAGAGACACAATGAACTTCAGCTGAACATCACCAGTTCTGCTAATTCAGTTTTTATTTTTCACTCAGAAGTCAACAATCCATTGTTAAATTAAAGCCAAACTCAGGGAGAGAGAACTGCAACACCTTCTGCCCTACTGCATGGAGAGAGACAGCTCTGACAAGCTAGGAACGGTATCATATTTCCAAATCTTTCTGCTTTCAAGCTACCTTGAAGATAATGAGTTTTATGCAGTCCCCATCACAAACATTGTTAGATACCCCCACATTGGTCAGGCTTGTGATCCTAGTTGTAGCTGGGGACCTTACTGAGTCCCTCTCTTTGGAACCACCCCGGTACTTTGTTAAAGCTGATTTTTTTTGACATCAAGACCTGGATTTGGCAGAGTTTGCCAGAAAACAGCCTGTGGGGGCAGATGCTCTGGGAGGCAGAGCTGAGCTACACACCAAGCACTGCTGAGGTTTTCATCCCTTGGAAGGAGGCAGCTGTTCTCACAAGAGCTGACAGAGGAACAAACACTCATTTTTTAACCACACCTAAATCACAGCCCTAAATCACAGCCCAACACACACGTAACACTGCTATAAACATAAGTAGGATTATCTAACACTGAACCAATCAAGCTGTGTAGACAGCCAGACCTACTCCTTTAACTCAACTCCATCTGAAGTCACTTTATTTGTACCAGGGTCAAGGATAAGAGTCTCAGTGACAGTAGTCACCTGCTCAGCACCCTAAGCTTCCCATTCGCTGAAGCACAGACAGAGACAAAGACACCTCAGAACTGGTCAAACTTTTTACACTGTTTTGTCACCAAAAAAAATGCAACCACTTTCTCCTTTTTGCATCCAGAGGCATGCAAAAGTGGCTTCTGTCACCTCCACTGAGTACTTCAACTCCGCCTGCTCCTTGTCCCTAACAAACAGCCTCAACAACACCAAAGAAACCATGAAGCCCATCTCAGGAGACCTTTCAGGAACACCTAGACACCTTCCAGGAATCGAGGAACATAAAACCAGGTCACTCAGTGACTGGGGTAGGCTCCCCGACCCCTGACAGCACTGCAGGCTGGCACCGAGGACACCACCATGTGAGTCTCTTATATCCACTAGAGGGTCCAAAGGTTCCCTTCATCACCGCATGCCCAAGGGGACACTGCTCCTTGTGGTAGATCTGAAGGTGCAACCCTTCACCACGCAGCTTGCTCTGTAGCCAGTCTGAGCTGAATTGAATGGCACAGTCAAGCAGATGCTCGAGATCTGAAGGCGCCAAGAGAGATCCTCGTGTTAATGGATGGATCTTTGCCAGGTACAGGATCTCATTTTTAATTATGTTCCCTGCAAAGGGTCGGAAATAAGGCAACCGTAAGGATATTTCTTATCAAGATGATGCAGACCAACAGCTTCCAGTCACTGTGACTTCTGCCTGGAAGATCACATCCAGCAATGCCATTCCCCGTATCAGAGACGGCATACAACAAGCAGACTTATAGCTGGGAATTAACCAGAGGACAAGTCCCTTCCCACTACCCATCGAGCAGATCTTCCTTTCTTTCACAAGTACAAGCCACCCACACTAAGACATTTCACTCAGCTCACAGGGTACACCCAAGTATACAAAACCTTTCCTCCCTTTCTTGCTCTGCCACTAAGCCCTGGAACTCACCCAGCCCTGAGAAATATCTCTGGTCCAAGAGGGTGTAGCAGACAGGGTTGGGTGCACGGAGGGCATCCAGCGCCTGGCCACGGTGGAACTCAGCAGAGAGGATGTCAGACGCAGGATCAGCCACTGGAGACGAGCACCACTGCATTCGGCAGTTGTAGAAAACAAGGAAGCCTCCACTCTCAAAATGCAGAACCAGTCTGGGAGAAGCAGAGAAGTTAGAGTCTCTACCATAAACATCCCTAAACCATCTGTTATATTCTGGTCTGGCTGAAGAGATTTGCACAAAATAGAGCAGAGAGGCAGCAGCTTACAGTTAAAAAAAACATACTCAAAGATTAGGAAGGGTCTGCACATAACTTAAGTTTGGGGAAAAACAGACTGAACACATCATTAGGCATCAGCCCATGGAACACAAATGCCCATGAATTCCCATGAGAGCCAGGGAAACCTCTTGGAGTACCAGTACCCCAGGGCTCCAAGGTCACCAGCTATAGTTTGGGCTCCAATAGAGGTATTTTGACTGCTGTATCTAATAGCATCACTACAGCCAGTTGTTTCAGCTACCCCAGATGTTCATCCAAAGCTTTTTTAGACATAACTGGGAGAAACTGGCATTTGGGGGGTACGATTCACTTTAGCAACCTAAAAGTTGTCTTTGAATAAAAGTCTTAACTGAACTGACACTGCGATCCCCAGGCTGGCAGGCAACATGAAGCCCACAAGTGCCATCACTTAGATCTCTGATGAGATGAAACAAAGGAGATAAAACAGCAGAAAAAGGAAAGCATTGGAGAGGCCGTGGCTGGATGGAGGAGGCAGAAGGCAGCAGAGAGCAGGACACCGAACACTTCTCACTACAGGTAGGAGAACAATACTAAAACAAGGCATGTCCAAGGCAAACCATACCCAACTGATATTGCTGACAGGCTTCCATGACACCTACAGAACATGAATCCCCAAACAGCAACCTACTATGGGGTCCCTGGCTGAACACACCCCACACCTATTTAAAGACATAGTTTTAAGATTAAGAGGAAGAAAACAAGAGGACAGGACTTTTAAAAGTACCCCCCGCACACAAATTTAGTCTGAAACAGAAGACTGCCTCCCCAGAACAACAGAAGAACACCAAGTACCTGGGCACGGGGTCCTTCCAGTCTCCCCTCTTATTGACCTGGTTTGCTCTTGAGAACTCGTTTGCCCGAACACTGCCGAACAAGCCGAAGTGGAAGCGCAGCCAGCTGCCCGGACCCCCTGCTGCACCTGGGGCATCAGGTCTGGAGCACTGGAGCTCCTGCAGCTCCTCTTCCTTGGGATGTGTCTGTGGAGCACAGACCTGGGCAGGAGAACTTGTCCCACTAGCAGCTTCTCCTTGCGACACTGGCTCTTCCGTGCTTGGTCCTAAGGCACGGCCAGCTGCCACAAAGGCCAGGAATAAATTCTTCCCATGAACCTGAAGGAAAGGAAGGTGGGATGGACTGAGGATCTGAGTAGCCTCCAAGTGTTTCCATACAAAGGGCCGTTATCTACAGCTTCTTCTAAGCAGAAGGCACATCACCCAACCCTTCACAGGATTCATTTGCATCTGAACCAGCCCTGGCAGAGCTCAGATCATCCCTTCTTCATCTACATGAAGCACAAAGCATCTAGATACTGCTCCCATGTGCAGGCCTCTCAGAGGCTCCTGGCAGGCCAAAGGGCAGTGGCTTCCCTCCAGGGCCCACCATGGACTGATATGGTCACCTTCAGCACAGCTTACCTGGGAGTCCTGGAGCCTCAGGGCATTCAGGTCATTCACATTTATCTTCCTGGTGCTTCCCCCCACCTTGGCCACCACCTGCCCCACAAAACGGGAGGCCAGCAGCTGGAACTTCCTCACCGAGGGGCCCTCTGGCATCCTGGCCAGCTGGTGGAGGAATGGCAGGACCTCCAAACACTGGGGACCCTAGAGCTGAGGGAAAATTTCCAGCTCAGAAACACGATTAACAGTCAGAGGCTGAGCTCACATCCCCAGGAAGAGCTCACCACAAACCCCTCACACCTATTTTCCTCCTCAAGCCCCTTTGGCAGTGTCCATGGAGAGAGACAGGCCCCTTCCAGGACCAGGGAGGTGAGGAACCCCCATCCTTGGGGAATTTCACAATCTAGGTCCACTGGGCCCTGGGCAACCTGTTCTAACACTAGTTAGAAACTCACTTCAAGCAGTAAGTCGATGTGCAGATTGTCAGAAGCCTTTTTCCACCCCAGGTTTTCCAGGAGTCAAGAAGGCCTTAGACTGCTTAGCATCTCTCCTCACGAGAGAAGCTCACTGACCTCCAGCCACTGCTTCAGTCCCAGCACAAAGCAGGAACACAACCTTACACAGATGTTCCCAAAACAAAGCCAGTTGAGGCTGTGGCACCCATCCTTTTGCTGATAAGGGCACAGAGGCAAGCACAGCTCCCTGATCACCAGGGGAGTTAGCGCATCCCCTTGCTTTATCAGCTACTTGTCCCTCCATCACAGCACAGAGCAGGTTAGGGAGCAGGTGCACTCTATTAACAGAGCCTGGGATCAGAGCCGAGACAAGGCAACACCATCCCACAGCATCCTGTTCCTCCCTGGAGGAAGCCACGCCAGAACAACATGGTTATTCCCAGCACAAGACCCCCACCACACGGTGCTGGCAGTTCTGAGGACTTCTGCCAGGACTGAGAGTACAAGAAACTCGAGGACACAGAAAGCAAGGCTTGGCTGCCATCCCACAGTGCCAATTCCCCCTGCAGACCAATCCCAGAGGCTCTGCTTCAAACCCCACAGCACCCAGAGAAAGGCTCTGAGCTACTTGGCACCACTCTGAGATTGGTTTTCACATCAAGCATGCGCATGGGCGCCCACCAGCAGAGGCATCTGGGCTGGCTCTGACACAGCTGCTCCCAAATGCTGATCCCACAGGGCCGGGCAAGGCAGCGTGGCTATAAAAGCCTTCATGTGCTACAACGAACACAAGCCCTTTTGGAAAAGCTCCAAGAGGAAAATGCGTCAGAGAACATTACCTGGATCTGGTACCTTTCATTTAAGGCCTTAACTGGTCACACAAACTGGAGAGCTTTTGCAGCAGTAAAAACCTGAGCTTTATCCCTGCATCTCCTAGGGCGGGAGGTAATTATTCGCAGGCTGGCTCCAGTTACACCCATTTAGCTCCGTGTTGTGTTCTGTAGGCTAAAGCCAGTACCAGGTCAAGAGTCACCCAGGAGGTGACAGATCCCCAGGATCAGCTGCTGGCCCTGGACACCACTCAGTCAAGTGGCCTGCCCACACCCCAGGTCCTTTTGGTCCTCCTCCCAGTTATGTAGGCACAGGATTTGCGCAAGGCAGCACAAAATGAGCCTCAGAGCAGCTCATGGCCAGAGCTGAGAGCTGCAAATCACCTGCAGAGCTCCACAGCTGTGATGCCACTGCCATGTTCTCCTACAAACATTCCTCCACACAAACAAGAAGAGTGGTGGCACCTCCTGGGTGAGCAAGGGACACGCACTGGGAAGAACAACCCATATCCCACCACAGCTTCATGGTGCTACAGGGGTTTTGATGCATATGGGCCTGACTTTCCACATGCAATTATAGGGGCACAGCTCTGCTCGACCCACCACCTTCCATCTTCTCACCGTATGAAACCATCATCTCCCCAGTTTGCTCCAAACCCATGCACTGAAAAGCCCATGCCCCTCTACAAGGAGCCCCTGTAGCCACACACCAGCCAAGACCCCACAGGATGGGGGCCTTTGCTTTTGCCTCCCGCCAGCTCCACACTGCCTTCTCCCACCCCCCAGAATTGTATCCGATTCTCACTTCTCTCCAAAACAACCCAGAGCTCCCCCCCACCCCCCCCATTCTCCCAGGGGCAGCAGAAGGAACCGTATTATAGCACACTCCTAGGGATGGGGTTCATCCAATGCCTTCGCACACACAGCACAGCCCCCCCAAAACAAGCACCCATTGCACATCCCCTATCCCAAAATCCTACAGCCAGCCCCCCCCCCCCCCCCCAACTACTGCCCTTCCCAGGGGCTGACCAGTCCCCTCCCTTCTCCCCCTACCCCATTGCCTGCTTCTACTACCCCCCAACCACCTCCCACAGCCCAAACCAGCATCACCACCTCCTTTCCAGCCTTCACAGCCCAACTTCTTCCACTCACATGCTTTAATGGAGAAAATAAGACCCTTCCCCTCCAAAAAAATCAGCAGGGGAGCTCCCTAATTGGCTGGCCTGGGAGAAATGGGTGAGGTTTCAAGTGCTGGCCCCACCCAGCCCACCAGCTGCCCAAGGGACTGGATGAACTGGGAAGGAGCCTGGACACCCCATGGCTGGGGGGATTGCGTGAGGGTTGTGAGCGCAGCCTTTGGTGGAAAAGTGATTTTGGCTTATGGGGGGCAGCTGGGAGCTCAGCTGGGAACAGTCAGGCTGAATCAGCAGAACAACTGTCAGTGAAAAGAGCAAAAAAGGTAAATTATGAGGGTATGAAAGTGTCTGGAGGAGCTTATCCTCTCTCCTCTGTGCTAGTGGAATTACCTGCAGGTTGGAAAACATGTTGGGTGCTTTCCCCCCCTGTGCATTAAAATAATCTTTGCTTCTTCAGGTGCACCAAATACAAGAATATTTACCCCCAGCCTTCCACAGGAAGCCCCCCAGGATAGTCAGAGTCAGGCAGCTGCCTTCTGGTTTTATTGTCATTATTTTATTTCCATTAGTTCTAAAGGTGTAGAAGTTACGTGGATCGGTAGCCATACTACTTCTTAATATATATTTTTTTACATCTTTAAATAATTACAGCTTGTTCAGTTGGTTGGTTTCCCTCTCCCCCTTACAAATAAGTGTCTGTTTCCACGGGACCTTCCCAGCTGACCTGGGAAGCTTCAAACTTTATACATGGAGGAAAAATAAAAGGCAAAACAAGACACCACCCCTGGCATAGTCACAGCTTCAGAGTTACACTGAGAGTCATTGATCGGTTTGAAAGCTCTTTTACAATATTCCTGAGCTCCTCCTGATTGGAGAGGGTCCAATCATCCCGTACGATTGCAAAGTGGAATACGGATCTCTTCTGATCGATTTACGCAACAAGATCTGACGTGATTCTAGATATTGCACTTTCACAACTCGGAAAGACATTTAGAGGTGGTGAGTGACCTTTCCACCCCTCTCGCTCCCCACCCTGGTTCTCATCTGCCCATCTCGCTCCGGTGAGCACCGAGCCGCATGAAGAGGGCTTGGCACAATCCCACCTTGTGCTACAAACCCTTAGGCATCAAAATTCCCGTGTGCCATTAATGATGAGCTCTGAGGGAACAACTTCCACAAATAGGTTTATATAAATGCTTAAGTGTTTTGCAGGACTGGGCCTTTCGCTCTTGAGGACAGGGATGGTTTTCAGTTCTGTTTGTGTAGGACCCATCCTGGTGTCACAGAAGGGTTGAGGTTGGAAGGGACCTCTGGAAGTCATCTGGTCCAACCCCCTGCTCATGGTCCTCAGCAGGACCTCCAGCCACGCCGCAATGGAACAAATAACAGCAATAATTGTCTTGTCGTATTGCCTCTGCTAATTGTATCTAATTTCATTAGCAAAGCAGGCTCTGAATGCCTCCCCCATCACTTGAAGGAAAGCAGAGCTCAGATGTAACCCTGAAATTTGTAAGTCGCCCCTCTGACTAGAACGAGCTGAATCTCCTGGTGGTTTCCTTCCCTCATCCTGTGCGAATCCCTTCACAGGTCACCTCTGGTGCTTGTCGTCCTGTGGTGACAATCCCAGGCGCATCTGAAACATCAGCTGCTGGTGGTGTAAAGGAGCCTCACCTTTTGAAAGCAGACATCTTGTTATCTAGGTCCATGTAAATGCTCTTCGCTGTGTTTCAACATCCATTTTTTAAGGCTTTGTGGGAAGCGGAGAGGCAGTCAACCAAATTGTGCCATGGTCATTTAGATAACCTAAAGGGACATGAGCCAGAGGACTACCAGGCTTATGTCTTGCAGGGTTTTTCCATCTTGCTTTGCAGGCAGACTCCTCTGTGGCACCTAGGAGTGTGGTTTAAGGGCAGGAGAGAATTTCAGCCAGGGAATTCGGCTTTGAGGGCAGTAGGAGGAGCACAGTGACGGGGCAAAGCAGGCAAAGCCCTCGGGAGCATCAGCATGGAGAGAAACGCTGCGTGTGTTTGGTCTGCGCCTTAGATCCTCTCCAGGAGGCCACCTGCTTCCCTCCTCCTCGGGCTGTGCAGGGTGGTTTTAGGTATCTCAGGTGTGTGCGTTGCCAAGAGGCATCTCTGGGGTGCTTCGGTGTCACAGAGAAGAATTCACAGCAAGACCCCAAGAGACCTCAACTGCCAGGTGCAAAGGAATATAGGGCAAGGAGCAGGCTGGCTAAAGACCTGCATGCCCGGGGAGACAGACCTTAATGTTTTCACCCCAAATTCATATTTGTTAGGTGCTATTTCTGGCCTCTCTGCAGGCTACTGGCCTCAGCAGAATCACAGATTTTCAGGGTAACATTTTATTCATGTTTCACTGAATGCCTGTAGTTAACACACTAACGAGGTTAGACCCTACATTAGCTCCATGGGTCAGAGTGCAAACTCTGGGGGCATCTTGTGGGGGATGGAAAAAGTTCCCAGTTTGTCGGCTTCATTCCCATGAGCTAGTGAAGGGCACTTCTTGTCAACGGAAGGACCACACTTCGTATGGGGATGCTCACAGAGGAGCCTGAAGGTGCAAACGGCATCCAGCCATCCCTGTGGCATCGCTGCGTCCTCCTCCAGGGAGTGCAAAGGCTCTGTCACCCCTCCAAACCCCTGCAAATCTGAGCAACTACAGGGATTGTGGAGGGGCCCAGCTCTCTGCTGTGACTCCATTCCCAGTCTCTGTCGTGACCAGTCCAGTTGAATCCTTCTCCTTAAAGAAGATTTTCAACCATCAGGAGGAAATTGGAGAGTTCAAACAAATACAAGTCATGCTTTTGCTTCAACCGTGTATGTGGCTTTCCTCTTTGCCAAGCCCTGTATCTTGGTACTTGGTCGGAAACACTCCTTGAGGGAATGGTAAAGAGTGAAAGCCAGAGGATGGCACCTTACACCCTTCAGCACATTTCGGGAGGATACACGATCCCTCATCCGGGTAGCACTTGGCCGTTCCATAGTCAAGTTGAGGATGCAGGGAGGAAAGAGAAGAGCTCGGAAGGCGAGAAGAAGAGTGACGGAGTTTGGGAGTGGACAAAAACAAGAGTGGAGAATCTCGTAGGATGTGGTCTCCCAGAAGTTCTCTGCCTGTTCAGGCAGAGCTCTCCCTCCTTGGAAATGCCAGTGAAAACATCCTGGCCAGCATCTGGTGAAGCACTTAGACGGCACAGGGGAGCTGTGGTGTGTGCAGTGCTGGATTTTGTTCAGCACTTGCTGGAGGAAGAGCAGCCAGGGCTACGTTACATAGAATTGATCCCTTTGGGACAAGGGAATGAGTCAGCGACCTCTCAGCATCTCTCCCAGCTCCATTTTCTATGATTCCCCGGTTGCTGAGAGCCTTACGGGTAAGCAAAACCATGAGTTTAACACTTGTGTATGAATGGAGTTAGGCTCCTCTTGCAGGCAAGCAAGTCCATGCATGTGCTTGGTAAAGAAGATGGCTCCTGCCTGCGTCCATTAAAGGCTGAAGGGTTTTCTTGTTGTGAAAGGTGAAATCCTTAAGGGTTGGACACGGAAAATGGTCACGAGCCTGCTGTTAGGGGCAAAGTGGGCACTCACAGTACAACAACAGATAAATGACAATAGGACTTCATCAATGACATCAAAAACAACAGAGAAGTATGCAAAATAATTAAATTAACTGTCTGAAAAGTGACAGCACAGCAGCGTTAAAGAGCAACTTTCACTTGCTGTGCTCTACAATACTCTCTAAGCCTGGCCTGTAGCTATTTGTAAGGAAAAGCCCAACACTTTCCTCCAGGATTCGATGACCAACGTGGGTCTCCTCTACCCACTTCCAGAAGGTTTCTCCTTCCAAAATCCCCCTTTGATTTCAGACAGACCTTCTCCAGGCTCTGACAACAACCTTTTGGAAACACATGATATTGTAATGATAAATAGGAAAGGAGTTACTATTAAATACGGACATTCATCAGGTTTCCAGACCATCTAGGAGAATGAAGGTAATGCTCTAGGTACATGAGCTGAGGATGAGGAGGGGGGCCTCTTTTTCCTCTGCCCTAGATCATATCAAATCCACTAAAGACACCACAGCATGTCTCCTGCAGTCTGTTCACCAAACTGTTCTGGATCTGGCTCCATTTGGTGGAAGATCACTGAATTTCAGTCATGAGAAGGCGACGGCATTTCCTCTGGTCGGGAAACAAATGGATGGTGACAGAAGAAAAAAACGTCTCTGTGCCGCCATTGTCTAAGTCTCAAATGGCAAATGTTTTTAAATAAAACCCCAAAGCTTTGTCCATCTTTCTGTTTCTGGCTATTTCGTAGAAGGTGGTGACAATCTAATAAAGAGAGGCTTGTTGAAAAGGGGGGAAAGGCTTCAAATCCATCAGTTACTTTGAGATTTGAGTCTTGGTCTCTTTTGTAAGAGCTCTCCTACACCTCAAATAAGTCCTCTTTACCTCTTTGCTGGAACATCTCGAAAGGGGAGAGAAGGCAGGAGAGCAGGGGAGGTGGGGAACGACATTGACTTGATTATTATGTGGCATCTTCTTTGTCTCTCAAGCCGGTCAGCCTGAAGTCTCTGGGTGGAAGACCAGGTTATGCAGTTATGATGTCCCCATGGTTTTCAGCTAAGACCAGGCTGTTCCAGGAGTCCTGTTTGGAGCTGGTTTGTGGAGACTGGCTGATGGCTGACTGGTAAGCCTGCGGGGAAAGCTTCAGGGCTGAAATCGCAGGGTGAATTGAAGATCCATGTCCAGACATGGCAGAGACTGAGAATGCCTACGGGAAAAGGAAAATCCCGTAAACAACACTTCAAACCATTGAGGACCCTCTGGTTCCCTGTATGTGGGGCTGGTGCCACTGTAACAACACATCTGAGGATTTGCTAGAGTTTGCAGCTTAGATGTGATGCCAGACAGACAGACTGTCCTTCTTCTGGACCATGCTCTTTACTATTTCTGCACACGGGACATAGTGTTCTCTTCTAAATGACAGGAATGATCATTTAGCCTCCCAAGGCTTGAGATTTCATCGGCTTCGGGCACTCCTAGCTTACAAATGCCCTCCTGTGGACTGCAGGACACATAGCAGCGCTGCAAAGGGTTGCAGGTGCAGGATCAGTCCGGCCCAACAATGCCATTTTTTCCCCCATTTTGTTTAAACACTGCAGCTCCCTGTATGAACCCAAGGGGAGAGCAACTACCACATACCACTGTCTCTTAGCTGTGCTGTGCCATGGGAATCCTTAACACAGTTATTCAACCCAGAGAGGCTCCCAGACCAGCTCCCAGCTGCGGGTGCTGCTCAGCGGGACGCACGCCTTGCTGGAGGCAGGGCTCTTCCCAAGACATCTAGTGGTGGACGTGGCACACAGCACCCACTCACCCTGCAGCTCCCCGCCGTCACGCTGGCTTGCTTTACCTTCACAGGGACTTAAATTTAGGCTAAATGAGTTTGTTCTCACGCTGCATTTCTCATATCGTTCAACACACAGCCAGCCAGTGCAGATGAAGTAGAGTATTGCCAGGGTTTTCCTTGCTCAAGACAAATCAAATCAAGTCATATGGAGGGAACGGGTGTTTTCTTGCCATGGGACCCATAGAGCTGCCCAGCTAGAAGGAATTTCATTTTTTCATCAAGGCTGCTACCTCTTGTTGTCCATTCAGAACTGCTACATGTCATTAAAAAACACATTGTGCTATAAACATGATGACAAAAATGTGTATTTTTACACTGTCCCGGAGGATAGATCTCCTGCTGTGAAATCCTAGATCCCTGGGTTGAAAAGAGGCAACCTTTTATTACTATAGAGGAGGTTTTGAGGATACTCCCCTCACCATATCCTAGTTCCCATTTCTGTCCCACCACCCCTGCATACCTGAGAAATGGGGCTGGGGTGCCCGTAGTGAGATGAGAGCCCTGGTTCTGTTTTTATGGGGCGCATTTCCTCGGTGGTTGTGGCACTGCTGCTGCTACTGGTGGAGCTGGTGGTCGGGGTAAGACTCTCACTGCTGGATGGACCTGTGAGAAAGCGAGCGGTAAGCCAGGCTCTTCCCAAGGACCTCGAGCAGTACAGATCTGTACCCACCCACCCAAAGTTAAAAAAAAAAATAGGTTAAAAAAATAGCAGGAAAGGCTTTGTTACTGCTGAAAGGCATTCAGACATTCCCCATTTTTAAGACGCAGCCCGTTTTGTGGTTGGGTGTTGGACTTGGGACATAAATACAAATGGCCAGAAGCACGAGCACACACATATACACGCAATAAACTCCCCTGTTCAACACTTACCTGCTGGCGTCTTTGTTTTGTTAAGGTTCTTCGGCTTACGCTTCCTTGTTTGAATGCCCTCTTTTCTCATCGCTAAAGGCCGTGGAACCTATGGACGCAAATATAAAAGCACATTGGTTTCTGTATGTCCATGTGGTCACCTAGAACATGGTTCCAGCTCTACCTTGTCGACCTTATTATCTGAAAATTATCTGATTTAATTGCGAACAACAACAAAATGGAGCCCAAAGTCAGAAATCAGCACTGCTGTATGAAGAGAGATGTCAAAGCTGCAAGGTGTGCTTCCAAGTGGGACCAGATGGGCTTTTTACAGCGTAGGTATTGAGAGATAGTTTTAAGACCAGAAGGGAGCAGCCCATCTGATTTACTTTCCTGTTGAATTCAGAGCTGAAGCTGTCTTTCTGGACAATGCTTATTTTCTGGAAAACTACTAAATCTGCATTGGGGGACCTCCCTATGCAACTGATCCCACTGAGCCAGTCATCCTCAGAGTCAGAAATACGCTGGGATTCCTAGCAACAATTTGTGGGGTCAGGTAAAGCTTCCCCTCATCCGTTGTGTCTTCCAGCTTTGACCTATCTCTCCTGGATGCTCCCCTATCTGCTCTGAAGCACTGGAAATCCTTGAGAGCATGGAAGTGTATTAAAAAACAGGAGTAGCAACGGGGAGAAAAATGGAGAAGAAGAATGGGGTTTTCTTCTGCAGTCACAAGGGTGGTGAAGTTTTCTGTCTCTGCCACTACACTGCCACTGACTGGTGGGAGAAGGATGGGATATTTGCATCCTGAAGTCCTGCTTTGCCTTGGGCTCCAGCAGGACTCTTCTAGATCTATCAGACATGACATGAATGCATGGAGCCCCCACCATTAGGAAGAGACTATCCGGGCACCCATGCAAGGGAAATCGTCATCAGGAAAACCAAGACAAGAGAGCACAGAGCTGTACCCCGAAGCCAATCCCCACCACAGTGCCATCCACACCCTCCCCATAAGAGCAACGAAGGCTTTACCCCGTGGAGCTTCATGTAGAGCCCGCAGGCGTTGCAGACGGGCTCTCCCTCGGCGTTTCTGCGCCAGAGCGTGGTCGTCGTCGTGTGGCAGTTGGCACAGGAGAGGCCGACGCGGCGGGAGGCCGACTGGGATTAAAAACAGAAGAAGAAAAAGCATCAACCCTCCGCTGCTCCCACCGGCAGCATCTCAGGTCCCTACGAGCTTGCTCCAGGTCCCCTGTCCTCTCCCAGCACCACCAGGCACACGGGTGCTGTGGCCCTGGAAGTCCTCTGGTCTCCCTCTTGCCTCTCTAATAAGGAAAAGAGAGCTTCCAGCTTCCAGCAGCATTGTCTTCCTCAAGATAAAGAGGGATAAGTAATAGGAACCCCCAGTAATTAAACGTTGCAGGGAACAGGTCTTTTCCCTGTCTGAGTGAACTGGTTTAGGCTCAAAAGACCGCAGGAGGAAGACAATGAGCTTGAGACCATGTAAAATAGCAAATGTGAGCTTGGAAGCAGTGGGAGGAAGAAAAAGCGTCGTCCTCCAAGCCTGCCTGACTCTCCCCAGCACCTTCAAAGCAGAGGTCTTAAGAGGCCTTCAGTTATCCACCTTTGTCAGTGGAAGAGGAGCTTAGAAGAGAGCTTGCAGCAATGGCAAAGACTTCCCCTTGCAGGGCTCTCTGGCAAATCTCGGGCTCTGAAAATAAATACTGAATGTATTCATTTAGGTAGAGGAGCTGGCGTTGCTTTAACCACCCCCCTATGCTATATCCCTAGACGTGTCCCCCTTTTCTTCACGGCAATTGTTTTCCAGAAGAAAAAGCAGGAATTTGGCCATTTTGGCAAGATTTCCAGTAGCCAGCACTGGACCAAGTCTGGTTCCCAGCCGGCAACACCTGACCACACAGAAGTGCCCAGGGATAACATGTAGACCAGAAAATGAAACAGGGCAAGGGCTTGGGTGCCAGGTTGCAGACACTGATGGTATTATGTTTCTCCTGGCCAGCAGTGTTGTATATACCCTGCAGAACTGAGATAGGTTTTGCAGGGACTAAGCACCCTCTGGAACAGATACGCAGGAGATCCCTTCCCCAAAAAAAAAAAAAAAAAAAAAAAGCTGTGGGAGCATCCAGTCCTTTTCTGGGGCAACCAGGGGTGGGCAGTCCCCAGATCCCAGTCCCCTTGGAGCCGAGGACAGCCCAGCTTGGCCCAGTTACTGGTAGAGTTGGTGGTGGAGCTCGGCTCCATCACCACGAAGCGGTTTTCACAAGAGGGCGCTGGGTAGCTGCGGCCGGTGGCAGCGCTCAAAGTACAAGTGCCATTTTTTGGCACTTGCAGGGAATTGGCTGGGTTTGAGCGGAGATGGGTTTGGGCTAGGTGGAGGGCAGGGCAGCTGGGGATGGAGCCTCCAGGATGATGAGGAGCCCCCAGGGAAGGCTTGCTGGCTCCTTGCTACATGGGGTCAGGACAGCCCCGTGTCCCTGCGGCACGGACTGCAGAGCCCTTCCCAAAACTCCTCACCCAAACAGGCCAGGACAGGCAGGATATCAACACCGAGATATTCCACATTCCCCATGCATGCCCCATCCCGATCCCACAGCCTTTGGGACGCCCTGACCTGCCCCACAAGCTCTGCTTCAGCTTGCCCAAGGGAACAGCAAGCAGGGTGTCCAGGAGAGGTGGCTGGCCACCATGAAGTGAAGGGGGTCAGCCAGCAGTGACCCAGGGGATAATGGTCCTGAGGGTAAGAGAGGATCAGCTGGAGGTGTGGTGGAGCTGGAAGGGGTTTCCATTGCTGCTAAAATGCTCACAGAGGTACTAAAGCATAGCTGGCTTTCTAGTTGACCAACACTGTGCCCTGCGGCCCCTTCCACCACCTGGCCTGGATCAGGTCTCTGCACAACTAGTCTGGACAGTACGAGGCCTTGCAGCTCACCAAACTCAAGGTAATCCTGCTTATTTTGGAAATCCGGTCCCAAACCACCTGCACCGGCCAGATGGGGACCCGAGGAGCTGAAATACCCCCGCCATCTCCACCTGGCCGAGGCCTTTTCGCCTCGTCCTGGCAGGCAGCCTTGCCGCACGTGTGATGCTGACTCACCAGCCTCCTCTGGGGTTTGAACAAGGGCCGGTTGATGCCGTTCATCTTGTGGTAGAGCCCGCAGGCGTTGCAGAGGTAGTGCCCCGTGCCGTCCCTCCTCCAGAGCGGGGTGGACATGGCCCCGCAGTTGACACACTCTCGCCCCTCGGAATAGTCATCAAAAAATTCTGCTGCCATGACGGGAGAGAAAGGAAAAGATTCGGTTAATTAAGCAGCTTTACGTTAAATTTCTGCTCTGCTTCTCAATATTTGAACCCAGCAGTGACATTTAAAGAAATCACAATTGGATTTTATAGGGTGCAAGAAGCATCTCTTCCTTTCACAGGGAAGCCCCCAAGATTACAGGGAAGAGGAACCCCTTTCCCTGCCATACAGTGTTGGCTGAAGGACCTGTGTGGCAGCAGGGATGTGCTGGGACACAGATACAGGGAGACAGAAATAGAAACCTTCCCTTCTGCTCTGACGTTATCCAGTTTTCAAGATTGGACATAGCCAGGGCAAACAGATCAGGGCAGGCAAGCGGCCGTGCTTGCAACCCAGATGAATTGCCTGCGACCGGGGACAAAGAGGAGCCCGGACCCACGGAGCAGAACTGCCCAGAGAGGAGGGAGCTGCCCAGGCATCCCCTGTTGGAGCTCAAGTATGTGTGAGCAGAGAAAATCCTGCCTGTGCACCCCGCAGCCCCTGGCTCCCACCTGCCCCTGTGCAGAATTGCCGCAGAGAGCCAAAAACCAGAAATATTCACATGCCGTCACTCTATTCTCTGCACAAGAAGCAGCTCCTGAACAGCAAGAATCCACAGGTATTTCCATGATAAACCCATTCCTGCCCCTGTATCCCCTCTGCACCCAAAGACGGTGACCGAGGCACGCACATGTCCTGCTACGGGCACCAGGAGGGGAAGACCAGATGACAAACTTGTTGTGGAGAAGAAGAAGAGGGCAAACAGGCTGGGAATAAACCATGCTGCTGAAAAAGCCTGATCTCCAACATACTGCAACACACGAGACTTTTGGAGGATGGCAAGAGCTTTGCACTGGGGCCTTCAGCCATTACATGCCAGCGTAGCATTAACTCTTCCAGTACTACTGTCCAACTTGCTCTATTTTCTGCCTGCCCACCTGATTGTTAGACAAATCTCACTTTCTGCTGGAGGACAAGAGTTCCCCAAATGGCAAACCAGCAAAATTTGACTTTTTGTGGATCTACGTCTCAATCCCTTGTGGATTCTCTGATATCTTGTAAGCGTTACGTTCAACCATCAGCCTTATGTTCTCTCTTCTGCTCTGCAGGCTCTTTTTGGGAAATCTGTGGGAAGCTACATAACCATAACACAACCAAAGGATTAAAAAATGACTGAAGTGGGGCCAGTAAACAGAGACACAGAGAAGGATTCATGTAAGCCTAGTTATCCTTAGAAAACCAGGCTAAAAATGACAAGAGATTACACCATGTGGCAATGAGGAAATACTAGAAGAGGAGAAATGAGTACACCTAAGGGGCTCTGGAGCCAGAAAAGAAGAAATCCAGTGTCTTCTAATCAGCTTAGGGAACCCTCATTACATTTGTGCAGTTCTGGTGGTTTAGGAAAGTTGGGAATCCCTCCAGGTGAGTTTTGGATGCAGTGGTACTGTAACCATGCCTCACTTTCCCCTTTAAAATCACCACCGAGCCGCAGCCAAAACCCAGATCAAATAAACTTCCTTCAAAAAGAGGAGCAATTGGAAGAGCTAGTCAGGAAAGAACTCATTTCCTTGAAAAATCTCAAGAAAGGAAAACATTTTGCTATTTTTTTTCTTAGAAGTAGCTGAGGTTTTTGATTATAATTTTACCTTAAAAAATCTATATTACATGTTTTCGGGGTAATTTTCATCTTATGAAAAAATCTTTTCATCTTTGAAAATAGTTCAGTACAAAGTCTTTGACACAATCCAGGGAGAAATGAGCTGAGCAGGGGTAGTCCAAAGATAATAGTTAAAACTCTTCACTGATTTAAATTGTTCTTGGGAGTTATTACAAAATGTTTCCTTTCCTGGAGAATTTCCCACCAGAAAACCAAAATCCGAAGGCTTTTAATCAAAGAAACAAAAGGAAAAAATTTCTAGCTGTCCCTCAGAAATGTTAAGAGTTGGACTAGCCCTTGAATAGGAAGGTATCTCAAAATAGGTATAAGAAGAAATGTCAAGTATGGAAATGTTTTTGTTTTTAAAGAAAACAGCCTGTGGAGTCCAAACCAGACAAGCTGTAAGTCTTTTGTTTTCTGATAATAATCAAATTTGCTACTGTAACCTAGCTCCATGGTCCATATTATTTTCCCTGGCTTGTAATCTGCCATCCAAAATCAAAATACAAAGCAGTCTTCAGACCTGCTCCCTTTGCTCTCCCCAGTCCATCTGCATTTGTTTGAGCTATATTCTCCGCTATTTTTTCTTTCTTTCTTTTGGGTTTGCAGGGGATTTGGACTGGAGCTTCTCTCCTGAGGGACTTTCACCAATTTACGTTTCTGGAAGACCTTTTCTGCTTCTGTAGTAACAGCATTTGTGCGATTCCTTCCTCTCAGCTGCAGGCAAAGGTGAGCTTCATGAACATGACCAACTGGGAGTCGCTGGAGCTGGAGACCGCGAAGGAGCAGACTTTGCTCGCAGGGCACATGGCGGCTCCACGCAATGGGTGGCTCTCCCTGACGGCGGCCCTCGCGGGGCGATATCGGATGGGTGCGTCCCCTGCGGACACCGCCCAGAGCTGAGTCAGAAGATGACATCTGTGGAGTGCAATCTCATTAAAAACATTCACAGAGCCCCGCTGGGGCAGGGAGAGCTCCTTGACCTCACTAGATCTCACCTGGAGGAGAAATATTGCATCAAGGTATGCCTGATGATGGCAAATTCCTCTCGGCAGAGGTGCTGGCTAGAAGGGTGTGTCATGGAAATGACTGAATGTCAGCTCAGGGAAGACGACTTAGGCTTAATGCATGCCTGAATGAAAGGGTGACTCGTTTTGGTGCCAGTGGAGAAATGGAAGGCAAGGGACTGGATTTCTTTCAAAAAGAGGTGCTCTCATTTCACACCATCACTGAAATCAGGGTTGGGGTTGTGGAGGGGAGCCTTCTGAGCTGGCCTTCCAGCCATCCCAGCTGCTCTTGAAAACCTGGGCATCTACAAAATGCCAAGAAAGTATCACCTTAACAGCAGCAACCCCTGCAGTTTGACACGGGCAGATGTTCAAGATCTAGGTAACGCAATAGCTGCTCGTTTTGGAAGGTGTGGGCCATGGCCTCCGCCTGCCTCCCTCCCTCCCTCCCTCCTCCAGGGGCACAACCAGGGGCAAGGCTGAGCTATATTGGGCATGGAGGTCACTGGGTTTCAAGTGCACCCATTGCTTAATCTGCCTTTGTTATTAATAACGGGGCACCACAGACCAGAGGATTCCCAGGAGAAGCAGTAAAGTGTTTTTTTGGCTGCTGTCTTGGGGCTGGAGCTCTAAATCCCGGCGTTATGAGATCCCCTGACACTTATTCGTTCCCTCTCCTCGCACTAGCAGCCGGCAGAGGAAACGTTTATTCAGGCAGCAAATTGCCCGAGCGGCTCCCGGCGGGACCCGAACAATGGGAATGGAAGGAAAGGCTCCCCCAGTCGCACTCAGGGCAACAATTTCCGTTTCGCGGCACAGGAGCCACCGCCTGATAATGGAGATTTATGGGTCCGGCCGGTGACCTCTACAACAGCCCTTCTGCTTGGAGGTCCTCCTGGAAAGGTCTGCTCCCTCTCCCAAAGCCAGGTATGGCCAGCAAGGCCGAGGAGAGGACAACGTGTATGTGCCAGCTGGGCTGAGGAGAAAACAGGCCCATGGCAGGAATAACCTCCTTCACTACATGTGCCTCAAGGTCTCAAGCTCCTCTCTGAATGCTCAGCTCTCCTAAGTGCCTTTGCCCAGCCCTTATCTCAGATAATATCGGTCTTGGGGTAGTTCAGGCCTTGTTATGGGGTGGGTCCCTGAGCCTGGCGTTGACTAATGCTAATGGCTTTCTGCTGCATGCTTCATAAGACCCTGCCCCAAGACCATGAAGGAGCTTCTCACGTGAGATCAGATCGTGAAATGGTGCTGAACAAGCCGGCCTGTTGAGGACTGGGGCCTGTCCCTGTCCCAGCCACCAGCTTGCCACATAAAAGGAGGTCCTTTTCCCCTCACACCTACCCCTTACAAAGACTGCAAGGTCTCCAGGGCAGGAAATGTCACTTGAATGTTGCACAACAGTCTCCTAATCTTGGGTGAGGCCTTGAGCATGCTAATGTCAGGAATGCTTTCCACAATGGGACGCTTAGTCCCTAGGGAGCCGGGAGCGATTCTGAAGTGGGGCACTGGGGTCTGTTAGGGGAAAAGCATTCTTGGAGGTGGCCTTTCATGGCTCTTAGTCACTGGGAGCGGCCCTTTACATCCACCACCAGGTCCACAGAGATCAGCCAGGGAGGACAACGCAGAGCTCGATGAAAAGAGAACTGGGAGCTGCCGGCCAGCCCACACCTACAGGCACTTCTTCCAGCATGGTTAGGATGTGACAGCATCTCTGGCCAAGGATATCAAGTCTGGGTACTTCTGCCTTCCCAACCAGGAGAATCAGGTCCCTGTGGACAACAGCTGGGAAGCAGGGGAAGGATGCCCAGGGCTTGAGTCTGAAGGGAGACTTGAACTCCCCTCTGATCCTTCCAGCATCTCTGCAAACCCCAGCTCTGCCAGCATATCCATTCCTAGGTCTTTAGCAAGCTTAAATTTGGAAGCCTTGGAGAGATATCTTGAACAGGTGAACCTGAGGTATCAGAACCCAAAAGAATGGTAAGAGTGAAAGCACGTCTGACGGAGAGGTTTTGACTCCTCCAGTTCAAAGCCAGCAGCCAGTTTATAAGTTTTTGTTCCCAAACCAGCGTCCAGAAGGGGACAAAGAACCCTCCTTGCACTAGTTTGGGTGAGATCTGGTTGTCTCTGCTTGAGAAACAACAACGAGGTTGTCTCCTTTCTTCTGCCCCCTCCTGCCCTCACCCCCTCTCTCTACTTGCTGGGGAGAAAGAGACTTCCATTAATATAGCACTGGAGTTTTGTTTACAGATGGAGGGATATTTAATATCAACATTTCCCCCTGCAGAAGTGTCTTCTCAACCCAGTGAAGCAACTCGGCAAAGGAGAAGCTGTCCTTCAAACACAGCCAGGCACTTAGAGGCTCTAAACAGAGCCTGAGAGCAGTTCTCCCTGCAGAGAAGCAGTTTCCTAAAACAATTTGTTATGATAAGAGGTGAGAGCCACGTTCCTGTGTATACAGAATCCCAAATGGACTCTCAGGGGCACTCACAGCTGAGGCAAAGGACACTGGTCCCTCGGACACATGGACACCTTGGGCTCCAAGAGGATCCCAAGCCACCAGCACCTTCTGCTTCGAGGGGCAGCCACAACAGCATGGCAGCAGGAAATGGGATTTACCATTCTTGGCTACTCAGGATGGTTTGTCCCAAATCCCAAGATTGTTCCTATTAAAAAAGAGACAGTATGGAAATCCTTCCTACCATTCAAGCCTTTGGGTGTCCCTTTAATAAGCGTTTTGCTGCAGCGAGTGGAGCAGAAAGTCACATCTCTTTCTTTTAAATGGGTTGAGGTTCTCCCATGAATTGTATGACTACAGGAACTGCAGCTTTATGGAAAAAAAAATAAAAAAGAAAAAATGCCAAAAACCTTCTGGTCAGATCACAGCTGTTAAAAGTGCTTCTTGTTCCAGTGCTGTGTCTGAGTACAGGGCTAGAAAGGAAAACAGAGCAGCAGAAAACAAGGAGAGACAAAAGCAGAAGAGGCAGGGAGTGATCGAAAATAAAAGAGCCCAGATTTATGCCTGAGAGAGCTCTGCAGCCAAGAGAAAGCTGTTTGTGAGCCTTTCCTTTTTCTATGGGGACATCATCAGCGTGGCATGCAGATGGAGATCAGAAAGCCCATGTGCATTATCAGCTACCAGAGCTGAGGATGTTTCTGTAAAAACAGGTTCTGCCCATTGGCTTTTTTTTTTCTTTTTTCTTTTAACCCCTCCTCTTCTCTGCATGTTTCCCCGCTGACAGAATTTGGGGGAAATTCGTCCAGTTACCCACTATTTTAGAGACCAATGGGACCTATGCACAAGGTTGGCAAGGGGAAGCAGGACATTGCCTGAGTAGTGCCCATCAGTGAGCTGGTTGCGGCTCTCACCCTCCCATCATCTGGATTAGCAGAAGACATCCCCTGTGTGGTTGTTGATCCACAGGGAATGGAAAAGGAGGCAATTTCCCCAGTGTTAACCAGAAATGCTGTTTCAAGCAAAATGCGTCATTGTGAAGCTTCACAGAAAGGGCTTGATGCTGTCCCTGAATGTTTTGGGGTTTATCTGACGTGTGTAAAATGGTTGGTCCCTCAGCTGGCTGCTCAGAGCGAGTAGCTTTCCCCATGCAGACCTACAGCCCCTATTTAATTGCTCAGGAAGCATTTCACCTATAATCTGCCTGAGCCACACGCCACTTTTGAGAAGGCAAAGAAATCTCTTGCCTCATGAAACACCGAGACTGTTCCTGCACGACCGTTCCCAGCCAAGTGTTTCACGTCAAGGCAAAGGGAACATTGCGTCCCTCCCCTGCAAAGCTCCCCGCTCTGCCTGCAGCAAGCCAAGGTCTATGGCACACACCACTGCCAACAGCCAAGCATACTCCTTTCCTTCATGGATATGTTTTCCCCAGCCTGAAGGACAGTGGAGGTAGAAGCAGCCAAGGGACCAGCTGAGATCATGTGCTAGAGGTACACGAAGGGAAGGCTGGTCAAAGCCTGGGCCTGGATTTGAGTTCAGTCTCAGCTCTGTCCTTGGGAGCAGGAGCAAAGGCTCTTCCATGCCTCACCGCGTGCCCACACAGGGGAAGGTGGAAAACACCAGGCCTGGGGCTCCGGGGACATCTCAGTGTGTAGTTTTGGGAAGGAGCAAGAGGTGGTACTGGGGGCTGGCCAGTGTGGCCACTGGGAAGGGCTCTCCACCACACCAGAGCCACCATCTCACAAGCCCAGAGGCTGTACCCCAGCTGCACGGAGAGGTGGTCACCCCCATGCTGAAGCAGCATGGCCCAGACCCAAAAAGTGGGCAGCAGGCCAGGCAGGAGAAAGCCTGCAGCTCCCCTTGGGTTGTATTTGCACGGGGGGAAGGCCCAACAAGCTCTGTCCATGCTGCAGTGGAGACAAGCTCTCCTTTTTCCATGTCCGCCATGAACACCACTCATATATGGCCACTTACATGCATATGCATGCAGGATGGGGGCTGTTCAGATGACAGAAACACAGCCAGACTGTTAGATCCCAGTCACCCCAGCATCCTAAATGGGCACAACCCCACACTACAGTCAGAAAAGGCAAACCCATTCCTTCTCCCCACCCATCCCTAGCAGCTCACCAGCAGGCCTGAGGCCCTCCATCAGATCCTGAGGAAAGCTTACGCAAAAAAAAAAATATTAAAAAAAAACAACAGCAAAAGCTGATTTTGGGCAGAGCACTTGCTGGCCACCCCTTTGATGGCAGAGTGGTGTCCTACAGCAACTTGTGCTGCCTGTGAAGTTGTGTGTAAGTGATCTCCAAGGCCTGCTTTCTTTTGCTGGGACGCAGGCCTGATCCCACCCACCAAGGTGACCTCCCCTTTCTTACTCCTACTTACAATTCTTACACTTGTAAATATCTGAGGCTCTTCTGATAAACAGGAGATTCCTCTGCTTATCGACTGTCCAAATATTTTTAACAAATCTCAGATTAGCATGGAGAGCTCAGGGAATGGCCAGGATGGGGCCATCCACAGCCTGGGGGCTGTTTGGCAGCAGGGACCTGGAAATGGTCTTTCTCTCACTAGACAAAGGAAAAAGAGCCACAGCATTTTCCCCCTTGAAATACATCCCATCTTCACATGCACGTGCTTTAGCTCTCCTTTGATTACTGCAGGGATGATGGGGAGAAAATGGAGAGTGTCAAAGCCAAGGAAAGCTCTGTAGCCTTACGGCTGCTGGTGTGCCAGGCCCGGTGCCCATGTCTGGCACCTGGCACACATTCATCAAGTATGACACAGCCTTCACGTGCCCTTGGCCTGCCTTGGTTGGCCACCTGCAGCACGGTGGGTGAGCCGAAACACCTAAAACCACAGGAACCCAATGGTCTGTGGTCATACATCCTCCTGCAGCATCTGTCTGTCTGAGGGAGAGCATCTGTCTGTCTGTAGGGGTGGCCCAGGTGGACCAAAGTCAAGGCCCAGGCAAGTGGTGCTGCTTGGGGTCGTTACAAAGATATAACGAGGGAAGCTATGCGGATATATGCTCACAGCAGGGCATTAGGAGAAGCTTTTTCATTAGGACATGGATTAGGTGCCCAGAGAGGTGAGGGCATTTCCATCCCTGGGCATTTCCAAACATCAAGACAAAGCCACAGCTGGCCTGAGCTAATTCAAGTGGCTTTGGGCAGGTTGGGGGCTAGAGATCTCCTGACACTCCTTCCAACCTGCCTTTCTGTAACCCTGCTACTCCAGAAACTCAGTGTTTTTTTTTTATTATTATTATATATTTTTTTTCCAGACTAGTGCAGATCAGAGGAAAAATATTTATCTGAATCAGGCCAAAATCCCTTGTGGAAACACAACTGTATTATTAGTGTGTGTGAGTTTGTATGTATATATACACACACATATATACAGACATATATATTCAGTGTAGATATACACTTACTGTGTCCTTAAGAATGCTATTTTAGCCATCTAGGAGTCATCTCTAATCAGCTGTCTTTGCTTTTGATGTTAGAATTATTTTTCTATGGCTATGCAGAACATAGCTGTATAGAAATATATATATATATATATATGCGTGTGTACACCACTATAATGCACACACATATATACAAACACACACTTTATATATTCTAAAGTATAAATATACTGTGTATGTACATACTTTATATATTATAAAATATATATATACCACATATAGGAACATATGAAATATGTAGTCTATACATTGTATAATATGCCCAAGCCCTCTCTGAACATGACAACCTTAACAGAAATCTTCAGGTGCATATTCAAGCCCTGCCCCAGTATTTTGTTCAGACCCTGTGGGCTGACCAAAACCCACCAAAACCAGCGAGGTCGGATCCTTGCCTCTCTATGGGATGGCAGCCAAGCACAAACAGAAAGGTGTTTGGTACGGCATATGGGATGCTGGGTGCTCTGACCCCCGGCCGTCCTCTTTTCCTGTTTTAATCGTTATTCTGGACAGTAAAGTCAGCAGGGGTGGAGGACGGAGCGATTCTGCGATAAAGTATCTGCAGAGGTCAGCGCTCGGCAAGCCCAGAAACTGCAGCCCAGGCCAACAAAACGGCAGGTACCTGACTTATCAGGGCAACATACAACTTGCAGTTTTTCTACCTCAATTGATTGGACTTTTTATCTAAAATAACAGACATTATAAGATAGGCGAAAGTCGAGATAAGGAGCAAAATTGAGTAGTCTTGAATCAGATCAGCTTGGGGACAGGTTCAAACTCCCACACCTGCCCCAGGGGAATCAATGAAAGTTTCTTGGCGTCGTCCACTCGTTTTGAAACGCTGCTCAAGTGGAGTGAACTTTGAGACCGTGGCGTTTATTCTGTGATTATAATTAACCTGCTCACCCGTTGTTATTGATTTCCTCGTGAAGGGAGGCGACGGGATGTTGGCTTAGAAATATAAATGGCTGGGGAGGGGAGGCGAGGGGGCATGCAGCCTGCCCCCTCTTTGTGAAACGATGAGGGGCAGGACATAGGCAGCTCCTGGAGAGAAGCCTTGGTCATGCCCAAGACCCTGGGCACGAGGTCATCCTCCCAGCCCAGGAGGCCAGGAGGAGAAGATATCCCACAAGCCAACTGCCTCCCTCTTGCTCGGAATCACCAAGGCATGTCCCAGATCTGCATCCATCCCAGCAGCGAGCCCCTGGGGCCAGCAAGCCCTTCCCCAAGCCCTCTCACACATCTGGGGCCAAAAGGGTCGTTCGGAGGAGTCCTGATGGCTGGGGCTCACCTCCTCACCCAGCACTGCGAGCTCTGAATATTAATTAAATAATGATGGCTACATGGCCTGCAAACCCAACAGCTTGACTTGGAAACTCATAGGATTTTAAATCATATATTTTTATGTCTCCTCTGGAGCACGAGCACCTAGGAATTGGGGGTTCCCAGGTTTCTTCTTGTCCGGAAAAGCTGCCTCTTTGCCTCCCTGCAAAAACAGAGCCTCACGTGTAACGCCACGGCTCCGGATGATGGAGCCCGGAGGAAAAGCGAGCCTCACCAAAGGGAACGAGGCACAAAAGCAGCCAAGAGAGAGCCAAAAGGGAGCTGCCTGGGGATATTTGCATCGTCCCAGGACAGCCCGGGGGGACGGCTGCCCCAAGACAGCATCGAGGAGGCTGGGGAGGGCAGCGCCAGGACCTCTCCTGAGATGCTCCCCAGCAGACACCAGCCTCATTCCCAGGGATTAGGAGGAAACATTCCCAGGCAGGGATTTTGTTATCCCAGAGTCAGAAGCAGCTGGTACCAGGCCCTGTAGGAGACATGGGATCAGCCCCACGCACCCCTGGTCTGCCTGCCCCATCCCCACCTCTGCTGCCGATGGAAAACTTGCTTTCCCTGACTTTCCATGAATTATTTTTTCCCCTCCCTCACAAACAAGCCAAATTTCCGACTCCCTCTCAAGGCTGGCGCAGGCCGCGCGAGCCCAGCTGGCTCCGATAAGGGGCTCGCCAGCTTTGCGGGTCGCTAAAAATAAAAATAAAACAGCAAATCCCTTTGTGCTGCACCACGTAAACCGAGCGGCTGCTTTCCAAGATGGAAAAAGGAAGGTGCTGCTGGCGTCTGGGAAGCTTTCCTGGCCAACAGCCTTCACCTCCCCGAGGAAAGCTGTAGGTTCCCAAATAGCTTGCAGGGGGCTGGGTTCCTGCCCTAGGGAAGCTTCTTGCACGGGCCTGATCCTGCAGCATCTCACAGCCCTGGGCGAACCTCCTTTTGGGATGGTTTCAGCTCAGAGCGGGCAAGCTCCTCAAGTTTGCTTGGTTGGTTTTGTTTTTATTTTGTTAGTTTGTGCTTTTTTTTTTTTTTTTTCCACAGCCCGTACTGAATTTGTTTAGCGAGGGGGGGCTGATCCTGTAAGCACGGCCTGGGCAAAACCAGCAGGATTGGTCCTAGCAACATCCCTGCTGTAAATCCAGGGGGAAACTCGGTGCCCGCCAGGAGGGGAGGTATTTCCAGCTCCCCTCCTGAAAGCAGGCTGGAAATACCTGGTGAAAGCCAGGGGGAAACTGAGGCATGAGGCAGCGTGCTGGGGCTGGGCATAGAGACAGGGGCATGAGACATTTCTGTGCATCCCCTACAGCTGATTTCAGCAGCAGAAAGGCATGAGAAGGACACAATTTTGCCCCTCCAAGCAGAGCGTGAACCCTACAAGAGCTATAGGTGCCCAGAGCCGCTAAAGAAAATTACCCAAAGCCATCTCTGTGCGGGGAAATAACTAAGGAAAAATTTAAAAAAAAGTACACCGGGCATCTCTTGGGTAAAAATAATGATTTTCGCTTCCAGTTGATGCTCCCCCAGCCTTGGCTTTACAACCCAGGCCTTGCCAAAAGCAGAAGGCTGAAATGTTTCAGCGCTGCTGACGGGGTCAGATGTGCGGCCAGCCTGGGAAGTCTCTGCCCAGGTCCCTGCGAGCGGCCGCCCGGCTCTGAGCTGCCTGGAGGAGAAACCCCAGCTCCAGCTCAGCGCAGGGAAAGGGAAACGGCGACCAAGTGCATCGCCAGCTTTGCTCGAGCACGGGGGAAAGGCTGCAAACGCAGCCCTGCCACGGGGATTTCTCCTCCGTGCTTTGCTTTTCCAGTGGGAAATGACCTGAAAAAGCAACAAGAAAAGCCCCTTCCTGCAACCACCCCGTATGAGCCCTAACAAAACATCCACGGCGTCGCTCGGCACGCTTCAACAGCAAAAGGGTTCCCAAAAAAAGCCCCAAAGCCGCTCGTCCCCCACTACGAGAGGCAGTGACGGCCAAATTATTTTCAGCCGCTGTCACACACAGGCGAGCACCCGCGTCTGAGGACCTCACTGCTCAGGAATGGCAGATAATTGGGTTTAATTTGTCATTACGGATGTATTTACAGCTTGGACTGGTCGCTGCGACCGATCGTGTAAAGAAGGTTAGAGGGACTTAATATTTTGGCATGCCACTGGAGGTTTAATAGGCAGCTGAGAGCCAACGTTGACCCAAAGGTTTTTGTTTTTTTTTTCTTCGCCCCCAAACCAAGCAAACCTCCACCAGACATCACGGTGAAATTTGCTTGTGTAATTTGGCGTCATTTGGGATGCGAAAGCACGTTCTCACCTATTTCCCTGCTTACTTAAGCAGCGTTTCGCAGTCGCGCACCAAAGGCGGTTTTGCACCTTCCTGCCAGACAGCCAGAAGGCAGCGGGAGCTCAGGACCCATCGACGAGGCGAATATTTGAATATTCCCAATCCTCAGCCCCACAGGCATAATTACACACGATCCCCCCCCAAAAGGGAGCCGGGACGGGGACAGCTCAACCTCGCCGACACGCACGAGGGGTTACGGCAGCGCGGCCACCTTGCAAAAATCGGCATTTCAACAAAACCGGCCGCTTTCAGCCCAGGATCGGAGCCCCCCCACTCACGTCCCTGCCTGGTTTTGCAGGCAGCAGCCAGCCACAAAGGGGAGGCAGGAGCCTAACAGGTTTTTTTTTTTTTATAAAAAAGGGGTGCAAAAGCCTCAAAGCACGCAATATGCGCGGTGCTTCCCCCGCAAAGGATGTCTCCCGAGTGCAGAGACATCCCCAAGCACTCCGTTTCTGCACCCTCTTTTCTGTAAGGGAACTATAAGGAAGGACACACTGGGCTGGTGTGCAAGGAAGGGAATTTGGGGACAAAAGCTCCAAAAACGAGGTCTGTTTACATCTCTTTTCCCTATGCACGCAAAGCTCTGTGGGTCTCAATGAGCAAAAAATTCAATCCGGAGCCCTGTGAGGATAAGAAAGCATGGAAAGTTTGGGGTTTGCTACTTCAGCTACGCTCTTAAAGGCTTTTTAATTAGATTTTCCTTGAAATTACATTTTCTTCACCCATTTTTTGAACATTCCCTGCGCACGTCCCCCCGCAGCTGCCGACCTCCAGGCACAAAACCTCGCGCATCTCGCCGCGCGCCTGCTGCGTTTTCACCTGGGTTGGGATTTATTTGCAGGTCGGCGCATCGCTGGGGGGGGGAATTTCCCAAGGCAAACATCTCAAAGCCCCCGAAATATTGCAGCCGTCGGGGTTTTCGAAATAACTGGCCCCGTTTGGGATCACCAGGGAGCACCTCTGCCTGCCGAGCCAAGGTTTCTCCATCATCAGAAGAGCACGGAGACAGCAGGATCGGGTCCAATTTCCTTTGGTAAACACTGCCTGATACACGCTCCTCTCTCTTTCCAAGGATTTTGCCTCTTTCTACCCAAAACGGATGGAAATAAATGTGGAGAGAGTGAAACACGGGCTGTCCTCTTAAAAAAAGAAATCGCTGCTTTTGTTATGGGGGATAAAAATGCACGTGGGTGCGTGTGCAGAGGAGAAAAAAATAATTCACCCTGGCTTAATAAATCTTTGATTTAGCGCCACTGCCCACTGCCTTCAATTTTGCTGCTTTGTGAAAGAAAATAATCATGTATTATATAAAGTATATATGGATATGATATAATACATGATATTATAGGTATTATATACCACACCACAACTATTCTATACAACATGTATGATTGTATTCAGTAATTAAAGCTCCCTTTCCACGGATGGAGCTGTATCATTAACAAGGGTGATGCAGCGTGACGATGATATTTTTACTATTATCATTGCTTTATTTGCAATTTTAAATACGCTGTTTGGGGAGACGGGGAAGGGCATAAAAATAAATTGCGCGCTCGAGCTTGAATCGTGTCTCCCCATCCCGTAGCCCTGCGGGTTTTGTCCCCAAAACTGCGGGGCTGTGGGGCTGGGGACCTCTCTCCTTGTCAGCCGGTGACGAGAGCACAGCAGCTTGTCGCGTCGGAGGGCTGCAGATGATGCATTTGCCTTTACCGGGGATTTTTGCAAATGGGGAAGGAGATGAGGGAGAAGCATGGCGGGATGCTTTCACCCCGAAGCCGCCGCGTTGGGAGCGGTGCCTTCGAGCACCCCTGCGAAATCCAGACCTCGGCCCTCCCTCCGCTGCCCTGGGGCATCGGCTGGTGGGGCAGGGGGACGTGACAAATGGGGCGAGTCACTGGAAACGAAATGCCAGCCCGGGGATGCTACCCCGCCAAGCTCTTCGCATCCCTAGTGGGAAAGCGTAAGATCTGGTTCCCCGATCTCCCAGCAGCAGGAAAAAAAAAAAAAAAAAAAAGGAAAAAAAAAAAAAAAGCATTTTCCGACCGATGGCTGCATCTGCTGGGGGCTTTGATCTTCGCAGATGTGGTCCCGCGGAGCCTGGCCGGGGATTCCTGGCTCGGTGAAAGGCAAAACGAAATGCAAAGGCAGCCAAAGTGCCCCGTGCCCCGGCTCGCTCCCGACCGCAGCGGCAAAATTCAGCCTCCTAAAATATATATATATAATACAGAAAAATAAAAAGAAGAAAAAAAAAAAGACCCCCTACCTACCCCAAAAAAAGAAAAATCCTTCAGTTTTACACAAGTTTGCAGCTGAAGGGGGAAAAATAAAACAAAAGTGCATGGGGTGGGGATGGGAAAGCTGGATCTGGCCCCCCCATCCCCTGCGTAAAAGCCAGTGCATTGCCTCTGTTCGTGCTCACCTCTCCCCAGCAAGGGGGGAACGGGGCAAAAACACCCCCCGGCTGCTCTGGGGGCAGATTTTGGTGGCGGGGACGTCTCCTGGAGGATATTTTGCCCCTCTTTAGCTGGGGAATTCGCCCCAGCCCCATGCCCCGGGGCAAGTTCACGGCTGCTGGGTCTGATCCTGCCCTTCAGGGTAAGGAAATGATCCCCAGACGTACCTCCAAACCCCGAGTTTGCTGAACAGGGGTGGTTTTATTTTATATATGCCCATGTGATTTATTTATGTCCCCAGTCTCCCCAGCGTTTTATACCACTGAGCTGCTTTGGCACTTTTTAACCCCAAATTCTCCTATTAGGGAAAAGCGAGAACATATATCTTTTAGTATCATTTTTTTTTTTTTTTATCACCTTTGAATGCAGTTTCACTAAAGTTTCACTAAACTTTTCCTGGAGCATTGCTTATCAGTGGAAAATAAGCGCCATGCCCAATTGCGTAGACCGCGCGTCTGAGTCTGCAATTCCAGCTCCATCTGCATGGACTTAACCTTCATTATTAAATAGTAATACTAATTAATATTACAGTAACGGCTGGCTGCTCTGCAATTAGCACTGTCCGAAGGTGGTGTTTCTCCAGGAAATCACTGGAGGAAAACGAAAGCGCTGCAAAAATCCCTGGGTGCAGCAAAGCCTTGCGCCAAGGGTTGTGTTTCTCAGCGTGCAGAGAATAAGAATATCCCCGCTCCCAAGGAAAGGCAAAGAAAGGATCTTGGGATTCACCATGCCCGGAGCTACCCACTGGGGAGCTGCCTTCCACACAATCCCCTTTTCTGTTTGAATCCCGAATTTTTAGGCTCGGTGCCTTTCAGGCCGTTTCATCCCATCTCCCTCATGCTACGCAAAAGCTCGAGCGAAGAGCACCAAGAGGCAGGCTCCGTCCACGGGACCGGCAACATAAACTGATCCCCAAACCCCAAAAACACCACAGACCTTAAAAGCTAACCCAGTATTTCTGCAGCTGCAATGCTTCATCTTGAATATTTCATTTTTAAGTTATTTTTCTTGCTAAGAGCCCATCAGTGACCGCTGCAAAAACGTGATTTTTTTTTTTTTTTCCCCCCAAGGAAGAGATGGGCACTGAAATCGAATGAAAATGCACGACTGTCCTCAGTGATACAAATCAATAGTTCCTGGTTTTCCTACACGTTCTGCCACCGCAGGCCTTCCCAAAATCCCTGCCTGGTTGACCAAAGCTTTATCTTTATAGCTGAGTTCCCCATTTTTACGCAATTTCTTAATGCCCGAAGAAACGCAAAAGGCAATGGCAAGGCCAAGCCTTCACCGACACCCAAGTTTCATTCCTATAACGCCTTAAAATAACTCTGAAGATTAAGAAAACCTTGCTGAAGGGAAAGTTTTACCCTCCTGAGTGCAACCCTAAAATATATCGTCGGCCAAATTTGAGGCATTTGCTTCCGAGCGCCTTTATTTCTTTTCACTCCGGTGCCAGCAGCGAAGCCCCCACAGAGGGGTGGTGGGGAACAGAAATGGGTCTGGGGGAGCAGCCCCACAGCCTTGCTTTCCTCCCCATGTTGCCTTTTTCTTCCATGCAAAATACAAAAGCAATATTTTAAGCCTCCGGGAACAACTTCTGGTCTTAGGACCAGGGCGCTTACAGAAATCAGCGTTTCGGCTCCAAGACAGGGATCAGCACAAGAAACCCGGGTGGGATTTTGGGCAGGGAGACCCCGAAATCCAGAGCTGGGGCACCCAGATGTGCTGAGCCCCCCCCAGCCCCCCCCCCCGCAAAAAGCAAAAGGGGTGCAAGAGGCTGTGGCTAATGGATTCGGGTACGTTTCTTCTTCTCTCTCACCTCTCCCCCTCGGCACTGAGTTTCCCTTCGCCTTCCCTTTCCCCGGCCTCGCCAATCCATCCAACAGCTGCAAAAAGGACGTAACACAAAGCGGCCCGAGAGCGAGATCTGGGATTCACACACCAAACTTTGCTGGTTAATTCCATCCCTAAATTTCCCCCTTTTGCACCAAATCAAGCCAGGAAGGGGCTGCCCACCAGGGTTGCGCTCCCGCAGGCCATCCCCGCCGCGGCCCCGAAATGCCTGCGGAGCTATCTGTGGGGCAAACCCTTCCACGGGAGCTCGGCACGCGATTCTTGCAGCTCCTGGCCTACCCAAATTTCATTTAAATTCTGATTATTTCTTGCAACTGTGGCCTCGAGGACTTTTTGCGACGTTGCAGTGAAAGCGCATGCTTGGGGTGCAGCTGGTGCCGTGAGGACCCCAATATTCTGCATCCCCAGGAGCTCAAAACCCACAAATTTCTCAATCCCACCCTCCTAAAACAGGGTCGCGCTGATGAAAACGGGGGGGGGGGGGGGGAAACATGAGAACGGACAGCATCCCATCCCACCGTACACCATCCCATCCCTGCCCCGGGGGCTGCTGCGCTCACCGATGTTGGCGTGCCGGGCGGCCGCGGGCGTCCCTCGGCTCTGCAGGTTGTGGAGCATGGGGCTGTCGAAGGGCGAAGAAGTCCAGGTGGTGGCCATTTCGGGGCTCACGTAGGCGGGGTACGGGCTGGAGTAGGAGCCGCCGAAGCCCCGGCCGTACTGCTCCCTCCCGTTAGCAGAAAGGCTCAAGGAGCTGCTGTAAGCCGCCGCAGCCTCCCGGGAAGAGGTGGCAGGGATGGGGGTGCTGGTGGAGAAGGAGAACCGAGGTGACACGGGCGGGTGGGACGATCCGGGGTTGTAAGCGGCGCTTTCGGCTCCGGGTTGAGTCCAGATGGAGTGGCTGGAGACAGGGGCTGCCTTGCTGGGAAGAGCCGCCGCTCTGCAGGTACGGCAGGCTGGGGAGCATGGAGGTGACCCTCGTGGTGGGCACGTAGACGGGGGACGCTGCGGCCGCGCTGTGCATGAAGCCACCTGCCCCCTCGTAGGCCGGGGGGCCGGGGTTCGCCGCCATGGCTAAGCTCTGGTACATCTCGCCGCGGGCCCCCCCGAACCCCGACCGGCTCCCCGGGCACAATCCAGAGCGGCGACGACGACGGGGGAGCGGGGTGACAAAAAAAAAAACAAAAAAAAACCAAAAACCCCGAAGCCCGACTCCCTTCTCCCCCGATGGAGACGCAGCGAGCGGCGGCCGGAGAGGTCTCGCCTTGGGGGGCGAGGGGGGGGGTCCGGCCAAAATGCGGTCGGTGGGGCGAGTTTAATTTAAATTTCTTTTTTCGTTGTTGTTGTTGTTTGGTTTTTTTTTTTTGTTTTTTTTTTCGTTTTTTTTTTTGTTTTTTCCTCCACCCCCCCCTCCCCGCCGCCCACCTTCCCCACCTTCAGCAGGTCCGGCTGCCGCTTCCAGCCCCCCCAGCAAGAAGTCCTGGTCCCTGCGGAGGAGAAGCTTTAGCTCCCGCTTGGAATTAGCTTCTCCCACCGGGCTCCATCCATCAGCTCAAACCCCCCCCCCCCCTCCTCGACGGTGGGGCCGGGCTGCTTAAAACCCTCGGGCAGTCTCCTCCCCGTCCAACCCCCCCCCCCCCCCCCTGCCCGGCCAACAGAGCCCCGGGAGATGCGGCTGGGGATGCAGGAGCCCCCCTCGGGGCGGGGTTGGGGGGGGGGAGATAAGGAGGTTAGAGCAGGGCCTAAAGCTTGGGGAGGGGGGGGGGGGGGATGGAGAAGGAGCCCCGGGTTGGGGGGGGGGGGGTGGGGGAGCGGTCGGGAAGGTGAGAGACAGAGAAAAGCCGGGGGCAAAAAAAACCTTTGTCCCGCAGGTACGGGCGGTGCGATCCGCAGCTGATGGTCCCCCGGGGGGGGGGGGGGGGGGGGTTGGGGGGGTGGGAACCAGCTGGGAGGGTTTGGGGGGGGTAAGGGAAGGGGTTTTGGGGGGGTTTGGGGGGCACCAATTAAATTGGGAAAGGGGAAAGAGGTGGTGGTGGGGGGGGAAGGAGGGCGGTTTGGGATCCCACCGGCACGCCCCCCGCGTGTCCGCGTCCTGCGCACCCCGCGGGGGGGGGGGTCCCCAAGGGGGGGGGGGGTTTAAGCGCTGCGCCCCCGATTTCCCCGCTCTGAGGATGCTGGAGGGGCTGGGAGCAAGACCCCTGCGAAGCAGAAGCGGCACCGACCTCCCCCTCCGTGGGTTTTTAATGCCCCCCCCCCCGGGCTCTTTTCACGAGTGGGGGCGCTGGGGGGACCCCCTGGGGCCGGGCTTTTGGGGTCGGCGTTTCCCAGGGCGGGCGCTTCGGGGGCTTCTCCCCGGACGAGCTCCGGGTCCTGGTTTGGGCCCCTTGGGTTGCGGGGCAGAAGGTTGGGATTTTGGGGCACGCTGTGGGGCGCACAGCTCCTTTTGTGGGTTTTGCAGAGGCGAAACCCCCCCCCAAAAAAAAAAACAGGCAGGGAAGGGGGGAATGGGATCCCCTATCGCCGATTTCTCTGCAGATCACGGAGGGATCCTAGAAAACCGCCTCGCACCCAGGCCAGGGCCGTCCACGGGGGGGTGTGGGGGGTGTGGGGGGGAATTTTGGCCGGAGAACTCACTCTTGGGACTGATTTAGGTTTAAGCAGCAGATTCCCCAGGCTGAACCCCTCGGCCGGGCTGAATTTAGCAGCAGCAGAGATAACCGGGAGATAAGGGCTGATACCCGGCAGGACAGCGGGAGCCGAGGGAAGGGGGAGAAGCCGGAGGCAGAGCCCCGTGGCGCGTTGGGAGCGGGTAAGGATGGCAGCGGGGTGGGAAAAAAAAAAAAAAAAAAAGGGGGGGGGGGTTTGGGGTGGATTTGCTTTTTCCCTAAACCTAGGGGACGGAGGGGCCGCTGTGAGTGCGCCCGTAACCGGCCTAGGACGGAGCCTTCCCACTGCGGGCTCCGAAAGGGAGCGGGGTCAGAGGCAGGGGAGGGGAAGAAGAGCGAATTCCCCTCCCGTGGGCAATAACCACGATCGGAATAACACCAAAAATCCCAGGCAAATCAACCCAAAAGCGAATCTGAGCCCGTTTTCAAGCCCCCGGGGAAACAATAGGAGGAAGCTCGCGGGGAGAGGCCTGGAGGGAAGGGGCTCGCCAGCAGCCAGGAGCGGGGGGACAGAAAGCGCTACCCACCTTGGTGCTGGGGGCAGGGGGCGGCGGGGGGGGCCTTTTGGGGGCCTTTTGGGGTGGGGGTCCGTGGGGCGGGGACCCGTCGCTGCGGGGACGGCGGGGGGCTATGGGGTGCCTGGCTCCTGGTCCTGCTCTGCTGGGGAATGGGGTTGCGGAGGGGGCAGCGGGGTTCTGGTTGCGCGCCCCTCAACCCCCCCCACCAGCACCCCAAACAATTTCTCCCCACTGTGGCCAGTCTCCCCAGTCCCACCCGCTGACTGGTTTGCCCACGTCACGTGGAAGTGGGCGGCGATGGGAGGAAAAGAGGTGGTGGTATAGGGAAAAAAAAAAAAAAGGGGGGGGGGGGGCTGGAGGAGAGGGGGGGGTCCGTATCTGTTGCACCATCAGCCGGGCGCCAGGTTTCGTTGCCGTGCCAAAAATATAAATTAAAAAAACAAAAAAACAAACAAAACAACAAACAAACAAACAAAAAACGGAATAAAATCCTAAAATGAAGCCCCGGGGCATGCCCACACGGCCGGCCCCACGCTGCAGGCAAAGTCCAGCCCTGCTCCGCGCCTCCCCACGCACCTGGAGGGACACCCGTGGCCCCCTAGCGAGGAGGGGGGGCTTGCTGGGGACGGGGGGGGCACCCAGCACCCCGACCCCATTACCGGTGACCCCATTCCTTGGGGACATTTGAGGAGCAGGGGGGATTTCTCCGAGCTCCTGCCCCCAAATCCTTCATGCTCCGAGCAGAGCGAAGCGGTCGCAGCCACCCTGCCTCCCACCCCAGCTTATTTAGGGGTGCCCCCCCAAAATAGACCCCCCTCCCCAAATCTAGACCCCCACCACCACCACCACCCCACCGCCCCCCTGTGCACTGCTGCAGGGTCTAAAGGATCCCGGCACGATGCGGGGCCAGCACAGCTGGCCGCAATTTGGGGTCCTACCGAACCCAGGAGGGTCTGGGGGGGCTCTGCCCCCCCCCCGGAATGATGCTCACACCCTTTATAATTCCTAAAAAAACTCCACCATGGCCATTAATTGCCCCTGATAATCACACGCCAGAGCCCTGGGTTTGCAGTGGGCTGATGGGCACCTCGGGGGGGGGGAGCTCCGGGGTACCCCCAAATTTTGGGGTCTGACCCAGGGGGAGGTGGCGGTGGGGGGGGGGGGGGGGGGCGGGGGGCTGGCAGCGGATTTTGGGGCTGGGAAAGTGAAATCCCCTAGAGAATTAAAAATCTCCAACTGAAAGATTTCTCCTCTTTACGTTTCAATAGTGGGAAAAAAAAAAAAAAGGGCGAAAAAAGCAATTTATGGGAGCGGAGCGCGAGCCCCCCCGTCCCACTGAGCCCCTTATTCCCCCGGGGAGGGGGAGCACGGGGGCTGCCCCAAAACGGGAGCTGTATTAGGGCCGGGTGTGGGGCGTCGGGGCCGGGCGGCCGGAGCCGGGCAGCAGGGCTATAGGTGCGGGCACCTATAGAAATGTCCGTGCGGGCGCAGAAACACGGGGCGACGGCACGGATTTCTTTTAGGACCGCGGTCCTAAACCGGGGGTTTGTATCTCTGCTGCGGGTGTAGGGTTAGGTACATCTGGATAAAACGATTTCTGCTGCCGGTTTGTACATCGAAATGCAAATATTGCGTGTGGACGGGACTTAAAACGTGTTAATGTATAGGAATATACAGGGTATATTGGTGTATAGGGTATAAAGACGTAAATTCACCCCTTCCTAAATACCCAGTGCGATGTGCTCGCGGACATCAATAGGGGAATGGACTTAAACAGGGGCATGGCGTCGGGCAGGGGAAGGCGGCAGAATTAAATCCCTTTTATTTTTATTTTTACTTTTTCCCCACCCCCCCCCCCCCCCAGCAGCTGCGGATCCAGATGTGCCGCCATGCCAAGGGACGCGCATCTCCCTGCAAAACCCACCCGATTTTCTCCGGAGAAGAGTTTTTTGGTTTTTGGGTTTTTTTTTTTTTTTTTTTTGGAAACTTCGTTGATTTGTTACGGAATCTCATCCCTTTATTTCAAATGACAATAATAAGAGGGAGAAGAATTTCGATTAAAAGCGCTTAAAGCCTCCGGAGCAGCCCTGCCGGGAGCAGAGGGGATTTTAGGGACCTGCCTTGACTTTGCCCCAAAAGCGCTGAGCTCAGCCCCGGCGGGATGGATATATGGGGAGGGGCCGGACCCGTTCCTTTTTCAACCTTTTTTTGATGAGAAAAAAAGGAAAAAAAATAAAATAAAAATAAAAGCAGAGGTCGGGATGCAGCTGGGTCCCCGCGGCTGCGGCTCTCGGTGGCTGCAGCCGGGAACGGCGTCAGGGTTTTGGGGTCGGGGCTGGGAGGACGGGTTTGGGGAGGGATTTAAGGTTTTAAAAATCTGTGCCGGGAACTGATTTTTTTTTTTTTTTTTCTTTTCCTTAAATCACGCACACGAAATGGTTGGGGGAGACGCGGGGCAGGAAGAAAAGTCGTTTTAGCACGGAGGGAGGGAGAACCGGGTACACGCGGCGCCGAGCGCGCAGGGGGCTGGGGTTTGGGATTTTTTTTTTTATTCTGGCTGCGAGCCGGGGGGGTGGGGGGGGAGGCTCGGGGGGGCTGCCCCAAATGGTGGGGGGTGCAGCCGCGGGCGGTACGGAGCGGGGCTTGTAGGGCCGGGGAGCTGCGGTTATAGGGGTTGGGGAGATGCGGTTATAGGGATGGGGAGCTGAGGGTATAGCGGTTGGGAAGATGAGGCTATAGGGCTGGGGAGGTGCGTGTATAGGGCCGGAGAACTGCGGATATAGGGTTGGAGAGCTGCGGATATAGGGTTGGAGAGCTGTGGGTATAGGGGTTTTGGTGCTGTGGGTATAGGGGTTTTGGTGCTGCGGCTATAGGGCTGGGGAGGTGAGGCTGTAGGGCTGGGATCTGCGCTTATAGGGCTGGGGAGATGCGGCTATAGGGTTTACGGAGCTGCGGCTACAGGGGCTGAGGAGCTGTGGTTATAGGGCCGGGATCTTCGGCTCTGGGGCCGGGATCTGCGGCTGTAGGGCCGGGAGCAGCGGCTGTAGGGCTGGGATCTGCGGCCGTGCTTGGGGCCGGTCGGGGCCGTGCCGGGAGGAGCCGTGAGCGCCCCGGAGACGTCTCGGGGCCGCACCGCCGCCGCCTCCCCCCGCCCCCTGCCCAGCGCCTTCGGGGGGGGGGGGGGGGGGGGCGGAGGAGGCGGGGGGTGCAGCTGAGCCCCCCCCATCCCAATTTCTCCCCCCCCCCCAATCCGTGTCTGAGCACAAACAAACCCCAAACCAGCACCAAACCCCGCTGCCGCGGTAGGGCTGGATCCTTCTCCTCTCCCCCGCGCCCCATCCTGGTGAATATTTGCGGACCCCCCCCCCCCCCAAAAAAAAAACACGGTGGTGGTGTGTGGGCAGGAAGGGGGCAGAGCTGGGGGGCCCTGCTCCGCCCCCCCCCCAAAATTATTATTTTATTTTATTTTATTTTATTTTATCATTTTATTTTATTTCGTTTCGTTTCGTTTCGTTTCATTTCGTTTCATTTCATTTCATCTCATTTCATTTCCCTTTATTTCTTTACTTTATTTTACTTTCGTTCATTTCATTTCAGTTTATTCTATTTTACTTTATTCCGTTTTACTTCATTTCATTTCCCTTTATTTCGCTTTCTTTTCCTTCGTTTCGTTTCACTTTATCCCATTTCGCTTTACCCTATTCCGCTTCATTTCGTCTCCTTTCCCTCGCAAAACGCGTGCGCGCTCCCGCTGCAGCGCCGTGACCGTGGGAACCCGCGGGAGCGCGCCCGGGGTGAACGGGAGCGCGCCGGGGGCGCGGCGGCGGCCGCTAAACCCCTGCCCGGGGGGGTCCCGGCGCTGCCCCCCGCCTGCTCTGCCCCAACCGCACGCAGCCACGGCCCTGACACCATAGCACCCTCGGCCCCGTAGCACCGAGCCGTATAGACATACAGCCGTATAGACATACAGCCATATAGACATACAGCCATATAGACATACAGCCATATATTGTACGGCCATCCAGCCTTCTACTCCTCTGCACATTTAGCCCTATAGGTACCTAGCCATACAGACATACGTTACACGACCTTCTAGCCATCGACTCATTTACATTTTTACTCATTTACCCATTTACTCATTTATCCACATACCCATATACCCATATATCCATTTATCCATATATTCTTATATCCATTTATCCCCTTATCCTTTTAGCCATGTGCCCATACACCCATTTATCCATATAACCATACATCCATTTATCCCTATAGCTATATATCCATATATCCATTTATCCATGCAGCCATTTATCCATATATCCATACATCCATATATCCATACATCCATTTATCTATATACCCATTTATCAGTATCAGCATTTATCCATACACCCATTTATCCATACACCCATATGTCCATATATTCATTTACCCGTTTATCCGTTTTTCCATATAGGTTTATATCCATTTATTTGTACACCCATATATCCATACATCCATTTTTCCATATACCCAAATATCCATGCATCCATTTATCCATACATCCATGTATCCGTTTATCTATATACCCATACAGCCATTTATTTATACCTATGGCCATATATCCACTTATTCATATACCCGCTTATCCGTATACCCATTTATCCATGTATGCCTTTATCCATATATCCATTTCTCCATACATCCATTTATCCATACACCTGCACACCCCCACACCACAGAGCCACCTGACCCTTTCTCCATGTGACATTCCCATCATTTCGGTGTCCCTGTGCCTGTCCGTGCCCCCTTCCTGACACAGCCACACATCTGCCCCTACATCCCCACCCAAGGCTCCCCCTCCTGTGTGCCCACACCTGCACACTCCTCCCCGCCCCTGTAGGTCCGCAGGGACCTAACCCTAACCCCCCAACCCTACCCCTAACTGTAACCCCAACCCCAAACCCAACCCTAACCCTAAACCGCCAAACCTAACCCTAAACCTAAACCACCAAACCTAATCCTAACCCTAAACTGCCAACCCTAACCTTAACCCCTAACCCCAACCCTAACCCTAAACCCCAAACCCTAACCCTAGCCCCAACCCCAACCCTAAACCCCCCAACCCTACCTCTACCCCAACCCTAAACCCCAACCCCAACCCTAAAGCCCCAACCCTACCCCTAACCCTAATCCCCAACCCTAACCCTAACTCTAAACCCCCAACCATACCCCTAACCCTAACCCGCAACCCTACCCCTAACCCCAACCCTAAAGCCCCAACCCCACCCCTAACCCTAATCCCCAACCCTAACTCTAAACCCGCAACCCTACCCCTAACCCCAACCCCAACCCCCTAAACTCCCAACCCTAACCCTAAATCCCCAACCCTACCCCTAACCCTAAACCCCCAACCCTACCCTTACCCCTACCCCTACCCCTACCCCCCCGCCGGGGCCGTGCTGGGGGCCGTGCTGTCAGCCCCTATTGATGAGGTGTGGGCTGACGGCGGGGGGCGCCGGGGGGGGGCGGTGGGGATGGCTCCGCTCCAGACTCCCCGGCGCTGGGGTCAGCGCCCCCGGCAGCCCCGACGCCGCCACGGCCCCGGGCACGGCCCCGGTCCTGGTCCTGGTCCTGGTCCTGGTCCCGGTCCCGATCCCGCGTTTTGGGTTTTCATGCAGTTGATGCTTGAAGCTCAAGGGCAAGGGGGTGTTGGACAGGGATGCAGGCTCTGGTGGGGTGGGTGGTGATGTTGGTGGTTGGATTGCAGGGGAAAAAAATAATAACAATAATAAAAAAATAAACCCACCAAAAGGAACAAACAAACAAGAAAACACTTAAAAAAAAAAAAAACAAAAACCTTCACATTAAAAAAGGAACATCCACACTAAAATGGGGATCATTTTAAAATAGGGTTTTAAAATAAATAGGGTTTTAAAATAAATAGGAATTTAGAATAAATAGGATTTTAAAATAGGATTTTAATATATATATATATTTATTTATTTTTTAAAGCATGAAAGCATCTATATTTTTCCCCCAAGGAAAACCCAGCCTCTGGCTTGGGAACCCTCCCCAGTTCACCTCGACCTGTCCCAACCCCGTTCCCCACGGGGCTGGGACACAGCAGAGCCTCCCCCAGCCCCAGGTTTGGGACGGGAAGGAGGTCCCAAAGCCCCTGTAGGATCGGGAACCCCAATCCCCCCCAGGCTGAGGGGTGTCCCTATAACTGCAGCTGGGGAGGACTCGGCTCCGGTGGTGGGGTCGGCATCAGCAGAGCTCGTAAATAATTAGCCCTTAATCTCCAACCTGCTGCCGGGCCCCCTTGGGGTTAACGCTGAATTTCCATGCAGTTTACACCCCCATTTCTGGAGCTGAGGCAGCGACATGGGCATTTTCTTCCTACAAAACCATGGGCCCAGCTTCCCAGAGATATCCTACAAAAAAAAAAAAAAAAAAACGCTCGGGGCAGCCCCTGCACTGCCGCTCCCCAGGCAAGGAGCAGCGCAAATTTCCCCAGCTTAGCCCAGCCCAGCAGGAATTTGGACTATGCTGCCGAGATTCCTAAGGCCGTGCAAATAAAGCTTCCAGCTTCCATTTGGGAAGAGCCTGCCTGCTTCCCCACTGCCCCCCTTTTGGGATTTGCACGGAGAGAAGCGTTGCTGGCGCTGATGCTGATGGTGCATTGGTGTTGCTCAGAGCTGCTGACCCCTTGGCATGGTGTTCGGGCTCAGACAGGGCTGGGAGAGCACGGACACGGTGGGTGTTTCACCCCAGGGGGCTCGTCCTGAGGAAAAAGGGAGAAAATGCCCCAAAATGTAGCACAGCATCATAGGGCGTTTGTCATAAATGAGGTTCTCACAGGGCAGAGCCCTAGCTCAGCACCCCATGGGAGAAATGTTATATTGGCAGACTTATACCCAATTAGCCGTCATTCTTAGATCATTAATTATTCTCAGATCATTAATTTGGTGTTTAATTAATAGAACTGTAATACCCACAGGGCAATGTACCTGGAGGCAGCGGGCACGGATTATGGTTCCTCCTGTGGTCTCCAGCATTGCTGATGCTGCACCATGGGGCTGGAGGTGCCAGAGGGGGCTCCTGGGCACCACCTGAGTCCGGGGGGGTGGCAAAAAAATGCTGTGGGGAGCAGGGGGGAGCCTGGTCTTGTGTCATCCTGCTCTGCAAGGGATGGGCTCACCGAGGGATGGCTCCCCAAGGACACCTCCAAGAGAGACGTCCGACCCCGTGCCATCTGCGGTAACTCCCTGGCTAGGTGGGAGCAACCATTTGGTTGTCTTCTTTTTTTAATTATTATTATTATTTTGCTCTGACTGTCTTTTTTTTTATTATTATTATTATTATTTTATTTCTCTTCCGCAAAAGATCCCGGAGCACTTTATGAAGATCACCCACTTAAACCTCCCAACAGCGCCGTGGGTAGGCAGATCCCATTACCTGGGACGAGAAGGGAGAGGATGATTGAGAGGCTGGTGGGGACAGCAGACCTGCGGCAGACCTGTGGCAGGGCTGGGCACCTGGTGCCTGGCCTCAGCACATGATTATTTCGGGGGGGCATGCACCCCATGCACCCACAGAGGACACCTCTCCAAAATGCGTTATTTTAATTTTCTGGCTTCTCCCGACACGCCAGGAGGACAATTTTCAGCACCTTTCCATTCAGGCTGCCACAGAGCTGTACATTCATTCCCAAAAAACAGGTGTCGGAAGTAGAACTGAGTAAGAAAAACATTTTTCAGTTCAGCAGAAAATCAGGAATAAAAAGTCAAATTCAAGAGGAAGGATGTTTGTGTTTCAGCTGGAAGATGCAGAAATACAAAATCAACCAACTGGGAAGCTCAATATTTTTTGTTTCTGGCCGAACGAAGCTGTGAAGTGCAATGTTTTTGCTCATTTTCCAGTTTTCTTTTTTAACACTTTCACTTTCCTCATTGGCTTGCACTTTTTGTGTAAGATTCGAAGACATTTCTGGCTGTTTAAACTCAATAAAAAAGAAAAGTTGTGTTTGAACTGATATGAGCAAGACGTTTAAACATTTCTAATTGTTTTTGGTTACATTTAGGGTTGAGTTTTTGCTCTTGAAAGGACAACACAATGTGTGCACAAATCCAGATGTCCTTTACCAGTATAAGCTGAAAATTATTTGAATTATTTTCCTTAGCTTGACATAAAAATATACTCCTTCTTCCAAGAATCTTCTTTTCTGAGGATTTATGTAGAGAGTAAAGAATATTTTTTAACTCCTGTCTTCTTTCTGCACGCCTGCCCGTCTGAACAGCCTTGGCTGTTAATAACTTGCAGTGGGAAAACTACAGAATGGGCCAAAAACGTTACATTTTCTGTTGTTGTAGGCAAAACAAAACAAAACAAAACAGCAGGGCTTTTGTTGTTCGACTGTTTCCTAGCTTCTCACCTTCTAGGGAAAATGCTATCGAAGCTGCAACTCTCCTCCAGAAATGCCAACAAAGGCTTTAACAGAGAGCTCACCATATTTTTATTTTTATTTTTATTTTTATTTTTATTTTTATTTTTATTTTTATTTTTATTTTTATTTTTATTTTTTATTTTTATTTCTATTTCTATTTTGATTTTGATTTTAGCCAAGGAATCATCCAGGAGAGCAGGACAGAAACAGGACCTGCTGCCATCCCCATGAATAGCAAGGTTTGTCCCTTCCCTGCCTCCAGGTGCCCACAGGGTGAAGCTGGTGGAGTCCCATCAAGCGTGGACATCATGAGATGTTGGCAGCAAGCAGTTTGGGGTCCACCTGCTCTGCTTTTAGCTACGGTGCCTCTGAGAGGGTCTCCAGGTATGGGGTCTTCTCCTGGGTTCAGCTGTATTGGAGGGCTGTAGGGCCCAAACCACAGACATCCCCCAGACCTTTTGTGAGGATGGGCCAGGATCGTTCCCAAAGGATGATAGATTCATCAGGTCATCAAAACACCTTGGTCCTATGACATGTGGGACCTTCAGGGTTCCTAAGCCCAGCCGTGAGGGGGTTTGGATGTGGCCACTCTGTGTCGGCAACCATGGTTCATGGGATGGATGCGGCCAGCCCAGGCCCTGATGTACTTCTCTCCATGTAGCTGAGCTTTTTGGGGCCAAATCCCTTCCCCCGGGAGCCTTAGGGCAAATTATGTGGGTCTGATGGCCCTCTGCAGCCCTCCAGAAGGCTGGTTCTTCTCGCCTGGAGGAGCCAACCCTCACTGACTTAGACATCACCAGGCAGCATCCCAAAACAGGTGGGTCCCAGTGGGCCACCAAGCCAGGCCCAAATCCAGTAAAATGTTCTTTTTTTCCTTCCTTTGTATCGACTTGGCCACCAGTGTTAAACACACAGTAGAGAGTGAGGACATCTGATGGTGATGGATTTTATTTTTTTCCTTTTCCAGAATTCTTGGCTAATTTCACATATTCATGTTCGAAAAAAAAAAAAGGAGGTGAAAATATGTAGAGTTTTTACCCATTTTCATCCAGATGTCCTGGTTTTACTTTCCCCTTCTCTCATTTTTTCTTCTGCTGTTAATGCACTGTTGAAGCCCAAATGCCTCACACTGCCATTTTTGATAAAAAAAGAGAAGGGGGGAGAGCTCCACCCTTCGGATTTGGCCTGTTTTGGATCCCGCACCATCAATGAGCTTTACTTTTACTTATTTTTCCCTCTTCTCCTCTCTATTCTCATCCTGCCTGATGAATCCTGATCCCCTCAAGACCTCAGCATGGGTTTATCTCCGCTCTGTTGGCTCGAAGAGGGTTTCTCAGTAAATAAAGCAAAGCAAATGCTCACGTCACAGATACCAGGGCTTTAGAGGGAAAGTGCCTCCAGCCTGTGCTTGGCTCTCAGCACGATGGTGCCCTGACTTCTCCAAGATTGTTGAAGGAGAAGGATGTCCCAAGGCTTGGGGACCCCCTAGCTCACTTCTCAATAACCCCAAGACTTTGGAGAGGCCACCACACCTCTACTGCCCCCCACCCCCCCCACCCCACCCCAGCTGCCCAGATCCTAAAGCAGAGGTAATAAAACCCCAAGTGGTGAATCTTTGACCCGCTGTTGAGGGCTGTCCACGTAACTGGGCTCTGGGACGCCCACCCCAATGCAGACAACGGAGGGAGGGATTTGCAAACAGAGATTAAGCCGTTGATCAAGGCAAGCCCAGGTATCCTCAATGAGCTGGTAGATAGGTCTATCAGCAGCCAGAGCTCGGTGTTGTCCCCCCTAAATGTGCAGGGCAGTGCTGATAAGATGATAACGTTGACCAAGGGCGTTATCAGGCTCGGGACAATGCGAGGACATGAGCAAACGCCGGGCAGCGGCATCACAAGGAGGGCTTTGGGAGCCGGCGGGGCGATGCTATCTCACTGGGACGGTGCAAGGCAGACCCCAGGAGCTTTTTTCTCTGCTCAGGTGATGTTGGGAGAAGGTTGGTGGCAGCTGCAGCCCTAGGTAATGAAGGAAGGAGGGTACAAGCCAATGGTGTGCGGTGGCAGCGCCGGAAAATCGGTGTACAACACAGGAGTTTTCTTCAGCTCTCATCAAGTGCCCTTAAATCACCAGCTCTCAGCCTCACCTTGTGCAAGTTTGGGCTAGGGAAGGCTGCTGGAAAGCTGTCCCAGTGTTAGCTCTGTAGCCTCCTTCATAAAAACAAAAATCCACGAGTGTGCTGGCTGTTCTTTATCCAAACAGCACTTGAATTTACTGATTAGTTCGAGCCAGGCTTGGCCGAGGGGTGGAGAACTGTGGGCAGAAGTAGGAATGGGTATTTTGTGCTTGCGAAGTGGTTTCCCCCACACCTCGGTGAAAGAGAAATCCCATTTCCCCTTGCAGATCCTCAGGTGCTGTGCTCAGGCCATTGGACCAATGTCTCCACGGACAGGAAATGTGCCACCCAAAATTGAGACTGGCAGCCTAGCCTAAGCCAGGCTATGCACAAACTTCCCTTGAAGTGACTTATTTTGCTACCAGTGCTGTCTCCCAGGAAAACTTTCTGCCCAAAGCCATCTGGATGATGATGATGATTATTATTATTATTATTTTATCTCCCTGCCTGCTCATTTCAGTAGCTCTTGCAAAGGAAATCTGAAGGAGAAGGAATTAGTTAGAGCCAGAAACGAGCAACAAGGGACATTTTTCACTGGAAGTGTTTGATGCAGTATTTGCACCCTGCATACTCTTGCTTGCTGCTTATACAAGCTGCAGCATGGACAGACTCTAGCTGGGATCAACACTGGGCTGTTTGTACATCCAAGCTGTGGACAGGCTGCAAGACCAGCTAAAGGTGAAGCAGATGTCCCAGTCTGTGAAAAATCACATTATTTTATTCCCCCCTCCATCCCTCCCAACAAAGGGATTTTAGCTTTTGCAGGAAGAAAAATCTCCTCACTGAAGGGGATGTTTTGAGACCACCGATTTTCACCCATTTCCACTAGGTCTGTATTAACCAAAGAGCCTGGAGCCATCAGCCCTGCGAAGTTCGCACATTTAAATGTTCCCATCAAAACAAAATGAACATCCAGAAACTTGGCAGTAATTGGATCATGAAGTGCAAGCTCCTGTGATTAGATCAGGAGCACTCTGCCGGGATTACACTAAATCAAAAGAAATAATCAGACTGCTAGAAAAGGGAGCAGCTCCTCATTTAAACTTCATTAATTTCCTGTCCGCTTGGCAGAGCCCGCGAATTATGCACTTAAAGATGCAGGAGTTATTTTAGCGAGCATGGGCTGCTGCTGCACCAAGAGAAACTTTCCTAATCCACACAAAGCGAAGAAGCGAAGCCCGCGCTCCAATTTTCCCTGATACGCCTTGTCTAAAGAAAATATTTGGCTGCCTGCTGTATTTTCTGTTCGGCTTGGCAGGTTGCTGCTCTGCTTTCCAGGGCTCCCGGGTCAGCTGAGGTCCTTCGCTGCTGGACCAAGGGGTGGCATCCCCAGGGGAGAAGTCTGGGGAGGGTGAGAAAAGGAGATAAAGACCTTGATGATGACCACTTGGACAGGCTCATGAGAGGAGAGAGAAGAAATGCAGAGAAGTGACCTTATTATCTTCTTTTTGGGCTGATCTAAGGTTACTCAGAGGTTTGAGAGGTCTCCAGCTTTCTGCTAGATGGAAGGCTTTCAGCCCTCGTGTTACTGCTCAGGAGATTTGTCTACAAGTAAAGCCACACGCTTCCTGCCTGAAAAGGATTTTACTAGTAAATAATGAGCATCCACGGGTTTAGCCCTGCTTGGCTGCAGCTGAGATCATTTTTTGCCAATGATCAGTGTTTACATCTTCACATACTAAAGTAAGCCCTGACACTTTGCTGGTGAAGATGCTTCTTGGTAAGTTGGACAAAAACGTGAGCCAACCTCTTCCTGCTACACATCTGATGGCCACACAGCCCATGTCTTTATGAGGCTTAGCTTCGAGCTGAATTTACAGCTTGTGTGTCTTACCCAAGCCAGGAGCCCCACGGATTCACATGGGAGGACTTGAGAGGGTGAAGGTTGTTGGGGCCGAGCCCAAATTTTGGGAGGTATCACCAGGTGGTGCTATCATATGCTCATCTTCTGGAAGCGTGCGAGCAAGTGCTCAGCCTTAGGAAGACACACACTATGGCAAGGTTTCTTGTACCAAACTTTGTGTGATGCAGTTTCCTGAAGCTGTGCCATGAGTGCATGGCAACAACACAACAGATTCAGGGTATGGGTGAAAAACAAAGCAGATGCTGTTCAGAATAAATTCAGGATTGTGACACTGATGCTTCTCTGTGAGCTGACCTGTAAGTGCTCAGACTTTTTGTAACTGCAATCCCATGGCACTGGCCAAGGGTGCTCATCTGATCCAACCTAATTCCATTTTTATTTTATTTGGCTTCTGATTAATGCACCGTGGCAGGTAGGTGTAGAGATATTAACCTAGTCAATAAGGTTGTCCCTACCATAGCCCAAATTAATACGGATATTTGAAGGATTGGGCATCCCAGCCTGCTGGACCAGGAGGGACTAGAAATGTTCTGGGCTACAATGGCTCATGTGGCATAGCTTCCTCAGGAGGATACCGAGATTTTAGCCAGAGTTTTTCAGGGCCATGACAGCAGCTTATAACACTTGCTACTCTGAAAAGGTGTGCTTGCTTTTTTATTAATCAGAAAATTCCCCCAAACTCCTTGATTTTTGGTTTGAAAGCAAAAAGCAAGGGAGTTGCCATCAGCAGAAGGTTAATTCATCTTAAAAGAGAAGACAGACATTCCAGCCAAATTAAATAATAAAAGAGGTGATAAAACCCACCTGCTTTTTAACTCCAGGCTTCTGCTTCTTTTTAAACCAGGTCAGTGTATTAAAGGTTTCATGCTGAGATTGTGTGTGGAGGTATTGGGCCAGATCTGTATCAGTTCCAAGCAGGAAGAGGTGCATCCTAATTGCCATCATGGTTCTTTACACCTCTCTTCACCAGGAGATCTCAGAAAAACAAATTTCACCCCTCTTTTACAAGTGTGGAAATGGAACCAGGTGACTTTCCTGAAGTTCCCCAAGAGGCAAGGGAGAGGGCTGGGAAGACAGGGAGGACTCCGTGCCTCTTTGTTGCTCTGGGCACAAGGTCATGCTTCAAACCAAGACCTCCTGACTCCCTCTGAGATGGGTCTGCCCTTTTCTACCTCCTAGATTCATTGGGTTTTTGGTCTACAGGTGAACGCTGAGCATGCGAGAGGATGGTGAAATGAGGAGGCAAGGAGCAGTGACAAACACCTGGGCACTCAGCACCACCTCTGCCTCCACAGCTGTCCCCAGGTGGATGTCCGACCACAGCCATGTTTCCCCCGTGGCAATACCTAGTTGGACATTTCTCTACAGGTGGAACTTTATGGTGGCATAACTGCACCTTATGAAGCCTGCCATAGACATACAGGTATGTCTATGTCTGGAGAACCTCGGAAATAACACAGTCTCCTGAGACCCGGAGTTGAGCATCCACACTGCCTTTGAAACTGGGGCTACTGCAATTCACAGCTGCTCATGGAGCAGGGTTCTTCTCGGGAGGATGTCTGATTAATTCAAGGAAGGGCCTTGGCAGGTTTTGTTTCTGGATTTTTTTCTTTTTTTGGTTTATTATTATTATTATTATTATTGTTATTATTAATCTGGCCACAGACAGCAGGATGCTGCAAGGAAGTGAAATCAGTTGCCTGAATTAACAATATATCTGAAGACTCTGCATGTGTTCAAAATGGATGGTAGTTCATTTGGTCTCCAGGGCTCTAAACACCTCTGTGCCCAGCACTGTATCCTTAATTTAGGGGACAGGCATGTAGCACAGTTACAGTGCAATCCTAAAAAAGCTGTCCTGAGCGAGAAGTGCAGCTCTTGGCACAGCTAGCTCAGCTGCTCAGTCTGGGACGGACGAGGCAGAGGGGTGGAAGGGGCTGATACCTTGAGTCAAGGAAGGGCTTGGAGGGAACCTGGCCAAAAAGGTGTTAATAACTGCGCTGGACCACTACTGGAAAAGCCAAGAATAACAGAGGTTTCCTAGTTAAGGGCTACCTTAGTTAATATTAGACTTAAAAATATTGTTCCCACCATAGTATGGGGAGTATTAACTTAAGGTAGAAGCTTTGGTTGTGTTTGGTGCTGCACAAACATATCCTGTTCCCGCCTCCAACCCCCCCCCCAAAAAAAAAAAAAAAAAAAAAAAAAGCAACTTCTATAACTAGAGAATTTGCTGGAGGGGGAGAAAGAGGTGCAAATAAGTGGAGGAACCTGCCTAGGGCTAAGCAAAGTCAGTGGTGAAGTTCAGCAAGAGCTGGGGTCTCCTGGCTCCTGCTGGTGGCACCAGCTTGGCTCAGGAGCCAGAAAAAAGGAGTGACAGTGAATAATGAGCTGCGGTGGCAATTTTTTATTGCTCCTCTTTCACAGACACCCTTTAGGGACTAGCACATGTGAATTGACCAGAATCTCTTAATGGAAAAGACGGGCCCTCCATGGAGGTCAGAGTGCAACCACTTCCCTGGGGTCTGCAAGAGGTTTTGGGTGTCCTGTCTCCCCCATATCAAGATCTCCAGCAAAGCGACCCATTTTGTGGCTTTCTCCTTACTGTTCCCCCTGTATGATTGGACTGAGAGTGACAGGGTGTTTTTTAACAGATCTTCCTGGCATTTGATGCAAGCCCAGGGGATCGGTGGGAAGGCAAGCTGTAAAATGGTATGCCCTGGCTGTCTCTCAGCTCCCAGCCTTTCCCTTGGAGTTAGATAAGAGGAACAACAGATAAGAGGAAAAGTGGTTCTTTAATTCGGCCAGAATTCACTTAGTGTAAAGGAAAATGTCTAGTGAGAGAATTAGACTAAGCCAGGAAATATCCTCTTAAACCTCAGCTCTCCTGTGCTAAAAGTATATTTAGCATTTTTTATACATGCATATCAATGTATCTGTCTTTCTCTATACCACTACAAAATCCCCATTTTCTAACTGTGTGTTGGCCAAGAAATACTTTTAAACTCATAAAAGCAAGTCAATACAATGCTGCCTTTTCAGCTCCATAGATTGGGGCATTTTCACCCAACACACTTATGAATAATGGCTCAACCAAGGCTTTGCACCGAGCAAAAGCTTTTGGGGAGGCTGAGGAGGGACCAGGCTTTGAGTCGTTCTCTTTCTGCCTACCACTGGGAAGAAGGCCTTATCTAGCCTCCTTATTTATCCAGCACTTGCTGGCAGGGAGCAACGTTGCTCCCATCGGAACAGTGGTGTGGAATTGGCACGTGGGATATCGCTGTGGTTTGGGAAGGTTTGCCATGGCAAAGCACTGCTGCACCTGCACTGCGATCTGATGGGTTCACACCAAGGGGACGATCTGGCCTAATTAAAGACCTTCTGGCATTCCTGTATCATCCCAGCAGGGAGCTAGGGAATCACCCAGATTCATCTTTTCTTTTGGGAAGATCCAAACATACTTTCACAGCCCTTGTATGGGATCTTCCAAGTCTGCAGCTCACTGAACTGATGGTTTCTACCGGGAGCTCTCGAGGGATCCCCACAGTCCCGTGCTGCTGTCCACACCTCTGCCACCGCTGGTTCCAGGGTCTTGTCGTAGGATGAAGTGAAAAGTTGTAGGCTGGTACGAAAACTCAAGATGGAAGCAGAAGAAATTGCCTTGCTGCTAACGGCCTGCTTCCACATTGCTTCTCTGAGTTAGCCTGCCTAAAGACATCAGTCAGAGAGAGCAAACACTGGGCCATTTCTTACCAAAAATGAGTATTTTGGTTAGTCATTCACATCCCATTTCTGCAGTCCTCTGGCCCCCAAAGCCTGCAGGTGGGAGATTCAGGCTGATCACCATCTTGTCTTCTTTCTTCATCTGTTTCCAGCCATGCTTGTTTGTAGAAGATCGGCTGCTTTTATTTTGTTAGAAGTAAAGCCGTTGACTTTTGGGACAAAAACATCTGCCTAAAGGGGGTATTGGCCAAGGCAAGGGCTGTGGTTTCTCATCTGAGAAGTCCTACTTCGTGGCAGTCACCCACTTCTCTACTGGGCTCCTTTTCTGGTTTGTTTTTACTCCTCAGACTTACCAGGCTTTGAGCTGTCTCAGGGCCTCTGACATTCAGTGCAGAGAGGTCTTGGTATGCTGAGGGTCAGAGATTCCTGCTCTCAAGCACACATTAGTAATATTTCTGTCACACTACAAGCCTGAAATGCTGCTAAGATGAGTAATTAAATCAGCCACAGAAGGACATGGCAGCACATCTGCGCTAGGCCTCGCAGGCCCCAGCAGGCTGGGCCAAGGGTAGAGCTGAACCTGAAGGGTGGACTCGGGGATTTTTCTTCTGTAATTTTTTGCCAACGTGGTTTGAATACACCTTGACTTTTAGCATCTGCAGAATCCTTGTTGTCCAACACCTGGGGGCCGAGGCAAAGCCAAGGGACATTCTCCCTGCACCTAGCAAGGAAAGGTAAAGTCAAGCAAGGCCTGTGGACTGATGCTGAGATAGCAGCTCGGTATCTAAACAGGTAACACCCAATTACAACAGAACTGTGTTGACTTACACTTTCCCTTATCAGAAGAATCAGGTATTCATGTAAATCACAAAAGAGTTTGATGGATGCCAGTTCACAGTGAGCCCCAAACCAAGGAACGAGGGCCTAGTTAAACAAAACGTATGTTCTTCTTATCTTTAAGCTGTGACTATTGCTATGAAATAAAAAACTATAAAAGAAAGTGCCTTATCATGGGGGTTATAATTCTTTAATGTTCCCCAGAGGCTGTGTCTGTGCTGGAATCAAACCCTTGGGACCACTTTCCGAACCCCACTGAAGTAATTTTCTCGCAGACAGATGATCTTTCCTTATCACGCGTTGTCTTGGCAATAAAAAAGTCTCTTTCTTGAGATGCATGTTTAGACTAAGCCTGGTGAAAAAAAAAGAAAAGGAAAAGAAGGGGCGGCTAAATTGATCTTAATTCTGATGCTCGCCTGAAAGTAAACAATGAGGTCCAGGGACAACCTTCATTAGACCCTCCTGGGCCGGGAAGCGGGGCAAGGAAAGCAGATGTGGGAAGGAGCCTTCAGACAGCCCTGCTGGGGACCAGCGCGGAGCCCAGTCTGAACACCGCAGCTAATCAGACCCCTTATCACGTTTACTGGGAGATGGGTGATGCCCATAAAACCAAGTCAGGCTGAGTGCACTTAGTGGAGCCAAAAAGCTAATTGTTAATAGATGCCTGCAGCCCAGAGCTCAGGAAAGCCAGGTGGCCCCCTCTGTTCTGCCTCACCCCCAGCAGTGCCTGGCAGGAGCTCGGATTTGGGATATTCCCAAGCCCTGCCAGTGTGGATGGGCACATAGCATTTTATTGGTATTTAGCCTGATTATGGGGTGTATAGGTGCCCTAGTTGAGGTCAAGACCTTATTAACATGACAGCAGTCCAGCCACCCCAGTGTCTCCAAGGGCAGCAATAAAATCAGGCTTGTGCTTTGCACCAGGGGCATGCTAAGCCCTGATTTTTCCAAACATGAACAACTGAAATGCATGATTTGTGACAGAGATGGGCTGCATTTAAAACTCCTCCCTCCAAATCGAAAATAGTGGCTGTGGAAAAAGATGAGGATGAGGTGAGCTTGCAGTGAGTTTCTCTGGTATGATCCCTTTGACTCTAGAAAAGTAAAGGATATGCAGAACCAGAATTGATTGAGATATGTTTAAATCCTTATCTTCAACATTTTTTCTGCCAACAAATGTCCATGTATTTAAAACCTTGTCTGCTTCTCTGCTTCTTCTGCTTCTTTGGTTGGACTGGGATGTCCCACCTCACTGCAACGCTCATCTTCTGCAGGACACAGCTCCATCACAGAGACCTCACAGCTTAAAAAACTACACACTTTCTTTTTATTTCTTGATAATTTAAGCTAGCTAGCTGGATTGATAAATATAGAGAGCCTTAAAAACCAACACCATAGCTACAAGGCCCAAAGGCAGGTGGCAGGCAGAGTTTGCTAGCTGTAGACTCCAGCAAAGACATCCCACACCCTGCAGTGATGAAATCCCTCTCTGCTCCTGGGGAAGCCTCCAGCTCCTGCTCCCATGTCCAGCAGCTTCAAGAACCTTTGCTGGGCCTGTGTGAGGGTGAGCATGCAAAGCAGCTCAGGATCCAGCTTCACCCCTCCTTAATTCATATCCCTGAGGGGAGGCACGAGGTGAGAGAGCCTGTCCCGGTCCAGCCGGCACTCCCCACAGAGGAGCAGAGGGCAGAGATCTCTGTTTCTCCAAGCCTCTTGAGCCCCTGACGCAGACACAGGTTAAGGGCTGTGATTTTGAGAGGCAACCCCTTTGCATCACCAGTAGCTGTCTTGCCGAGGCTGCCACCTCCGAACCCTAATGATGCCCTGATATCATGGGGCATGCAAGAAGAATTTAAGGTGGTTGCTGGAGGGGAGCAGTAGGGCCATCCTTCCACAGAAAAAAGCCAGGTGGCCTCTGCAGCAGTTTTGCAGGTTTATTTCCCATCACTGAGTTTGTTGGAGGGCATGCTGCGATGCAAACCTCCCTCCCATTTCACTCTGTCCTGAGAGACCTGGTGAGCCCGGGCCATCCAACTGCAAAAAGGGGACTGGGAAAGCGGCATGTGGAGAAGGTAAATGGGCTGCGAGTGTGGAGGGGCTCAGCTGCAGGTGTGCAAACACAGCTCGTCCCCAGCATCAGCTGGGAACACGGGGACACACTGCCTTTATCTCTTGACCTCTTGCTCCCCTGCGCTGGGGACCCAGATGTGGTGGCTCTGAGCGCATCCCAGCCAGCCTGCCCAGCTCCCACCCCGCAGCACAGCCCAGACATTCACAAAGAGGATGAACAAAATTCCTCTACAGATCCCTGTGGTGGGATGCTCCTTCCAGAATTTGCACCCAGCTGCACTGAAATAGAGTCCTCTGGATGTGTCTGCACCTTTCCCGGGGTCTTGTGCCAGCACATCTGCATCATTCATGTTCACATCTGCCCCGTGGGATCTGCAGCGGGCTTTTTTGAAGCTACTGCTCACGGGGGCTAAGCTGCCTTTATGACAGGTCACACACCCTCTCGAACAGCGGCAGATTTAGATGCCATAAAACCCCTGCTCCAGCACTCGCCAGGAGTCTCCCATCGCCCTGTATTCATTGCAAAAGCATCCTTCATCTCCGTGCTGGCACCGCGTGTTGCTCAGCTGTCAGGGAAACAACAGCAGCCCCCGGCACCCTCTTGCTCCTCCCCACTGCTCACAGGCATCGCTTCTGCGGCCGGCTTGCTTTATTTTTCTGGCAACGGAGGCAAAAGAAAAAAAAAACTTGTGTGAAAATTATTTATTTGGTATTAATAGCTCAGAGTCAAAGCCTCAGCAGACACTTGGGATAAACAGGATCACTCAAAATACAGTTGTTTGAAATCAGAGCTTTTCTCTGACCCTGGGGTTTCTTGCCAAAGCCAGAAAAAAACTGTATATATAGAATCCCTTAATATATTTTTTTTTCCTGTTAATCCGCAGTACAAGCCTTGGTTGTAGCCAAAGGACTTTGACCAGGACAATTAAACCAACATTTCATTTAGGCAGTTGCACGCATGGTTGTATAGGTGGTCAAGATGTAAAGTAATCCTCCCTATCTGACTAATAACCTCTTTTACACTTCCAGTCCCATTTGTACTCTAGCATTTCCCACTTCTCCATCACTCTTCTCCTTTCATCATTTTCCTTCTCAAAAATATATATATTTTTTTCAGTCGACTAGCCAATATATTTTTTTTTTCAGTCAGCAGCTGTCGAGTGAAAAACTGTGTTTTGGAAGAAATTTTCTGGACTCTTGACTTGAGAAAGAAAGAAAGAAGAAACAACAGCACTTTTGTTTTTGTTTTTCCTTCCTCTTTCTTTTGTTTTCTTTTACTCCCTGTCCTGCACAGCCTGTTTTCCAGACAGATAAAAGGAGGAAAAAAAAGGGAAATAAAACAAGTGAGTTTATATTTTTATCTGCCTTCAGTGTGGATTTCCTCTCTTCCCCCTTTTTCCACCAAATAACAGAAATGTTCCCAGCCAAGAAATAGAGCATCTCAGCTCATTAAAATTACTGTGCATCTAGCAGCACATCTCTTTATGAGTTCAGCTCTTTAATTGTGGTTACTCCATGCATTTAACCCTGTGGTACTGCTGCATTTGAGGCACAGAGGAGGAATGGTCTATGCACACCTTGAGAAACCTGGCTTCAAGACTTAAACCTCCTTTCCTGACTCCGAATCACCCCTATAGCACCTTTTTGTCCCATTTCTTTGTGAAACGGGGATGGTAGCCCAGACCCCATGGTTTTGCAGAGAGCAATGCACAGGATACCTTGCAGGGTCCCGCACCACAGCAGTGCAGGGTAAGGGATAAGTGCACATCAAGAAGGCAACCAAGCAGGGATGCTCCTGGAGCAGCTCTGATAAAACTGCCCTAAACTTTTTCCTATTGCAAAGCTTCATTATTCCCTATCTAGGCTGAAATTAAAAGGTTTTCTAGGGGTGAACACTGGCTTTACCCCACTCTGTCCCTCAGCATCCCTGATGGAGACGGCTCCAGCGGGGCTGCTGAGCCTTTACACTTGCTGGGGTTCTTGGAAAGCCTCAGCTAGCAGCTTCCCCTCTCCCCGCCGGCTGTTATAATCACACATTGTTCCTGGTCACTGCCTCGATGCTTGCAGCACTTGGAAAATGTCAAATGTGGGAGTCCGGCAGCCTTAGGTTAGAGTAAAAACTCCCAAACATATTTGGAGGGCTGCCAGCGCTGTGCAAGCCCTTTGCAAAGGCAGATAAGGGGCGACCTTGCAGGCAGCGGGCTAGGCCAGGAGTTTATTAAATCCCCCGCTTGCTTGGGTTGAGCTCCCTCAATATTGTGATCATCCTGTCCCCTTCCATCGTTGCCTGGTGCCCCTGGGTGGGAAAGCGCCGGGTGAAAACACGGGCTGGTGGCCACGGTGACCTTCACGGGGACATCCGGAGGTCGAGGCGGGGGAGCCCGAGGAGATGGGACGTCTGGAGCCAGCGGGGATGGGACCCCCGAGCAAAGGGGGTCGGATCTGTCACGGCTGAGTGAGAGAACCCAGCGGCTGGTTTCGATGGAGCCGAGCAGCCCCGGGGTTCCCGATGTTGGCCCCAAATCGCTGGGGTTTTGCAGTGACTTTGCGGGGCTTGAAAGCGCGGCCGGGGAAGGATGGCAACGCCGCCTCGCGAGGAGGGGGAGGAAGGGTTGAGTTTGGGGCTTCGTGTTGAACCGAAACGAAATCTAAACATTTTGAAATTCTTCCCCAAATGACAAATAATGTCAAATACTGAGATAGCACCGGGCTGGATTTGAGCCGCGAGGCACCTTCTTATATTCCTAACTTCTGATAAAAAGGATGGAACACAGTCAGGAAAACTTTCCTCTCCTTCCCCTCATTATTTTTCTTCTAAAAAAAAATAATAAAAAAATACACAACCCCAGTGAAATCAGTAATGTCTCCTGAAATGTTCCAGTTTGGATGGAGGAGCGTTTCTCCGCAGGAAACATTTCCCTCCGGATTTTCCTGGCTGGCGGCACGTCCCCGACCTGCTGCCGCCGGGCTGGGGCTCAGCCCAGGGCTGGGAAAGACCCCCCCAGACCGGCACTGGGGGCCTGTTTGCAGTTTGTTCACTTTCCTCCTGCAAACATAGCTTGTTTTCTCTCCAGGTCAACTAACTCCTGTGGAAACGGCAGGGTGTGAGCTACCTGAGAACTGTTCACCCCTCGCATCCCACCAGGGACCCTCTGAACTTCCTGGTGGTAGCCCAGCTACCCAAAATACAAGGAAAGGGGTTTTCTGGCCCCCAAAAAATCATCCAGGTGGATTCTCGCTGTCTTTCACATTCATAAGAAATTCAACGTCTGTTTTCCCAGGCAAATTCATAGCTCCCAGATTTGAGAAAAGCTCACTTTTATAGGCAAAAATATTTGCAGCCATCTTTTGGGGCTGCTTGGTGAGCTGGGCTTTCCCCAGTTCTTCTTAACCCTTCTCAATATGTCAGAGGGAGTTAGGTAGCTTCTTTTTTTGTCCACATGTGGAGGAAAACCCTGCTATTTTTATATTTTCAGCTTCCTGTTCCTTTTCCCCCTGTGCCCCATGGATGGCTCCATGTCTCAGCCCTGTCTGGGCAAAGTGCACATCCCCAGGCTGCGTGCGAAGGCAATAACCTGCAGCCCATCACGGCATGGCTCTGCTACGTCTGCCTGCTTTTCCTTCAGGAAAATTGAAGGAAAAGATCTGTACCACCAGGTGCTGTAACCCCAAAATGCTTCCGTCCTGGAGTCAGGGCTCAGATTGAAAAACTTTACCCCAAGGCTAGATTTTAACTCGGGATGGCAAAGCCAGCCCCAGGCTGGGTGAGCACGGAAGGTCTCCAAACCAGAGCACACAGCAAACCCCTGCTCCCCCCCTTTTGCACAAACCAACCTTGGACCCCCTCCCTTTAATTTTTTTTTATCTCTTTTATTTTTTTTCCCTCCCCTTCTTTTTTCATGCCTTCTCTCTCCCCTCTCTCAGCCAGCGCGGAGCATTCAGCAGTTAATATCCTCCTGCCTCCAATTGTGCTTTAAGAGGTGTAGCATTTGATAAGCCCCATTTAACTTGGCTGTATTACATTGTTTAAATAATTCAAATACAGATTGGCCCTTTAGAAGGATTTCTGCTCTATTGACCCTACTGGTCATGAGTTACCAGGAAGTCAGGGAGGGGCCCAGCCTCAGCTTCCAGGGCTGAAAGCCTGAAAATCAATTCCAGCTCTTTAGTGCCCCAATCACACCCCATTATTCCCAGGTAATTGCAGACCTGCTTTGCTGTTAACTCTTTGGGAACAATGCGGCCTTTGACGGGAAGAGGGAGACCAAGGAGACCTTTCTTCTCCATCAGGGTCCTCATTTGTATGGACAGTGCCATGGGCTTATCGTTAGGGTTTGGATGAATAACAATTTACAAGTGGAAGTGTCAAATTGCTTGGGTATTTTTTTTTGTTTGCTCTTTTGCTGTTGTTGTTTGCTTTTTTTTTTTTTTTTTTTTTTTCCTTCCCTTTCATAATACCTGGTTTGCTGGAGGTTGGCTGGACTGCAGCATTAATAGTGCATTTTTTATTTTTATTTTATTTTTGCTGTTGGCATCTCTCTGTCTTTGCAAGATTGATTCATGAGGAATAAGGAACAAGATCCAGTAATACAGCTCGTCCTTACCAGCGCTTGTCTTTCATGCATGGGTCACATTAAATACCTTTCTGGATGCTCTCCAGACATACGGAGATCCTACATGAGAGGCTGTGGAGGAGCAAGAAGAAATGCTGGTTTTGTACATCAGCCAGTGGGGTGGACATGCATGGGTGGGTCAGGGTAGCCAAATGGCTGGTCTTGAGCACATGATGTCCACTCTGCACACATTTCATAGGGGGGTTATTCTGGGCTGACCCTGCTCTGGTCCCATAGACAGCAAGACCCATTATCAGCTGTAGTACGTCTTCTGGGTTAGCTTCATTGAAAAGGAGTCCAGGATTTTAGACACAGTTGGGTCTTAGGGGGAATTTTTCAGTCTCAAACAGAGATTGAAGTGTGGTGATGCTTCAGAAATTAACTCAGTCAACCACCACAAGATGACTATGCTCTATGCTATTTGGAAGCCAGAAAAAAAAAAAAAAAAAAAAAAAAAGGCAACAAGATAAGGCACATCTAAAAATGCCAAATCTGATAATACTGTCCTTTGTCTCCTCTCCTAACAGGACAAACCTATTCTGATGAGAAGGGGGCTGTTGTCCCCGCACCTTTGGCTTGTGAGAGAATGGGAGCCACACCAGGGAGTTTTTGTGAAATAGGCTGGGGACAAAATGCAGGTGAAAATACCCCAAATTCCATCTGTGGGGTGATGCCTTCACTCAAGTGCCTTCTTCAGCTCTTGCTACTCCTCTGATATGAGGCAAACTGGACATGACCCAGGGCTAATGACGTAATAAGCACAAAAATCTACCCTTTTTCCTTCCTGGCATGTGAAGGTTAAGTCACCTACCCTGGCATCCAGCCCGATCTGTCCTGTGGCAAAAGCCAGGGCTTCACCCCGTCACCCAGCGTGACCCCCAGCTGCTGGTGGCATTTGGGGTGGGGATGTCAACTTGGATAGAAAACTTCAGGTGATGGGCACCTGACCATGCTTCAGGCCACTGAATCCCCACCCCTTTTACAAATGGGCACCTTATCTTTGGTGACTATTTATCCAGGAACATGGAGCAGAGGACAGGGAGGAGCTCCCTCTGCCCCAGGTCACCGCAACAGCAGCTGCTCAGAGTCCACCTCCAGGTTGGGTGGGCTTCTCATCCCATCTACTGCTTCTGGGATGCTGTCCCAGCACCTCACTCCCGTGTAGGTTAAGAGCCATCCCCTAATGCCCAGCTGATGTCTCCTTGTAGTGCTGGAACGTCCCTGGTGCCTTCCCGGAGGAGGTCTTTGGCACCAAAGAGACCTTTGGTGACTGTCTGTGTTGGGCTGAATTGTTGACCCAGCCTGCAGACCAAGGACCCTTCTGGATTTCAGGGTGTTGGCAGGGATGCGGTGATGTCTCCAGGCAACCAGTGAAGGGATGTGTGTGCTGGCCTGCTTGCAGCATTTAATTTAGCAGGTGACATTGTGCTGTGGTCTCTGCCAGCAGGGTCTTCCAGGGGATGATACAGAGCACGAGCCTAACTTGGATGGGCCAAATCATCCTCAGGATGTGCCACCATTAATTCCTTCACTATGGAGTGCCTACAGAGATTTTCTGGCTAATTTAGCTGGCTAAATAAATGTTAATAAGTCAAGGGCCTGAAAACCTTTCTCAACCTCATGTTTCAAGGCAGGAACACGCTCTGCTACACACGTCTGAGATTAAAACAGCAACGAGGCAAGACGGTGGCTGGTCTTGCCGTGGAGACACCAGGTTAGGCTAAGTGGGGCCATTCGTGCCTGCCATTTTGTGCCCCCATGTGAAACCTGGGGAGAAGGAGTGTGTCCGATTATCTCTGTGCTGTTCAGAGTGGACATCATCCCATTATATTGGGACAGGCTGCCCAAGGGAGTAGTTGAGTCACCATCATTGGAGGTCTTCAAAGGATGATGGTGGACCTGGCACTGCTAGGTTGAAGGTTGGACTTGATGACCTTAGAGGTCTTTTCCTACCTGAATGATTCTGCGATTCTGGATGTGCACAGCTGCGAGGGCAGAGGAATTGTAGCCACGGGCTGCCTGGTGAAGCCCAACAGCAAACACTGCTGCGGGAGTGTGAATGGCTCCTGATATTTGAAACAGAATGAAGAGGAAGCAAACCCTATGATAGCTTTTGAGGGTCAATGACAGGGATTTCAAGGGATTTTGAAGCAGTTGCTTGGCTCCCACTGGAAAGGGATGTCTTTGTATGTAGGTACCAAACTCAATTGAAGGGGTGGGGAGACATCGTTTCAGAACCGAAGCTCACAGGAGATCTGCCACTACCTCCAGCTACTCAGAAGGGACTCCTGGGACCCTGATTTTAGACAAAGCAGGGTTGTGCTCACCTCCCTCTCCTCTCTAACCTGCAAAGGGTTAAAGGGTGGGGGAGCCGTTTGATTAATAGATGTCGTGTGAACATGCACATTTGCCTATGACTGCATTCCTGGGGCTTTCGGCTGGGCGATAAGCTGCGACCAAAGTCCTCTGGCTCCGGGCAAGGAGAGCAAACAGGGCCCCAATGGAGCAGTTATTAATTCCAGCCCAGGTCTCTCAGGGCTGTCTCTCAGCAACGGGGCTCCCGAGAGGCCTTTCACACACCAATCGATACAGCTCGCCTCTCCCCTTGCCTTCTCCATCCTAATTTTCCTCTTTGGTGCAGGCACCCCATTGCTGTGCTGGGACCTTCAGCGCTGGGACCCTTCCTGGTCGATCAGGAGCACAGGAAGGAGGGGATGATGTTCCCATTGGGGTGATGGGAACAGCCCCCAGCCCCTAAACTTCTGTTGTAGCTGGCCCATGCAACCATGCCCACCACACTTCAGGACATGGGGCAGTGGGGAAGGAATGGTCCTTTTTTGGGTCAAAAAAGGGGAATTCAGTGGCAATATTGGCAAAGGACATATCTGCTGTTCTGCACACGTGGAAGGATGCTCTCTGACATCAGTGCTTTTCTTCAAAGTAAATTTAATAAAAAAATCCCCAACACACCTAATTTAGAATGTCTTTGGCTGCAAATTTTCCTTTCCCCTCCAGGCAGTTTCAGATTGATTTAAGACACGAGCTCTCCTTTCAACTACAAGCTTTGACACGAGGATGTTGGTTGAAAATGAAACTCCTTTCCCTCCCTGAAAAGCAAAACAAACCCAAACAACCTGGACCTTTCAACTTGTTTGTCTTCAGATAGGACATTGTCACATTACTCATGAGCCAGCTTTCACAGGGGTGTATTTTTAGTGGTGATGATCATGGAGGATTTCTGCGAGCCGTGGGTTGGTTTGAACAGGAATTTGAGGGCAGCATTATCAGGGCCAAAAGTGGCATTCTGCTTGCTGGTGTGTGTCTCCTAACCCCACGGCTGCTCTCAGGAGACTGGCAGTGACGGTGCTCAGCTGGGACTTCTGCAAGAAAAGGGATTCCTTGGGATGGACCAGGGCTTTCACTAATGGTTCTGGGAAGATTTGTCTCCAGCCACTCTGCAAGGGCTGAGTTTCATCTCTGAGCTGGAGAAGGTATGTGGTGCTGTACGGAACACAGATGTCTCTACGTTGTGTCAAGTTGATTGCATCCAAAATGAAAATGAGAAAATGCTGCAATCAAAGAGTGCCGTGATATGAGCTGCTGTTTTTTGAGAGGTTGTACATTTCCTATTTTATTTTATTTCAAGGCAAGCGCAAAAAAAGTGTATGATGTCATGCAGGGCTGCAATCCTGACACAATTTTCAGGTGAGAAAGCCATTCTTCCGCCACTTATTCACAAAGCAGTAGACCCTTGTGCCTAGTTCTGGATAGTTACAGAGAAACATTAAAATGAGATGTCAAAGAGTAAAAGCGAATTTCTGTGCTGAGAAACTGAGAATTAAATCCCTGCCTTGGGCTGTAAGGATCTTGAAATCTGTGTGATGAGAAACGTGATCACCGTGAGCCAGAAATTCCATCCACAACTGAGAATTTTCATAGGATTCACTGAAACAAGTACATTTCTACAGAGAAGCCTCAGCTCAAACAACTAAAAAAAGAGTAGTTTTGTCCAAAAAATCCCAGTGGGCTCACGTTAGGCCTATATCTGTGGTAGAAGATATGAAAAAGGCATACTGAGGTCATCTAATCCAGGGGCTGGAAACCTTTCAAGGGGTGAGTGCCAGACTGTTTTTCTCCCCCCGCAGAAACTCAGCGGTCTCTGTCTCTCTTGAAAAAGGATGAGTGGATGGGTGGGATCCCGGCTCTCCAAATATAAACCATCTGCAGCAGCACAGCTGCACCCTCTGGAGTTTGTCCTCATAGCCCCTCTCCCAACATATGCATGAAGGCTGAGCTCCCGCAGCAGTCACTGGAGATCCCATCCATGCAGGCAGATAAAAACTAATCCAGGCACCAGGCTTTAGTCAGCCTTGGGGTATCGCCACTTAATCCCCTGTTGCTGGAGCAGAAGGACATGAATTACCTCTATTTCCTTTACCTTCTAGCCCGGGTGGGCATCTCAGCTGCTCCAGTGCATCTTCAATGAGGACAACTATCAGAAGTCCTAAATTTAGGTCCCTAAATCTTTCAGTTGAATTCCATCCAAGATCTTTGCAAGAGGACAAGCGCCGTGCATTTCTCTGCAGATAAAGATGATCTCCCGGTGGGTTTTGTAGTAGGGGAGTTAAAGGTTTTTCACAAGAGCGCCGTCATATCGATAAGGAAATCCCGTTGGCTTCAAAAGATCTTTGAGGATCTGATCTGGAAACCCTCGTGTTTCGTAACTTTTCTTACTGAGGCATTTCCAAAACACAGCACAGGGCATCTGCAAGAAGCTGAGACCAGACCCGAGCTGTTCTGTTTCCTGAAATCCAGAACTGACCCCACATCCCCCATCCCTGGGTCTCTGAAGCCCGTTCCCCAGTCCAACCACATCTGCAGCTAACACAACACAGTTTCTGCCTTTCAAAGCCAGATCTAAGAATCGGTGAGGTCAGGGGAGGGAAACAGCTCAGCACTGAGGTCATTTCAACTGTGTGTTGAGCCCTTGGGCAGCTTTGATCATTTCAACAGAGAAATGTGTCGCGAAGAAACTCTTTCATCTTTTTTTTGGGCTGCAGTACGGCGCTGCAAGTCCCCAATTCTTCAAGGGGCCTTGAGAAAAAGGCGGCATGGCCTCATCTGGAAAAGAGACAGGGAGGTTGTTCCAGGGACCCTGTGCTGCCAGGATGGGTGGTGCTGTTAATTGCGTGCATCATTTCACACAATTATTAACATCCTGGAGGATACGGAGCTCTGAGGGAGCGTGGGTCAACCTCTAAAATACCACTCCATCCTGATTGACTCAGAAGAAGCCTTTAGCATTTTGGAAGCACTTTCTGGAAGGTTGTCCTTGTCCTTCACAACACCTCCACAAGGCAATGGAACCAGGGCTCAAACTGTAACCCCAGCAGTCCTAAAGAGTAAGGCAGTTAATCCTGAAGCACTCTCTTCTTCCAAAAGGAGATCTTCTGTCCTTCCTTGTGCACCAAAGAACTAAGGCCAGGCACTGTGACAGCAAAGTCAAGCACCCTCCATCTATTTAGTTGGCATCAGAAGGAGGTTTGTTCCACACTCACAAGAGTTCGAAGAAGGGCTGGTGGGGGAGGCTCCTTCAGTTGGTCAGTGTCAGTTTATTGATGAAGAGAGAGCGTAGGTAGATCAAGATGTACGAGTCAGGTGGAGAAGATGTACATCATGGAGGAGACCCTGCTGAGTAAGGGTCTCCTCCAAAATCTTCCACCTTCAGAAGTTTCTTCTGGCCATCTTGGCTTCTTCCCCATCATGTGGGTGTTGGTTCTCCATCCTCCTCTCTCACTTTTCGAGTTTTTGGGGTTTGCTTCTACTTTGGATAATGAGGAACTGGTCCCCAAGTGTCTGACCAGTAAGAAGTCTGGGAGAAGAGAAAGGTTTCCATCAGAAATGTTTCAGAAAGGAAAATACATAGGAATGTTTTGTTAAACACAATTTTTGATGGTTACTTTTCAGCGAAAGTCTCCACTTTTGGTGAAACAGGAGGGAAATCCATGACGAATTTCAGCCAGATCTGACTGTGTATGTCACCAAAGTTTCAAGTCTTCTTCCCCTGTAGCAACGACCTTGTCGCTCTGCTCCCCTTCCTAGGGCCTGGGTGTTCTCACGGAGCGTGAGCCCACATGGACAGAGGGACTAGGGCTGGTTCCCGAGCATCTCCTGGCTCCCATCTGTCTGGCCCAGATTTTCACTGGAGCACGAAGTCTTTGCAGCATCCCCACCGCGACATTTCTCAGGGATCAATCTGGCCAGTGAGTGCAGTGCCGGCACTAAAAACAAGCGAAAAGCCAGGCTGGCACATCCGCTGGAAAAATGACATAACCCCATCCTGTAATCTGGAGTTCCTCCTGTGGGGCAGCCTCGCAGGCTCAGGCTGTGCACGAGGAGATCAAAGGGCAGGACAGGAAAACGAGAGCGGAGCCCCGAGAGAGAAAAACACCCTCACCCGCCAGCCGGGGGACTAATCATAGCCCTGGGCAGGCTTTGGGAGTTCCCGTTCACAGGAGGGATGGAGACAGATATCCTCCTCTGGCTCCGGGCACCTGGGTGTGGGCATGGTGTCTTTCTCCATGCCTCTCCCACCTTATCACTTGGATTGGTGTGAGATGGTGGCCTGAACTGGGACCATCCCCTCTTGCCTGGTGCTGTTCAAGCCCTGTAGAAGAGATGATCTTGACCCAAAAGAGTTTGGAGACAGGGCAGTGCAGTCAGCATCCCATCCCCTGCGTATCTCCAGATAGCTTCCCACCCTCCCTGACTCCAGAGTACCCAGAGAATAGAGATGAAGAGGGGTGGGGTAGCAGGAGGGAGGTGTAACAGCAAGGAAACAATGCTAAAATTGATGGGTCCCATGCCAGGACTGGTGGTGCTGAGGAATCTGCACTGGGTACATCCCTGTACAGAGAGTCTGGAGCAGCCTTGAAGCCTGGCTCCTTCTCCTCCTCCTGCCTCTCTCCTCACCCCTGCAGCCACAGGGGACTTGCCACCACCTGCGCCTCCCCATCGCATCCTCCCACCCCAGCTCCGTCTGCCCACCAGTGCCCATGCTGGGGGATTTGCATCGTCCAGGTCCTGTGGTTTCTGACCCCTGACTTGCCCGTTGCCACTGGAATTCCCTATCGCTCCATGACTCAGCTGACAGAAAGGGAGACAATGGCATTTTACATCAGCCCAGGCTATCAGGAGCCTGCCTTATCTGAGCTGTGTTTTTCTATTAGTCTAACACTCCATTGTGCATCCCTTTATCAGCTGCAATGTTGATGTAATGCTGGCTTGGAAGTGGTTTCTGCATCCTAGCACTAAGACAGCTCACTTTTATTTCAGGGGGGAAGGGGAAGGCGCGAGAGGAGGGTTTATCGGGATTCTCAGGAGATAGGAGCCCCTCTCCGGCACGGCACGGGGAGGGAGGGGGACGGGGTGATGGCGGGGGGCTGCCAGCCTGAGCTGAGCAAGATATTTGCAGCCAGCACTTTATTGAACGTAATTTCTGCCCCCCTCCATGATCAGTATTTTTAACTGGTGTGCTTACTTGTCAGGATTAATGTCCTGTCTGGTTCCCTCTGCAAGCTCCAGAAGGTGCAGACCTGGCTGTCTGCAGCCAAATTGGCCCAGCGGGGTGAGCCCAGGCTTGTCCTGCAGTGGGCGTCATCCCTAACAGCACTTTCCTGGGTGGTTTTTCACCAGCTGTTATTCTATTTGTGCTCCCACCGTGGCTTTTCATGTCTCTTTCACATACCTAGATATCTGTTTTCACAAAACGTCCAGCAACTTAACATATTGAAGCAGCCAATGGATTAAAAACTGTTGGGGATGGAGATGAAGGACAAAGAGGAGCTACCCACATAAAGTAAAAGCATGACAAGGTGACCTCATAGGCAATTTTTTTCTTGCAGTTAATAAACTTCAAAACCTGTCCCCTATATAACAACATGCAAACACAGAGTTACTTCAGCTGCTACATGGAAAGAGGAGCACATTCAATGTATGCTAACACAGCAAGGTGAGATATGGTCAGGTAGGAACAAGCATGCTCAATTTAGCCTATCGGGCAATGGTAAGAGCAGCAATGATGTTATCAACCCAGAGCATGGGCTATTTGTGGTGCTGAGCATCATCCCTGAGTACTGCAGCCTGCTTTCACTTGGATACCCACCAACCTTGGCCACCACCCTTTTGCCAAAGTCAGCAGCACCAGTATTTTCAAGCCCACTGTAGACTCTGGTGGGAGGAAGGTGGGCAGCAGGAGGTGCTCTCTGTTCCCTCCTTGGTGGGATTTTGTGCTTCTTCTTCCCTCTTAGCTCTGTGTGTGGGGTTAGGATCAGAAGGTGTTTGCAGGCAGATGTGCCAGCTTGGGTTCCCACTGCTCATTTCTTATTTTGCTTTGATCAAGCCCAGTAGGCTGGTAAAGAAGTAAAGAAGCAGTAAAGAAGCTGCAGCCGGGATACTTCCTCATAAAGTATGTATATCCAGTAGTCACTTGTAGAAGCCATAAAATAATTAATGTCTTCTTAATAAGAAGCAACTATGAATCATACTTGGGCTGTTTCACTGGTGCCTGGTTCGCAGTGCCACCACGCAGAGGACAGCTCTGATTTTGGACCTTGGGTTCAGCTGGTGAGTGCCTCCCCCTGGGCGAGGGGATGCATTATGTGGCTCTAGCTGCACATCCATCACCCCAGCGGCTCAGCAGCGCTGGTGTCAGCTCAGCTGGCTTGTTTGATGTGGAAGGATAAGCAATCACGTCACGCTACAGACCCCTACACTCCCGTTTAATAGATAGAGTCAAAACTTTTCTGCGATGCATAGGAAGAGTCTGCAGAGCTCTAAAAGGCTACTCAGGACCAATTTCTATCCTTCCAGAGTTTATTCTCGAGACAAGAGTAATTTAAGTGAATTGCAAATATGAACCCTGGGCAAACTCTCTGCACAGGTGCCAGCATTGCCCTCTGGGACGTTGTCTAAGGTGGGATGCAGGTGGCTCTCCAGCTGCAGAAGCTATGAGTAATCCCACCCAAGATGCTTTCCCCAGGGGAGAAGGTACGTGGTACATGCATATGCACCTTGTGGCAGTTTCTGTTGAGGTGTTGGAAATTACTTCATACCTGGTAGTGTGCCCTGTCTACCACTTATTCAGACATGAACAACAGCACTTTTCATGCATACCAAACAGGCTTCAGCCTGGAACTTTGGCATTTGCCTACCAGTACTTTTGCATCTGTGTTTGCATACCCCGGATGCCTACGTTTGCATGTTGACCCCTGGAGATGTGTGAAGACCACAGCACGTTTTACTTGCAATGGAGAACCCAGAACAGACCTTTCTGAGAGGGCCTTCAGAGTTAGCTTGATTTATTGCTCCTTTGTACAGGACAGCACCTATCAGATTAGAGGAAATCCTACTGTGATGGGGGTTTGGCAGACCTGGTGCTCAAGGGGTAGCATCTGAAGTACCAACAAAAGGAAAGCAAATCTAGAAACATGAGCCATGGTGAGCAGAAAAAGTCATCATAAATGGTTACAGCCCATCCCTGCACGCGTTTATGCTATGAGTTTGGTGTTGAGTCTTCAGACCCCAAATAAAAATGTGGAAGCACTCATGCAGCAGGCCTGGAAGTTCTCAGCTCATGGAGGTCCTACCTGGGCCAGACCTCACCACAGAGCACAGCTCATGCACCAAAGCTTTTTGTGCTCTCTTCTCTTCCTCTTCAGCCTCTGGCTGCTCTGGCTGTGCTCTCTCTGCCCAGCGATGGCTGCGGTTTCGTCTCAGTCATCATTTCTATTGTTATCTGCCCATTATCTGATCCTCTCCCAGCCTGGGCCAGGAAACGTCCTCCTGTCTCTGTCTTCGACGGCGCTCCATCCTCTTCCTCCTCTGAGAAGACAAAAGCAAAACAAGCGCATAATGAATCAGACGTTTCCCTTCTCACTTTGCCCCTTACTTCCCCCTCTCATTTTTTACACGGACCAATTTCTGTCTTTCCCCTCCTGTTTATTGGGAACGTGGCCGGCACAGTTCCCCTGCGCTCAGCATCCCGGGGAGTCTGGCCGGCTCCTCTCGGTGTCAGCAGGAGTTCAGCGGCGGGTAAGGCTGATAGGGCTCCTCTGGCCCCCGCCGCCTCTTCCACCTCACGCCTGCGAGAGGCTTGGCCTCGTGACACCAGGGCACGGGATCAAACCCAGCGAGATGAACTCAAGCCCAGCTAGAGGTTCATGCGGGTTCAGAAAAGCAACCAGACAGTTGAGTGGAAGAAAAACAGTCTATCGAGGGCCATTAAGCATGAGATCAGCTTGTCCAGCTCAGGATGTCATGTGTGTGCAACTCGCTAGAGGCTGGAAGAGAGTATTGGGGAAGCATTGCTCCGTCCTTGCCCTGATTTTATATTCTTTCATTGGCATTGCTAGGATGCCCACTTTTACGCACTCCATGGGTTTTATTTTGGCTGCAGGACAGGATGGTGCAAAGCTCTGCCTGTGAAACCCAGCACTCCTTGGGCTCTTCTGTTTCTTAGCCACCTTTCTTGGGAGCCAGAGGCAAGGAAAAAGCTAAACATACCTGCAGCTCAGGGTCGATATTGCTGTGGGTAGGGAATCCCTGCTTGTGCAGGTCACATCTTCTAGGCAGGACTTCAGACTTCGGATGCTCAACTGGTTGTTGAGAAGCTCAACAGCTGGCTGGTCAAGGGCAACGGCTATGGCAAGGTGTGGGTGACCATGGGCTGGTGCCAGCGGGTGCTCCCCATTTCCTTGAATGGTATACCTAGGTGGAAAGGAAAAAAAAAAAAAAGTAGGAAGTGTTCCCATTTATGACAATTTGTCACTCTTTTCAGAAAAAGGAGTTGAAAAATAGCATCCTCACAGATACAAGAATTTTCCCAAATATAGCCTATAGTCAACTTTTTATTATTATTTTTCACTGAAAACAGGAAAGAAGGAATGAAAGTATGAAAACATAAAGTGAAAGATGAAGGCATCCCAATTTGCCTTTGTAAAACCTCTTGTCTCTTTTTCTTGCCATGTCTAACAAGGCTACGTAACTTAAATCAAAGGAGCATTCGCTCTGCAAATGCAGAGATAGGCTGTTGTCAGACTATGGGAAAGCCATGATTCTGCTTTAAAGAAGATGCTGAAAAATGAGAAAGGGCATGGAAAAAAGAGCTACAGAAATTATCTGAAGAGTGAAGAGAAAGCCTTAGCATGACAGGCTCAGAAAGCTTGTTCTGGTCAGCTTATCAGAAAAGGAGATGGAGAGGTGACTGGAGAAGAATTGCTTGGGGAGAAAAATGCCTGATGCAAAAGGTCTCTTTAATCTAGTAAAAACTGGCCTTCCCAGGGCTGCAGAGCAGAGCCAAACCACCCAGGCTTGTGGTTACTGCTGAGGATAATTAGTCAATAGGCTACCCAGGTTCTTCATCCCTGGATACCTTTAAATTAAGAGCAGATGTCTTTCTGGATGTGATGTTTTAGCCAAGTGCAAGCTCTTGAATTACGGGAGGGAGCTATATCAGAATATCATACTTGCAGGGGTGAAATATAATGGGTTGTGCTATATGGGAGGTGAGACCATCAGGGCCTTGAATGCCATGATTCATGAAAAGTGAAGGGGGATTTAGGAAAAGGTTGTAGGCAGATATTTTTTCTTACCCAGCTGATGGATAGAGATTCCAGACTTCAGCATACCTGGGAGAACTGTTGAGGGAGACTTGCCACCTATTCACTGGCCAATTAGGTAAATGAGCTCTAAGATTCCCTACTGTTTTGAGGGCACAGCCCTTTTCATGGTCATAGTGCTTCTGCTCGAGGGAAGGTTTATTGCCCAGGAAATCAAAGTGATAGAGAAACCAGAGTGAGAATTTTCACTGGGAAAACTTGGAGTGATCCAGGAAATGTTTTCTTAACCTTTTACACTGGAGGGTTTGCAGTTCATAACCAAGCAGCAAGGCTGTGTGATTTAGAGCTACACCTCCTCAGAACAGACTCATCCTTTCTCTGTTACCTTTTTTTTTTTTTCTTTAAAGGCAGGTTTCATTCACTTTCATATATTTCACTATCAATGTGCAGTTCTCTTACTAGTCAAGAGTTGCAGGAGAGACTTTCTGTAGATGTGTTGCTTGGAAAATGCTTTACCTGAGCTCTGCCTGCAATTCTGAGCAAAGCTCTTGATAGATCTTTATTGAGGAGAGCAAATAAATGGGGTCCAAAATATCCATTTAGGCCACAGGCTAAAAGGTTTGACAATGAGGAGGGAAACTTGAGCTAATCTTGAGCAAATCTGCAGCAACAGAGGAATAAAGAGAGAACAGGATTGAAGAATACTGTAACAGGTAGGAGCCCTTGCAATCTCAGCTAGTCCAAACACTCCTCCCTTGGCTCTCCCTAACCTTTCCTCCTTGTGCAGCCTGTTCTTGTAAACCACCGGTGTTGGAGACACTGTTCTCCCCCTCTTCTCTCTCCCTAGACAGTTCGGCAAATGAGGTACATATCACATTTACCCTGTGTTTTATCTTTGAGCTAAACACTCTGTGTCCTTCAACTGTTCCTCATTGGCTGTGTTTTCCAGTCCCCTGCTCATCTTTGTTACTGTCTTCTGCATTCCCTCTGGTTTCTCCCACATCCTCATGTGATGCTGCAAGTTGGACCTTGTGCTCCAGCACCGAGCTGTCCGGCACTGAGCTCCAATACCGGTTTGTACGCCCCAGTGTGGAGTTAACATCCTTTGCACCAGATGACTTATGCCCAGATTCTGATCTGCAATCAGATCCTATTCTGCTCCTGCTGATCCGTTGCCTTCTGGTTGGCCTCCATCAGTCCTAGCTTCTAGCTTGCTGCGTGCAGGATCTCTTTATTAAATCCTCCTTTTCCCCTGACCCTGCAATACTGGAGATCACCTTATATTCTCACAAATTCACTTTTCATTCTCACAAATTCTTGGCTCTCAGCACAGATTCTCTACACCGAGATGCCATTTTTTTTTTTATGCTAATTTGCTCTGACACCCACAGAAACAGTGGTGCTCCAGACCCTTTGGAAATCAGGCTGGTCAACTGCACATGAGGAGGAGGTGGGATCCCAGCCCTGGGGAGCATGCAGTGCTTTTTTGGTCTGTGTACACAGCCTTCAGCATGTCAGGGAGGGGCTGTAGGCTCTTGCATATAGAGACGCCCTTCATTGCATAGCTGAAGAAAAGAAACCCCCCATTCAATCCTTCTGAGCAGGTTTTCCAGCCCCTCCCGTCTTGGCCCTGATTGCTTATCAGCTGGGATATGTTTATCCTACATCTTTCTTTTCTCCTTTTCTCGTCTCCCCCTCCACCTCTTCCCTTCCTGCTTTTTCTCCCACTGTTTCTCTCTCCCAGCAGCCCACACGCACGTCCCCTCTCCAAGGCCAGGGCTGAGCCTGCAGAGGAGTGGAGCTTCAGACTAAACTTTAGTTTGCACGCTCCCTCTTTCAAGGGCACAAGGCTTTTTCGCCTGTTGTTGTTCTCCACCGCAGAACTGGAAGGTTCTGGTTTGTGCCACTGTCGATCGAGACAGCACCGGAGTAATTACAGCATGTTCCCTCCCTCTGGAATTTAGCAGAGACCAGCTCCTTTTATAGCCTGGCCGGAGCCCCTCTGAGGGAGCGTTCCCGTGCCTCTGACAGTCTTTCAACCTTTCTGTCCCTGGCACTGAAGTGACAGCGCTGTGTTGTTGGCCTCAAGTCCCACGGGTCCTTTGGGAGGCTCCTTGAAGCCCCTCCTGTCACGGCCTTGATCTGCCCTGGTGAGGCCATGACAGGCTTTGGCCTGCATCTCTCCAAAGACCCTGCTGGCACAGACGCTATGCAGGGGCCATAAAATCATAGAAACATAGAATGGCTTGGGTAGGGAGGGACCTTAAAGATAATCTAAATCTACCCCCCTGCCATAGAGAGGTATGCCACCCACTAGATCAGGTTGGCCAAGGCCCCATCCAGCCTGGCCTTGAACACCTCTAGGGATGGGACATCCACAGCTTCTCTGAGCAACCTGTGCCAGTGCCTCACTACCCTTACAGTGAAGAATTTCCTCATGATGTCTTGTCTAAATTTATCCTCTTTTAGTTTAAGACCATTCCCCCTTGTCCTATCATGTCCTTAACAAGTTGACGTTATGGAGGCTCCCGCACGAACCACTCTGGAGCTGTGCACATCTCCAGGAGCTCAACGTGGCTACCACCTCCTAGATAATTTGTGAGCCTTTTTCTCTAGTCTAGGTCTCACACAAGGGGTGTCGATACCATCCCAACCACTCCTGCCTGCAGGGCAGATAAGGATGCAGATAAGGGATTAACCTCCCTCTAATGATCTCCTTCCCAAGTAGTGGTGGTGGTGGGGAAGAGGCAAGCGGTGGGGTGAGGCAGGGGGAGCCTTGCACTGCTCTTTTCTGAGATGTGCTCGTACTGTGGGAAATCTGGGCCTCTCTGGCATCCTGATAGGTAACAGCAGTGACATCTGCCTGGTCATGCTAATCAAACACGAAGAAGAGAATTCCCCTACCACCAACACTACCAACTCAGATCTCAGCCCAAATCACATGGAAATAACAAGGTGCAAATGAGCATCATCTCTGCATGGAACTCCAATTTGTTCTGCCTTTTCATCCCCTGCCTCTCTGAGAGCCCTTGTCTTCTGCTGTCCCTCTACCTCCTGGCCTGCTGCTGTTTCTCCACGTGTCTAACTGTTGAACACCACTGATAGAAGGTCAAGTGCATGCAACTCTTTCCCAATAGAAGTTTCACAAAGGGGACTAGCAACTTCACCAGGACCTTTCTGAACAATCTTTCTTGCTGTCTTGTTCCTGTGAAGACATCCTTGAGTGTTCCTATTTAGACTCCTAGAACATGTATATCGCAAAGTACCTAAAAAGTCTAGGAGATTATGACTGGGTGGAAACCAAGAAGCCTTGTTTTCCTGAATTGCTTGGATGCTTTGGCTTTTTTCATTACCGGGTCCATAGAATGGGGACAGAACACCTTAGGGTTACTGCAGTGTGCCTTGAGTCCTGTTCTGCCTTCCCCAGTGAACTAGGTAGCCAAGCATGGCATGGTTAGCTACCCAGGGAGTGGAGTGCTAGTCTGGAAAGCAAAATGGGGTTTAAGCTCCCCTTCTTGCAGTGTCTCATCAGGTAAACATGCATCTCCCCAGCTGTGAAATGCAGACAGTGCAAGAGTAGGATGACAAGAGCTCAGCGTTATCATGAATAACAAGAACAAGTGGCTTCCTAATCCTGGGAATGAGATGATCTTTTCCATTACAGGGCACTGATCTACTAATCATTTAAGCAGTGCCAAACACAGATACTGGAACTTGGCTGTCTGTATCATCAGTGAGATGCTTGGCACAGTTTTGGCCCAAACCAACAAGTGCCACCCTTATCCATCCTAAATCTGCACAGGGCAATGCCTTTGTGCTCCCAGCACGACAATCCTTCTTCATCCCAATGAGGTTCAGGCAGAGCACCCAGCTTTTTGGGGTGCTCCATCTGAACCACTCTGGGCACAGGGAGCATGTGGCCACAGCACAGCTGAGCCTGCTGATGTATCACTCCTCTTGCCCTGCTTCTTAAACCCTTTTCGTAAACATTTGCTAGTGGCCAGGGTTGGGAAAGAGCATGTTAGCAGATAGAGCTCTGGTCTGACTCACTGCGGCTGCTCAGATGTTTTTGCCCTGCTTTTCATGCAGATGAGCTCAGACCATGGCAGAGATCAAACCAGCACATGCTATCTTTAAAAAGCCCAGAGTTGAACCAGAGAGTTCTTCCCAAAAGCCGTTCCTGTCAAATACTTTTATTTCCTCCTGGTCTATCCACGCCACGCCAGCATTTCTGTTTGCAATGCATGGAAAATCTAGCGACCACGTATCAAAAAATGCTGGAGAAGAGAGAATGACAAAAGAAAAGGGCAGATAGCACAGGGTGGTTCTTGTTTATCTCACACGGGGGCTTGCAAGGTTGCTAAGATCCTCAGGCTGAGCTTGGATGGGGAAGAAAGCTCCATTAGCTCCATTGCGCTCATTGCCCACGTGAAGCTTTCTCCCTACTTTGCCACTCCGGTCCCCCCAGCGCTGCCCCTGCCCCCCGCCCCATTAGGACCCTGCGGGCTGTCGGAAGCGTAATGGAAGAGAGAGCTTTCATCCATCACAGACCTTGAAGAGTTCAGCGAGGCAGAGCCATCAGAGAGGAGAAACATTCCTCCGCGAATCCCCTCTTGTCTCTCGGGTGGGAAGGGGGAGGAGGAGGGAGAGATAAGGCCAAACTAATTTGTCTTTTTTAATTGGCTCAGAATACTTGAACGAAAGCTGGTTTGTTATCCTTGGCTTTGCTCTGGCAGGCATCCAGGATGTAGGGCAGAGACGGAGGCTTCTGAAGAGTTAACCTCTTCTAAATATCCTATTAGGATCCTCTCCATTTAGTGTAAGGACGATGTAAGCAGAGACAGAGTGGGAGGGCCTCCTCTTCTTTCTTATTTTCCCCTTTTCCTATTAGGAGCCCAGCCTTGGAAGGGACACGGGGACATGCAGAATAGCAAAGGCCCAAGGGTGAGATTCTTCTGGTCAAACTTTGCTGTGCGCGTTGTAAACATCCCAGAGCTGAGCTAATCACCCCGAGCTCCTTTGTAGTCAGCGAAGAGAGACAGGCACTTCTAAAGGCACTGCTCATCCCAGCCTAAGGCAGGCATTTCAGAGAGGTCAAACAATTCATGCCTGTCTGCAAGGGTCTGCAGTATTGGAAAGGGAGCCTAGAGTCATTAGCTTGAACAGAGACATCCATGCATCTGCACACAGGTGGGCACCTAGTGTCCTCTGAGATGCTCTAGCCTTGCTAGAGCATTCAGGTTGCATGGACATGGCACCAGATCTGTAGGAGACCCGTGCAAACCCTGAAGAGCAGCTGGATGGAGGCTGAGGGCAGCTAAAACATCACTCAGTGCCTACTCGCAGTGAATCAAGCCGCTCACGGCAAAGCTGATCACTTGGGCTCTGGACGTCTGGACCCAACTGGCCAAGCTTTGTGTACACAACTGGGAAGAAGTGGCTCCAAAGTCAGGCTTGAGGTCAGACCGACTGGCAAGCCATGGTTTCTGTTTCTGTGCTTCAAGTGGCTGTTGAGTGAGCCATTCGTGCTGGAAGAGAGATCACCAAAACACACAGAAAACAAACCCAAAGGCATATTTACGAGATCATTTAGACATAAACCACACCATGTGTGTCCTCTGTCAGCCCTTGTGGTCATGATGAACAAAGTGGTCCAACATGCTTCCTGGAAGGGCCCCACCTCAGTCATTCCTGAGGACAGATGGTGTGAATAGAGCTGAGTTCAGGACCACATGAGGGAATGGCCTCAAGTTGTGCCAGGGGAGGTTCAGGTTGGAAATGAGGAGACATTTCTTCTCAGAAAGAGCAGTCAGGCATTGGGATGGGTTGCCCAGGGAGGTGGTGGCGTCATCGTCCCTGGGGGTGTTCAAGGAGAGGTTGGACGTGGTGCTTAGGGACATGGTTTATTGGGTGACATTGGTGGTAGGGGGATGGTTGGAGCGGGTGATCTTGGAGGGCTTTTCCAACCTGAATGATTCCATAACATGGGCCTTAGAACAACCCTGGACTTTGCATGAGGTTCCTCACACAGCCAGCTCAGGTCTGGTGGAGAGGCAGAAAGCCAGAAATATTGCATGCTTTTGTTTCTTCTCATGTTCAGATGGGTGGATCCGCTGTCTGCAGATAGTTACAGTCACAGGCCAAGGCCTGTGCCCTCCACACATCTGGGAGCATCAGATTTGCTTCGGTCTCTGACAGCATTACTGCAAAGTAATTTCTGTCTTCGGGCCATGCGACTCCACCAAGCAAAGAGGCGAGAGGCAGTGCTTGCTGTGCAGCTTGATGTACAGTTTGCGAGGCCTGGGGTTAATTCTGTGCTCAGTTATAAACCTCTCTGTAGAGTTGGCAGGCCTAATTGATTTAGGTGCCAAATTCCCATTTCTCAACAACAACAAAAAAAGACTTATCTGGACTTGTAAAAACTGGAGCTTGCTTTCAACCCCCGAAGCTGGAGAGTTAACATTCTCTCCAGACCATTTGCCATCTTAAATCATGTTAATTAACCATGTCATTTAATTCATACAAATGTCTGATTCCTTTTTTGAAACCCGTGTTCCTATCAAAACCCATCATGTGTTCAGTTCAGCCATGTTCCACTGTCTTATGCAAAGGATGGTGCAGAATCTAGTTTTCATGTTTGATTTTTTTTTTTTGACCTTTTAAGTGAAATCCTACAAAGTGAGAAAGAGAAAAATGTCTCAGAGAAATGTGGAAAGCCCTAGTACAGCCAGGGCTGGAAATCCCTGCCCCTTATTTTAACTGACGAAGCCTGTTAGAGCTCACCCAGAGTGACCCAAGTAATGCCATCAAAAGACAGTCCCTGTCCCTGGGTTTTCCTCCTTAATCTGTCGGTTCTACTCCTTCAGTTGTGCTCTTTGCCTTTTTTTTAGGCTGGCCCCAGTTTGACCCCTTTTTCCCTCAAAACCCAGGGCCCAGGAGGGAGCCCCGTGCTCCAGCTGAGACCTCCCCAGCACCGAGGAGATCACTCCAGAGCTAACTTCAGACATAACGCCCCAGCCCCACAGAGCTCCCCAAAGGGTCAGACACCTCCCAGTTTCCCCAGGGACTGGGAAGAGCCGCTCCCGTTACAACAGGCATGAACATGGGTCTGCAGAGGTGGGACACCCACATTCCGGTGACCGCTTGTTGTCGGTCCAGCTGGCCAACCAAACCTTGGTCTCTGTGAAGAGCAGAGCAAGAAGCTGTGGCAGCTCCAGGCAATACTGGGGTGGGATTTGGTGTCCACAAGGGTGCCTAAGGTGGCTGGGCACCCTGTTCAGAGGGGTGAAAGTCTTGTGCCATAGCTGCTGGCCCTCTGTTGTTATGGCAGCATCTCCGATGCTTGTAGACATCTCAAGTGTCATTATTCAATCCACTAAATGCTGTCTGAGGGTACCAGAGGGAGTAAAGGGAATATAAAGAGGATTTAGACATCCAGCTCACAGGGAGACATTGGCTGGGACAAATTGATTAGTCTTAATCCAGACTTGAGTCCTGATTTAGGACAACAAGTCCCCTAGGGAGCTCTACAACCTCCCTCGCTCTGTTTTCACATCTCCATTTCCACCCTTCTCTTCCTGCAGAGACTCCACTTGCCTTGCTCAGTGGAGGCACTGCAGAACCCCAACCACGTCCCCAAACACCCCTTGGGAGCAGGGCACCGAGCCACCTCCCACCCTTGGTCCTCAGAAGAACCTCAGCATCCATGAGTCAGGGCTGGTAAAACACCTCACCTCAGCTTCATTATCCACCTCCTGCTCAACGGGGATGTGCTGGAGGCCGAGCAGAGCCCGTGGCTCTCCCAAAACCCCCCTTCCCTCCCTCTTCCTGGGCACCCCCAGCCCACCGAGGGCTCTGACAGTAACCATGCCGCGAGGGGCTGTCAGTCAAGCCAACGTTGGCCAGTGTCAGCCACAGTTCGCCGTAATCTCCCGGTGCCAGAAGTGACAGCTACCTTTATCCACATCCCGGGGATATAAACAATATCGTGAAATAATGACAGGGGGAGCATAAGCATCAATATCCTTCAGCCGCTTCGCCCCCCCCCTCCGCCTGGAGTACGTTCCTGAAAAGCCTTGTTGCCTAATACCTGGGGTTTCTTTGCTTATTAGCCTTATCTGCTGGAGCAAAGTACCTCGGTGAAAGACATTTTTGGTGCTGGTGCCTTTTTTTTTTTTCTTTTTTCGGAATGTTTTTGTAATCCTTGCATTTATAGGCAAAGACAAGGAGATCAAAGCCACCCGGGGTTTATAAAGCATGTCAGGCTGAAAGTTTGACATCAATTAAAGTGATATACATATTGCTCAGATTTATGAGAAAACACTGCTTTCGCCCCATCCCCTGCCCCCCCGGGTTGGTGGGACGCTTTGGATGGCTTGCATCTCCTTTCAGAGCCTGCCAGCAAGTGGCCGGGGATCTGAGAGCAGCGCGGAGGGGACACGGTGCTTCCCCCCAGCTGCACGTCCTGGCCCTGCATGAGCTGAGTTTGTAGGTCTCAGCAGCATCCTTCGTGCTGCCATGTGAGATGGTAGCTCAGAATTAAGGAATAATTCAGAAGTTATTCATTTGAGATGTTTTTGGAAGGGAGAAGGGGACACAATTATTTTTTCATGTTTTATTCTTAGTGGGTTTTTTGGGGGGTGAAATGCTTTCTTTTTGCAGCAGAAATCGGTCTGTTACCACCCAAAGGAATGGCTGAAAATTGTAAATGGCTGCAGATGGATAAATTTCTCTCTTTCAAGGCTGCTGAAGGATTTCCTAGTGAGAGCAGTTTGGGTCCCCATCCCCACCAAGGTCCCAAATACTATCCCATCGTGGATACCCTCTCTGTGGCACTTCTTGGAAGGGGCAGAATTGGATTTCTTGGGAGAGGAGAAGCAGATTTCAGTTCCCAGTCCCTCTCAGGCTCAGAAAACTGAGACCAAAATCATCTCTTTCCCAGGAAGGAGCTATGACTCCCACCTCCAGCCCTCTTGCTGAAGTTGGCCAGCTATGTATCAAAAATATAAGTGATTTCCAGACCGTGAAGGTAACCCAGGGTAGGGAAGTGTGGCTAACATTTCATCCTCACAGTGCTCCCCTGCACAGGTGGACTCTGCTGAAGTGGAAGACAGTGGGGATGGAGACTGGAGCCCCCTGCCCCAGCAGCCCCTGATCGATAGGCACAGACCCCTTCTCCCTCTGGTCTTCCGCAATTTGCATCGTTTGTGCCGGGTGATAACATTTAGAGTGGCAAAACCTAAGAAGAATGTCTTGGAAAATATTTTTCAGAGCTCACAGAATCACGGAACGAGCTTGGAAGGGACCCCTGGAGGCCAGCAGGTCCTAGAACAGGTTGCATGAAAACAATCTTGAATATCTGAGAACCTAATAAAAGTTTCTGGATCTAAAAATGGCCAAAGAAAAGGCAAGGGGGTGAGGATAATGAATGCAAATTGGACAGTTCGTCCCCAAATTAGGTCTTGCTTTCATCTCATTTCCCCTTCTGTGATTCAGATGTCCTGAGTGTTTCCTGGCAGTCCCTCTGCATTTTTTAACATCTCAGTTTTGTTCATTTGTCCCAGCGTTCAGTGCTCTTCCTGTGTCTTGTGACCGATGGTTGTTTGAAATGAACATTATTCCTCAAGAACAGGACAGCAGCTAATTGTCCCTTTAACCCTCCTGGAGACAAATCCACCCAAACCAAGGAAGACTCTGAGATCACCTGGGAAGTGATGTTGCCCGTCATAGATTTTCTGCAAATCTGCTGTTGGCTTGGCCTTTTTTGGGAACCCCCAGACCTCAGTACAAAGTGAAGACCTTGCACTTTCAGCTTCAAAAGTTGCCAGCCCCCACATTCGTGGAGAAAACATGAAATCATCCAGGAGGGGGAAGATAGCTGAAAGCCAGCAATGTTTGTAAAACATCGTGGGGTTTGTGTAAACCTGAAAGCTTCCTCAGGGACTCGAGATATGACACGTGGGAAGGTGCCACAAAGCCTGGCTTTGCCTGTGTGCTCCAGGATGTCTCAAGCAAACTGAGACAAACTGACTTTGAATTTCCTCTGTGAAAAAAATATCTTCACATTTCACCAAAAAACACCTTCAGGTTTCCCACCTGGACCATGCTGGTGACTCAAAGGAAAGTTATTCCGTGACTGCGTGGAGCTGCCAGTCCCAAGGGGTGGCGTCACCTGAGCAACTGCATTTGGAGAGAAATAAATGGAAGTGGAGCCACTCTCTGAGCTTTCTTTTGGTTATTGTCTGCAGCATTTTACAGGTGTTTGGGAACAAACCCTTCCAGACGCCAAGGGTCTCGTGCCAGGTTTTATTCCCTGTGGCTGTGAGCCAATCTGGGGGCATCTGGCCCTAATGATGTCCCCAGGGTCTGTGCCACAGGCTGCCAAACCTGCAGTTACACCAGTGAAAAAATTTGTGATGCTGTGCCAGGTCTTTGTAAGGACTGGGGTTGCAATAAAATAAAAAGAAAAATAATGTATATAATAATATATTATTGTTACATATATATTATATATATAATATATCTGGGGTTCAGACTGGTCTCAAAGCAATAGGACAAGAGTCTTTGCTTCCTCTGATTGCTATATATTGTTCCTTGACCTTTCTAAACCAGCTTTCTCATCAGAGGCAATATCACCTAGAACTGCTTAAGTCATGGGACAGATCCTTCTCCTGATAGACACGTGCACCAAACCTGGCAGGTCATGCTGGAGACCATGCTGGAGAAACTGTGCTTTCAACATCCCCTAGCAGCCACTGGCTTCCTTAAAATACCCCAGAAGGTGTGGGGTTTGATTACAAGAAAATAAGGACACTATGACTTATGGGAAACTGCACCATGGGGAAGTGATGAGATTTAATTACTGCCCAAACCACAGGGCTTAGGAGCTGCTGAAGCAAGACATGAGTTGTGGGGAGCTGCTGGTGGCGGTGCTGCAGGGAATGGGCTGGGAGATGTGTGCTGTGATTTCTACCTTTGCTCTGAACACAAGTAGACATTTACCTCTTCCTCCAAGTGAAACCCAGAGCTTGAAAGATCTTCCCAAATCTTAAGACACTGGGCCTCCTCCTACACGTTTCAACACCTCCTCCAGATCAGACTGCGATCTAAGGATAACATTTGATCATTAATTGCCTCTGCATTGAAAAATATTGTGGCAAAGCAGTTTTTCAGCTTCTTTGCTCACAATGACAGTTTAATGTGCCTTCCTATTCCGGTCACTGGAGGTGTCGTCCAGACAGCAGAGCGTGGAGGGATTCAGCTCCTGCTAAGGCAGACGTCTGCATCCAGCTGCACTGCTTTACTGGCTGTACTGGGGAGGATGAATTTAGATACCTAAACACTGGTGTTTAGCACGTGCCTCCAGAACACTGAACTTTGTGTCTCAGCACCAAGGGATGCTGAGAAAGGACCAAAGCTGACATTTATGCACCAAATAATCAATGCAAGGCTTTCCACTACTGTCATCCTAGGCTGAAAACGAACCAGAAGTCCCTACAGGAGCCCCTATACTGCCCTTTTGCTCATCCCTGGAACTATCTGGGACCTTGGGGTGTACAGGTTTTCTTGAAAGACAGATGTTAGTTTCCGCAGTTTGCTGTTTTCTATTACAGAAATGGGGTACAGGGCTGTAGCTTCAGCTTTTCTGGGTTGCAGTGATTCTTCTTTTGCTTGCAGTAGGAAAGAAAATGGGAATAAGTGTTTTTACCATCAGAGGGGCATGGGGTGGAAATAGCTCCCCATGGAAGCAGTGGGGACAAGAGATGGAGCCAGGTTAGGCTGGCTTGGGGGAGTTTCTCAAAGGACAAATAAAACACAGCTCTGATTTTGGCTGAAAAGATCAGAAAAATGGGCTAAAGGGATGTTACATTGTACAGTGAGAAGAGGAAAATGCAGAGGAACAAGCTGCAGCAGGTCGAGCCCCCTCACATCACCATCACAGTGTCTCCTGGTGGAGATTTCTCTACTTTAACTGTGACTGCTTCCACATCACATCTCCCAAAGCTGGGGTGAAGACCTGTGGTCCCCGTGCTGGCAGGAGACCCAGGATAACTGCAAATTATGCTGGCAAACCTGGGCTCTCTATCATTTAGCCTGCTTGGTTCAGATGTTGAAGCTGCTGTTGTGCAGTGGCTGTGTCCTGGCATCAATATTCAGGTGAGCTGGAAGGTGTAACGAGGGGAAATGGACTTTTGGGTTAGGGGACAAATCTCTTTCTTCCCCCAAAAAAGAACACAGAGCACTCTTTTCAGGTGACAGAGAAACGACGCCAAATATTTCATTTTCTCTGGTTTTCTTACTTAATCTCAAAGGTACTGAATAGGGAAGCACAGCTTCCTTTCAAGGCACAACCACTGCACAAAAAAAAAATAACAAATAAATAAATAAATAAAGGCAAGAAATTTCATTTCAGAACTCAGGGCAAACCACTTTAAAGTTTTTTTCCATTTTTTGGCTGAAACGGCTTGCCAAAATTGACCTGAACTTGCAAAGAGTCTCGATCTGCCAAGAAACTGCATTTTTTCCAGTGAATTAATGATTGTCATGAAAAATTTCAGTTAGCTCAGACAAAGCCCAGAGCAGTTTCGAAGAGATAAAGTTAAAATGGTGCAAAAGTCTTCCCAGACAAGCCTTTATGGCTAGCTTCTTAAAGGAATGCATGTACCTAACTCCCTCTCAGATCCCGGAGAGTTAGTGCTTCATTCTTGGATGACACTGGCCCTTCATGCTTGTACGATGACGGCACTTTCCGACAGCAGAAGGGACTGAACTGGTGGCCACCGAGGGCAAAAAGTCCTATTTACCCCATCTGAAGATGTCCACGGTACAATCTGAGCTTCATTTGGTGGCACACCAGCCAATGTTAGTGGATCTGTCCCGCATGGTTTGGCCTGTGTTTCTCCCTAGGAGCAAATTTCTGCACTTGGCAGGTTTCAGGCCCAGCTATAAAATGCACATTCTGTTGAAAAATCCCAGCGACCAGCTCTGCTCTTTGACCTTGCTTCATTTTCAAAGCAAAGAACAGCCTCAGCATCCTCCCTCATCCTCCCTTTTATTTCCCTCTTGGCAAAATATAAGCGCGTATATTTTTCCTAGGACGCTGGTATCTCTGCCCAGAACATGCCATGATATTATTTTTAACTCTGTTTTCTCTTCCTTGCTTTTCTTTATGGAAGAGCCTTGGAAGCTCTCTTTTTAATTTTTTTTTTTTTCATCTGCATCCACATCTGCTTTGCCCTTTCCTTCCCTTCCTCACTCCTGATAAAACGCCCTGGTCCGATTCCAGCAAACTGCCAAATGCACGGAGCTGGGCATGAAATACCTTGGCTGATTAAATCACCCTTTTTAAATAGCCTGAGCAGTTAATGTCAGCTCTCCCTGCCAAACAGCTTCTTGCCTACCCATATCCGTGCGGCCAACCTCTCTCCTGCTGGTCGCTCTTGTTCTTGACTTGTGCTGAGAAAAGGCAGCTCAAAAGGCAGCCAGATATGCAGACATCCCCTGAAACAAATAGCAAATAAATAAATTTTCAAGCAACCAGAGAGAAGCATTGCTGGGCAGACCAAACACTGTACTTCAGCTAAATTTTATTTCTTTGCTGAGTGTGGATTGAATGCCATGGCCTTAAGAGGATGGACTTCTTAGTTGCAGCGTGCCTGGGGGCTGTAGGTGAGCCTGGAGCTTCACTGTGCTGGAGTTGTTGTAGATGAATGTAGGGAGCCTAAAATCTAGCCTTCTTTGTGGAGCGAGGCTGGTGCCTCTGAGGAAAGGCTGAGGGGGACTTGGTGAGGTGAAAAAGATGCTGTCTGGAAAGCCACGGGGCAATCATGTGCTTTTTAGGGGGTCAGATGTGGCTTGGAGATCCACCAAGGTCCTGCCTTGTCTCTGAGATATTGCAGTGCCTCAAGCTTTCTTATAGAGGATGTGGATCAAAGCGACATCCCTGCTCACATGTGGCTGAGCTCCCAGCAGACCTGAGGCTCCTGTTCCTACAGGGAGGAGGTGACCCAGCCCTACTGAGCCCTCAGGATCTTCCCGATGCTGCAAATCACAGAATCACAGAACTGTGGGGGTTAGAAGGGACCTCAAGAGATCATTGGGTCCAACCCCATAATAAATCAGGCAAACGTCTGATGGAGAAGAGGCAGGAGGAGGCGATACAACATCCTCTGCACCGGTTGTGGTCAGGGGATGACCAGGGAAAGAGAGGCCCTTCTCTGGCTAAGAACCAGCTTTCTCTTCAGGATGGAAAATTCTCTTTTTTTTTTTTTTTTTTTTTTTTTTCCATCAGTACTGGCTGGCTGGACTGCCCCAAAGGCTGAGACGTTGTCCTGTGTACAGCACCTGCTGGTCCCAGTGCACTTCTGCATCTGCAGCGCCCTTCGGACCTCCAGGCAGCTTTGGACATGGGAGGGACTTAATGTTTCCTTGTCTTCATTCCCTGGAAGACCCCTCAATCCCCTCCTACGGGATCATCCCCTCCATTAGCCTGTTGTCGTGAAGGCTCAGATCCTGATCTCATCATAGGATGAGGGCTCGATCTACTCACCCCCAAGTTGCTATTAGGGAACCCACACTGGCGTGATGTGGGACAAATGGGCCTTCATCCCGTTTCTTCTTCTCTTATCTCCCAGTTATGGAGCCAGAAGGGAAGGGTGTGGCTCCAATTTCCCAACCTCCACTGGAAATTAGATCTGGGTGAGCTATGGCCAGAAAACTTCATGGGGAAATGGGCAATTAGTGCCATGAACCGGGGGAAATCCTTTCCACGGGAAGTCACAGGGGACACAGATCACAGGGGGCTTACAGTCCATGTGCAAACAGCAAGAAAATCCAAAAAGACCTTAAATAACATGCTTTGTAAGGGATACTATGCCTAATATCTGAAGGGTCAAGGCAGATGGGGTCTAGGATAAATATCCTACGGTGCTGCTAAGGCTGCTGAGGGCAGCTGGCACCTTCCTTGGGTGCAGCCCTGTGCTGCCCAGCGAAGCAGCACCCTGGGGTCTGGAGAGGGGACCCCAGCCCCGTTCTTGCCCTCTGGAAGCAGAGCCCTGTCCTTCCCGCTGCCAGCCACCAGTCAAGGCCCCCCGGCAGGAGGGCCTGACGCAGGCGTCCCCCCCTGTGACGCTCCTGCGCCCGGGTACAGAACATTCCCCTGGGGGGCTGGGGCACAGATGTGCGCCTCCCGTTACCTTGAGCCCCAGGGAAGGGCTCTGGAGCGAGCGGGGGATACGGCCGGCTTGTTTTGCAGCCCTCCTGCAAGCTGAGGAGGAGGAGGAGGAGGAGCGGGGACTGCATGGGAGAGTGCGGTGGAAAGAGCCGGCACAGCTGGGCTCCGTCCCGTGGCCTTCACCTCGCCGCCTTGCTGGGGGAAAAGGGAAGAAGGGGAGGACGTGGCTGGGGAGCACTTTGATTTCTCCTGCCTTCGTGCTTTGTGTTTTTTATTTTTTTATTTTTATTTTTATTTTTTTCCCAGGTGCAGGAGAAAGGGAACACAGGGGCTCAATTCACAGTTTGCTCAAATAGGCAAATAAAGCATTCTCTGGTCCCAAAGGCAAGCAGGGCAGCAGGGATCCATCCTATTAAACTCTCTTCCCCATCAGAGAAGGATGGCCGTGATCAAACTGACCATTTTGGGGTGACAACCCCAAAACCATGCCTGGGACTCACCCGGGGCAGTGCTCATGGGGCCAGGCCAAGCAGGACAGACAATTTGGAGGTGGTGGTTCACAGGAGCTCTGTGTTTCAGTGCCACACAGCACAGCTGGAAAGTCCCTGTTCCCTCTCCCTGTCTTTGTGACCTCTCCCTTCTTTAGAAGGGACACTGGCTGGGCATCTCCCCTGGGGTGAACCATCCTAATATCCTCTCCTTCAGCATCCACAGGGGGCAAGGCTGTGAGAAACCCCTTGAGCAAGGTGCAGCCCATCTCTGGTGCTTGCACCACCCATAAGTCTGAGGCTGGGAAACAGGCAGCAAAACCCACCATTGCCTGGTGGGTGTTGCTTTTATCTCAACAGATGGCTTTAGGCTTGCAGGTCACGCTTGGGGTTAAGGTGTGATAGGCGTGTGGCCAGGGTTTTACACAATCTGCACTCTTTTTAGATCAAACGAGTTAAAAAGAAATCAAGACAATGCAGACATCAACTTGCTTGCTTTCTCTTCTCTTTGGAAGTCAGTCCTGGCAGACCTGGGACTTGATCCATGGTTCATTGGGGTTCCTTTCCACTGATTTCCCTTGAAGCCAACCCCAAATCACTGTCACATTCCCTGAGCAATGGAGAGGTCCCCCCCCCCCGTGCAGGGCAAGCTGTGCGTGCAGGGCAATCTGTGCATGCAGGGTAGACATGCACACATTTGTGCTCCCACCCCTTCAGCTCTCTTTGACTCTCCAGCCCACCATCGCTGACACTCAGCTACAAAATGAGCTGCTCTTGGCGATTTTGGCCCCGAGCAACCCTCTCCCTCAGGCTCCCAGTGCCATAGCAGTGAGAAGAAGGATGCGGGATCAGGGGGAAGGCTGTAAATTGCTCACCGAGGATGCTATCACATCGAGCCCACTGTTTACAGGCTGCTGCCAGGTTATTGAAGATCAGAGAGTCGCTGTCTCTAAACACAGCTACTCCTGGAGTGCAGCACGTCGAGGCTGGTTGATACATGTCCACCCGCTGCCCTTGGGCTGACCTTTAAGACCCCGGAGTTATCAGAGGGAAGCGACCATGCGGTGGGGCTGGAGGACCACCTACGGTGCGACGTGAGCTGTGCGGCGATCCTGCACAGCTCCAGGAGAGGAGATCTACAGATACAGCCAGCACGGGGGGCTCCTGGCCCACATGGATCCAGGGATGAGAGCCTCTATGAGCATCTAAACACCTGGCAAAAATAATTACCAGTCCATAGCTGGTAGAGGTACTTTTTCCCAGTCCATCCAATTGGGCTGACTAACCCCCTCTGCAGCACTGGCCCAAGGAGTGGGATAGCTCTGTCCACCAGACGAAAACCAATCCTAGTGATTTCCAGCAAAACCAGGCTTAGTTTGTGTATTTATAGTAGTAAATGCAATACTGCTGACAATTTGATGATCCACACCATTAAATTATCAACATAATCCCAGCATCAGCTCAGCCCAGGTTGACAGTATAGACCTGAACAATCCCTGTGCGTGGATCTGGAGGCTGCACACATCATTCCCCAAATGTATTTTGGATGTGTCCACTCTGTTCTGGAGGCTGAGAGGTTTTCATAGCATGGACATGGCCAGCTGGCCTCAGGGTCAGAGGACAAGCCAGGTGCTTTTTTTGTTTACCAGCAGTCATAATGTGTGAGCTCAAAAGTTTAAGGTAAAGAAGAGTCAACACCACCCAGAACAGGGTTTGTCCTGCAGAAGGAAGGCCGGCAAGGTCCTCAGTTGCAGATGGCAAAGGAAGAGGTCATTCAATGAAAATGGCAAAGGCAAATTTGTGATATTCAAGGGAGAGCATCAGGCACATAGGGAAGAAGGTCTGTTGTTGGTCACATCCCATTACCAGTCCTCAGCAGAGAGAAATGCAGAGGCCAGGCCAGATCTTCCTTCCCAAATAAAACACATGAGCTCAGCTCTGGGCTGGCTTCCTACATGCCACTCTTCACTTGGAAACAGGCTGCAATCACTGCTCTGGAGTTGTTCCTCTGTTTTTCTCCCGGAGTCCCCAGGCAGAGGCTCAGGATCCAGGAAAACTCAGAAAACTGACTTAAATCCCTGTTAATGTCACACACAGAGGGACGCAAGCATTTCAGCATCAAAAGCCAGCAGTAGCAGACAGGCCCGAGGAAGGTGTCCTCGTTCCCATACGTTAGGGTGGCTGTGATCTCTCAGCAGCTGTTTTTGGGCAAATGAGGCCACATGAACTGCCTCACACCTACATGAACCCACACTACTGACCCTTCCTCAGACCGTAACCTTCCGCAGATCCTGTCTGAAGAAAATTATTGAGATTTTTCTCACATTGCAAGTATTGCTTGTCTCGTGTCAAGACCTCACTGCTAGCTGGTAACCACATCTCACCTTCTTGCTGCTGCCTCCCAACCCTTGAAGGAGATGTGGTGACCACCACAATGTCTAAATCCAGAAGAAATAAAGGTTCAGACCTGTGTGAGGCCAAAGGAAAGGCCCAATTCTCATTAATACCTGAGCTGGGTATCCCTGACAGGAATGCTAAGCGAGGTGCCATGTCCTGAGGCGTGCATCACCCAGGCTTGGCTGCCAGACTACCTCAGCACCTTGACCCATTTCCAGGCACCTCCATTTTGCACCTTACTCTGAAGAATTTCCTCAAAGCATCACATCTTTGGGAAGCCAAAGCTGAAGTGAAAGTTTCCAGACAGGACCAGGAAGATTGTGCAGGGGCTGAAATAAAGCAATTACCTCACACAAGTTTTGTGAGGGACGTCACTGAGGTGGTCTGCAGAGTCAAGGCCCAGAAAGAAGATCTGGAGAAGTATTTTTTTCCCCAGTGTTTCAGTAATTTTGGAGATGTTTTCCTGGCCCACCTGAGACCCAATAAGTTTTTCACCCAAACCAGGTATTTTGTGAAATGTGGGTGAATGGCCCGTAGTCTCAGTGGCGAGGGTGGGCCCCTGCAGCTGCATTCCCTGTTGTCTTATGAGGTGCCCCTTCCAACCTGAAGCTTTTTTTCTACATCAGGGGCATTTATGATATCTCTTTCAGCTTTGTGGCATCTAACAAGGACTGTGTTCATGTCTTTCCCTCAGGAAGGACATCCGTTGGCCCTCTCTTCTCAGCTAGCCATTTCCTGGAAGCTCACAGGAGCCTCTGCGATACTCACCCTACTGAGGAGGGAATCGGGGCCACAGCAAGAGACACACCTTGCCTGGATGGCCCAAAGCTGAGCAATATGGGGTGCAGCAGTTCCTCCTGGCCTTTTGTTAATCACACAAACACCTCTGTTCCTCAGGAATATCCTCCCTCAAACTGCTGCCACGGGTGTTTTTCATTCACAGCAGTTTCAAAGATGAAACCAATGGGCTCATCCCTTCCTCCTAGCTAGGTGCACAATTTCTTTATTTTATTTTATTTTATTTTATTTTATTTTATTTTATTTTATTTTATTTTTTTATTTTAATTTTATTTTATTTTTATTTTATTTTATTTTAATTTTGTTTTGTTTTGTTTTATTTATTTTATTTTATTTTATTCTGCCACCATTCTCTCACCCACATCAGCTGCCAGCAGCTCATGCACTGATGTTTGGGTTGAGCTGAGCCTGCAGGAGATGTTCTGACCAGTACATGAGGACACCAGAGATGCTCTTCCTCCTTGGGACCAAATTTTGATGCATGCTGCAAGAAGGACAAGCTACCTGAATGTTGCTGCTGCAAGGGGCAGGAGATGTTTGCCCAGGCTGTTAGCAAGGCAGCCTCAAGGCTGTGGTTTCCTTTCCTGGTGGGCCAAACATTACACCCCTGGGCATCCCTAATGCAAGGCAGGGACGGATCACAGCATCCCACCACCTTTCTGCTACCTCCACCCTGTGGCTTCAGCCTGCCTTGGAAAAAAAAAATAAAAAAAAGAGAGAAGAAAGATAAGGCCAGGAAGAGGGATCAGGTGAGGACGAGTTAAATATAGATTTGAAAGGCTGAGGGAACTCTCCTGCTATCACAGAGACAATTACGAGCTGTGAAATGCCTGGCTTGGGTACAACGAGGGGGGGGCACACCTCTGGCATTCAGAGGATGGTGGTGGGGACTGGAGGATGCTCCAGGGCCACTTTTTTTCCTCCACCCTTGCTGGCACAGCTCTGGAGCATGGTTTTATGGCAAAGAGGCTGACCTGGCTGTGAATCCTTCTCTTCTGAGCGCGAGGACTCACCTCTGAGAGGAGTTGGAGCTGGATCCCCCTGACGCCAGCTCCCAGGATCACGAGCTCACGAGCAGGCTCATGCCGGGTGGGTTGTGGGAGGTTGTCTGGCCCTTCTCGCCAGTGCCGAATAAGCTTCTAATTTTAACTGGGAGTGACCTTGGGTGGATGTTGGGGAAAGAATCTCTGGAGAAGGGATGTCTGGAAGCAGCCTAGAGAAGGAGCACCCTGTCAGGCCACAGCAAAACCTGCCTCCAATGGTGGGCAATTGCAGCTGCCATGAGGAAAAAAAAAAAAAAAAAAAAAAAAAAAAACGAACAGGGGAAGGGTGCAGAAGGAGTTATGAGAGAAAAAAATAAGGAGATTTAGAGACATTCCAAGCCAGAGATGGTGTCACAACACCTGACTCGACTTGCTGAGGGATGGTCAAGTCACTCAGAACCAGCTCCAGGCCTTCGGCACATCCCACAAACCTCTCTGGAGCAGCCTGAGTGCAGAGAAAAGGCTCCCCTCAGGCCCTTCCCTGCTGTTGTTCCTCACAGAGGGTTTTTCTGGGTGGCTGTGGGCGTGGAGAAGCCTTTCCTTGGGCAGGATTGCTGGGGACTCATCCCTGCTCTCTGCCACCCACGCAACCTCTCCTTTGGTTCGGGGGTGCTCAGGGATGGCCACCCTCTCCTTGCACACCCAGATTTGAGCCCTTGGAGATGCTCTGAGCCAAGATTTCTTGAGGAAGCAAGCCAGATGAGATCCCTGGGCTGTAGGCACCAGGCTAGCAAGTTGTCCAGCCAGGCAGGGGGCCCTCCTGGCCAAAAAAATGGCCATTGTTCCCTTTGGTGGGGCAGCCCAGAGACCGAGGCTCAGCCTGGCAGGACATTGATGCCCTTGTTTGCTCTGCAGTGTTTGCCAGGGGATATTTGCCTTGCCCTGCGTGGGTGGAGGTAAATCAGAGCAAGGTGAGGGCTCCTTGCCGCCTCCCTTCTTGGGGGCCCTGCCTCGCTTTTTGGTGGCAGCGTGGCAGTGTCCAGGTGCCCTGTTCTGCAAGGAGCTTGGGACTTCAGGGTGCCAGGCTCTTAGCCAGAAGTCTGGAAAGGTAATGGACTTCTTTGCCCCTGCTGTGGCCAAGACTTGCATGCAGAGGGTTGCTGTGAGCCAGAGTCAGGCACTCTGGGGTGTTAATTAAAGCACAGGGAGAAAGCAGAGGGTAGAGAAACCTTCCTCGAGAAGCACCAGGTCTTTGCTGAAGCACCAGGGCAGGACTGTGTGCTCCCTCATCTTCCTCTCCTGCTTGTCCATCTCCGCCAACCTCCTTCTGCTCTGATTTTAACCCAGCTTCCTAAAGACATCCAGGACAGACCATAGTGTATGCCATGCTTCGTCTTATATCAGACACTAGAAAATCCACCTGGCTGTGGATGCCTGGGTTATGGGAAAAGCCTCATCTGGAGCTCGCAGCTCATTAGGCATCAGAGAACCAACCTGATTTCCTCCTACTGCTCCGTGGCACTGCCCTCTCCCTGCTTTTCCTTCACTTTCCCTCGCTCCCACCTCTCTCCTTTGAGCACCTGCTGATTTTTCCATGCCCGTCTCGCCCCTGGTCCCGTCTCCAAGTTTCCAGACGCACTTTCCAGTTTGCTAACACATCCCAGCACACAGCTGTCACCTGCAGAAGGCTTTACACTGTGGCCGGGAGAATATTTCCACATCTACAAGGTGAGAAATACCAGAAACCTCCTCTCCAGAGCCTCAAACCATTTGCAAACAGGGGGTTAACGCAGATATACTCCACATCAAGAGAAGACATTAGATTAATGGGTGGATTTTCAGAAAAAGGATGGGGATGAAGTGATGGGACCACCACTGCACAGCAAAGACAGCTAGTGGAGCTCTGGGTCTTTCAGTATGAGCATTGGAAAAACCATTCCAGTGGTGTTTGGAAAGACCAGTTGGCACCTAGGGGAGTAATGAAAGGACTCTCTTGGTTACCCTGCAAGATATATATCACTAAGTACCTCATTTAATCCTTGTCTGGGCCTTTCAGAGAGTTCATACTCTGTCTAAGGCCGGGATTACCTCTTATCTTGTAAAACACCTTGCAGAACCTGATGCCTGCACAAAATAAACAGCACGCTGTGCTTGGGTAGCTTCACGGAGCACTTGTAAGTGAGCTGTCTGAGCAGTGGCGGACCGCTGAAGGATCACAGTGTGAGATCCCAGATCCCTTTTACCACCCTTCTGCTCAGTGACTGACCTGTGAGCCCCTGGCTGGGTGAAAGGGGCACCTCACGGAGCTGCCAGATAGGTTTGGGGGTGAAGGGGATCTGGCAGAGTTTCCTGAGGCCCTGGGAGATGTCCTGGCTCCCTGCAACACAGTCACCTCCTGGGCTGGAGGTTGCTCACCTGGGGTTTTGACCAAAGTCCCTGATGTACGTGTCTGGGGCACAGACTGGACGTGGGACCTTTCCTCCCCAGCGAAATAATCTCAGCAGAGGTGGATCCATGGGTCCTGTTCCCGTGGTTTTGTCCTGAACCCATGGGGCTCAGGGTCTCCTGCAACCCCTGGAGACACATTGCTGGTGCAGATGTCGGTGCAACTTGAATTAAAAGGCTAAGACATCCAGTGCAGAGGAAGTGCAATCTCCTCTTTGTTTTGTTCACCCTGGGCTCAGCCACGTGTTGTTATTGGCCATAAAAATACCCCATTCCTTTCTAAATTGAGCTACTATACTTGACTCCTTGGCCTTGGGTGATAATGAAATGCACAAGTGCTTAGCAGACACCCTGCAGCTCTTCCTCCCTGTTTGCTCCAGCATGAATTATCCACAGTTTTCGGTTCAATAAAATATTTACAACCAAGGGGGCACGTGTGCTTCAGCTGTATTTATTTGCAGTGTGCCTTATCATTAATAGAAATCTCTTAGCCCAGCATTGAGTTCCTGGTAAATGTGAAAGGCCAAGCAGGAGCTCGAGGAGGTGGAATATCGTTACTTCATCCCCTGTGAAATTATTGAACAGATAACTAATAAATGCTTCTTGCTTCCGTATAGTTATAGGGCCCATAGCTGGTGCTGTGGAACCAGGAAACAAGCTGTTTCATCCCAAATTAGTGCTAGGATCTACTAGCACATGGCTCAGGAGGCACAGGACCAGGGCTGTGAAGATGGAGGTGGCTGGATGGGGTTATTTGATGAAGAAGTCTGTGTAAGTGTGTCTGGTCCCTGGCCGCATGGCTGCTGCCCTGCTGATCAATGCTGATTTATTGCTGGTGGCTCAGAGAAGTGCTCGGGAAGTAACCACGTCTCCTTTGGATCTACCTCTAGATGAGGTACTGTCATCTCACCCAATTCCCTTCCTTCCCTGTCTGGGGCCCTCATTTACTGCAATTAAAGCCCCCTTCCCTCCTGGGGATGCAGGGAATGACACCTCCAGCTAGTGCAAACCAGCAGTGTGCAGACTTTGGCCTTCTGAGAACGCTCAGCCAGTCCCTGTGGGCTATTTCTCCCAGTGCTGGGTCTGCAAAGGAGGGATACAGGGTCTAAAGCTAGGCAAGGTGCTGCTCACACCAACACAAGCATTATTATCCCATCAGGAATATATGGCAAAGGGTGCTGGCACCATAACAAGGGGTTTTGGCCCACCACAGGCAAAGGACAGGTGAATGAACTTGACCTGAATGTACCTTTCAATGATTAAGTTGTCCCTACAAATTCGTTATGAACCTTTTTGTGCCTTTTACTTCCAAGACACTCACAGCAGCAGTGTGCACAGGTAGCTCCATGACACGTGCTGGCGATGGTCAGGTATTTTCCCTGGCAGACCAGAGTCATCCCTGCTGTCACATTCTCCTGGCATCCTGCTGACGTTATGCTATGAAAAGCTCCCTCCCCAGCAGGACTCAAATTCTGCTTCATGGAGCAACCAGCAGAGCGAGCACCCTGGGGAGACGCTGCTCCGTGCCATAATCTGAACGGGAGCCCATCCAGCTCCCAGCCTGGTGCTCGTTCCTGAGCTACTCGTGCCCCTTTGGTGGGAGCTGTGTGCTTTTTTCCTTCATCCTCCACTCCCCCGACCCAGCAGAGCTGAGATCTCTTTTTTATTTAGGGTTTTATTATTTTATTTTATTTTTTATTTTATTTTATTTTATTTTATTTTATTTTATTTTATTTTATATTTTATTTTATTTTATTTTATTTTATATTTTATTTTATTTTATTTTTTATTTCATTTCATTTCATTTCATTTTAATTTTTACTCCCACCCCCCTTGTGGGAGGCACCCAGATTTGCAGGGAAGCAGGGACATCTCGTGGCCACACCACGAACATCTCCCCTTCCTCCGGGCTCTCGTCCTGCCTGTGCCGGGGGTCGCAGGGGTGCACCCTGGGGACCCCCCCTGCTGCCTGGGGACTCCCCCTGCACCCCGGTACCACCCCAAAACCCCCCATACAGCCCAAGGGAACCCCACGGCCTCTTCCCTTCTCCTCCCTGGGCTGGGAGGAGGCATGGGAGATGGAGGAGCATGTTCTTATCCTGACGCCCGAATAAAGAAATGGGAAAGGGTCGTATCCAGTTCTTTATTACGGATTTGGGGTTGGCACCACATGGAGGGGTTGCTCCAAAGCCTGGGGGCCTGGTGTGGCCCATGGAGGTGCAGAGAGGACACATCCCACCCCTGCCCGTGGCGTGAAGGGGGTGTAGTAATGCTAGCGGTGCCATCAGCGTGGGGGGACACTGTACGGCCGCCCCATACCCCACTCCTGGCTGTGTTCCCTTCTTTTTGGGGGTAGAGGGATGGCAGCTGGGGGGGCTGAGCGGCTTTTCTGCCCCCAGGTGGGTCAGGAAGGAGGCAGCAGAAGGTCACAGTAGAGTCCCCTGATGGGAGCAGCCCTCCAAGGCCGAGGAGGAAGGAGCTGCTCCAGCTCTTGGCCTCCTCTTCAGTCTTGGTGACGGCAACAGAGCTGGCAGCAGCCACCTCCCCTCACGTCCCTCCTCCTTCCCTGTCTCCAAATGCATCGTGGCAGCACACAGGAGAAAGGGAAAGGCGTGATGAGAGCCATCGCGGGGCTGTGTGGGATGGTGGCTTTCCTCCAGACCTGTCCCCAGGTGCTGCTGGGACCGTGGCCTACAGCTGCGGCTCCGGCTCGTACTGCTTCTCCGTGGCCGTGTAAAAGTCCTCAAGGACCGACTGCAGGTACTCAAAGGTCGGGCGCTCCTCGGGCTTGTTCCGCCAGCATTTCAGGATGATGTTGTAGAGCTCGGCAGGACACATGTCCGGGCAGGGCATGCGGTAGCCCCGCTCCAGGTTGCGAATCACCTCGGGGTTGGTCATCCCTAGAGGGGAACGCAACCAGCAGGAGTTATTCAGCACCGTGGGGATGCAGGGGCAAGGGTAAACCACAATTATGGGCACTATCTGTGGTTGTATTCCCCCATCCATCCCTCTGCGCCCTCCCCAACTCCCTTCTGTGGGTTTTGAAGTTTTTTGGGAGTTTCCCTCTACATGTCTCCAGGCATGAAACGTCGCTAGATGCTTTGAAGCTGCTGCATGCTCCTCCCTTACTCACAGCGCACCGTACCTGGGTAGGGGATCCTGCCATAGGTTATGATTTCAGTCAGGAGGATCCCAAAAGACCAGACGTCGGATTTGATGGTGAAAACTCCAAAGTTAATGGCCTCCGGCGCCGTCCATTTGATCGGGAACTTGGCCCCTGTCCGGAGGAAGAAAAAAGAAAATCGGGAGGTGCTCATGGGCATTAGCAAGTGGTTCCCCAAAAATTGAGGCCTTGGCTGCACCAGGGAGATGTCATGGGACATATTGAAGGTGCTGTGGAGTTAAGGAGAAATGGCCAGGGGAAGGTCATTGCTGCCTGTCTCCTGCTTCATTAAAATGTCATTTCTGCCGGGCATCACTTTGCCTCTCTCAGTTCTATTTTCTAGTGCCATCAAAGGTATTTCATTTCTCAAGACTTTTTGACATACATGTCCTTATGAACATGCATAGGTACTGATACACAGAAGCCAAATAATGGAAAAAAAATAATATATTAGGTAGCTGCTAATATGCATATTAAAAAAAAAAGAAGAAAAGAAAAAAAAGCACACATACAAAAACCCTCTAATTAAACTATTTCACTAATAAAGTTAGAGGAATCTACAGTCTTCTCACGCCTTTGCATCTCTTGTGTGTTTAGCACTGGACTCCCAGGCACGGAGCCCAGGACCAGCACCACGGACCAGCACCACGGACGCTGAGCAGCCACTGGCTGCTTCAGCAGCCAGAAGCTCTCACGGGACACCGACTGCTCCTCAGGTGCTAACCAGTGGGTTCCTGCAGCCCAAAGGATGTGCCTGTGCTACCTGAAGTCAGTGCTTACCATAGCTCGATTAGAGGCCAATGACAGTAGGATTTTTTTCTGTATAAAATTGCTCACTTCTAGGGGTCTATTTATAGCAAAAGTGCACAAATGATGCAGACATAGGTTCTCTGGTTTTCAAATCTGCGTATGTGTTCTACAAACAGAAAACATCCTGTTTGATTCTGTCCACCAAGATCTTTTTTCGGCAACTACAGCCAGCAACGACCACATGATTGCAATTTCAGTTTTGCTGAGGCTAAATAAAAAACAAAACAAAACCAACCTTGAGGCATAGGAACTGAACGTGTTAAAGACTGCAGGGAAAAACACAGTTGTATTTGTATGTATCCTCGCAGGGCTGAAAGCCCAAAGGCAGTGTGTGAAATAAGTGCCTTTGTTCTTGCATGTCATACTTTTGACAAGCAGACTGATGAGTTTAGGAAATGCAATCTATTAAGTGAAAATTGTTCAAAGAAGATAGAGGGGCAGTTGTTATTCAAGATTAAAGCTAGCTGGAAAAATGCTGATAAGAATTGTTTTCCACTGGAGATGTAGGTCCTCTGAGTATGTTAACAGAATTATACTGATTTCACCAAAACTTCTCTTAAGGACAAAAAGTCCCCTAAATAATTGCAGCAATCTCAAAGTATCCCTTCATGACATTTCACAAATGATGTTTGTGGGATTTTTCCATTTAGAAATAATTTTATATGTTGAAATGGGCATAATTTGTATCATAAAGTATACTGAGAATAGCAAGTTCAATCAGAATTTTCCTATTGTAAAATAAAAAAAAATATATATTCAATTTCCTTTCCTCAAAATATTCCATATAGGGCATCTTAGCTTCATCCCAACTCTGGAATAAGGTGGGTTTCCAGAATTTGAATTTTTTCTGGTAAGTGCCACGCCAGATTTAATTGTTTGGTTTCCATCATTTCTCCTATTTCCCTCATGCTCTATAGGGCCCCTTCACAATCTGAATGGCACCCTCTCGTAATTGACCTTGAAGTACAGGAAGAAAAGCCACAACCAGAGGAATTTGATTTAACCCTGCTGCCAGAAGGCTGTAGACAGATTTCTGCACCAACCAAACCAATTGCCACCTCTCGTGGCTGTGCTCTCCTGTCCACCACCAGCTCAGACATTCAGGAGCCCTAGCAAGGGGTTTGGCTTTGCAGGTGGAGCCATAAGGACATTTTGTGTTAATACAGGGAATATTGGGTTTGTTTGTTTGTTTTAGATGTTTTGGGTGTGCTGTTCCCTCGGGAAACACCTGCCAGGCTTCAAACCCTGTCCCACACTTTGTAAGCTGTCGTTGTTATTCAAGAGACATGATCTGCTTTGGGCTTTGCTTGCCTGGGACGTCTGAAAATTTCCCCGAGGTCCAGATACACGGCTCCAGCTCCCCTCTGCGGACCCGTGCGTGCAGTGACTGAATTACACTGCTATTTCCTTCCCTTCGGGCTGACTCACTGTTAACATGTAGGTACAGGCAGTGAGTTTCACTACTGGAGGTCAAAATTTCTCTAGGAACACAACCTGAGATTCAGCAGGACTCCCCCAAACGGTGCCAAAAGACTTTTTTTTAATCCCCTTTCCCTCTGCAAACTTCACTTGCTTTTTAATGTCCCCAAGTGCTGCTGCTTCTTGTGGGAGCCCATTTTTGGCTCTCGTGCTTGCTCTGCCTGCTTCCTGGGTGCTGACAGCAGCAGAAAGGGGGCTCTGGTCTCACGCCAATGATGGCAGTGCCCTGTGCCTGGTCCCAGCTCAGCCCTCGGGTGCCCCATGTCTTGGCAGATCTGCCTGGCAGGAGAGCTGGAGATAAGGGAAATGTGTCGGTGAGGCAATGCTGGGAACGCCACCCACCTTCTTGCGCCAAGTATTCGTCCTCGATGATCCTGGCCAGGCCAAAATCAGCAATTTTGCAGCAGAGCGTCTCCGAGACGAGAATGTTGGCGGCTCTCAGGTCACGGTGGATGGAATTCATTCGCTCGATGTATGCCATCCCCTCTGCCACCTAGGAGAGGAGGAAAGAGCCCATCTTCATCAGCACCTTCCCATGATATCTTAGCCTGGCTGCATCTCAACCCCATTTACAAATGCACAGCAAGTTTGTAGGGTTGTCCACATGCCTCCATGTGCACGGACCTCCATCCATGGATGGATGGATGGACAGACAGATCAATAAACAGGTAGATAAAGAAGCAGACAGACCCATCCATCCATAAATACATATCACCCACGCATATGTGTTTATGTGCAGCTCTACCAGCATGCAGCTGGCGTCCCAAAGCTTTAAGCAGCCAAGTCGAGCAGAGCAGAAGTGTCACTCTCTGTTTTGCTCAGAAGTTGTGGCTTTGAGCTGTGTCTGTAGCAAGGTGTGGAAAGTTGAAGCAAACCTGAAGCCACATCACTGGATTCCCAGTTTCTGCCACAAGACTCTCCCCACTAGTTATTTATAAATACTACAGATTAAGTGAATTAAAAAAAAAAAAAAGGAGAAGAAGAAGAATTAAAAAATAATAAAAAAAAAAACAACTCAAAGGGCTTGCCTGTCCCTCAGTCACGGTACCAAAGTCCAGATAAGGGACAACCAGATAATTTTCAGTAACCTCCCTATTCCCTAGCTGGTCTGCTCTGGGGTGGGGATGAGACCCCTGGAGATCCTTCCACAACACAGATGAGACTGATGTTTGTTTTCCCTGGGCTGGATCCAGACTAGGACCCATGGACACAATGTAGTATCCCTCTGATACCTACAGGATGCAGTAGAGCAGAAGACCCAGAAATGTATAGCAATATGAGTGAGACAAAGGGTATGCCCGTGGGCAAATCCCTAGTCCTGGGCAAGTCCTGCGTCCTGGGCACATGCTGCCTTCTTCAACCACCTCCAAACTTTACTTTGGGAGGTTCCTGCTCCTGAGATCCTGAGCAGGGAGCAGCTAGGGAAGGTGTCTGGTGTGTGATGAGTACCTATAAATGTGGGCAGCAATCTTTTATTGCTGGGTGATGTAGCACAGGGGGATTGCAAAGCTGTGAGGCTGCTCTATTAGCCAAGTCCAGATTTGGGCGAGGTGTTTATCAGGAGGGTGAGTGGATGCACGCAACCCCTTCTAATAATGGTTAGCATCTATTTAAACCTCTAAACGCCTGCGGGTGAAGGCAGAGCAATTTTCCACTCCATACAGATTCACATCAGCATCTCTGCTTACATGTGGTTTCAAACAGGATACTAACACATACTTTCCAATGCTGCATTTCTAACCTGTGTCAACACCCCTTCAGTGCAAGTGTTGTTTGCTGCAGTGGAAAATGGAAGATTTGATGTAATTTCCTGTCCTGATGTTAATGAGATAGCACCCAGCGATGGGCTGGTTCCAGCCCAGAGAGCTTTCGAGCTTTCACCCCTGAGACTGACCACAGGATCGAGTGCATCAGCCCAGAGCTTTCTAATTTTATCTCCAACAGATGCAATTGAATCCAAAATTGCTCTCGAAAGGGCTGGGCGCCTGTTGGGTCGTGATGTCATCCTGACGCCGCAGATGAGCAGCGATTGCAAAATATCTCTTCCTCCTCCTCTTCCTCCCAGAGCTACTGAGTGCATGTCTGAATCCTGCTGGGATCCTCCTGCAACCACCGTGTTGTCAGAGTTATACAACACCATTGCTTGGGACAAACGAGGCCATTGCCCCAGCCCCAAATGCTCCCACACACCTGCCTGGAAATGCTTTGCTGTTCCACGTGCTAAATATTGCAAGTTATAAATGTTGTGTTAAAGAACTGCATAAAGACTCGGAGCTTCTGCTGTTGGTGTCTCACACCAGCATATGGTGTCGGCTGACGGCTTTGCTGTGGAGCTGTTTGGGTCACATCTGTGAGAGCAGATTGCTCAGGCTGTGGTGCTTTCCTCTTCCATAGAAATGCATCGAGCCACGTTCTGTGGTGTAAATCTCCTATCAACCTAAGGGCTGCGTAGTACCAAGGAATTTGGACCATTCTCTTTATCACTAGGTATTTAAAATAAACCACTGGCTATATCTTTTAAGAGAAGGAATGAAAGAATGAAAAATTGAGGGAGGGAGGGAGGGAAAGGTACTAAATAAGGATGCCGCAGTTGGATCTATAACCAACTATTAACATTTACAGCCTGGAGATGCTTAGAGGGACACAAACCTATAAAGGCAAATGTTTCTTATAAATAACAATATTTCCAGATTTGAGGGAGACATAATTCTTTATGCCTAATTGTCAAGAGGGAAGAACTGTTGAAAGCCAGTGTGTCTCTATATAGAAAGTCTCTTTGTAGAGCTTTCTCATCCCTTTGGTAAAAAGAGAAACAGACTTTTTCCTGCTCAGTAAGCCAGAAAAACAAAACGAAACAAAACAAAACAAAACAAAACAACCCTCCAGCACTGTACTAAGTTCCCCAGAGTCTGCCCTAAGGAGCGCAGAGCATTGCAGAGCTGACTTGCACATGAACACGAGTGCTGAGAGAGAAACCCTCAGACAGCACACCAGGAGGTGCTGTTTTTCTCCGTGACACTCGATGCTGACACAGACTTCAAACTTGCGAGAATTTCACTGAGACAACAAATCGTGGCCTCGAGTCCGTTTCCAGAGGCTGTTCACTAACCTGAGCAGACATATCAATGAGTTTTGGGAGATTCAGCTGGCTTCCTTCTTCTGTCTTCAAGAAATCCAGCAAACACCCTGCAGAAAAGGAGAGACCGCTGTGATGCTTCCAAATAAGCCTATGCATTTGTTTTCCCTGGTGCTTTTCTGAGTATATGCAACAAATCTGCCTGAATCTTAAAGAAAATCTGAGGGTTGACAGTGGGTGTCCCCTGGAGCACCTTCTATTAGGAAAGTTCCCAAAAGCAGCCCAATTCCCCCCTCTATTAATGCACACACCTTTTGCAAAGTGCTGGACATTCTTCACCCCAAGCCTCATGGATAGAGGGGCAAAAGAAAGGACGATGTCACCATGAAGAGAGTAAAAATTTGGAATGGTCGAGATCAGAACTTTAAATGCTCTTGAAATGGAGCATCACCATCTTGTGAAGTGGCTTATGAAATTTGTGAGCACATATTTAATTACCCAGAAAGTCTCTTATAGTCCTAGAAAAAGCCTTGTAGACCATTTAGTCCTTTCCTTACAGATTGGGTACAATGCTCACCCCCCCTTCCCATTATGGATGGGAGTACCAGTCAGTTTAATGACCCGATTTTGCAGAAACTCAGCAAAAATGTTACATGAGGCTCTTTACCATTGGCCATGTACTCTGTCACAATGTAGATTGGCTGCTTTGTGACCACCGCATATAGCCGGACCAGTTTGTTATGCTGGAGCCTCTTCATCAGGTTTGCCTCTGCCAAGAAGGCGTCAGGATCCATGCTGCCCTCCTTCATGGTCTTCACAGCCACCTTGATGTTGTTCTTGTAGTAGCCTGCAAAGAGATAATGATGCAGTGAGGAATTTTGGCATCTCTACGGGCACTGTCAAGCCACAAAATAAGGAGCAGAAGAGCTGGTGGATTCGGAAACAGAAAAGTGAGTGAGTACTAAATCTCAGCACACTGGGATCTGAGCAACCAATAAGTATAAGAGGGGAAAGGAGAGGCATGGCATGTTTGTCAATCAATGTGGCTTTATCAAAAGTCATCCCTTCTCTAGGTGAAGGAGGCTCGTGAGTTGATGAGTTTCTCCCACAGCCCTCCCAGGGCCCTACCAGGGTGAAATCCCCAGAGCCATCCACTGGCTAGGTTTTCAAATAAACCAAATACTCAAGAAAACCAGGACTCTGCAGCCAGGAGGTCAGCTCAGTCTGGTGCTGGCCGCAATCTCAATTGCCAAGGCAACAGGCAACCCAAAAGGGGACAGCAGAGGAAGCTGAGCTCGCCCCACTTCCTCTCCCGCTGGTTAGCAATCGGCAGGGACGTACGAGGGATTTGGGTCTGGGTTATAAAGTAGAAGAGAGAAGCAGAAAAAGTAGGGCAGCGTCACCCAGGTAAATTACGATCCCAGATTGCTGTCTGGGATTTCCAGAGAGAATGAGAGCATGCCCTGGGAAGTGAGTACATAGTTACTTGGAGACCCCTCGCATACATCTAGCCTATGAAACCCATGCTGGACCACGGAGCCATGCAAACAACCTGTCTGGTCCTTCCAGGAGTACAGAATCTACTGCTACAGGTGTACCCATAAAGCATGTGTTCATGCTTTAGGATCCTCAAGCCCAGAGCAGTCCTGTCTTAGGGAAAGAGGGTTTTCTGTCTCCTCTGTTTATATATTTCCTTCCTGGAATGGGGGGCATTGTACTTACCCATCCACACTTCCCCAAACTGCCCACTGCCGAGTTTCTTCACAAGTTTCAGAGACTCCCGCGGGATCTCCCACTCGTCCTGTGCCCAGGGCCTCTGCGGAACCAGGGATATGCAGGGAGCTGTGAGCCTCTGGCACAGGCCGTCTACCTTCTCTGTCGGAGAAGAAACCACAGGACAGGTCAATGGGCAGTTCGACACAAAACTTGCAGCCCAAAACTAACTTGTTTCTCCATGACAGGAAGAAGTCAGCTCATGGGACACCTCCACAACTGCACAATGCTTCAGCCACTGGGATCAAGGCATCCAGAATGGGCCCAGTGAAAGGAAAAAGCTCAAGAAGAGTCACAGAGGTGCAAATTTTCCTGTCTGGTAAGTCCCAGCCCTGCTTTCCAGGCATCCCTCCTGCCTATCCCTCCAGTGTTCATCTCTTTGCGCTCATGGTAGGAGAAACTCCCTGGTTATAGGGCTGTGGGCAGAGCTCACCCTCACAATGCCCAAGGACAAAAGATAAGACATGAGAGCCCAGTTTCTGCTTGGGGGAGCACATCTGGCCCATGAGAGTGGATGGAGTGATGGTGGCTAGTAAGGCTGTCCTCCCTCTGCCCACACACTGACCCCTGAGGCAGACCCCAGGCCCATTAGGGAAGGAAAGCAACTCACGGCTGTAATGATGGATTAGCTCTGGCAGGCTGGTGAACGTCGTCCTGGGGGAGATGTAATAACCCCCGCCATCCAAGGAGCGGATCCTGTAGTGTTTGATGATGTCCCCGTGAGCAGAGTCGCTGTCTCTCACGGACAAGGAATAGGCACCTAGAGAGCAAGAAGAAGAGGGAACTGTGAGGCCAAGCAGCACCTGACTCCAGGACCAGCTACCTCCTCTTTTCTCAGCTGTAGACACTTCCCCCAACCCTTGCTGATGCCTCCTTAAGGCAGGTCTCATCAGGCTGCAAAGCTGCTAACTTCCCTCTCTCCAAGGCAAGTGGAGAGGACAAAGGTTCACCAGAGCTTTACTGGGCCTGTTGAGGCTTGGTTGGGTAAGACCTGTTCATGCAGTGGCCAACAGCCCCAAGGAAACCGCATGGCAATCAAAAACACATCACCATCCAGAGCAATCAGGCTCTTCTTAGGTCATTGTGGTCTTGCCACAGCTCCACGTCTCCCATCTGAGCTTTTCTCACCTGGACAAACACGGGACTGCAGACCCACTGGTCTGTAGCATGTCCAGAATTTCAGTTCACGGGAGAGAGAAGGCCAAGATTGACAAGAAGGTCCCTTCTCAATGTTACCCAAGGTCCCTGTGTCCCCGTTTTCCCCTATAGCCCCCGCACTAAAGGGTTCAGCTGGTAGGCACATCAGCATTGTGTGGTTCAGCCGAATTGTTCAGCCTTAAGCTTGTGTCTGTGGCTAAACCACAGCTAGATTCACATCTCGTTGCAGGTGCTTTTTGACCTCAGAGGAGCTACTCAGCTATCTCCCACCCTGATCTGCTATTTTTTCCTTATAATGGGTTTATAATCCAAACCATGGATTTTTTATTTTTATTTTTTTGGTGCCAAAAAGAAAAGCACAATATGTTGCATGGAACTTCAAGCCTATGTCAGGGTAAATTTCAATAGATGTTAGCAATGTTGTTTTTTTTTTTTTTTTCCTTTGTCTGGATCATATTTCCGGAGTAAGTTGTTATAAGCCTGCTGGGCTGTTAAAAGTCCAATACGTCACCCGGGTTGATAGGCTGCTTTTTTAATGTTTGAAAAGGCAAAGCTATATATGTTAAAAAGTACATATCTGTCATGCAGGATCATAAGCAGAAGTGGGGCATTCCACAGCGACTCCGAAACCCTAATCCTCCATGCGAGGGAAAAGTTTACTAACACGTAATGCTCACTGACTGGTGTTTCTCCATCACCAGGCCAGTTCTCACTGCAGTTTCCTGCACTGTGTCTGGAAAACATTCCTTGTACTGATAATTTTAAAAAAGTAACAATAGAAGATCATCTCTGTGGACGTTTGCTGTATTGCAGTTGATTATGGATCTTGGCAAGCAGGATTTGGGAGAGGCTAAAAGTTTTCCAAGTGCAAGCAGTTGTTTTGGGTTGAATCCTTTTCTGCAGAGACCAAACCATGAAATATGGTTGCACGTTCTTCATGGAAGACCTGCTGGTTTAAATGCAGAGCAAGGGAACCCCAAGTCTGGAAGCACACAACGTTGGCATGATGGGGTCCTGCAGTGTCCTCAATGAGGTGACAAAAAACTCCAGGAAAGGGAAAAATGGCTCATTTTTACAGTCTGTGCCTCATTGCCCAAAGGCTACAACCACACAGCTAAGGGAGAGATCTTTGGTTCCTGTTGGGTGCAGAGAAATGTCACTATAGGGCTTGTGTCCACAATGCTCAACACAAGTCCTGCTAGAGTGGATTAACCACATTCATGCATCATTATTATTATTATTATTATTACTACTAATTGTAGTAATTGTACTACTTATTGTTCTTGATGATGATGATGATGTTCTTTTAAATTCAAAGTGACTGAAGTAATATACAAGCCAAGCTATAGCTCCTCAAATTTGGGCTTGTAGGGCATGAACCCAAATGAGCGTGTAGCAGAACCCAAATGAGCGCGTTGCATGCACCGACGTGGCTCAGGGTGACCGTGGGTTTTTTGCAAGGCAAGGTCTGCGAGAGGACGGAGCCAGGCGTGGTGTGAACCCAGCTGCACTGCCGACAGAGCGCTGCAGAAGGGAGCGCAGGAATTAATGACTAACACATGTGCAGATAGGCGCCTGGGGGCTGACAGTCAGCAGAGGAGACCTGGTCTGTTTGTTGGTGTGGTTGCACCCAAAATGTCTGCTCTCCTGCAGGACCTGCTCCCCAGACCCCACTGACCCTTTAAACCCTCCTGCATCTTTCAGACCAGCGATGTGCAGCTTGCAGAAGTGACAGGGGCTGCAGGCATCCTCCAGGCCGATCCATCAGCTGCCTGCTACCAGCGTTAATCCTTATCCTGCCATTAAAGCTAATGACTGCATTTCACCCCAAGTCAGAGTTCGCTTTGCTGGAACGAGTGCTGTGGAGCTTTCCCTGTCATTCACCCTGGTCAGTTACTGTTCTCCTGGGAGCAGCAGCGTAAAGGCAAAGCACAAGGGCTGACAAGCATCATTTCCCTCTTCTCTCGATGACAGCAGTAAATTTTAAGAGTTACATGGAGCCAGGTGTATGGCAGGATCCTAATCTCCCCTGGTGGCAACCAGGATGGCCAAAAAGGAGTTCCTGCTCCTTAGCCACAAGGATATTCTTTGTCCTACAGTCCTGCATTGCCTCCCAGCACAAACCTGGGGTGGCACACAGACAGGTCCACCCTTGTACTAGATGCCAGCCTGGAGCAGCTTGGGCACAACCAAATCTTGTCCTGGGCAGCTCTGGGTCTCAGAGTGCCCTGTTCTGGGGCTGAGATCCCCAAACCGTCCCACAAGGGCTCTCAGCTCCTTTTTGTTCTAAGCATGGACAGTTTTGTATGGGAAAACTACAGAAGGTTCAAGGGATTCAGCTTCAGATTGTGCCAAGGGCTCATTCAGTCACCTAAACACGGGTGTCTTGCACTCCTTGAGATGCTGTGGGACATCTGCATGGGCCTGGCAGATACAGTGCAAAACCACATCTTGTGGAGTGCTTGGAGCCAAGCAGGACTCCGCAGATGGCTCTGAGACATCCAGGTTTGGGCAGTCAGATCAAGCCCCATTGGCTACAGCGGGACAGCTACCACATTTAAGATCTATGCTCTGGTGTCTGCATCTCCAACTGGGTCCCACTTCCACATACCACGTGTGGCATCTCCTGTTCCTACAGGTCTCCTAGGGCTCTGAGCCCTTCCCCATGGAAGCCCAGAAGATCAGGTGGGTGCCGTAGCTGAATTCATCGAGGTCCCTCCTGCCAGGAGCAGATGCAGCAGCCTTGCTGCAAGCCTTGGCACAGCTGTGTGCCTGCCTTCCCGCGGGTTTCAGAGCGATCATGACTTTGGGGGAAGGTTTGTTTACTTCCAGCAGCTTCAGCAAGGCTAACTATCCACTGAAGATTTCACCGCTGATCTGCTTCCCACACTTGACAAGGAGCTATCATCCTGGGATGCAAAATGCTGACTGAAAGAGAAGCCCCTGGGCTTGCAGAATTTCTGTATGTTTATTCATAAGCAAAATGAGCCAGTGGCACTGTTAGGATGGGCTGTGAATAGGTACTGCTCCAAGGCAGGGTGCAGGATGCATCACTCTGTGGCTGAGTCCAATATGTGTATTATTATCCTTAGCTCGACCCAGTGCTCGGCTCTGAAGGTCAAATGTTGCTCATGTTGTGTAAAGGGAATGAAAATGATTGAGGAAAAGAAGGAAGAACCTGTGGGGTTTGAAGGGTAGGGTTAATTCCACATCATTGCTCTGGACATTTCATGGTGGGTCACAGGGAGCTTTACATCAGTGAACTAAGCATCAGAGGCCATTTGGAGATGTGGGGCTTCTTCTTTTCCCCTTCTCCTTACAGAGGAGGAAACTGTGGTTGAGACCGATCAAATGCTGTCACCGTGGCCTTTCAAGCAGCCTAAGACATGGCAGGATTTTGTTAGAAGCTGGATGCATAGGGTGATTCAGAGAAGGACAGGGTGTTTGAAGGAATAGCAGACATATTTTGAGACAGAATATCAAAAATGGCACGTGAAATATTTCAGAGCAGAAGCCAACCTCTCGCCATTTGGGATCAAGAGGGGATTTCATGGGGCTGAAATACACTACTTCTGCTAACGCAGATATCACACACCTCCAGCCAAGTTTGCTTCTTGCCAGCAGAAATGGGAAGTTAAAGACCAGTCTAGCCTGGTTATTTCTCCTTGAGCCTCAGGACTCCACCAGCATTGTCCAAGCTCCATGCAGCCTAGACCCACTCACACCCCAGAGATTGGAGGGCACGATTTCATCCTGCGTTTGCAGATCATGGCAAGCAGAAGCACCAAACAATTGTCCTGTGAAAATGCAAGGGAAAGTCCAATCCCAGCCACGTGTAACATTTCACAGGGGAGAAACCAAAGCACAGCGAGAGTAAAGAGGTATCCTGAACTCCAAAAGGAGCCTGTTCAGAGCACAACCATGGGCCATTATGAGCATCATTTCCTCCATGCCCAAAACACGCCTGCTGGCCCAGACGATGCAAGGAGAGCAAAGTAGGGAAGAAGCAATGTGAAATACCCACGGGAGCACCTAAACCAACTTCCAGTGTCTACAAATTAACAGCACAGAATGAAGTTGCAATTACACAGTTAAGCATTTGTTAATAACTATATCCACTGCCTAAGAGAGGTTGCCAGAATGCTCTGCCTTTTCCATCCTCACTGGGTCCTGTCCTCAAAAGCCATCCATGTTCATAGGGAAGGAAAGTGGATGATGTCCACCTCTCCTGCTCCAGTCAGTCTCCCTCCAGACAATTAGCCGTGGTGTGCATTGATTCCCCATGCTTCAGACTATCAGGAAAAAAAGTGTTTCTTCTGGAAAATGTTTCTCTCAAAAACCTCTCCAAAATTCCAGTTTCAGCTGCAAATAGCAGAAATGCTTCCCCAAGGGTGTGCAGAAGAATCACCATTTGCCAAAAAAGCAGCATTTCCTCAGGGAGAAAGGGAAAAGAAACACCCTACACATTGTTTTGGAAACTATTTGCTGCTCATCTGTGTTCCTGTATCTCTGCCACGAACTGTGGTGAGAGGAGCCACCCTCACCACAGCCTGAACTACATGTACAGGCAGCATCATGAGAAAATCTTTGCTGTCAGAGTCCCCACCTCACTTCTACAGCCCTGCTGAGCCTGGCAAGCGTGATTTTGCCCAACCAGGTCCAGGAAGCTCCATGCAAACACTGGCACAGCTGAACCCTGCAGCTCAGGTCTGACAGGTTCTCCAAGCCATGGCGATGCCCAGGACATCCACTTGCTCTGCAGATCTCACTCACCTTTGCTGGTCTCACTCTCTCTGACAAGGAATGAGCCAACTTTGTTACCAGAAGACAACAGCAGCCGTTCAGCATCTTTTCTGCTCAGAGTTTTAAAATACCACCTGGGAGACAGAAAAAGGAAAATCATGGTTGAAAAGGAAAAGCTCTAGAAAAAGAAAAAAATAAAATAAAATCTTTCCAGTTAGTGGTTTTTTTTTGTTTGTTTGTTTGTTTTTTTTTTACTGTCATGCTCTGAAACTGAGGGTTGTTTTTATTAGCAAACAGTCTTTTATCTGCTGGAAAGTGGTAGTAATAAGCTGGTTTTGGTAGATTAACACCTGATTTATATCACTTCGGGCTTGTTTCATAGCTTATCAATTCAGGCAGAGCAGAGAGCAGAGTTTGCTCAGTGCCCCCATACACAAGAGTGGTGAAAGCCCAGCCAAAGCATGGTCCCTGAGGCACACTGGGACCCACAGCTCACCTGGCAAGTGAGGAAGCCCAAGGAAATTACATTTGGAGCAGATACGTGTGCTGGAGGCTGAGCATAATGTGCCCATAGCCACTAAAAAAATCTCCTGGATACAAAGAACATTTATGTCTCGACCAAGTTTCTGCATGCTGTTAAATAATTGCTGAATTCAGTGATGGTTGGGTCACTCCAAGACAAGATTGGAAAGTGGGATTGTGAAAGAAGTCAGCAGGTTTGCTCCTTTATAACTGAATGCCATCAAAGAGGATAAACCATGGGAAAAACTCCTTCTTCTGCTTGTAAAATAGGCATAAAAAAAACCTTGGGACTCGAATCTGTCTTTGCAGGGTGCCAGATAGGATGCCTGCACCTGGGCTAATGCAGCAACCAGTGCCAGGATGCTGTTTCAGAAAGGAAAGCTCTGCATCAGTGTTCACCCCTCATAAGCTTATGCACTTACTTTTCTTCTTCCAAGCTGTCCACTTGTGCAACAAAGTTGCTGGGGATGTAGCCTTTCTTCCCAGTGCTGAGGGATTTTGCCAGCCACCAGTCCCCCTCGCTGCAAATAAATAAAAAATGTGAATGCCCAGAGGAGGTTTCTCAAAAAGCTAAGAGTGCAAGGTCAACATGCTTTCTGGGGTTTCAGGCACTGCAAGGAGGACAGTGCTAATTAGGTAAAATGTTAATTTTACTCTACAGGTCCCTCTCAATCTCCTAGGACCACCGCTCAGGTGAAGGTTGGTGAGAAAGACAACATTTGGTCTTTCAGGGACTTCTGGAGGTGACAGCCTCTTTCCATTGATGCAGAGGAAGCACAGCCCCAAACCTCGGCTGAGCATCCCATGAGAGGAGGGAAATCTGGATCTTTGTGTGTTTATTTTGCCTCTTGCATTGGGGTGTGGAGGCTCCACCATTCTGCTCCTTCCATTACCTGCCAGACACCATGTCACCTCTGGAGGCCACCTCATAGGGCAGCCAAGGATGGAGCAGCCCTTCAAAGCCAAGTGGGACCAAAGCTCACCCCTGCCCTGATACGGACTGGGCAGATGGACTGTCAGCCTCATCTCTCGTGAGTTTTACAAGATGAAATGAAACCATTCACCTCTCTGGCTCGATTCTGTCCTTTCCTCAGAATACGCCCAACCCACATCCTTTGCAAAAGCACGATCAGCACAAAATATGAAACAGGCTAAGTTAAGTTGTTGCTGCTTATGCTACTTCTGTGCCCATGCACACTGGCAATGAGGAAGGTCCCAGTAGCAGCCAGGTGTGGACACTACCTGACCCCAAAGTATCTGTAACCCAAGGAAAGCAGGGAAGTGTCACCTTCCCCATCCCCACATTCGTGTCTGACCCCAAGGTCCCCCCCTTCCCCAACGTGACCATGCTCTTTGAAATCCCCTCTGCTAGCAGCTCCCTTACTTGGAGAGGACTTGGAGTTTCTCCCCCTTGACCAGCTCCAGATCACGGTCGCTTGAGGCAGCAAAGTCGTACAGTGCAATCACAATGACGTTTTCTAAAAAGAAAAAGAAGCAACATCACATTGAGTCCAGCTTGTTTCTGGGGGGTGATGCACACACAGGTGTATGGTGGGGCATTTCACCCCCCCCAGACCCCCAAAAGCCAAGCTTTCTGCCAACCCAGCTTTCCTGCCAACCACAGCTCCTGCTCGGGGACTAACACTGATTCACCGAAGTGTTTCCTCTGTGTGTATTTTTAAAGCACTCCAGATCCCCATATCCACAAAACCCCGAGTGTCAACAATGAGAAAATGTTTGTGTGGAATAAGAAAGGTCATAAATCATCCATCGGTGTTTGGCCTCAGTTTTACAGGATGGGAAATGAAAACTGCTGTGGCAACACTTCCCAGGGTGGCTCTGGGATTTGGCTCAACAAGATGAGGTTTTCTTGACTGAAGAAGGTATGGAGACATCTCAGTTCCTGTTAGAGGAGCCCACTGCTAGGGCCTAGCTCTGCCTCCAGATGCTCTGGGCTCAGTCTGTATCTTGCCATGCCTTTTACGTGCTGTTCCCTGCAGATGTGACACCACGTGGAAGTCGTGCTGCTGTTTTCGACTCCAGCGCCCAGCTGCTTTTTGGCTCAGCTGCAATTCCCATGGGAGCAGGATTCAGGATCTCCTTCCCCAACACAAATGCATTTCTGATTTCCTCTCTCCAGACCTCAAACCTGATGCTGTGTGTCTCCCATTTCTCCTGTAACCCACCTGGACTGAGGCTGTGAGCAGATTTAGGTCCCCCGCCCCTACCCTGACACCTTACTTTGACTCCATCCATGTCAGCGCAGCCTAAAATTTGGCACAGCAAAATGGATGCATGCACTGCGTTGCACACCAGCCGTGCCACGCATGGCAAAGCAGCCACTGGGTACACATGTTGTGAGGGGCAGATCTCTGTGGCTGGAGGCTCGGGGAGCTGAATTGCTACGTTTGCGTGCCTGAGTTGTGCCGGTGCTGCTCACAGAGAGGTTGTGCAACCATCCACGTGTGCGCGGCGTGCTCGCAGCCGCTGAAGCAGAAATGAGCAGATATTTGGGGGCAGATCAAGACCTACGAAGAGAATTGGCACCCCCGTGCAAACCCAAGCACTGAATCAATACACAGTAACAAAAAAAAAATAAATAAAAGGAAAAGGAAAAGGAAAAGGAAAAGGAAAAGGAAAAGGAAAAGGAAAAGGAAAAGAAAAAGAAAAAGGAAAAAGAAAAGGAAAAATAAAGAAAAGAAGGAATAGGAAAAAAAAGAAAGGGAAAAGAAAAGGGAAAGGGAAAGGGAAAGGGAAAGGGAAAGGGAAAGGGAAAGGGAAAGGGAAAGGGAAAGGGAAAGGGAAAGGGAAAGGGAAAGGGAAAGGGAAAGGGAAAGGGAAAGGGAAAGGGAAAGGGAAAGGGAAAGGGAAAGGGAAAGGGAAAAGGAAAGGGAAAGGGAAAAGGAAAGGGAAAGGGAAAAGGAAAGGGAAAGGGAAAGGGAAAGGGAAAGGGAAAGGGAAAGGGAAAGGGAAAGGGAAAGGGAAAGGGAAAGGGAAAGGGAAAGGGAAAGGGAAAGGGAAAGGGAAAGGGAAAGGGAAAGGGAAAGGGAAAAGAAAGAAAAGAAAAAGAAAAAAAGAAAAAGAAAAAGAAAAAGAAAAAGAAAAAGAAAAAGAAAAAGAAAAAGAAAAAGAAAAAGAAAAAGAAAAAGAAAAAGAAAAAGAAAAAGAAAAAGAAAAAGAAAAAGAAAAAGAAGACCTGTGGAAAGACTTTAGCTTGTATGCAGCCTAATTAATGCACCAAGAGCCATGGACGGTCTATATATAGCATTTTTCAAAACAGACTGTCAAGCCACAGTCTCTGTGTGACCTTTTCAAATAATGCCACCAGCAAGAGAGCCAGACTGGCCCTTTGTCATCGCAAGATAACTTTTCTCTGGGGCAACTTGGGTTTTGTGTCCGTGCAGACTGGCTGCTGCTCTGCTGGCGATTTATTGGCGAGGAGGGATGAGAAGGGGTCAGCGTCAGAGGGGAGAGGAGAAAGGAAACACGGCTTTGTAAGCCAAAGCCCCGAGCAGCTCCTGTCAGGCTTGCGAGGAGGAACTCAGGGATGCAAGAGAAGTTTCAGCAGAGCCTCACTCTCTGCTACATGTGGGGAAAAGGATGGTCGGCCACAAGGGAGAATGCTTTGAAGTCTTAAAACAGCTTGCACGGATGGGGGCTTCCCCTTGAGGGATCTCAAAGCATAAGCAGTGCCTCCATCCGCTCGCTGCCTCCTTGACAAGGCTGGTGTTATACCACAGCTTCTCTGACACGAGAGGTTTCTGGGCATGTGCCTGCTGCTAGGTGTCCCCAGCCAGTGTGCTGGGCACGCACACTGTCCAGCTCCTCTTGAAAGTGAAAAAAGCAGTGGCTTCACTTTTGCGTTAAAAAAGAGAAGAAAATGTGTAAACATTGTCAAGCACTGAGTGGCTGCGTGCTCAAAAAAAAAAAAAAAGAGAGAAAGAAAAAGAAAAAGAAATAGAGAAAGAAAAAGAAAGAGAAATAGGAAAAGAAACAGAGAAAAAGAAAAAGAGAAAAAGAAACAGAGAACAAGAAAAAGAAAAAAAGGAAAAAAAAGGAAAAGGAAAAGAAAAAGGAAAAGGAAAAGGAAAAGGAAAAGGAAAAAAAAGAAACAGAAAAAGAGAAAGAGAAAGAGAAAGAGAAAGAGAAAGAGAAAGAGAAAGAAAAAGAAAAAGAAAAAGAAAAAGAAAAAGAAAAAGAAAAAAGAAAAAGAAAAAGAAAAAGAAAAAGAAAAAAGAAAAAGAAATAAATTTTGATCTTGAAACAACTGCCATAACTACTAATAAACGGAACCAAAATGAACCAACCAAACAAACAAACAAGAGGAGAAATGGAAGAAGAAACAGAGTAAAATTTGCAAGGACAAAAAGGTTTTCTATGCTGAAAAAATAATATGTCCCCTTCTTATCCCCTTCTCGACATTCATTTGAGAAACACTGCACGCTTAAGTGAGCCAGAAGAAAGGCGCTCTCTCTGCTCCAGCCAGCAGGACTTGCCGTCTCACGATGAAAGTGGCTCTCTCCCTCCCTCAGCCTGTCACCCCGCTGAGAAACAGCCTCGATAATACTTTTTTGGCCCATTTGGCCAGGTTAGGTCATGAGCGGCTCCACGTGGCACCGGGCTGCTGGGCGTGAGTGCTTTGCAGATAGAGCTAGCAGCCCGGGGACTTTGATAGCCAGCCAAAACACATCTTGGCTCAGAGCTGCTGTCAGGAAAGCGAGATACCAGCTCAGTTTGCGTAGGCTGGGTGCCAGTTTGATGGCTTAATGGAAAGGATTCAAGCAGGATTCAAGCAGGATTCCCGTCATGAATGGAAAGCCTTTGCAATCATCCCGCGGCGATGGAGCCATGAGAAGGTTGTGCCAGCATCCCTCGGAGGACCAAGAATTAGTTTAGAGCCGTGCTAGGATGGTTGTACGGTAAAAGACGACTCGCAGGACGTGTGTTGGCCTACTGGCTGCACTCAGCCGTGAGTTAAAGCTGCCAGCAACGGGTCCAGCTTCACGTTTCAGCAAGGCAAGGGCTGGTTCACCAGGAGAAATGTGTGCCAGGAAAGCGAGCCTTCCAAACACACGGCTGCTGGTGGCACACCGAGGGCAGTGCCGTTAAGTCCTGTTGGTGGGGATGCAGAAGCCTGTGGGATGGGGATATTGCATCGCCCAGCAGGTCAGCAGGTCCAGGTCTGATGGAGATGCCTCCTGAGACATGCAGGCTTGAAATGAAAGCGTGATTTCTGCCAGATACGTTCCTGCCTTGTGCATCCATGTGCCTTGTGTTTTGACACAGTGAATTATTATCATTATTTTTTTTTCAGATAATTTCTGTTTTCCACATAAGATTGTATCTTATGATTGAAACTCATAACTTTTTTTTATCAGGAAATGTGAACATGTGGGGTAATTCACTCTCATCTTCCTTCCCTCTCTTGCTTTCGATTTGCAATGCCTATTTTTAATGAGAAATTCTCATTTCTCATTGAAAAGTCAGCCTTTTCAGCAGAAGCATCTCTTCCTTGTTCCACCTAAATGCACAATCACGTTCCCGACAGCCTCCCTTTCAAACTCAAATCCACATTCAGGGAACAACAATAAAAACGACTTAGAGCTTTGATGCTAATCTCGAGATGCCTGAAGAGACTTCCATTTCCAGAGCACGCTTAGCTCCCACCCTCTGAAAATCTGACCTGTTCACACCATGGTTAGTCAAAGCGAGCAAGGAGGTTGCAGTTCCTCAATTGGAAGAAATGCCTTCACATCAGGGCTGATCCTCTGTGCACTTGCAGGTTATTATAATGCCTGAGGACAAGCACCCCAAACAAGCAGCTGTCTCCATCAGTAGTACTTAAATCCAGCTGTGCACAGGGGTTATTTCACCTATCTGCTACCTCTCATCTATCTAATGCAAGGTAGTAGCAGCAGCTGTGGTAATGGAGCTGTTGTGCTTGGGGCAAGGACTTGGCTGGGCTTTTTGCTGAATTAAAGGTAAGTTTTGACCCCACAGAGTGGAGGGAGGATCCACCACTGACCTTAAAGGCATCACAAGTGCTTAGGGACCCGTGGTAAAATGAATGAGAGACTCGCACGGTGGAATAACTCACAAGCGAAGGGTGGATTGGCGATGCTGCCAACACCACGGTTCGCCAGAGAGTTATGTACTTCTCGGCTGTCTTCGTGCTACTTCCATTAAGCCAAGTAATGACAGGAGGAATTAGGCTTTTGTTAACAATAACTAAATAAATTATTTCTGAGACAGCAGCGTGAAAGCTTCAAACTGTGATACAAGTTGCGTAACACCAAGACCAGAAGGGGAAAAAAAAAAGTCATAATGAAAGGAGTGCAAAAAATCAAAAAGAAGGGAAAAGGGAAGGGAAGGGAAGGGAAGGGAAGGGAAGGGAAGGGAAGGGAAGGGAAGGGAAGGGAAGGGAAGGGAAGGGAAGGGAAGGGAAGGGAAGGGAAGGGAAGGGAAGGGAAGGAAAGGAAAGGAAAGGAAAGGAAAGGAAAGGAAAGGAAAGGAAAGGAAAGGAAAGGAAAGGAAAGGAAAGGAAAGGAAAGGAAAGGAAAGGAAAGGAAAGGAAAGGAAAGGAAAGGAAAGGAAAGGAAAGGTTTTTGAATTAATATTACGTCTCAGACATATGTAGTCAATAATTTTGCCTTGAACTGGAAGTGCTCCCATAAGATATAATTCAGCTCTTTGCTTTTTTTATGATTGAATAGTCTGCATTTTGTGCTTCTTTTATCACTTCGCTTGGTTTATCCTCTTTCACCAGAATATCTCAAATGCCTCGCATGGTTCCTATCAGCCCATGTTGCTACACAGAACAGAGGCAGACATAGCATCATTTCTAGAAGCTTAGGCACTGGCTGAGAAAAACGAGAAGTTCCCAAACCATCAGTGTGAGTATTCCTCCAAAACTGGAACCAAACGCAACAGACCACGATATTTTTGAGATCTGCAAACGGCTAGCATAGTACTTAATGCATTTATCATCTTTCCACTTCTGCCTTCTGGCATGAAGCAGAAGTAAAAGACGCCTCCAAAGACAGCTTCTGCTGTGTTTCCAGCCAGAGTGAAAACACTGACAAAAAAATATATATATATCATGAAAAACTGGTGATGTCTGCTCAGTTGTGGAGGTATGAGAACAAACTCACTTGGAAACGTGCCACGAAAAATATTTTGCCAAAGAAAGCATGGTTTCTGGAAAAGTGGTCCTTGCACAGAGAAGCACACAGATTCACGTGGATGAAGAGCTAAGCCTCGCACAACGCCTGTATCAGCGCAGGCGTAAGGCTGAATAACACTGAAGTGTCTCAAAACAAAACATTTTAGTGTTCCCGTTCTGATCTCTGTGAGAACCATCAGATTTGAAGAAAACATTCTGACATTCCAGTAGTTCCTCTGGCCACCCCAAAGCAGAGGTGTCCACAAGACCACGAAGGCCAGGTCTGCTGTTCCACCCATCCTACCTATTTGCCACCCCACTTTTTCCTTTGCTCATGCCCCATCTCCCTTTCTCCTTCTCTCTCACCCACATGAGAAACATTTACATGTTGCCAGCTGCTTTCTTCCAAGCTTCCTCTATTTTTTGCCCTCTCTGATCCTCTCTCTCTGTCTTTAATCTGCAAAACTTCTTTGACACAAATAGCTACAACTGCTGTCAGAGGCCAGGCAGAGGTAGCAGAAGGCTTCCTGCTAAAAGGCAATCATCTACCAAACGCCATCTGTGATCTGCAGATAATTGCAGAGGCGGTTGAAGTCAATAACCAGTCTCCAGGCAGGGGCTCCGAGCATCCTTATTTTATACTTTTCCTTCTTCTCGTTCTCTTTGTAGTCTGCCTAGGCTCTCTGATGCCTGCTATTTCCTCTGAAACATTCAGCTGGCTGGATATTGCATCCACAAGTTCTCATGCTGCAGACGGGGCAGCAGACAGAGAAATCTCATGCAGCTGATGCCTCAGATCTCGCTTTGCTCAGCCAACGAAGGAGTGTATTTCTCTTAATTTCTTTGATGAGTAGGGGAAACTGGCAGCGACAAATATTTAGTGATTTAAACCGAATGTTCCGAAACTTACTGATAAACTCCCTGCCTGGCAATGCTGAAAATACAGAAACCGCACGCCTGTGACATGACAGCTTGTTCTCAAGACCTGCTGTCGGGGGACCACCACCTTGCAAAACCCCACGGGAAGACGAAAGAAGCAGTAATTGAGCTAAGCATCTTACCTTGTACAGAGGCTTGGTTTAGATGAGGGATGTTGATAAATTGTCTGCCCTTTGATGGAAACAGAAAAAGAAGAGAAGATATTTGTTAGCTTTGCTGTGTTTGCTGGAAGGCCTGCTCTCAGCTTCACAGATGAGTGGGAGTCTGATCCAGAGCCCACTGCAGTCAGTCAGCAGGCCCTGCATCTGGCTCCCTATGTGTCGTGATTGTTTTAGCACATTTTGCTGCGATGTGTTCATAGCTGGCTTCACTGTCAGCTTGAATAAACCTTGGCTCCCCTCTGAATAAAAATGTAAATCTGCTACCCACTCATTTTGAGCCTGGTCTATCTAACTCTGATGCCACGTATAGGATCACTGAGGGATGAGATGTGAATGGCCCAAGTGAGAAACAACAGTTGCAATATTATTCAAAGCAGAAAACCTGGGGTGTTCTTTGCCATGGTTGTCCTATGGCTCACAGAACACCCTTTCCTCAGGGATATGTTCAGAAAAAGAGGCAGCGATTTAACTAGCAAATTAAACCCCACATTTGAAACATTGACCTGGTCCCTAGTTTGTTTTTGGCCCTGACCCTGGGAATGGTTTAGGGTTAGTTTGGCCAGAGACCGCTCCTAATCAGCAGCTGGGGTGCAACCACCTTGCTTTGGAGGCTGGGACTTTAGAAGTATGGAAATGCTCCAGTGGGCTCTGTTGGCCTCTACCCATCCTCAAACTCTTGTGATCAGTCCCAGGTACAGTGCCTAGTGACTGAAGTGGATCTGTGACCACTGCCAGGGATATTTATATGTGTGCAGAAGGGGTGAACTACACACACTGAATTAAAAAATATTTAGTGCTTCCTGTCCGCCTTACCCTTTGGCTCCCACTTAGCAGCACTGTAGGGAGGGAGAGCTGCTCAGACACTGCCCTTTCTAATTTAACTGAAAGAAATATGGACTTTCCCTGACATGTGGGAGCTTAGTGCTCGTGGCAAAAAAATGAGTGTCAGAAGGTGATTGATGATCCTGCATTTACACTGATAGCAGCTTCCCTCCAGTGAACTGGGAAGAAGGAAATTTAGGAAAAGAACATCCTCTTGGTCAACGTGACATTTTCTGTCGTGAAAACTGAACTTCATCATGATGGGAGAACTCAGAACTGAAACTAAAGGAGTAAAAAAAAAACCCACCATCTGTCATCAAAATCAATGACAGACATCCTTCCCCCTCTTCCCCCCCTTCTCAGAGCTCAAGACCTGAGGTGGCTTTCAGGTTTTCACATGCCCATTGCACATAGAGTTTCTCTTGTGCTGGCTGCTGGATGCAGTGCTGACAAGGACAGGGAAAGAGAAAATATTTTCACGTCCTCTGTACAGCAACAAGCAGCTAGATTACCTGATTTCCCAGGTTTATATACAGAGTTTATTATTTGAGATCTCCTAAATGTCTGTGTCCATGCAAGCACAGGCTGTACGAATCCAAAGCAGGTGCTCAGCATTTCTGATTCTCACAGATTAGCTGTAGACCCTCTTTTTGAGCCTGTTGTCCGCCCTGATGGTAAACTTTCCATTGCGGTTTGCAACTTTGAATCTTAGCCTGAATCTGACCCATCTTTGTGCCATTTGCAGATCAGCTACACGAGCCTGGTTTGCAGAGTGCTGGAGGCAGCAGCCCTGTCTGAGATACGGGGCCAGCTAGGAGGATCACAGTGGCACACGGGGTGGTGGCTGATGAACATTTTCTTCCTGACCCCTGCCCTGCTCTCCAGTCCAGCTTTATTGGGTTTATGTGACAAGTTTTTGGTAGCTGGGGGCTGCACGGGTGGCCTCTGTGAGAAGAATCCAGAAGCTGCCCCACGTCAGTAAGGGCCAGTTTCAGCTGGCTCCAAAGGGACCTGCTGCTGCTCAAGGCCGAGCCAACAAGCAATGTTGTTTGTGCCTCTGGTAGAGAAGATTTAATAAAGGAAATTAAACTGCTGAACAACAGTAGCTGGGAGAGTGAGGAGCGAGAAGCAGCCCTGCCCCAGGTCAGGGCAGCAGGAGGGCAGGAGGTGCTCCAGGCACGCAGCACAAGTTCCCCTGCAGCCTGTGGAGAGGCCCCTGGTGGAGCAGGCTGTCCCCCTGCAGCCCATGGGTCCCACATGGAGCAGATCTCCACGCTGCAGCGCGTGGAGGAGCCCCCGGTGGAGCAGGTGGATGTGGCCTGGAGGAGGCTGCGGCCCATGGAGAGCCCCCGCAGGAGCAGGCCACGGGCCAGAGCTGCAGCCCGTGGAGAGGAGCCCACGCAGGAGCAGGGGTCTGGGGGGAGCTGCCGCCCGTGGGGGACCCGTGCTGGAGCAGTTTGCTCCTGGGGGATGGACCCCGTGGTACGGAGCCATGTGGGAGCAGTTCTTGAAGAGCTGCTGCCTGTGGGCAGCCCACGCAGGCTCAGTTCAGGAAAGATGGCATCCTGTGGGAGGGACCCCACATGGAGCAGGGGCAGAGAGTGACCGAGAGGGAGCGGCGGGGATGAAGTGCTACAGGCTGACTGCAGCCCCCATTCCCCTGTTCCCCTGTGCTGCTTGGGGGGAGGAGGGAGAAGAAGGTGGTTTTGGAGGGAAGGTGTTTTTAGTTTGCTTTCAGTTTCTCAGTGCCCTAGTCTGTTCGTAATAGACAATAAATTACAGTAATCTCCTTATGCTGAGTTTTGCCCATCACAATAATTGCTACGTGATCTCCCCGTCCTAATCTCAACCCTTGAGTCCTTTTCATCGTATTTTCTACCCCTTTCCCTTTGAGGAGGGAGAGTGAGAGAGTGGTTGTGGCAGAGGTCAGCTGCCCAGCTGGGTAAAACCACCACACCAGCCCAAGCGAATAATAATAATAACCATCACACACAGCTTTTCAGAGCACCATCATCACAAACCCACTCAGATAATTCATGGCCACAACAGATCTCTAGAAAGAAAATGGCATCCTTGAGGACCCCAAAAGGACACAAAACTGCAGACTTACCTTGGGTGGGGCAGGAGGAGGTTTACTCTTGTGTTTTGGATTGCTTCCAGAAGTGCATTTCTCATTGGACATCAGCTGGTTTTTGCTCCCAAGTAAGCCCATCCTGGAAGAAAGACCAATAATTATTTTATAATTAAATTGTTCTTGGGGAAAGATGCAGACAGCAAGGGAGAAAACAATCATCTAATTCATGAAGAACAAACTGGAGAAGATGAAAATGTAGAGAAAAATGGGACAGTGGAGGGGTGAGTCTAATAACATCCCATCTAGAGACCTCCTACTACCCCAGATCTTGTAAACCTCATAATTTCTGTTCCCACACAAGCCTGGTCCTTCACACTTTGCAGATGAGTTTCAGAGAGACACTGTAAGTCACCACTAAAAAAAAAAAAAAAAAAAAAAGCACAAATGACTTCTCTAGCTGAGTCTCTTCTTCAAGACACAGACCCCCAACTGGTGTTGAGCAGACTTGCTCCACAGCCAGGTAATGCTCCGTGAACGCTCTGCAGAAGGTGATGCTGGAGATCTTCGACAATATCGCTGTGCTGAGCTGTTCAGATGTACCAGGGCTTGTTGAGTGCCACACAGTCCACACAACAAGATCAAGCCGTGGCCATGCTGCTCAGTGCTTTCTGTAGGTTATGTACCTCCCGTGCAGCACACAGATGTGGTGGCTGTCTGCATGGTACTTGTCCCCTCCATCCTTGGGCTTAGGCAGCTCATGTATACTCTCAGGTTGTCCATGAAGTAGTGGCACCTGACGAGATGCTTCAGAGGACTGCAAGATGTTTGGGGAATTTAACATGGTGTAGCTTGCTTCCATCCTGCCTATTATGTGTGGGCCTAGGCATTGATTTAGTTGCCCACGTGCAATGCCCCAGTACTATTTGAGATGCCCTGGGGTCTCACAAGTTGTGGGCCTCCTGTACCTCTTGGATTATGTTTTCCAGATACATGTAGGTTGGAAAAAACACATCCCAGGCACCATAAGGAGCACTCAACAAAAGTGAATCAAACCCTTTCCATGGGCTATCCTCTGGTCCACACTAGGGTTTCTATACTCATTCTTGAGGGCTGGCTTAATTTGCAGCCCTGAAATGTAATTTCAGGTCTGGTCAATAATCCCGGTATAATACTGAGTCTGGGTGGCCAAAATAGCCAAACCACAGCAACCTCAGCTTTCTCAGCCCCCTGAAAATGTAGGGAGCAGTTGAAGCCAGCATTACTGAAAAGCTATTGCCATGGGTATGTAAGGTATCTACATTGTCCAGCACCAAAGTCTGCCCCAGCCTCAGCTTTGAACAAAAGGCATAGAAAGACACGGACTAAATGTCAAAAAAATAAAAATAAAAAAAAAAATCCCAAACCGTGAATACTTTCATCTGATCAAAGACAATTTGGCTCCCGTTCTTTCTAAAATACCTCATGGTCTGCAATGAATATGGAGGACTGGAGGTCCTGGGAATAATGTGGATAGTCAATTCCCCCAAACATCATGATAAAATCCAACAGATGTGTTCAAAAAGACTTCTGGCAAACCAGATATGAAAGAAAAAAATATTCTGGTAAAAGCAACTTTTTTATTTATTTTTTCCTTTTTTCTTCTTTCTAGCATGTTTCTTTTATTTCAGAAACTGGGACCTCTAAAATGAGAAGGTTTCTAACAGAGACATCCCAATATTTTAAGGTGTTATTTTTTCAAACTGCCTCCTCCCTTCTGCCTCAGATGAGGTGAGCAAAATGGAAGGAATTAGTGAAATATTTCAGGATAGCCCCATATACAATCTTTTCTCTAATCAAAAGCTTTTCAGCATCCATACTTCTCTAAGTTTTTCTCAGACCCGAGTTTTCATATGGCCCATCCACCTGTACACAGGCCTCAGCATTGCTGTGGGCACGGACTCGGTGCGGTTGGAGGGGAGGTTTAGCCCACTGAATTAGCCACAGCATTTCCTGCAGCAAGATACTGAACTTCAGCAGCCTCTCCTCGTGGTTGTAACCAGACCTCGCTCTGCTTAGAAGACCTGGTTGTCATGCAATGGTTCGTGGTCCTTGGGGGTCCCTTTCAATTCAGGACATTCTATGATTGGACACATATCTGTGGTCCTTGTTACTATTTCTCTGGAGCATCTCAGGGTCCTTGGGATACTCTGGTCCTGAATGGGAAATGCAGACATAGCAACTGGCATTTTTTCTACAGACTTAGGGGACGTGAGATATAGCATAAGTCTGCAATATGCTTCAAATGCCAGTCATGTTGACCCGATTATTTTATAAGAGGATGGACCGTCTACAGAATGGTGACTACACATTTTGGGGTCTTGAGTCACTCTCAGGGTTGACTCTGGTGGGGCATGGAGAAACATCAACTACAGCAAGTCCAACCAGGTGTTGAAGGGGCTTGTGGCCACCCCAGCTCCTCTGACAGGGTTGGAGGGGTGCAGGGACCATGCTCTGACCTCCAGATCTCCACACGGTGTTCCTGCGTCCAAGGGAGCCTCGCACCCTAGGGACACCTCGTCATCCCACCACACCGAGACTGGAAACACTTCTCCGCAAACACCCCTCTGCATGCTCACATAAACTGACCTCTCTCCACACATAAAACTGCAAAGCGACCCCGGACATGTCAGTGCAAGGCAACAAAGAGAAGCAAACAACATGTCCCAGCTCAGGTGGGAAATGGAACCAGCAAGAACACTCCTGCAAAGGTCACCTGCTCCCACCCACGCCTTTGCCTCCGTGGCACACAGACTTTAGCACTGCTCTGGGTATTTATGATCCCTACGAAATCCAACATTCATGCTCTCCACGCCTTCAGCAGCCAACACAACCGTCCATCATGCCAGCAGGTCTTAGACAAAACCCTAAAATAATGCTGCAGACAAATGCTGAACGGTGCAGCATGCTGCTGGTAAGCTCCCAATCCACTGCTGGCAAAGTTTTATTTAAAAAAAATATATATTTTTTTTCAAAAAAGATGGCTGAGATGAACACGCATTGTTCACAGTGTTTCTGCTTTAGATTATTGGTTTTTAAATCAGCATCACAAAAATAGATTTGAGAAAACTAACCGATAGGTCTCACAGTTTATTTTTTCCCCACAGTGGAAAAGAACACCGGTAAGAAAACGGTAACTCAGAAAAGCATAAAAATATCCTTTCATCTGTTTACTACTTTGCCCATCTAAAAATATTTATTTTTAATAACTGAAAGTGGGGAAACCCTTCTTTCTAATATAATCTGTGAGTACAGATAAGAAAATGTGATTTTGCTCATCACATCAATATTATTTAACCAAAATATTCTCCATGTGTTCATTCCTTTTTAACTCATTTTCTCAAGTTTACTCAAGTTCAAAACCAAGAAAATATATTTTAAAAAATATTTTGGCGGCAACTAGAAATCATAAAGGAACAAAGATAGTTAAGGCAACACAAAAATTTCCGGATGTTTGAAAAGTTTTAGCAAAAAAGAGTCTGGTTTGGATGTCAATAAGTTTTGGGTAAAAATATTTTCTGCAGAAGTTTTTCTGAGAGATTCTAAAGATCTTTGGCTGAGAAGGTCAGCAGACATGAGGACGGTGATCTCTGTGTAACATATAGCTCCGAACGTGTGTGGGACACACATGCAGGTCACAGACGCATGGGTTACTTGTATAGGACCTCCAAAAAATGCTGTGTGCTCTGGAGAACCAAAGGTAGTTTTGGTTGTCTTCAGAGGTGACATTTTGGTTAGTGAGAGCTGGATGCAAGTAAAGATGTTCCTGCAGCAATGGTCTAACGGGGGAGTCTTCTGAAGATCCCACCACATGGCCTGCTCAAGCAATATTTCTATTGATATTTGGACAAGGATATAAATTTTATCGTTCACCCGTCTCTGAAAGGGGTCAGAGAAGTTGCCCCAGAGGAGCAAACCAACTAGCTGTGCCTGCAACCCCTATGAGGCCCAGGCCCAGCAGGGGTGGACACGAGTCTTTGCTGACCACAGCATTAGGAGACCTGCCTTGTCTCAATGCTTGGCACATTCTGAGTGCTTGGGGGAGCTAAAGCAAAGGGGATGGTGTCAGATTGGTGCTGTTGGACGCACTTGTGCTTTATGTTGTAGCAGATCAGAGAGCAGGATGGAGGTACCTGTGCTAAGCCAGGCGCTGCAAGCATGAACTTTTTTCCCCATCTCCTCTTTACAGTAAGCAACCCTTCGTCACGAGCATGCTGTCGACTGCGGTTGGCTGCTTTTCGCAACCCAAGCAAGAGAGCTCAAAATTGCTGCTGATGTGAAGGCAGCAATGCCTTCTGCACCAGGGATGTGAATGACACAGATGAACGGCCTTGGGATCGCATGGGCGGGCGCAGGGGAAAAACACGACAGAATCTAGCAGAAAATCTAGCAGAAAAGCAGAAGTTTTGGCTCATCATTTGCCTCACCCCCATGAAACTGTGCCATGGAAAAATAGCTTAAGGCTTGAGTAAGCCAATAGTGTTTCGCTGTGAGGGCAGCTCCAAAAACCCCCCAAGACCAGGGAAAGCACAAAATCACCCCTTTTCCATTCAAATGCTAGAGTGGGTCCAGCAGGGTTTTCATAATTGACCAAGATTAGATATTTCACCTCGTTTTAAAACTTAAGAATATCTTTCTTAAGAAAAAACACTTTAATAGAAACAGCATAAAATATATATATATATTCTGAAAGTGCATACAGTTATGGTTTTAAATGCTCAAGATTTTTCTTGTGTGTCGTCCCTTTACCAGAAAGAACTACTGAAATCAACTCACTTTGGATACAATAACATAATTACACCAGATTTGCAATTTCGCATCAGCAAGGAGCAAAAATGTTCAGTTGAAATATTTCCCCCAGGTCTAGGCACATCCCAGATGCATTAAATTCTCCAGAAGCTTTCTTCTCCCTCAACAAAAAATTTCATTACATTTCCGAGCCAGGCACCCTTGGGTTGTGTTGCAAGACAGAACCAGAGAATTACTGAAGAACTTGATTAGATCAGCAGTGAAGAAGACATCCCTACCTAAGCATTTTCGGCTGTTTTCCAGTTTTTCTGGGTTTTGGCCGAGTTCTTTTTAATTTCATTTTTAAGTCTGTGGATGATTAGTGGCTTCGTTGCTAGGAGGTGGTTAGAAGGCAGATATGAACGACAAGAAATGTGCTGTGCTATAAACAGCATCAGCCCTGCAGAAGATCTGTCTCAGGCAGAAGGTGGAGAGTGTGGCCACTGTCCTCTAGAAGGACACAGCAGGTAAAGTCTTGTTGGACAACCCTTCCTGCAAGCAGGAGGGCAGGGAGACCTGCTGCAATGCATAGTGTGGGTGTCCTGCTGGCAGCACGGAGACTCTTATGGCCAAAAACTTCTGCTCACAAGGAGTGACCAGGCTGTGCGTGGAGGCATTAGAGCAATGAATGAAGTCCCTATAAAGAGCTGGAGAGAATCAAAGAATCATTAGGGTTGGAAAAGCTCCCCGAGATCATCTGGTCCAACCATCACCCTACCACCAATGTCACTCACTGAATCATGTCCCTAAGCACCACATCCAACCTTTCCTTAAACATCCCCAGCATGGAGCCAGAGGCATCATGGCCTTTGCTGGGGGGTGAAGCAGATGGCTGTCTTACGTGTTGCATCCTTAGAAAATTGCTGAAGAATTCGAAATTTCACAGAATTGCAGGGGTTGGAAGGGACCTCAAGAGATCATCGGGTCCAACTCCCCTGCCAAATCAGGTTCCCTAGAGCAGGTAAAAATTTCCTATTGGCAATGCTCACACCCCATCCAGACCGTGGTCCTTGTTGGATAAAGATAGCAGGCTGCATTTTCGCTTGCGTTAGGGCCTGTTTCAAGCACGAAGAACAGCATCCCCCGGGAGCATCAGGCTCTCCAGTCAATGCTGGCCCAGGCTGGCATCGTGCTGCTGCCTCTCCCAGCCTCGAGCACAGCTGCTGTGGCCAAACTGCTCTCTGCAGTGGTTGTCCTCCACCAGCCAGCACCCAGGGCAGCGGGTGGACAAATCCAGAGGAGCTCTGTGCTCCTGTGATTAGGCCTTGGTGAGGGGTAGGCACTGCAGAAATGAGATTGGAGCCCAGTGGCTTATTTGGGGATCTCTTCTTGCTGCAATCAAAGCCTAGCCAGCTTGTTGTTTCCACTGCAGTTTAAGTCTGCCATGCTTTCCAACTGCAGCAGGTGAATCCAGCCTGGGCAAATAAACCCAGCAGAAAACCTGGCTATTTTGGGTCTGTCTGAGAAGCTGAGATCCTGTGGGAGAAGGCTGTGTGAGGCTGGGGGTGGTGTGTGACTGCACAGATTTCCATGCGCCTGAGCTTAAGCAGATGCAAAAAAAGTTTCTTGACAGGGAAGAAAAAAAAAAAAAAAAAAAAAAAAGAGATAATAAAAGCTTCTTGCTCTCGGTAGAAGTAGAACACAGCTGCAGGCTGCCAAAGTGGTCATCCGCTAATCAAAACATCTGTCTGGAGGAAAAATCGCTGCTTACATTGAGCATCGCGCCCCGCTGGAGCTTGGCAGATGCTTGGCTGAGCTGCAAGAGGCTGCGGGCCAGGACACGGAGCCAGGGGTGTCGGAGCAGGCTGCTGGGTCAGGAGGACAGACTGCCTGCCCCACCTCCTCCGAAGATGCTGCTCCACGAGCTGTGCCCTGGCGTTGCAGCGATGTCTGCTGGGGATGGCTCTGCAGGACCGGCGGTCCTGCAGCAGGGTGGGGAGGAGCAGGGTGGGATGTGCTGGAGAGCAGAAGTGGGAGGACGGGGCCAGGAGAAGCGTGCACATCTCTCGGGGTGCCAGGAGTGTCTCTGGGGTCCTCTGGGTGTGAGAGGCTTTGTCACAAAGCTGCATCACTCAGTAAGCAATTTCTGTTGGCATTTCAACCCAAATCTATCCACTGCTCAAAGCAAGCACGGGCCAAACTTGTTAATGAGCTATGGGCAAGATGGAGCACAGGAAAGGGAGATCCACTCCACAAACCACACCGAGGTGAGCTCTAAGCCCTGTGGAAGTGGGCACAGGCTGTGCTCGCTTGGCCAAAATCTGCAGTGCTCTGCTTTAAAGAGTTTTGTGGGCACATCATGTCGGCCTGGCCCTCACAGCTGTGGGGATGTGAGCAGATGGATGGGGTGTCCCTCCACACCTCTACGTTTGGTCAGCCATGTTTCTGCCCCTGGAAAGGCCCTTCCTGGGGGTTATTCCTCTGGGGACAAGGGGAAGAGTTGAGACGAGTGCCCTTCAGAAAGGGAACTGCCTTTTCCTAGGGAGAGGATTTTGCAGGATCCATCAGCCCCTTGGATCAGGTCCCAACACCCTCCTGCCACCCTCAGATGAGGCAAAGGGACAGAGGGAAGGGTGCACATCCCCAGCTCCCCACCTGAGCTGCTCGGAAAGCCGTGTCGGAGATGGCTGCTGGGCACAGAGCCCTTCCCCTACCCAACCCAGCAGCGCCCAGCTCCGACCAGCTTTCCCCATGCACACACCTCCCCCTCAGGTGGGCAGAGGAGGATGGAAGAACCAGGACATGCACACCTGGCATGCACTTCTCCTCTCTTTTTGCTGCAAACCAAGGGATCAGCATCCCTGCAAACCATCCCTCGGGGCTCGGTCTCATCAGCCTCTCGGGACTGCTCCCATCTTCTCTCTACCCCACAGATCTCAGGGAATGGAAACAGGGCAGGGGGCACCACATGAAGAGGGGATGGGGAAGAGGAAGAAGGTAGAGAAAAGCCTGCTGGGCTTCTCCCCACCCTCGGGGGGATGCGCACAGGGGTGGGATGACCCCTACTTGCCTGTTTGCCACGCAGCCGCTCCTGGAGACGCGATCCAAGGACGGACGAAGCACTGGTCCGACCCATGGCAGATGCTCCATGGGGCTGGGAGCAGTGGCAGAACTTCTCTGTGAGAGACCCCCGGCTCACACCACGTCCACACCATCCATGGGACTGGTGGTTTCGAGTCTTACACCCCCAGGATGCCGGAGCAGCCTGGTTTTGCAAATGGTTTTTAATGGACTTTCTTTTTTTAATTGCGCCTCTGTGTCAGAACTGGCTCCTCTCTTCCCCCCGAGGATTCCTTGCTCTATTTTGGATATCGGCACGATCCATCAGGGAGGGGGGGCAAGCTGCATTTCCCAGACAACCTGGCCAATGAAAACAGCACTGAGGAAGGCGAGAAACCCGGAGAGAACCCGGACACAAAACCCAGCAAAACCCACAGGCTATTAACAGCTGTCATTAAAATCAGCTGCAGTGGCTGTGAATGGGTTGTTTCCACTAGGCAAACCACTAAATTTTGGGAAACGGCTGAACAAACTGGCTTTGCAGTGATCTCTTCTTTTTGTGATGAGAAGAAAAATACTAATAAAGGTCTTTTCAGATTAAATGTGTTCTGTTCCAGAGAGCCCCAACGCTCTACGAACCTACTGAGTCGTGTCACCGAGGATGCGACGTGCTCTAACGAATGAAGACCTGGACAGGGACTTGCGGGTGACTCTGAGGAAATTACTTTCTCATTCTGCCTCAGCACGTTCAGTAGGGAGACTGAAATGTGTCTGCCTTAGGAGATAAATGATGTATAAGAAGCAAGATTTGTTTCTACACATTCCTGAGGCTTCCCGTAGGACGTGTTTTCAATGCATTTTGTGGAGCAGACCTGCTGGGTTGCCATTTATCGTCCTTCAGCCGTTGCAAGGACCCCCCCCCCCCCAAAACCACTGCATGACCTCTGCGGGTAATGCCACGACGTGGTTTTTGCAGTGGGGAGGGAAGGGATGCTGGGTCTCAGCACCCTCGAGGCTTTCAGTCGGTGCCTCGGCTGCGCTCGCTGGGACGGACAAACGCAAGCCAACATCCGCCGAGCGCGGCGCACGGCCCAGAGGCCGCCCACGTGCTGGTGATGCTGTTTACGAAGGAAAGGCTTCGTGGGGCTGCTCTAAGCCCAGGTCAAGGCAGAGGATGTTTACCAGCCTTCAGACCAAGGTGGCTGAGGACACGATGCTGGGGAAGGGGAAGGTGCCCCAGGATGCGGGTGCCCATTGCCCCAGCGCCGCTCGTTGGCATCGCCAAGGCTCTGCAAGTGCTCTGTGCTCCTGGCAGAGGGAGAAAACCCCGTGGAGGGCTGCAAGTGTTTGGGACAACGGTCTGGGCCTTAAGCAGGACTCTGCAAGTGCCTTGTCTGCCCTGGGGCCAAGCCATGCCCCTTATCCTACAGCTGGCAGAGCCCAGGGTCATCCTGGCACTCTCTGAGGACAACCAGGACAGACACCTACCCCACTGCCCCTCCGGCAGGTGTGCTGCAGAATCAGGCCTGCTCTTTGCATACCAAAGACACACAGAAATGAGGAAGCCCTTGCAGATTTGTCAGACTTCTCCCTCACCAGTTTGCATTTTGCTGTCTCCGCTCTCCTCCAGCTAAGGGCAGGGGAGAGAGGACAGAGCTGGAGGAGGTCAGGTTGGGGCTGGGGAAGGAGAGGACAGATTCGGGGTTAGCTGGAGTGCTTTGAGCTTTAGGGCAGGGCTTCATCCTTTGGCAGAGAGTGCGTCTGAAGTACCTGACTGCTCTCTGCTAAGTGAGCTTCACTTCCTATTCCTACAAAAAGGGAAGTTGCTTTTTTAGAAAGCTGCTTGCCATCCACCGCAGAGGTAGGAAGGAGGAGCTACCACGAGGTGCAGCAAAGGCTTAGAAATAAGGCTGCCAAGTCATCTTGGGAAACAGGGCGACAGCACGGCAGCTCCAGACAGAAACCTGCTTCTGATTTGAGACACGTTCCCAGTTCTGACAGTGGGGAAACCCAGCAGCTGCAGCCAGGCTGCTGCACAGACCCTTCCAGTGACGGCAGCAGTTAAAGCAGCTCAGAATTGAGGAGTTTAAATAAACAGATTAAACATGGTGCAATCTACCTACTGCATCCCAGGGAGGTTTTTAGGTACCTAGAGCTGTGACCCTGAGGGGAGAATCAGCCCTTCATCCCCATGCCTGCTCTGTTGCCTCCAGACGGGGAATCTCCTGGCCCTGAGACGAGACCCAGAGTGGAGAAGCCCAGGCAGTGAATGCCCTCCTGCAATCTGTCTGCTCAGAAATCATGAAGCACCAGCCCACGGGTATCCTTTAAAAGAAACTGGAGGGAAGTCACTGCGAAAGCACGCGAAAAAGGGCACTGAAAAGAGAGGAAGTCTCGTACACAGCTCCCGGGTCACTCCAGATGGGCTCCACCTGCCCCCAGTTTCCCCAGCCCGAGGGTGCAGGCTGTCATCTCCCCCACTCCAGCAGGGTCTGGCTGGCAGTGGTCCCACCTTGCTGCCGTATGTTGGTCTCCAGATGTTCCCCAGGAGCTTCGCAGTGTGCAATCCCACAGCTGGCTCATCTCTGCTACCTGTTACAATCCCCCGTAAGATGTGCATTGAACCCAAATGTCCAGCCCATGGGGTAAATGCCCGAAGAAAGATCTCTAGGACTAACCACAATCCCTGGACACGGAGAGAGTCCAGAAAATGCTGCTGGCTCCCTCTGGATGACCCCAAGCCCAGTGGGATGGCCACCCGGCCATACACCCACACTGGTGGCCCCACTGCACAGCCTCCTTCTGCAGCAGAGTCCACCACATTTTATCCACTTTACACTGAACCCAATGAAAGTGTTCCTGTTAAGGTGGCTGCTGCAGAAGGGACTCCAGCTTCGATCTGAAGCCACCCAGAGGGATGAAGGCACCTCCACTTTCCAGTTGGCCCCAGGGGCTGCTTTCTACACCCCTGCAGTGCAGGCTAGGTAGCTCGTTCCCTCCAGACCTTGTTCTCATGACCTGCTTATGATTTTCCCCTCCCATTCCTTGCCTGTTAAGAACGAGTACCCTAATTTACCATCTGAACCTTGCAGCTGCCATTCCTCTGGCAAATTAAAAGCTAATTTAAAGCACTGGATTGCTGCTGGAGGAGGATGCTGATGCATTTTAACCAACCATCCGGCCTCCATTTTGACCGCTGAGGCTTTCTGAGCTCTAAGGCAGCATCTCTGCTAGTGAAATAGTGTCAGGTCTCCATCTCTCCCCCTTCAAAATAAGGTGGCTGCATCCAAACTCCTTGTTAGGGCTTTGCAGGGCTCTCCCTTGTTTAGCTACTGGTATTTATTGCTGAATCATCTGGGTTAGCCCAAGGGACTGGGAAGAAAATGCAGCAGTGGCTTTGTTTGATGTTTACTGGGGGGTATTCTACTGGTAAGGACGTGCTCTTCTCCCCAATCCTCCCTGCCAGGCTTCCTCCACACCATGCCTGTTCCTGCTACTTGCAGCAGCTGAAGCCCTGCCTCATTGGTATTTTCATCAAATGCTGGAAAAAGGATATTTTCTGACGCAAGTTTACTCTAGTAATGTCTCAAACAGCTGTGGTCTTCCTCCTGTGAGTCTCAAATGCTGAAGGCCAAATACGTAAGAGACAACTGGGAAAAAAACTCTGTGATAAAAGTCAAGGTAAAGCTTTTGTACCAATTTTTCTATTTGCTTAGTATGACCTTGTTTCTCCCTCCTTCCATCACATGTTGCTGATGACGCCTTGATTTTTCCATAGACCACTTAGCCTGCATTCGAAGCCCATTTCTCAAGAATCATGCACCCATTTCGAGATGTTCTGCCCCTAATTTTCTTGTTTCCAAGCCATTCGCCGTGAGCAGTTATTCACATAAACACGGATGCCATTGTGGCTTGGGTCTTGGGCAGGCACCAAGCTGATCTCAGTTAAGTCCTGCAACACCTCGGCTCCTCTGCCCGTGGCATTTTGTCAGGGTTTTCCTTTTTCCCACCACAGGCTGCACTGAGCAGAGGGATACCCTCCTGTGAGGCCACCTGGTGTAATCTGATGGTCCTTCACCACTTGCCACCATAACCTGGGGAAGAACAGAGGTCTGAGAAAAGAGGAGGCTGCGACCTTCTGCGTATGAGGAGATATTTGCAAAGTAGGAAACGGGGACCCCAGTGACTCGGATGCAGGGTCAGTCGCCTCATTTGCCTCTTGGCCATAATGCAAATGGCACCAAGAGTTTGTTCACCCCTGCTTCCTCCACCCAGAGTTGCGTATTCAACCATCGGTAAGGCGGCCCAGACGCCCCAGACAAATTAATAATTTTTCACTCTTCTCCTCTTACTGGGTAGCAAAGGACTCATTTGTAAACCCCATGTGTTTTCTATTTCTGCTCTGTCTCCTACGTGCCTGACATGCAGGACACAAGGAGTCCTGCATGCTGCTTTTTGATCAGCAACAGATTTCCCACTTTCCAGATGAACAGAAGTCATCTGTGAGATCCAGTCAAGTTCAACGAATTATTTCATAAGTAAATAAAAGTTTGTCAGGGAGGAAATCCACAGAGAGGTTTTGAAAAGCACATTTCACTTCGGAAAAGGAGTACATTTTACGGGGTCGCAGAAATGTAGGGCTGGCCCTCAGGCAGTCATCTAATCCGCTTGGTGGACATATATTTTTCTGGGAGATGACCTAAATGGTGCTTACTGTTGGAAATTCCCACTGTTCCCCAGTCTGTCCCAGCCCTCCAAGTTCCATAGACTTAAAATGACTTCTTAATGATCAGCACTTCTTAATGATCGGCACAAATTTCCTTACTGAAAGACCTACAACTGCGTGTCCTGCCCATGGTGAACACAAAGTTTATTCCCCCCTATTTTTTTGCAGGGGCACCAGCAAATCAAGCACTACTACTTCTTGCAAAAATTCCCCATTGATCACGCTGTCCACACCTTTGCTCAGCTGTGTCCTTCTTTTTTAGGCCTTCTGAAATTGGGTTTGGGAGCTTGAATAGGCAAACCCGCAATGTTTTCCAAGTTAAAACTGACCGACATTAACAAAGGCAAAATTACTCTGTAAAACCCCAGAAACATTGTTCTCTAGCTCAGTTGCAACATTTTCTTGGAAGCAATTATAATTATAAACCTATTTTTTATTTCAACACAAGGAACTGCTCTCTTTTCGGGTTTGTTTTTTTTGGGGGGAGAAAGGGGGGATTTTTTTTGGCTGGACAGTGAAATGAATTCAAGTGGCTTTACCCCGATATGGAAGACAGAGAGACCTCTGAGAAGCACAGGGCTTGTTGAATATGAAATGCTAGAGGTCTGGTTTATGTTCCTGGTTTATAAGTTGCACTTTAACATTTATTTTTAAACCAAAACCATGACCTGTATATCCTGTTTCATATAGGGATGTACTTTCTTTTGAGTTTCATGGTGACATCTGATGGTGCAGCCAATTCTTCCACAAGCAGTGGGACCCTGAGGCTGTAATCTGTTGCCAAGACCTCTGAAAAGGGAGAATTGCATCCAATTTTATCCCCTCTACTACCTCTAATCTCTGCTGCTTGCAATGCGGTACAGATCTAACGAGAAAGCTGAAGTGAAGCACATTAAATGAATCAGTGAGTGGAGACTTCGGGGTTGCCCATGGTTCCAGCAGGATTTAGCCCCAGGGCCCTTGCAAAATTTTTGCCCATGATTGAGCCCCGTGGGTCTGCAGGAAACGATTGACTACAGGGGAGCTCACCCACATGGAGTCAACGCTTGGTTGCCTCCTTGAGTCTCATCAAGCATGAAAGAGCAGCAAGGAAACTCCCTTTTTAACATAGAGAGAATGGAAAGACTGATAGTAAGGAAGGAAGGCAAGTAATGATGAAGTAACAGTGTGCCCAAGTGCTCCTACTCTGCCCAACACAGTGCCGTCACTCCCGTGAAATCCACAGGGGCCTGTTTCCAGATGACAACGGGGTATCGCTGGTGAAAAATACCCCCTTTCCAAAAGTCTTCTCTGGACTTGAAGACAGCCTCAACACCTGCTTGGACTTTGATGTTTCCGTAAAGGTTTCAAGGAGAATTAAAGGCTGAAAAGTCAGTCAAGAGGAAAATCACAAAGCAGAAATAAAAGAGCTGATCTCCTTGTCTGAAATGGACTTATGGCCCAAATTGTGTGGAAGTAGGATGCTTTTTTTATTATTACTTTTTTTAATGCTCAGCTTGAGATATCATGGGCTTATTTAACAGGGGCTGAAGAGCACCCCACCTCAACTGAGAACAGTAGAGCCCAGGGTAGAAATGCATACAACAACACCCCTTGTCTAATAAGCAGAATGTGGAAAGTCATTATAAAAGCAGAAAAAAAAATAGTAACACCACCGCAGAATTTTCACTTAAATATGTCTTGTGTCTTTTCTCCTCCATCAGAAAATTTGGCCTTTGGCTTTTTACCTGTGACCCCCAAGGTGTAGTAATAGCTCTGTTTGGGCAGAACAAAACAAGAATGGGCCAAATTATTTTTTTTTAACAGATTCTTGTGCATCGGCATAATGATAGTGCTGCAGGAGGTCCAGGAGAAAATATAAAATGTGGGCAAAAGATCACAAGTTCGGCAGCCCTCAAATCTTCTGACAAAAGTTATTTAAGCCTTGAGATGATGACTAATGTAGTATATTAATGAGGATGCCTTTACTGGCCTGCAGCTCTCTTTTTTCCTCCTTAATTTCTAGCCGCCTTCTCTTCTCCATCTCACACTAGACCCGGGACCACGTGTGAGCGCTGTGTGTAGCACCATCAGCAACATCGCTGTGGACCATATATGCACCTTGTCCCGACCCTACATTTTCAGGGATCCATAATAAATTCAATTTCACGGCAGCCTTACGAGATAGGAAACAAAGCCCCTGTTTCACCAGGGAGGTAACTAAAGTGCCACAAAAAGCATTGACTTGCCAGGCATCACCGACCATGATGCCCTGATGCAGAACGCCCCATGACACTGCAACTGCTTTTCCTCCCCAGAGATCACACCGTAAGCGAGGTGGTTTCTGAGAGATCCAGGCTCCAAGTCGGAGCACTAGGGAAAAATTTGAGCCTGGCCTAAATTATAACCGAGAGTGAAAGTTATGGAGGTTTGAGTAGGTTCTGCATTAGTGGGGATGGGAAGTGACCAGAGAGAGAAGCATTAAGCCTGTCCTTCCTATAACCCCTTTTGGGGTTCTCCAGCTTGCCAGAAGCTTTGTCCACATTAAGCTTCTGTTGGTTTTACCAGCTTAACTGGAGGAGCTTGTGAAAGCAGAATTATTATCTCCGAGGAGAAAAATATCTCCAAAATGATCCAACCCATCTGTGGGGCAAAGCAAAGCAAAGATCTGCAGTCCCAAATGTGCTTCTTGGCAGAAGGCAAATTAAAGGCTCAACCCTTCTCTGCACTGTACGCAGCACCCAGCGGTTCAATTCAGCAGCCACCGCCTGGAGCCTGAACATCCAAACTTCCACCTCCCTTTGCTGTTTAGAGGGCTTTGATCTACTTTTATGTTTTTGGTTTCTTTTGAAGGGAAGGAGTTTGATCAGTGCCCAAGAGAGAACATGCCAGGTCAGCTTCTCACTTAGAGCACCAGTCCCGCTTCAGAGGGTGCCCAGATTTCAGAAGATACACCCTGCCAGAAGGAAAGAAAGAAATGCACTCTGTCCTGATCCATGGCAGCAGCACGGCCAATTCCCTTCAATATCCTGCCACACATCTTTGAGGGCTTAATCACCACTGATGGCTAGACAATAACCAGATGCCTAGACAAT